>NC_056068.1:41536253-42145003 GCF_016772045.2 Ovis aries | reverse complement strand
AGGTAAGATAGTATCACTAGTTCCCTTAGCCACCTGCCAGAAGCAAAAATAAATCATCCTAAATCTTCAGTTATTTCTATAACTTTTCTAATATCCAACACTCAATCAAATATGACTAGGCATAGAAGGAAACGTTTTTTTTCCTAAGCTACAATAAAAACCCCCACAGAAAATAGCATTATCAGAGACAGACTATAAAATACCCAAGTCTTATGCCCCATGCATAATTTCTATCAGAATATTCCTAGCAGCTTTATTTGTAATAACCAAAAACTGAAAACTTCCCAGGTTTTTCCCAGGTGACGCTAGTGGTAAGAACCTGCCTGCCAATGCAGGAGACATAAATGAGGCGGGTTCAATTCCTGAGTCAGGAAGATGCCCTGGAGGAGGAAATGGCAACCATTTTCAGTACTCTTGCCTGGAGAATCCCCATGGACAAAGGAGCCTGGCAGGCTATAATCCACTGGGTCTCAAAGAGTGGGACACAACTGAGCACACACACAAACTGGAGACAGCCTAAATGTCTTTGGATGGACAAATGAATCAACAAACCTCAGTGCTGTCCATCTGTCAAACAGCCACAAAATGGGATTTGTTGTTGTTGAGTCGCTAAATTGTATCTGACTCTTTTGCAATCCCATTACTCAACAATGAAAAGAAACTATTTGATCAACACGACCAGAGTATCAAGATAATCGTACTAAATGAAAGAAGCCCCCCAAATACGTACAGGTTATACATTTATATAAGTTGCCAAAAATACAAATAATCTACAGTGCCAGAAAGCAGATCAGCGGTTACTTAGGGATGGGAGTGGTAAGGGGAATAATGGATATATTTATTATTATGTTGGTCATGGTGATGGTTTTACCAGTATAAACATATCAAAACTTATAACATTGTAAATATGTGCAGTTTATTTTACAATAAATCAATTATATCTCAATAAACCTAAAAACCTTAGTATGTTCAAATAAATGATAATAAATCAAACTTTTTTTAAACAAAAGAACCAGGTAAATAATCTAAAATTGAAGCATACTATTAACCAAAATTAAGAATTCAATGTGTAGGTTTAAAAGCAGCTCAAAATGTAGGTCAGAAGAAAACATGCAAAATATAAAGAGACAAAAGGATGGGCTATATAAAAATTAAAAGTTGGGGAGCAAAACAAAGAAGAGATACAATGGGAAAATCAACATACATGTATTTGGAATTCCAAAAGGAAAAAAAAATGGGACAGAAGAACATTCAAAGTGATAATGGCTTAAAATTTTTGGAAACTGATTTTGAAACATCATGATTGAGCCTAAAGAAGCCCAGTGAAACACAAACATATAAATAGAAAGAAAATCATGGTGACTTCAAAGACAAAGGGGAGGAAGATGCTTAAAGCAGTGTGTGAATGATAGCTTCGCTTCCTGGCGGAAGTCTGAAGAGCCAGTATGATTCACCATGAAGGTGCACTCCATCAGCGCCCACCCATATTCCTTGGACCTTTTGGGGCCAACTTTCACCTGCAAGGTCAGCATCTCAGTGCCTGAGCGCTTTCTCTACACCAGGAAAGACAACCTATCTGCCTTCTCAGCAGGTCAGAGTGCCTAGGAAATTACACACCAGGGGAAGGAAATGGCAGCCCACTCCAGTATTCTTGCCTGGAGAATCCCATGGAAGAAGGAGCCTGGTAGGTTACAGTCCATAGGGTTGCAAAGAGTCGGGATACAACTGAGCGACTTCACTTTCACGGAAAAAAAAAAAAAAATTAGACTTTAGGCTAACTTCAACAGAGACAATAGAAGCCAGAACACAATAGAAACACATCCTTAAACTGTTGAATGATAACTGCCAACTTAGAAGTCTATTCCCTGAAAAAAATATTTTTCAAGCATGAATGTGAAACACATTTCAAATATAAAAGAGAATTCTCACAATTACACACAGAAAACTCAGCATAATTATTTTGAGACTAATTCATACGGTTGCATATCAATAGCTTGTTCCTTTTTATTGCTAAGGAGTATTCAACTGTATAGATATATCTCAATTTACTTGTATATTCATCTATTAATGGACATTTGGGTTGTTTCCAATTTGGGGCTATTACATAGTATGCTTCAAGTAGAAGAAATACTTTGCCAAGCAGAAGCCTTAGAGATGCAGGAAGGGAAAAAATGTAACATTAAGTATATGAGCTGGGAGAAATATCAATAACCTCAGATATGCAGATGACACCACCCTTATGGCAGAAAGTGAAGAACTAAAGAGCCTCTTGATGAAAGTGAAAGAGGAGAGTGAAAAAGTTGGCTTAAAGCAATATTCAGAAAACTAAGATCATGGCATCCGGTCCCATCACTTCAGGGGAAACAGATGGGGAAACAGTGGCTGACTTTATTTTGGGGGGCTCCAAAATCACTGCAGATGGTGATTGCAGCCATGAAATTAAAAGATGCTTACTCCTTGGAAGGAAAGTTATGACCAACCTAGACAGCATGTTAAAAAGCAGAGACATTACTTTGCCAACAAAGGTCCATCTAGTCAAAGCTATGGTTTTTCCAGTGGTCATGAATGGATGTGAGAGTTGGACTGTGAAGAAAGCTGAGCACCGAAGAATTGATGCTTTTGAACTGTGGTGTTGGAGAAGACTCTTGAGAGTCCCTTGGACTGCAAGGAGATCCAACCAGTCCATCCTTAAAGGAAATCAGTCCTGAATATTCATTGGAAGGACTGATGTTGAAGCTGAAATTCCAATATTTTGGCCACCTGATGCGAAGAGCTGACTCATTTGAAAAGACCCTGATGCTGGGAAAGATTGAGGGTAGAAGGAGAAGGCAACGACAGAGGATGAGATGGCTGGATGGCATCACCAACTCGATGGACATGGGTTTGGGTGAACTCCGGGAGTGGTGATGGACAGGGAGGCGTGCTGCGGTTCATGGGGTCGCAAAGAGTTGGACATGACTGAGCGGCTGGACTGAACTGAACTGAAATATGTGAGCAAACCTAAATTAATGACTGTTTAAAACAACAGCATTTAAAACAGCAGCAAACAAGTCAGTAGAAATAAATGAAGTTAAATTGTTCTAAAGCTCTCAAACTAGCAGGGAGAGGATAAAAGTATCTATATTACTATTCTTTGATAATTCAGAGAAAATTCAGTAATCATTATAAAGAAATGTGAGACATTTAATTCTTAAATTCAACATATATGGGACTTTCCTGGAGGTCCAGGAATTAAAGCTCCACACTTCCACTGCAGGGGCACAGGTTCAACCTCTGATCACGGAACTAAAATCCCACGTGCCATGCAGCACAGCCCCTCTCCCCCTACAAAATTCAACATATACTTACTGAATGCCTGCTATATGCCAAGCACAAAACACATACTATGTATACACAGCAGTGAACAAAATAAATTGTTACAAGCAACTCAAAGCCCACCAACTGTGGAATGGATAAATCCAATACAGTTTCTTCCTAAAATGGAATACTACTCAACAGTGAAAACAAACTACAATACATATAACATGGATGAATCTCAAAACATAATATTCAGTGAAAGAAGAAAGACACAGAAGATCATCTACGTATTCCTCCATTCATATGAAGTCCAAACACAGGCAAGAATAATCCATAGAATTATAAATCAGAAATGTATCTTTGGAGAGGAGGAAGGGTTAATGACTGCAACAGAGCATAATGAGGACCTATGGGGCACTGATAATGGTCCAGTTTTGAAGTGAGTGGTAGTTAAATCCGTGTGTTCATTTTGGGGAGTATTTACTGAGCTGTATCGTTTGCGTACTTTTGTATTTGCATGCTACAATTTCATTAAAAGTTTTTTAAAAGATGGTGTAGTTTATATGCACTGATAGGAAAAACTTCAGAGCATACTCCTGGGAAAATTAAGTTCTGAGAAAAAGAAGAGACTACTGAATAACAGTTTTCTCTTTTTATAAAAATATATTGCCTATATACATTATGCAGAAAAGAATTCTGAGAGGGTATCAACAAAATATCAGCAGGAGTTATATCTGAGTGGCATAAATGGGAGGTGCATTTTCTCCCCATATTGGTCTGTTTTTTAAATTTATACAACAAATGTGGAAATCCTACATGATAGATATACATGAAAACTAATTATAAAAAGTCTTTTTATCCTCCTTAATCTAAAGATAATTCATCTTAACAGAGATAAAAGCCAAAGGGGAATAGAAAAGCTCTGCTTTCTCTGACAATCTACTAATACAACACCTCAGTCCCAAACAGCAAAGCTATCCTTTCTTTGTTGCTCCTGCTACCAAAGCAGTCCTAAAAGCTTTTCATGGACGTAAGCATTTGTCACAGCTTCATTACACACTTTGGCCTTCTCCACACTATCTGCATACTCTAGTGTCGTTTATATTCATCTTTGCGTATATCTGTCTTTGCCCCCTTTTTTTTAAACATCCTTTCAATAACTGCATTGATCAGCACTCCCATCTTATTTTACCTTCTGTTCTTCTCAAAAGTAATATCCCAAGATTTTTTAGAATGTCTTGTCTTCAAAGAGCAAAACACTGGAAAATGAAATTTTCACCAACTCCACACAATTCAAACATGTATTAATACTTGTCACTGAAAGTACATAACTCTTTTATAGCTAACTGTAAAATATTACAAACCCTTTCAATGCAGTTACCCAATAGTCAACTTTTTTTTTTTTCTTTTTGGCCATGCTGCTGGCATGTGGACTCTCAGTTCCCCAAACAAGGATCAAACCCATGCCCCCCGCACTGGAAACTTGGAAGTGCAGAGTCTTAACCACTGGACTGACAGCAAAGTCCCCCAGTGTTCAACATTTTCTGTGCTTCATTTTGGGGTTTTCCTAACACCGCTTTGATCAAACCTTTTAACGGTAAATGAAATGCAGAAATATTTACCACAATTTATAAATATTCAATTTAACTTATATTAAATAAAATTTATGCAATGAGAAAAAATAACACCATTTGATCACTCTAACACAACTTACTTTGAGGTATGTCCCCCTTTCATCTCTCTCCATTTGGGTTTGTTTCAGATCCATAATTACTTTGCATATATGACCTCAGATTTTCACTTTTTTCCCCAACTATACCATAAGACTCTTCCATGTTTCTATACCCTCCAACATTTTTAACTATAATCATTCCATTCATGCTGAAGATTACTGGCTCCATTGTTTAGCTACTATAAATAATGCTGCAAAAAACATCTTTAAAGTAAAAGTGAAAGTCACTCAGTCATGTTTGACTCTTTGCAACCCCATGGACTATACAGTCCATGGAATTCTCCAGCAGAATACTGGAGTGTGTAGCCTATCCCTTCTCCAGTGGATCTTCCCAACCCAGGGATCAAGCCCAGGTCTCCCACACTGCAGGCAGATTCTTTACCAGCTGAGCCACAAGGGAAGCAAAATAAATAACGCGGCAATAAACATCTTTATATAGTCATTTTTCCATATTTTTTATTTTATTCTTAGGTTAGATTCATAGTCTTCCCTAAGGCATTATGTAAAAAGTGGTTCTTGAATTAAAGAAGAGAGCATCTCAGGAATTCCCTGGCAGTCCAGTGGCTGGGACTCCACACTTTCACTGCTGAGGGTAAGGGTTCAATCCTGGCCGAGGAACTAAGAACCCAGAGGCCAAGAGGCAAGACCAAAATAAATAATAAAGCAGAGAGAATTTTCAATAGACAAGAGGACAAGCAAGTCCCTGGATCTGAGCTCTGTGGGGAATACAGAGTGATTCCATTTGGCTGACACATTCTATATGTATAAAGGAAAACAATAAGAAATAAAAATTGGAAAGAGAGGTTGAAGCAAGATAAAGGAGGAATTTTGTTAAGTGGACAATGAAGGGTAATTCAAGTTTTTAAATAACACAGGTTAATGTAACTGATACATATTTCTCAAAATAAGTAAAAACCTTAAGTGGCTCTGAACATGTAAGTGGGGCTTCTAAAATTTTTATCTAAAGACCTACCTTAAATCATAAAACTATAAACCATCTCCTATATCAGAACTTTTGTTAAGCTTCAATCTTTTTCAGGTTGGTTCCCCTTCTAAAAAGTGAGATGATTCAAGGAAATGAGAAGGCAAGCCACCGACTGGGAAAAAAATATTTGCAAAGAAGACTTAAGTAGACAGTTTTCCAAAGAAGACATACAGATGGCCAACAGGCCCAAGAATAGATACCCAACATTGTGAATTATTAGAGAAATGCAAATCAAAACCACAGTGTGGTATGCCTCATACCAGAATGGCCATCATTAAAAAGTCTACAAATAACAAATGCTGGAGAGAGGGTGGAGAAAAGGAACCCTCCTACAACATGTTGGTGGGAAGGTAAGTTGTTGGTATAGCCACTGTGGGAAATACTATGGAGATTCCTCAGAAAACTAAAAATAGAATTATTATATGATCTAGCAATCCCATTTATCAGCACATATCCAAACAAAGCTATAATTCAAAAAGACACATGCACGTCTATGTTCACAGCAGCACTATTCAGAAGAGCCAAGATATGGAAGCAATCTAAAGGTCCATCAACAGAGGAACAGATAAAGAAGATGTGGTACACACAAACAATGGAATACTACTCAGCCATTAAAAAAAATAACGCCATTTGCAGAAACATGAGAGCAACCAGAGAGCATCATAATGAGTAAGTCAGAAAGAGAAAGACAAACAACAAATGATACTACTTATTTGTGGAATCTCAAGTATGACACAAAGGAACTAATCTACAAAACAGAAACAGACTTGGGGCATAGAAAACAGACTTGTGGTTGCCAAGGGGGAGGGAGTTGGGGAAGGAATGGAGTGGGAGGTTGGGGTTAGCAGATGTAAGCTATTATATATGGAATGGATAAACAACAAGGTCCTACCGTATGGGCAGGGAACTATATTCAGTATCCTGTGATAAACCGTAATAGAAAGGAATAGCTTCAAAAGTGTATGTATAAATGAAACAGTTTGCTGTACAGCAGAAATTAACACATTATAAATCAGTATTTGCAAATAACATAAAGGGCTGTTATCCAAAATATTTTTAAACAACTCTTAAACACTCAACAGTAAGAAAATGAATAATCCAATACATTAAAAATGGGTAAATGATTTAAACAGGCATCTTTCCAAGGAAGATATACAAAGGCATATCAGCATATGAAAAGACATTCAATACCATATTTTATTTGGGAACTGCAAACAGAAATAATGAAATACCATCACACACATATTAGAATGGCCAAAATTCAAAACACTAACAACATTAAATGCCGTCAAGAGTGCGGAAAAACAAGAAACCTCATTCACTTCCAGTAAAGACTGAAAAATGGTACCGCCTCTTTGGAAGACATCGTGGCAGTTTCTTACAAAACTAAACATACTGTTACCATACAGTGCAGCAATTGTGCTCCATGTTATTTACTGAAAGAAGCTGGAAACATACATCCACATCAAAACCTGCACATGGACGTAGTTTTATCCATAATTGCTAAAACTTGGAAGCAACCAGTATGTCTCTCAGTAGGTGAATGGTACATCCAAACAATTAAATAATATTCAGCATGAGCTATCAAGCCAGAAAGAGATATGGAGGTATCTTACATGCATATGACTAAGGGAAAGATACCAACCTGAAAAGGCTACATATGATTTCAACCAAAGACATTCTGGAAAAGGCAAAACTATGGAGACATCCATTGGATCACAGAAAAAAGCAAGAGAATTCCAGAAAAACATCTACTTCTGCTTCATTGACTATGCTAAAGCCTTTGACTGTGTGACTCACAACAAATTGAGGAAAATTCTTAAAGAGATGGGAATACCAGAGCACCTAACCTGCCTCCTGAAAAACCTGTATTCAGGTCAAGCACCAACAGTTAGAACCAGACATGGAACAACAGACTGGTTCAAAATCAGGAAAGGAGTATGTCAAGGCTGTATATTGTCACCCTGCTTATTTAACTTATAAGAAGAACACATCATGTGAAATGCCAGGCTCGATGAAGCACAAGCTGGAATCAAGATTGCTGGGAGAAATATCAATAACCTCAGATGTGCAGATGATGCCACCCTTATGGCAGAAAGCAAAGAAGAACTAAAGAGCCTCTTCATGAAGGTGAAAGAGGAGAGTGAAAAACCTGGCTTAAAATTTAACATTCAGAAAAACTAAGATCAGGACATCACTTCCTCACAAACAGATGGGGAAAAAATGGAGAGAGTGACAGACTCTATTTTTTGGGCTCCAAAAATCACTGCAGATGGTGACTGCAGCCATGAAACCAAAGACACTTACTCCTTGGAAGAAAAGTATGACAAACCTAGACAGCATTTACAAAGCAGAGACATCACTTTGCTGACTAAGGTCCATATGGTCAAGGCTATGATTTTTCCAGTAGTCATGTCTGGATGTGAGAATTGGACCGCAAAGAAAGCTGAGTGCCAAAGAATTGATGCTTTCAAACTGTGGTACTGGAGAAGACTCTTGAGAGTCCCTTGGACTGCAAGGAGATCAAACCGGTCAATCCTAAAGGAAATCAACCTTGAATATTCACTAGAAGGACTGATGCTGAAACTGAAGCTCCAATACTCTGGCCACCTGATATGAAGAGCTTACTGATTGGAAAAGACCCTGATGCTGGGAAAGACTGAGGGCAAGAGGAGAAGGGGATGACAGAAGATGAGATGGTTGAGGGCATCATCAATTCCGTGGACATGAGTTTGAGCAAACTCCAGGAGACAGTGAAGGACAGGGAAGCCTGGCATGCTGCAGCCCACGGGGTCACAAAGAGTCAGACACAACTGAACGACTGAACAACAACAAATGGAGACAGTGAAAAAATTAGTAGTTGCTTAGAGAACACCAGGGACGGGGGAGCCTGGTGGGCTGCCGTCTATGGGGTCGCACAGAGTCAGACAGGACTGAAGAGACTTAGCAGCAGCAGCAGCACCAGAAGAGAGGTCATGATGAATAAGCTAAGCTAAGTCACTTCAGTCGTGTCCGACTCTGTGCAACCCCATAGACGGCAGCCCACCAGGCTCCCCCGTCCCTGGGACTCTCCAGGCAAGAACACTGGAGTGGATTGCCATTTCCTTCTCCAATGCATGAAAGTGAAAAGTGAAAGTGAAGTCGCTCAGTCCTATCTGACTCTTAGCGACCCCACGGACTGCAGCCCACCAGGCTCCTCCATCCATAGGATTTTCCAGGCAAGAGCGTTGGAGTGGGGTGCCATTGCCTTCTCCACATGATGAATAGGTAGAACACAAAGGATTTTTAGGACAGTGAAAGTATTCTGTATGATACTATAATGACAGACACAAATCACTATGTATTGGTCAAAACAGATAGAATGTACAACACCAAGAGAGAACCCTAATGTAAACTACAGATTTAAGGTGAAAATAATGCGTCAATGCAGGTTCATCAACTAACAAATGTTCCACTCTGATGCAGGTTGTTGATAGTCAGGGAGGCTGTACCTACCGGGGTAGACAGTATATAGCAACTCTGTACTTTCCCCTCAATTTACTATGAATCTAAAACTGCTCTAAAAATTCATCTTTTGTTGTTGTTTTGGGGTTTTTTCTTCAGTTTTATTGAGATACGATTGTAAAGCTTTTGTTTTTATTGGAGTACAGTTGCTTTACAATGTTGTATTAGTTTCTACTGTACAGCAAAGTGATCAGCTGTAAGTATACATATTCTCCTCTTTTTGGATTTCCTTCCCATTTAGGTCACTATGAGCACAGCATAGAGTTCCTTGTGCTATACAGTAGGTTCTGTCTCGTTAGTTAACTATTTTATACAAGGGCTTCCCAGGTGGCTCAATGGTAAAGAATCTGCCTGCTAATACAAGAGGTGCAAGAAATGTGAGTTCAATGCCTGGGTTGAGAAGATCCAGTGGAGTAGGAAATGACAACCCACTCCAGTATTCTTGCCTGGAAAATCCCATGAACAGAGGAGCCTGGCAGATTACAGTTCATAGGGTCGCAAAAGTCAGACATGACTGGGCTCACACACAAAGTGTATATATGTTAATCCCCATCTCCAATCCATCCCGCTACCCCTTCCCCCCCTTGGTAACCATACATTTGTTCTCTATGTCTGTGATCCTATTTCTGCTTTGCAAATAAGTTTATCTATACCATTTTTTAAGATTCCACATTCATGTGCTAATATATATATATATTTTTATCTGACTTACTTTACTCTGTATTTTATCTGACTTACTTTACTCTGTATGATGATATCTAGGTCCTTTCATGTCTCTGCAAGCGGCACGATTTCATTCTTTTTTATGGCTGAGTAACATTCCACTGTATATATGTACCACTCTTCTCCATCCATTCCTTTTTTTTTCTCTTTATTTTTTATTTATTTACATTTTTTTACTTTACAATACTGTATTGGTTTTGCCGTACATTGATATGAATCCACCACGGGTGTACATGAATTCCCAACCCTGAACCCCCCTCCCACCTCCCTCCCCATACCATCCCTCTGGGTCATCCCAGTGCACCAGCCCCAAGCATCCTGTATCCTGTATCGAACCTAGACTGGCAATTCATTTCTTACATGATAGTATACATGTTTCAATGCCATTCTCCCAAATCATCCCACGCTCTCCCTTTCCCACAGAGTCCAAAACTCTGTTCTATACATCTGTGTCTCTTTTGCTGTCTTGCATACAGGGTTATCATTACCTTCTTTCTAAATTCCACATATATGTGTTAGTATACTGTACTGGTGTTTTTCTTTCTGGCTTACTTCACTCTGTATAATCGGCTCCCATTTCATCCACCTCATTAGAACTGATTCAAATGTATTCTTTTTAATGGCTGAGTAATATTCCATTGTATATATGTACCACAGCTTTCTTATCCATTCATCTGCTGATGGACATCTAGGTTGCTTCCATGTCCTGGCTATTATCAACAGTGCTGCGATGAACATTGGGGTACACGTGTCTCTTTCAATTCTGGTTTCCTTGGTGTGTATGCCCAGCAGTGGGATTGCTGGGTCATAAGGCAGTTCTATTTGCAATTTTTAAGGAATCTCCACACTGTTCTCCACAGTGGCTGTACTAGTTTGCATTCCCACCAACAGTGTAAGAGGGTTCCCTTTTCTCCACACCCTCTCCAGCATTTATTGCTTGTAGACTTTTGGATCACAGGCATTCTGACTGGTGTGAAATGGTACCTCACTGTGGTCTTGATTTGCATTTCTATGATAATGAGTGATGTTGAGCATCCTTTCATGTGTCTGTTAGCCATCCGTATGTCTTCTTTGGAGAAATCATCCATTCCTTTCTTGATGGCCACTAATGAGGTATCACCTCACACTGGTCAGAATGACCATCATTAAAAAATCTATGAACAATAAATGCTAGAGAGGGAGTGGAGAAAAGGCAACCCTTTGCACTGTTGGTGGAAATGTAAATTGATACAGCCACAATGGAGAATAGCATGGATGTTCTTTAAAAAACTAAAAGCAGTGCTATCGTATATTCTAGCAATCCCACTCCTGGGCACATACCCAGAGTAAACCATAATTCAAAAAGATACATGCACCCCAGTGTCTACTTCAGCTGACCACCCAAATGTCCATCAATGGTATAAAGTCTTTTATAAAAAATAAGTTAGCATCTCAAAAAGTTTTGAAAAAAGTTAACATCTCAAAATTTTTTTTTAAAAGGTAACATCTCAAAAGCACCTAAGAGTCTCATATGCAGTAGAACAGCAGTTCATTAATGCTTCATTAAATCCTAGCTTGATCATAGAATTGCAAACATCAAAAAAAGCATGTTAGATGCCTGTCCAAGTTAAGCATCAAGGTCTTGATTGGGATTTACATTACAAGGATGTATTTGTCTGTTAAAACTTGTACACTTAGGCTCTTGCGTATTTTATTCTATATAAATTAACGTCCAGAAAATTCTGAAATTTTAAAGTGATTCTGAAGAAACTTGACTGGGTATTACAGCCCATAAGCAAATAAAATTTCTGGACTTGAAGTTGATTTCTTCTTTTTCCATTTAAAGTTTTAAAGGAGAGGTGCAAAGATACAATAATTAGCAATGCAACCACAGAGAGAAAGGAAGAAAACTGGACAGGATAAAGTACAAGTTTCAAAGTTGAAAAGCAGTTGGATAAATTTAGCTGTATTAGCTCACCTCAGAACACTAAATCCTAAACCATGGGGAAAATGACTAGAAGCTACCAGATTTACACTTCAGAATGCTCAACAAGCTCTGACAGTCCCAAGCAAGACTGGCAGTACCAAACACTTGTAGAAGTGAAGGATCGGTAGGACTGCAGGAAAGCCTAGGTAAAAATCAGTTAAATCCCCAGATACCCTCCCTTCTCTACACACGTGACTATCCTTGCTCTACCCTAGCAGAAGAGTAGAAGCTTAATTAATATCAGGAAAAAATAAAAGAGAGGGTAACTCATCTGTGGGAATACTTAGCAATTAAGAGTAATGATTTCAAACTGAACAGAGAAGAAATGGTTTAAAAGTTTACATAGAGAGTGCTGCAACCCCAAATAATCTTCCTCCCAAATTTCTGGCAAAGAAACCTATACCTTCCAGGCAAGAGCTATGGGAGGACCCTTCTCTGGGAAATCTGACAAACCCAAAAGACCAAGGGAGGATGGAAGGATGTAAATCTGTAAGTTACCAATTTGGAAGAGTCTATTGTATAGCCATAATAATGAAGACAAAAACAGCCACTTGAAGACATGAAATTTCAGAAACCAGGAATAAATGAAAAATCCAAAACTCTGAGGGAGGGGAAACAGCACTACATACAGGATTAGGAATGAGAGTAGCTCTGGATTCTCAACAATCTCCAAATCTAAAAGACAATGGGTAGGGACTTCCCTGGTGGTCTAGCAGTTCAGACTTTTACCTCCAATGCAGAGGTTGAAGGTTCCATTCCTGCTTGGGAAGCTAAGATCCCACATGCTTTGCAGCCAAAAAACCAATGAACATAAAACAGAAGCAATATTGTGACAAATTCAACAAAGACTTTAAAAACAGCAGACATTTAAAAATCTTTAAAAAATAAAAAGAATCGATCAATAACTTCAAATTTCTGAGGGGAAATATTTCTAGCCAACTAAAAGTATCAATCAAGAATAAAAACATTTCAGACATGCAAGGCCTCAAGAATGTTACTTCCTTTTTACCTTATCGCAAGATGCTGCTGGAAGATAGCGCTAACAAAATTAAAAGAAGAGGTGGGATTCGGAAATAAAGAGATCCTACACAAAGAAAGGAGAAAAGGAGAATCTTCAGAATGATGGAGAAGAAAAGTTTCAGGATATCAGTGGTGCATCATACAGAACAATTAATATAAAAAGCACCTCAGTCAGCCCAAGGAGAGAGAGCTTGAAGAAGATAAAGCTGACAGAGATTTAAATGACTGACAGAGTTAGTTGTATTTGAACTAAGGATAAGCAATAGAAAACTAAGTAAACAACAAAAAAGATAATTATTAAGTTCATTTACATCATCAAAATGAAAGCACTGAACTTAGACAAAATTACAACGTAACATTTGGGAAGATGCCAGGTGAGTGGGAAGTGCTTCCGTGCAGGCAAGTGAAATAGGTTAGGGGAAAGTCAATCCCCATTTTCACAATGGAAAGCCCAAGAAATACAGCCTACTATTTTTAATCAAAAACAGCAATATAAGGTTTATTTAGAGACATGGAGTCATAGGAGTCATATCAGATAGGGTTAGGCAGGGCTGCAAGTGAAAGGAAATCTTAATAGTAGTTTAAACAAAACAGAAATTTCTCTTTCACACAAATGAAATAATCTAAGGTTGATATGGAGGATCCATAATTATCTTTTCACTCTACAATATATAGTTTTTAACTCTTGCTCATGATGGCTGCTTAAGTTTTAACCATAACATCTACTGTCTAATCAGCAGGAAAGAAAAGCAAAAATGAAGGGTGTGCTCCTTCCTCTTAAAAACATCTCCCAAAAGCTGAAAATGACTTACTGTTTAGTATTTAATCATATTACTGCAACTAGCCACAAGAAAGATTATTAACATTTTTGCCCTGTTGTGGGAGGAAAAAAAACCACTTCATTACGATCAAGGATACTTTCAGAGTATCAGATGTTATTGATTCTGCAAAATGCACAAAGGATGAGAAATTCCCTAGAGTTAAGACACTGTAGTTAGTATACTAATAAATTATACATATATATTTTTTACCAGATTTTTACATCCAGAAATGACTTCTTTTTTTTCTGTCTTAGTTATGGTCTAAGGACAAGATTTTCATGTTGAGAGAAAAGAAGTACATGCAAAGTAATTAATAATAGCTAACATTTATTCAGTGTTTTCTATATGTACAAAGCCCTTTACAAACATCTCCTTCAATCCCTAGATACTCACATTATTTCCATTTTACAGATAAGAATGGAGGATATGGGTAACTTGTCCAAAGTTTTGCATCTGACAGTACAGGACCTGCGATTCAGTCTCAAGCATTCAATCAAAACTCCACAATCTACAGCCTTTTTTAACACCTGTGTTCTCCTGCTTTATTTTAGTGAAAATTCTCAGTTTCCTTATTTGAATTTAAATAAGATTGCTTGCAGGAAAAGAGAGCTACTCAAGCAAGTTCAGTTGAAAGTGAGGTTATTACAAAGGCACAACAAAGATCCCATGGAGTCCAAGGGCTTGATTCACAGAAGCCAGACCAAGCCCAGAACGCAGGTACGTGGCCTGGGCTCGCTTACCTCTGCACGCCTTCTCTGCTCTGCCCCACTTTTTTCCTGTTGGCCAGTTCCTTTGCTCCCGAGTAGTCTCCTACTCCTTTGTGATTTTCACTAGTTGTCCTACCACTGCTGTGTGGCTCTTTCGGCCCCTCTGTGGTACGGTTTTCCATGTGTGGCTCTAAATCATATGGACCCATCTTCTCTTTCAGCAGCAAACCACATAAGTGAATGGATTGTCCTTTGAGTTCCTATCCTGTCATTTCTGAAGAAAGGAAAGTTACATGATCCAAAACACAGCCACTGACCCTTAACAAGGCCATGACACTTCACCTGCAGTCGGACACGGATCAGTGGGGATGGTTAAGATTTATTGATAACTAACTGACCTAGTTTAGGTGAAACTATAGCAGAAAAAGACAGTCATGTGAAATTTTTACTAGATAAATATTTTCCAAGATGCCTTTCACAAGACAGTTCTAGTCAATGCCCTGTGAAGAGTGGTAACTTTGACTAAGTATATATGGGAAACTCTGCTTATATTTAGTTCCTGGAGATTCACAGTGTGGAATGGTATATTTAAATTTTCTGGAAAAAAAAACAACAACCCTGGGAATCCCTGCAATATGAAATTTGATGAGCTCTTTAGTATAACATTTCCCACATTTACTTTGTCATAGAACCCTTACTGTGTAATGATATCTCATTGAGCAGTATTTTGGGAAGCACTGCATTAGAGCAAGGTAGTTTTCTTTTCTTAGTGGGGTAGGAGTATTTATTTATAAAATAGCTTTACCATCTGAGCTACCAGGGAATCCATTTATAAACTACTATTGTTAATTCTACTTAGCAGTCATTGACAGTAAGGGACGGTTGTTAAAAACAGAGGCTGTGGCATTACAGAGATAGGATTTGAATTTTAGCTCTGCAATGTATTAGATGTGATTTTGGATAAGAGTTTAACTGTTCTGGGCCTCAGTCTGCTAATCAGTGCTATATCCCAGCAGATGCATAGCCCAATGCCTGACACAGTGAATACTTAATAAATGGTGATATGTAAAACTAACTGTGTTTCTACTAGAAAATGTTCAGGCGCACAGTTAGGGCAATCATTCTTCTGTAAGAAGTTATCTTATATGGGAAGAGTTTTATCTAGCATAGCGTAATTTATGAATAAGACTTCACTTTAGGGTAAATATGGAATAAGTATGGTTTCAAAGAAGAACCTCAATTCACAGAAAAGATATCAGTAGGAGAGAGGCTATTAAATTTTCTACACCCAGGAGTAAAATTTATGAGGAGGTGGTGTGAGGTGAGGTTACTGTCTGAGACTGCTGGATAGGAGTCTGTGTGTAGGGAGTGACAATATGGTTAAGAGACTATGGTCTCGAGAGGGCAGACCAGATTTTAAAATCTGAATTCATTTAATGATGCTTTGATTTTTAAACCAAAAGTGTACCAACAAATATAACGCTCTGGATATAAGCAACAGCCACAGTTCATTTCTGGAAAAAGCAGTCTCAAGGCTTGCATCACGTGTTATGCTTTCTATCATGAGTTCCTTCCACTTTGCCACAATTAACTAGACCAGGAATGTGTATGTAGGCCAGTGGCTTTTACATTAGCATGACCTGAGAACTGTTCAGTAGTTCTGTCTCACAAAATGATGAACTAACTAACTCAGTCTGATCTGCTTCTTCAGGGGATCTGAATATGAGACGGCAAAGGAGGCAGTAAGCAGAAGCTGCAGGACAGCAGAAACCATGAGGTAGAGAAAGCAGTCGTGGAAAAGAAGAAAACGAATCTATAGTCAGAGTGGAGGCAGAATCAGGAAACTGAATGATGACGATGATCAATTAAGAGTTCCTGTTGGGATACCAATTTTATTTCATTCATCCAGTTCTCAACAAGGCCTGATGGTGGAGACTTTTCTTGTCCTTCCACACTACACCACTTATTCTTAATTAAATTTCTAATATGAAATAATTTAATTGAATCTACATATAGTTCTGGCCATCAGAAAGAGTCCATCTTGCTTAATATTAATCCTACCACCCACTTCCTTTAAATAAAGTACAATAGTTCACTTAGTTGGTATAAATGAGGCCAACTGATGAGCCGGGTGGGAAGAACAGGGCCTCTGTGCCATTACTCTGTGCCAGTACAGTAACAGCAGGTGGGCCTCTTTCTGTTTGGACATAGTTGCTTCAGTACTAGGGGACAGAGACTTAGGTTTAGGACTCTACCATCCATTAGCTATGTATGATCTTAGCTAATTCTCTTCATTTGGGGGTCAGAGTTTTCTTTCTATAAATTTGAAATTAGTCAAGCCGGAGTTTCTTGGCTGAAAAAAAGAGACTTTCAGCACAACTGCTCATTGTTCACAGCATTTAGAAATGGTTAGATATGGCAATAAATCTGAAAGATGAGAGGAAGTAAGTGTAGTCAATCTAAGTAAACATTAAAATATTGACACAGCTTAACTAGGAAAGTCTAATAGTTTTCAGTGTTTCTCTACTCTTTTGTTTAGAAAAAAAGGAATGTCTGGGGGATGATATATCTTCACAGATGGGATATTAACTTTAATACCATATGTTTCTGGTTTTTCCTTATTTATATTTCAAATATTTATAGCCATTTCCTCTAAAGAACTTGACAAAACAGGTAGATCTGTTTTTCAATCAGTACTTCCCTAGGCTTTGAGTCAACCTGGCTGCTAGTTGTCTCCCAGTATCTGTTTTTCCCTCTTATTCAGTAATGGAACCTTTGGTTTTCAGCTGAGTACATGGCTATCTGGAAGAAAATTATGTCCCATTTTTCACTCACCCAACATAAAAATCATGTCCTTAGACCATAACTAAGAAAGGGAAAAAAAAACAAACCTTACTTCTAGATGTGAAATGCAGAAAATCTTGTTTTTAGATCTTATTTCTACATGTAAAAAGTTTGGTAATTTTTTTTTTTAATTTACTAGTACACTAACCACAATACCTTAACTCTAGAGAATCTCTCACCTTTTCTACATTTTGCAGAATTAATAATATTCTGAAAATATCTTTGACCTTAATGAAATTACTTTTTTCCCACAGAAGGGTAAAAATGTTACATCAATACCAGAGACACCTTATCTAAAAAGTATCAACACTGTAAAAGATTCCAAAACATAACAACTTTTGAAAGACAACAAAATAAACTGTTTTATAAAATAATGCATTATTTCTCTTAAGATTATTATATCTGGAGTCAACATACAAACATACTATGATAATAAGAAATAAAGGAAACAAATACATGGTAGCTTCAAGTGAGGTTTTTTAATAACAATTTCAAATCCAAACACAAGTGATTTCATTACTATTTACTAACTATATTTTCAACTCTATTAATACCTGGATCATAATAGGTTTACTTCACATATTAAAATAGTCATTTTAATTAACCTGTCCCCACCCATAATGTGATAATAAAAATAAAAGTCTGTATTGTTTTTAATTCAATAAGATGAACTATCTTTAACAAGTAATTGAATCTGTGTTCAATAAAGAGAATTTGAGCTCATATTTGAGCACTACCATTTATAAAACAGCAATTCAATTATAAAATGAAAACAATCCAATTTTGATATGGACAAATGATTTGAACACACAATTCATCAAAAAGCATAAGAAAAAAATTATCAACAACGTTAATCAGAGAAAACAACAACATTAATCAGAGAAACTGAACAATGAGATACTACTGTACACGTACCAGAATGGCCAAATATTTAAAAGACTGAAGACACCAAATATTGATAAGATTGTAGAATAACTGCAACTCTCATACATTGTTGGTAGGAATGTAAAATGGTACAACCACTTTGGGAAAATAGGTTGCAGTTTCTTATAAAATTAAGAATACACCCACAGTGACCCAGAAATTTAACTAAGTATTGACTGAAATGAAAAAATATTGTCACAAAAAGACTCATAGGAATATTCATAGAAGTTTTATTATAGCAAAAAATTGGAAATAGCCTAGGTATCCACCAATAGAATGGATAGACTGTCGTATATTCACACAACAGAATACTACACAGCCAAAAAAAAAAAAGGAAACTTCTGACAGACCTAACAGTATGGGTCAAAAACATTATGCTAAGTGAAAGATGACTTATATAAAGGTGTGCGTGCTATGTAATTCCATTCACAAGAAGTTCTAAAATGGGGAAAATTAATCTAGGGTAGAAAGAAATCAGAACGGTGACAGTGATTACTTCTAGGAGGGTTGGGAGCAAGAACTGACTGGGAACAAGCATAAGGGAACATTCTGGGATAACAGTGCTATACTACATCATGATAGGGGACTGGGTTATACATATGTGTTAAATTTCCAAGAATGTAAACTTAAGACTTGCATATCTCATTATATATAAATTTTACACTGAAAGAAAAAAGGTCCAAAAAATATCACACTCTAGTTCATGATATGCATGCCAAACTAATTAGGAAAAAGTACAGTGAAACCAACAGTTTACTTTGAAATGCATCCCCCAAAAAGATGGATAAATGGGTGATAAAGAAGTGAACAGAAGCATTAATATGGGATAAACTAAGTACAATAAAATGTGAATTGTACAGTGTAGGTAATAGACATATGGTACTCACTATAAACTTCATTCAGCTTTGAAAAAAATCTTTTCTTCTGATCACACTACATGGCTTGAGGGACGTTGTTCCCCGATCAGGAATCAAACCCAGGTCCCAGCAGTGAACACACCAAATCCTAACCACTGGATCACAGGGGACTCTCTAAAGTTATTTATAAACAAATGTAGGGAGAGGAAAAAAACTTACCCAATCACTCAAGATTCAACTCAAAATCAATTACTTATGAGCCCTTTCCTGCCCTTAGCATTGGAACACTAGTCTTACTGTCAGTGGCTTTAATTTGGCGATTTTATGTTAGCTATGTTTTCACATACTGTCTTATATTTACAAAATAAAGCGTAAGCCTTTTGCGGGGGACTACTTCTTGAGAGTGGGAATAAAAAAGACTGCAGTGATCTGTTGACTATTTTTTCTAAGTATAAATTCTTTAATGAGCCATAATTCCCAAAAAACCACCTATCAGTCAACTTAAATACCAGTATATATACACACACAACACACATACACGCATCTGAAAACTAACAACCATTATAACCTTTAACCAAGTGCTTGTGTTTTTGTTTTTGAGTCCTTGCCTATTAATGAAATATACTGTGCTTACTGAATTCAACTACTCAAGCCACGTGCACAAAAAGAATTGGTCGGCTGTTTCTCAAAACACTCTGAAGTGCCATGGCACCAAAGGTCTCAGATCTTTGAGGATAAAGGTGTCTTCAGAAAGTTAAATCAAGGCTATAATTCTATGATCACAGAAGATGAAAAAACATTTACATAAAAAGTGGTGCCATTCTTTAAAATTGATTGACATCTTCCCATTGTTCAATACAACACTTAATTAACCTTAAGAAGTTTTGTTATCTTCATGTTTAAAAATTATACACAATATTTATATTTAGGATCTTAAAATTTCCTGTCACTTTACAAATACCTTTTCTCTATATCTGTAAAGGACAATAATAAAACATTTAAGAATCTCCTGTTATCCTCCTTTAAGGAATATATATATCAGGATAAGAAATCAATATTTAGATATGAGCAAAAGGAAAGAAGCATATAAATCATACATACTTTAATTTTAATAATTCTACATTTTTGTCCCAAAAGAAAAAATATGAAGCAGACAGTATCAGATATAGCAAATACTCAAACAAGTTTTTCTTAATTCATCTGAATTGTCATGACATAACTCTGGAAGAAACTACAATTTACTTTCAGTTTAGAGGGGTTTCCCTCACTGCCATGTATGAATAACCAAGAGAATGATTACTGTAGCCTTAAAACATTACTGATAACTATGATTGATTCAAACTGCAGAAACGTTAACTATTATTATCAAGAGAAACACAGGAACTTCTACTGGAACAAACTATGAATGTTAAATAAACAGGAGACTTTTACTACTAATCTGAGTGTAAATGAGACTAAGTACCAGTACCTAATTAACAGGCTTTAGATGCCTCAGGTACAAAGTGAAGACTGTATAAAATCTCCATGTTGTACTTACTAATATAAACCTTTAACCATGTTAGAGAATATTCAACTACTTTACCTAGAAAAATAACAAAAGAATATGCCATGTTGAATGGAAAATTTATACTAGCCAAAATAAAAGTCTCTGGAATACAATTAATATACTTAAAAATTCTTACAGGAAAAGTGACAGAACACTTTAACAGTCTTAAGTTATCTATCTAAAAGGCAAAAAAGTATTTAATATTCAAAAGTAATACAGCTCTAGCACTATGTGGAAAATTTATCCAAACAGGTGTTAAGCAATGATCTGGTAATTATAAAAAATATTCTTGATTTATGAAGTTAATATAAAAAGTAAGAACTACAAGATAGTTCAAGGCACATATACGAATGTGCGTCCAGCTTAGAAAAGCCCACCAAGGGACATGTGGAAACAGCAGGCAGCCTGGGATCTTAGTTAAATTCCAACGTGGTTCTACTGCCACACTCCCCTCTTCATGGCTCTAGAGTATCACTTATAATGAAGACGAAATGGAGCAACCATAAACTTCCCTGTATTTCAATTAACAACTGTACACAAAGTGACTTGGTCTCCATCTTTAACCTTAGTGATCAAAATAATTCAGGGAAGTTAAAATTAGCTTATCAGAAAAAAAGCTGAGAATAAGTGATTTAGTGGTTATAGGAAACACTATTTATGCTAGAAATTCTCTTTTTAGGAAAGATGCATTAACATATATTCATACATGCAAAAATAAGAGGTGCCATTTTTTTAATGCCTTTTTTCGCTATGCACAAGATCCTCCTTATGTGCTGTGCTTAGTTGCTCAGTCATGTCCGACTCTTTGTAACCCCATGGGTTGTAGCCCGCCAGGCTCCTCTGTCAATGGGATTCTCCAGGCAAGAATACTAGAGTGGGTTGCCATGCCCTCCTCTGGGGGATTTTCCCAAGCCAGGGATCGAACCCAGGTCTCCCACATTACAGGTGGATTCTTTTCCATCTGAGCCACTAGGGAAGCCTTCTCTGGCGGCTCAGTGGTAAAGAATCTGCCTACAATGCAGGAAACGTGGGTTTGATCCCTGAGTCAGGAAGCTCCCTCGGAGTAGGAAACAGCAACCTGCTCCAGTATTCTTGCCTGGGAAATTCCATGGACAGAGGAGGTGGGAGGCTAAAGTCCATGGGGTCACAAAGAGTCAGATTCGACTGAGCATACACACAAAGGATAAACTGAGCTCAGCAGTCAGATGATTTGTCCTCAGTCACATTCCAGAAGATGGTTAAGCAGAAATCCAAACTCAGGTTGTCTGACTCAAGAATTTATGCTCAATTGTGATCAACCATCTCATGCAGATCCTCACTGCAAAAGTACAGAGCAGGAAACGACACTACTTGGAAAACCTTTCAGCAAGGACAGAGCACTGAGGCTTAGAGGACTAGGGAACACCACTCACTATGGTGAAAAAGAAACATCCCTGTCATGCAGGACAGTGTGACTGCATGATTCAGGTAATGCAGATTTCCTCTGCCACTGACTTAGAAACCTTGAGGCACCCTGGGTATGAATTTGAAGCCAGTGGCAAAGTATTGAAAAATTAAACACAGAGTGAAATAAACATTTTACTGAAAAAAACTACTTTAGTAGCAGTATGAAACTAGCTGGAGAAGAATTTAACTGAAAGGATGGCCTGAACAATGGCATTAACTGTGGGAACATATAAAAAAAGTGGGAAAAAATTAAAAAGAAAAATAAAACACTTCGAAGTGAAAGTGAGAAAGGAAAGGAAAAGTGCACCAAGAGGAAAAGGTTTGGAAGAGGAGCACGTTTGCTTGAAAATGTTGAATTCCCAGTTCCTAGATGGATTTTTTTTCCCCCTGCAGACGGTTCCACCTCCTAATCCTTATCCACATACCCCCGCCGGTATCCCCTTGATGCCTTCAGTTTAGTTCAGTCGCTCAGTTGTGTCTGGCTCTTTGCGACCCCATGAATTGCAGCATGCCAGCCTCCCTGTCCATCACCAACTCCCAGAGTTCACTCAAACTCATGTCCATCAAGTCGGTGATGCCATCCTTGATGCCTTAGAGCTGTCCAAAACTACCTGATAGTTACATCTCATATTGGTGTAGATGTGAGCCTTTTAAAAGAATTTTCTATTTCTCTGCTAATGAGGTTGATCAAGCTTACAAATTAAATAAATCCCTTGAGAACAAAGCCAATATCCCCAAAAGTGAAAGTGAAAGTGAAGTCGCTCAGTCGTGTCCGACTCTTTGCGACCCCATGGACTGTAGCCCACCAGGCTCCTCCCTCCGTGGGATTCTCCAGGCAAGAGTACTGGAGTGGGTTGCCATTTCCTTCTCCAGGGGATCTTCCCGATCCACTGTCTAATCACTCAATAGACACTTGACTGAATGGCTAAAAGGAAGCCATCTGGCACTTCTTATAAAAGGCTACTAATTTTCTTTAAAAGAGAAGAGTCAAGTTCAGCTTTTCCCTAAGTGCTCTAGCCTGTAATTTCAAAAACCTCCAGTTATTTACTATCCTAAATGAATTCTTATTGTCCCTCTCATTTCTTTCCTCCTTAAAAAAAAAAGTTTTATTAATCTAATCTTGTGTGGATTTTAGTTTACTAAGGCTAGTATTATTTGGTAAAATATTTGTCTCAAAAGAAAAACAAGTAACATTCTTTTCAAATTCCATACAACCGCGTGGGACAATTATATGAAGCATTTGTAAAATTCACTCCAGTCCCAACTGCTATTTTCCATTGCAAATTAATTTTCAAACTATTATTTTCCAAGTTTGTTTTGACACTGGATTTCTCTTTCTCTAAATGTAACTAGATCAGCTTAAGCTGAGGAAAGACATATTTTTACCTACAAGCAGATGTCATTAACTATAAACAGATTACTTTAAAACTTGTCCCCAAACTAGTTATTTTCCTTAAATAAGAATCTTTAATTCCAAGGTTTCAAATCTTATGTTTAAATTAACTATAACAAATACTTGATGGAAAAAATAACCTGAGATGTCAAATTTCCTAAACAGTTAATTGTTTTCTTCAAATCATGGCCCTCATAGATCTTGAAAATTAATAAAGTACAAATAAAGAGCTACAACCACTCAAAGCTAAAGAAGTCATCTACAGAATGATCTCATCCATGGAAATGGGCCTTTCCAAGGAAGATACAAATTCTTTCTCCTAACTCAATCTATTAGGGAAATCATTGAAAAAGAAAGTCCTAAAATCTGTCCACTCAGTAAATATTCAGCAAATAAGTATTCCACTCCCATTAGATAAAGTAGTCCACCAAAGCAATAAAAGTATGTCTGCTGAAAGAGCTTTTTCCTAGTTTCAAGGACTTCTCTACTCAGACTTCCCTGGTGGTCCAATGTTAGAAATCCACCTGCAAATGCAGGGAACACGGGTTTGATCCCTGGTCCAGGAAGATTTCAAGTGCTGCAGAGCACCTAAAGTGGTGCACCGCAACCACTGAAGACAAGGCGCCTACAGAAAGAGAAGCCACTGCGGTGAGGAGCCCGTGCATCGCAGTGAAGAGCCGTCCCCACTCGACGCAAGCAGAGAAAGCCCTCAAGCAGCAGCCAAGATGCAGTGCAGCCAAAAATAAATAAAATTTAAAAAAATTAAAAACCAAAGACAAGTAACATTTTGTTATGTTTCAGAGACATAATTTAAATTAGGTATAAGATCTGATCTCCCTGATTTGTCCCTTACCATTACACCTTCATAAAACTATGCAGTTTCCTCTGTTATTGCTTAAGCAATAAATTTTATTAAGATTTTTTTTTTTTCCTAATTAAACTTCTCCTGAAGGAAGGAATTCCTTAGTGGTCCAGTGGTTAGAACTCCAAGCTTTCACTGTCCTGCTGGAACCCAGGTTCCATCCCTGGTCAGGGAACTAAGATCTCACAAGCCAATAAACAAATTAATATACATTTTTTTAATTAAAAAAAAAGATTCCCCTGAAGGAAATGGGAGTACATACTGATAATCTTTCTGGAATATAATTCAGCAATATACCTCAAAACTACTTTCAAAATTGTTCTTTTGGCTTTCACGAATGGCTGGACCCAAAAATCTTAAATAATGTTTCCAAAGCTCTGTCTCCTCATTTTTCAGCTATCTTTGCCTCTCTCCAATATTCAGACAGACTCTCTATACACGGTGGGGAAAACATTGACAGCCCCAACTCAGTCACATTATCCTACCTTAGTTACCCTAGTAGGAAAAAAAGACTTTCTAGTTCCCTCCAAAAGAAAAGACCCATAAATGACTAAATGGCCCAGCTTAAGGTATAGGGTGGGAGCAATGAGGACACTTTCCCTGGAACCATAGGGAATAGAACATGCTTCCCAAAGGAAGAGACGCTAGGCAGAAAATGAATGTATGTCCACACAAATGTACATGCCCTTGATACAGCAATTCTACTTCAAGGAATTAAAATTGACACAATTATTCAGGAAAGGAGTACGTCAAGGCTGTATATAGTCACCCTGCTTATTTAACTTAATATGCAGAGTACATGATGTGAAATGCTGGGCTGGATGAATCACAAGCTAGAATCAAGATTGATGGGAGAAAGAGCAATAACCTCAGATACGCAGATGACATTAACCTAATGGCAGAAAGTGAAGAGGAACTAAAGAGCTTCTTGATGAAGGTGAAATAGGACAGTGAAAAAGCTGGCTTAAAACACAACATTCAAAAAACTAAGATCATGGCATCCGGTCCCATCACTTCATGGCAAATAGAAGGGGAAACAATGGAAACAGTGACATATTTTATTTTCTTGGACTCCAAAATCACTGCAGATGGTGACTGCAGCCATGAAATTAAAAGACACTTGCTCCTCGGAAGAAAAGCTATGACAAACCTAGACAGTATATTAAAAAACAGAGACATCACTTTGCCAACAGAGGTCTGTCAAGTCAAAGCTATGGCTTTTCCAGTAATCATATATGGATGAGAGTTGGTCCATAAAGAAGGCTTACTGAAGAATTAATGTTTGCTTCTGAACTGTGGAACTGGAGAAGACTCCTGAGAGTCCCTTGGACAGCAAGGATATCAAACCAGTTAATCCTAAAGGAAATCAACCCTGAATATTTCTTGGAAAGAATGATGCT
Source organism: Ovis aries (assembly GCF_016772045.2). NCBI lineage: Eukaryota > Metazoa > Chordata > Mammalia > Artiodactyla > Bovidae > Ovis > Ovis aries. The sequence continues at coordinate 42,118,976 of NC_056068.1, read as the reverse complement.
GAAGTTGAAATTCCCAATACTTTGGCCTCCTGATGCAAAGAGCTGACTCACTGGAAAAGACCCTGATGCTGGGAAAGATTAAGGGCACGAGGAGAAGAGAATGACAGAGGATAAGATGGTTGGATGGCATCGATATTTACTCGACTCAATTTATGGGAGACAGGGAGGGACAGGGAAACCGGGCATGCTTCAGTCCATGGGGTCACAAAGAGTTGGACACAACTGAGCAACTTCACTTTCACTTCTCACTTTCATGCATTGGAGAAGGAAATGGCAACCCACTCCAGTGTTCTTGCCTGGAGAATCCCAGGGACGGGGGAGCCTGGTGGGCTGCTGTCTGTGGGGTCGCAGAGAGTCGGACACAACTGAAGCAACTTAGCAGCAGCAGCATTTTATAGATACAGAAATTCAGACAGAAAAATAAAGTAATTTATCTAAAGTTAGAACTTCTTAGAGCCAAAAGTGAAAGTGTTACTCGCTCAGTCATGTCTGACTCTTTGAGACCTCATGGGCTGTAACCTACCAGGCTCCTCTGTCCACTGGATTCTCCAGGCAAGAAACTGGAGTGAGTAGTCATTCCCTCTCCAAGGGATCTTCCCCACCCAGGCGAACCCCGGTCTCCTGCATTGCCAGCAGATTCTTTACTGTCTGAGCCACCAGGGAAGCCCCTCTTAGAGCCAAAACCAGGAATTAAACCCAGATCATGTGACTCCATCCCACGCTTTTAACTATTTAACTTCACTGTCTCTCTAACTACTTATCCCAAGCAATTAAAGATGAATACAAAGATTTAGCAAAAGAATTCATCACAGTTATTATTACATGTACATTAAATTATGTTATTTAATAATAATGTTATTTAGTTAATAAAAATTAACCCTACCATATATACATATATGTATACACACATTTTTTAGACTATGGAAAGTTGCCACTAATATACAGTTAAGTTTTAAAAAACACATACTGAATAAGTTAAACAGGCACTATGAACTTGTTTTATAAGAATTAAAATAAGACTATTTCCCTGGTGGCTCAGACGGTAAAGCATCTGTCTACAATGCGGGAGACCCAGGTTCGATCCCTGGGTTGGGAAGATGATCTCCCTAGAGAAGGAAATGGCAATCCACTCCAGTACTATTGCCTGGAAAATCCTATGGACAGAGGAGTTTGGTAGGCTACAGTCCATGGAGTCGCAAAGAGTCGGACACGACTGAGAGACTTCACTTACTCACTCATACGTATGGATGCACACAAAAATCTCTGGAAATATATCTTAAATTAAAATGTCAGCAATATACCACTTTACACCCACTAGGATAGCTATCATTGAAAAGACAGATAACAATGAAAGACTAGCAACTCCAAAGTGGAGAACAATCTTGATCCCTTAGGAGAATGGCAAGTAGTTCACTATAGCTAAGGCTTACTTATTTGGCATTTATCAGCTACTCACATTATTTCCCTAAGTCTTTCAACAATTTCTTCATAAGCTTCAAACCTCATGACCCACAAGTACAAATAACTCTTGGCAAACATGGTGACTTCACCACAGTTTTTTTTTTTAAATTATCCATTAAAAATAAATAATCCCTTGACATCTCTGTGTCATATGTACACAGAAGAAAAGACCACTTATACTATTTTGCTTGTTTTTTCTTATTTATATGTTTGGTAACTAATTATTCTCTCTAATCAATAGTAGAAGAAAACAGTTCCATTATACGAGAAAAGAAAAAGCGATAGGGACAGTTTTCAGAAACCATTACTTCAGTTTAATTGTACAAATTAAATCAGTCCAGAACCTAGATGTTTTTGAACTTAACGTATTGTTTTTAAAAAACTGCTTCAGCTAACATTCACGCTTACTGAGTAGTAAAAATGGTATCATTATTTGTTCAGATTAAAAATCAAACAGGAAAGACTACAAAGCATCAATTAAAAATAAATATGAACACACAGTACTACAAAACTTATTTTTCTTTTAAAAGTAACAAAATACGATGCTTGTTTAGCTGTGCTTTGATTTGTACATGAATGTTATGACTATATTTCTAGGTAACAAAGTTTTGTCAGTGCTGGGACTGTGGGTAAAAACAGGTACAAACACAAAGATGTCCTATTCCCACACTTTTGTTTCTGGATATCCCCTTTTCCTGTGCTGAATTCTAATACGGCAGACCAGTTAGTGCTATAGGCCGATCGGTAAGGAATGGATTATCTCCTGAAGCACAGTCCTGAGACAGATCCTTGGGACAGAAAACTAGAACCAGGAAAGCGGACCCTGGCTAAACCCTGGCTAACAGGAATGGATTATCTAGCCCGCAGCTAGGGCCCAGACTGAAGGAGACACGTTAAAAGGAAAGACAACCTCTAGCACATGACGGTACCAGAAACTAGATAGGACAGAATTTCTTTAGGAGACCACAGACTGAAAAGGCGTACACTACACTTTGCAAACCAAATGACTGACTTACTCTCTGGCTTTGTTCCTCTTCTGTCTTATCTTCAACCTTTAGAAAAGTCTTTTTCTCAATAATCCAGCCTTGTTTCAGCTGTGTCTGAGCAAATAAAGGGGAAATGACTGGGTGAAGAGGGAGTTATTTGAGCCAGAATGTGAAGAAACAAGTGGTGCTGCGCGAGAACAGTAGAGAAACGGAAGAACTGGGGCTCTGAGTTCAAGCCAACTCTTCCCATGTGGTGGCTTTCCTTCCACTGCCAACCTTGGAAGACTATACAGTTTTCATTTTATTAAGAGAACTAGGAATTTTCTATACAAATACGGAGAAACAAATTAACTGTCACGAGGTCTGAAGAGATGGGTACTAGAGTCAAGAATAAGCAACTTTCTGTACTGTTTGAAATTTTTATAACAAGTATGTTACTACAACAAGTAACATATAACACACACTAGCAACAGACAGGTCAGTTAAACCAGGAATAAACTGATACACCAAAACCATGACAGTATGAGTCAAAATTGGGTAGAAAAATAGATGAATTGAGTTTCGGATGCCCTGGACAGAAGAATAAGTCAGGAGCCAAACGGAAAATATTAGTCAGAAAGTAGGGCTAAAGTAAGTAAAGTCAAGATGTGAATAAAACAGTATGCACAGACTACAGAGAAAGGAAACCAGACCAGTTTGAAGTCAAAGGCAATTAACCTGCTTTCTATGTCACCCTATTTGTGCTTATAGCTGTGAAAGCACAACACTGCTTTAAAAGAATTGAGTGGCACTACCCTAGATTCCAAGACCAGGAAAAAATCTTTTATTCCTCAGGAGCCTAATTCTCTGTTGGAACAACTTGGTAGGTATGACACTCATCTCCCTCTGATATACTATTTACACAATGTAAAACTAAAATATTTTAAGTTATTTGTTGGATGTTTAAAATATTGCTCTAATTTCATGTTCTTAATTTCCAAGGAAAAATATATACCTTACACACTAAAATTTCTTTCATTTATGTGACTTTTCATTAACTTTCATTCTTTGGCTTAACAGTCTTTCATAAAAAACAGGTTTTCAATCCTGCTCAGGTCCAAGGCTGCTATAGAATCTTAAACAAAACACCAATACCTAGAAGGAATAAATTAAAAATTGCTTCTTGGGGAATATATTTTAACACCTGGGTAACACTAAACCAATTCACTATTCCAAAATAATATTTTAACATAAAATTCTACAGGCTCTTTAATTGTGTGTGTGTGTGTGTGTGTATGTATGTGTGTGTGTGTGTGTGTATATATATATATATATATATATATATATATATATATATATGTGAAGATCCACTAAGTGGCTTCTTAAAGCAAGCACAATCTTCCTCATAAGAGTATGGAAAATAGTATGGTATTTCACTGTTGTCTTTGAACTTCTGTGGTATTCATAATACTTACTATAGATTACATCATGCTTTAGGTTTCAAAACTTGAAAATCCTCTAACTTTAGGTCACAGTTATAACCAAATAAAGTGCTAAATTTAAGAAGCCTGAAAAGCAGCAATTTTCCTCTGAAATTACAGCTAATGACCTTTCACGGTGATCACTTTGAATAGTTTGACACTTTCCACAAAAGACACTGCTGATAAGGAGCAGACATTTCTCAGCATAATTAGGAGTCCAGACTCACCTGTCAAACCAAAAAATAGCAACCACAAACTGCAACAGAAAAATATTTTCCAAGGCAAGTTTATCTTCCTGACTGCCAAAGTTCTACAGAAATATTTTTAAACCTTCTTGTGCAACAAGTTTTTAAATTTTGTTTTCCAAAGTATCAAGAATTTCAACTCCAGAGATTAGGTGCAGAAGGACAAGAAAACAATGCAATGAAAAGGGACAAGCCTCAAAAACAGCCCGAGAAACACAAAAATAACTGTCTCAGTTACTCTAATATAGTCGTCATGTCCTGCTCCTTTTCTGGCTCTGAAACTATTACTTAGCAATGCTCCTCTTCTGGTCCGAGCCAAATCAAAGATACTCATGACTGCTCACTCCAGTGCCTTTGCCACCACTACCATCCCCTCACCTAAAAATCCCTTCCCTGTTCTTCTCCCGCACTCTTCTTCACTCCCTGCCAGTCCCTACAATGTATTTATAAATAAGAGTTTTTACTTCAAGTGAGAAAATCGAATTCTATTTAATCCCATTTAATTCCATTTATGATCCGTGTGAAAGTGGGCTAATTATTCAACACTGATGGACCCCACAGGGTAACTCACTGTGTCACCATGAAGAGTTACTGAGATAGTGTATGTGGAAACTAATTTTTTTTAACATATAAAATGAAGATAAATCTCTGCATATGAAGCAAATTCCTAAGGAAAGAAATGTAAGCCGTGTGGCACATCCAAAGAAAGCATCTGTAGACCTTACTGACACAACGCGGAGAGAAGGAATGGCACTAGTAACATGGGGCTTCCCTGGTGGCTCGGCGGTGAAGAAGCCGCCTGCCAGTGCAGGAGATGTGGGTTCTGCTGGGTCGGGAAGGTCCCCTGGAGAAGGAAACGGCAACCCACTCCAGTGTTCTTACCTGGGAAATCCCACGGACAGAGGAGCCTGGAGGGCTACAGTTTATGGAGTCGCAAAAGAGTCAGACACAACTTAGGGACTGAACAACGAACAGCTGGCATTACAAAAACTGCATGAACCACTGTGTCTGTAATTGGCAGAATTGTATCCTACAAAACTCATATCCACAGAATGTGACCTTATTTGGAAATACGGTCTCTGCAGTATTAATTTGTTAAGGATCTCAAGATGAAATCATTCTGGATTTAGGGTGGGCACTAAATTCAATGATTACTTCTGTATAAAAGAAAAGAGATTTGGACACAGAGATACAGAAAAGGCCATGTGAACATGAGGCAGAGATGAGAGTTCAGTCAGCCAGCTGTCAGTCAGTCCAGCTCTTTGCAACCCCATGGACTGCAGCACACCAGGCCTCCCTGTCCATCACCAACTCCTGAAGTTCACTCAAATTCATATCCATTGAGTCAGAGATGCCATCCAACCATCTCATCCTCTGTTGTCCCCTGTTGCATACGAGGCTCTTGTGTCCTCCGTTATCTCCCTGAGTTTGCTCAGACTCATGTCCATTGAGTCAGTGATGCTGCCTAACCATTTCATCCTCTGCCACCCCCTTCTCCTTTTGCCTTCAGTCTTTCCCAGCATCAGGGTCTTTTCCAACGAGTCAGTTCTTTGCATCAGGTGGCCAAAGTACCAGAGCTTCAGCTTCAGCAACAGTCCTTCCAATGAATATTCAGGGTTGATTTCCTTTAGGATTGACTGGTTGGATCTCCTTGCAGTCCAAGGGACTCTCAAGAGTCTTCTCCAACACCACAGTTCAGAAGCATCAATTCTTTGGTGCTCAGCTTTCTTTATAGTCCAACTCTCACATCCACACATGACCACTGGAAAAACCATAGCTTTGACTAGATGGACTTTTGTTGGCAAAGTAACGTCTCTGCTTTTTAATATGCTATCTAGGTTGGTCATAACTTTTCTTCCAAGGAGTAAGCGTCTTTTAATTTCATGGCCACAGTCACCATCTGCAGTGCTTTTTGGCGCCCCAAAAAATAAAGTCTGTCACTATTAAGATGAGAGTTACGCTGCCACAAATAAAATAAGCCTTGGACCACCAGAAGCCAGAAGAAATAAAGAAGGATTCTTTTAAGACACCAACTTTGTGATAATTTGTTATGGCAGCCCTAAGAAATTAACAGTGTTGGAGAGCTAGCCTGTAGCGATTACACAAGAAATCGTACTGTCATTAAGACATTTTAGAGTAAGGATTATTTCTCTGGTGTGTGCTCAGTCGTTTAGTCGTGTCTGACTCTTTGTGACCATGGAAAGGGGTCATAAAGGCTCCTCAGTCCATGGAATTTTCCAGGCAAGAATACTGAAGTGGGTTGCCATTTCCTACTCCAGGGGATCTTTCCAACCCAGGAATCGAACCCGAATCTCCTGCATCTCCTGCATTACCAGGCAGATTCTTTAACACTGAGCCACCTGGGAAACCTATTTCTCTGGTGCTTCCATATAATGTTCCCTTAAAATACAAGCTTTTTTATTTTCTTAATCTTTTTGTTCTATACTCGAGAATAATCAGTAACTATAGAACTATACAATTTTAAAAAATCTAGTCTATTTAAATGCATTTATACTTAAGTGGCAGTCATATGAAATATTTCCACAGGTGAAATATTTCTTTTGTTCAGTAAACAATGGAAAACTTACAAGTATAACTAAAAGTTTTTCTGAAAATTCAATAATGAAGATCTTGATATATATAAGGAAAAGTAAAATTATGAAATCATTAAGATATTTTCCTTCACAATGTAGCTTACAAAAATGAGAACTTCAAATGAATAGCATTTACTTTATAAACAACTGCATAACCCAAATTATTAATCAAATTCAGCAGTAATTTAAAAAGCACCATAAATCTTGTGATATTTAATGATCTCATTTTGACAACAGCAAACTTTCTAAAGTAATAAATACTAGTCTACCAATACGATTTAGTCAATGGCTTCACTGTTGTAATAGTTTTTAATAAACATTATCATCATATCGGGCACAACAACCTACAATATATGTTAACCTAAGCTGGGAAATAAAACTGCTTCTCAAAAAGTTATTTTGAGAGGTTAGATTTCTTAGGAACTCATTTTTTAGATACTTGCATCCAAATTTAAAGCTTACCCTGAAACCACTCTTAGCACACTTCACCACTGTCTTTTTCCAACAGTACCCTGTCCATTAGTGCTAATTTTACCTGTAGATTTCTGCTTCTATAATATGCCTATGTGACTTGTCATCGTCCAGAAAATCCCCACAGCTGATCAGTGAAATGTTTTGATGGACCCCATTACAGAAAGTCTCCAAGACTAATGATATGGCAATATTATTTTCCAAGCACATAATACTCTTTTTAGGGGGGAATATTCAGAGCTCACTGATGTATTTGTATCCTGTATGCATGTGTTCCAGACTTCAAGTCCTACGGAACTTCCTTCCCATACCTATCTCCACTCTCTCCAGGATCAAGTGCTCTCATTCTATTGATTCCCACTCTTCTTTCTGCCTTTGTGTATGCTCAGAGCTGTCCTATACACTTTAAAACTCTCAGTGGACCACACTACTTCTTGCAATTCAATTTAAACACGTCTTAAGCACTAATCAGCCACACAACTCCGGGATACAAAAAAAAGAATAATAGTCTTTTTATCCCGAAGACAAAGCATTCCATGTTTTCCAACCAGATATTCTTACCTCTCAAAATTCAGATGACTCAAACAAATGGTCTTAATCTGCTGCTTTCACTTCCAATTCTTTCTCCTGTTTAAAGTTTCACTATTTGTTTTACAATACAACATTCTGGCTCAAACAATTTTGGAGTAAAAACTATCCTTGATATAAATCCTCAAAGGATAGCATGGTGTATTGGAATACAGGCATCAGGAAACTTGCAGTCCAGGATAAAAGCTGTGCCCATTCACAGGTAACAACATGTAGCAGAGAAGGGTTGTGGGAACATGGGCACATTGGTTCCTCATCCATAAATTACATTGAATCAGATGACGTATAGTTAATGTTCAACTAAAATTTTATGAAACACAAAGATCTTCACTAACTCCACATCTCACAGACCTCTATCTGCCACCCCTGACGCTGAGAAATAGTCCCCCCATTTTCTATGACTCTGGATACCAATCTCCTCCACCTCTGTGTACCTGGATTAAGATTAGCTTCATGCAACAGAGAAAACTCTAATTTCTAGCAATTTAAACACAAAATAAAAAGACAAACAAAAACATACAAAGTTATAGTCTTAAAAAAAAAAAAAATTCCAGAGGCAGCTATAATAATCCCACTATAAGTCATTAGGGACCGAGGTTCTTTCCAGCTTTTTGCTCTGATTTCCCCAGGATGTGGGCCCTTATCTACATTGTTTAAGATGATTCCAGTTTTTATACCAGCATGCCAGTCTCAGGATCCACTCCAGTGTTCTTGCCTGGAGAATCCCAGGGACGGAGGAGCCTGGTGGGCTTCCATCTATAGGGTCGCACAGAGTCAGACACGACTGAAGTGACGTAGCAGCAGTAGCAGCCAGTCTCAGGAAAGAAAAAAGCAAGAGAAAAATACCCTCATCCTTTCAAGAATGCTTTCTGGATACTGCATGCATTATTTCCAATTACATCCAACTGGCCAGAACTCATTCATGTGTTTCTATCTGTTAGTAACTGGAAATAATCTCTCCTGCATGGCTACAAAACTAGCCAAAAATCAGGGGTTTTATCACCATTGACAAGAACTACTACTATTGGGGAAAATTAAATCTCTCTCTCAAACTCCCCAACTCCTTCTTCTGTGGTTCCTTTTATTCTCCATCTTAGTAATCGTGTTCCCCCAAGATCAGTCCTTGGTCCTCTACTGTCTCTACACAGACTTTCCTTGGTACTCACAGTGACACAGATCTATCTACTAACGACTCAAGTCTTTGTGTTCAGCCCCTACCTGTCCATGTTCTGAAGACTCCATCTAGGTAACTGTCAAGTAAAACCCATAATCTTCCAAGCCAAAAACACAAATAAGTAACTTAAAAGAAAAACATTTACAAACTTCTTAAGTCATGGTATCAAAAAACATCCCAGACCTCCAAGTTTGGAATTTTAGTCACCTCTGCCTCTTTCCATAAGCCACAGGTTGTAGGTCATACAGATCGTCTAAAAAGAAATAAATTGGACTATATGAAGTTTATACAGCATATGACCTGGGATGTGCATTTAGCAAACTGGCTTTGGCCCCTTCAACTCTAATGTTCTAAAGTCACTATCCTAACTATCAAGTCTATGAGTCTGTCATAGAATGTCTGTGTACACCCCTCCCCCGCAAAAAAAAAAAAAAAAAGAAAAGAAAGAAATTGCATATGCTGAAACCTAAATCTCCCAATGTGCTAGCATTTGGAAGTGAAAGTGAAGTCGCTCAGTTGTGTCCAACTCTTTGTGACCCCATGGACTGTATAGCCTACCAGGCTCCTCCCTCCATGGGATTCTCCAGGCAAGAATACTGGAGTGGGTTGCCATTTCCTTCTCCAGGGGATCTTCCCAACCCAGAGCTCGAACCTGGGTCTCCCTCATTCCAGGCAGATGCTTTAACCTCTGAGCCACCAGGGAAGCCCTTGGGACCAAAGTGATGGTACTTGGAGGTGACTAGGGCATGAGGGCAAAGTTCTCATTAAAGCGATTAATGTCCGTATCAAAAAGACCCCAAAGAGCTCCCTTGCCCCTTTCCATGTAAGGACATCATGAGAAGACAGCCATCAATGAGCCAGGAAGTGAGCCCTCAAGAGACCCTTCCTTGGAGTTTTATGCATTTTCCATATGTTCAGTTGCTCAGTCATGTCCAACTCTTTATGACCCCATGGACCACAGCACACCACGCCTTGTTGTCCATCACCAACTCCTGGAGTTTACTCAAACTCACATCCTTTGAATCAGTGATGCCATCCAACCATCTCATCCTCTGTCGTCCCCTTCTCCTCCCACCTTCAATCTTCCCCAGCATCAGTCTTTTCATATGAGTCAGCTCTTCACATAAGGTGGCCAAAGTATTAGAGTCTCAGCTCTAGCATCAGTCCTTCCAATGAACATTCAGGACTGATTTCATTTAGGATGAACTGCTTGGATCTCCTTGCAGTCCAAGGGACTCTCAAGAGTCTTCTGCAACACCACAGTTCAAAACCATCAATTTTTCAGCGTTCAGCTTCCTTTACAGTCCAACTCTCACATCCATACATGACTACTGGAAAAACCATAGACTTGACTAGGTGGACCTTTGTTGCCAAAGTAATGTCTCTGCTTTTTAACACGCTGTCTAGGTTGGTCATAACTTTCCTGCCAAGGAGAAAGCATCTTTTAGTTTCATGGCTGCAGTCACCATCTGCAGTGATTTTGGAGCCCAAAAATATAAAGTCCACCACTGTTACCCCATCTATTTGCCATGATGTGATAGGACCAGATGCCATGATCTTAGTTTTCTGAATGTTGAGTTTTAAGCCAACTTCTTCACTCTCCTCTTTCACTTTCATCAAGAGGCTCTTTAGTTCTTCTTCACTTTCTGCCATAAGGGTGGTGTCATCTGCATATCTGAGCTTACTGATATTTCTCCCAGCAATCTTGATTCCAGCTTGTGCTTCATCCAGCCCAGCATTTCTCATGATGTACTCTGCATATTCGTTAAATAAGCAGGGTGACAATATACAGCCTCGACGTACTCCTTCCCCTATCTGGAACCAGTCTCGTGTTTCATGTCCAGTTCTAACTGTTGCTTCCTGAACTGCACACAGATTTCTCAAGAGGCAGGTCAGGTGGTCTGTATTCCCATCTCTTGAAGAATTTTTCACAGTTTGTTGTGGTCCACACAGTCAAAGGCTTTGGCATAGTCAATAAATCAAAAGTAGATGTTTTTCTGGAACTCTCTTGCTTTTTCGATGATCCAACGGATGTTGGCAATTTGATCTCTGGTTCCTCTGCCTTTTCTAAAATCAGCTTGAACATCTGGAATTTCATGGTTCACGTACTGTTGAAGTCTGGTTTGGAGAATTTTCAGCATTACTTTACTAGCGTGTGAGATGAGTGCAATTATCGGGTAGTTTGAGCATTCTTTGGGATTGAAAGAAAACTGACCTTTTCCAGCCCTGTGGGCACTGGTGAGTTTTCCAAATCTGCTGCCATAATGAGTGCAGCACTTTCACAGCATTGTCTTTCAAGATTTGAAATAGCTCAACTGGGATTCCACCACCTCCACTGCTTTGTTCGTAGTGATGATTCCTAAGGCCCACTTGACTTTGCATTCCAGGATGTCTGGCTCTGAGTGAGTGATCATACTATTCTGATTATCTGAATCATGGAGATCTTTTTGTACAGTTCTTCTGTGTATTCTTGCCATCTCTTAATATCTTCTGCTTCTGTTTAGCTCCATGCCATTTCTGTCCTTTACTGTGCCCATCTCTGCATAAAATGTTCCTTTGGTATAGCTAATTTTCTTGAAGAGATCTCTAGTCTTTCCCATTCTATTGTTTTCCTCTATTTCTTTTCACTGATCACTAAGGAGGGCTTTCTTATCTCTCCTTGCTATTCTTTGGAACTCTGCATTCAAATGGGTGTATCTTTCCTTTTCTCCTTTGCTTTCCGCTTCTCTTCTTTTCTCAGCTATTTGTAAGTCCTCCTCAGACAGCCATTTTGCTTTTTTGCATTTCTTTTTTCTTGATCCCTGTCTCCTGTACAATGTCACGAACCTCTGTCCCTAGTTCTTCAGGCACTCTATCATATCTAATCCTTTGAATCTATTTCTCACTTACATTGTATAATCGTAAGGGATTTGATTTAGGTCATACCTGAATGGTCTAGTGGTTTTCCCTACTTTTTTCAATTTAAGTCTGAATTTGGCAATAAGGAGCTCATGATCTGAGCCACAGTCCACATGTACAGCAACTGCATACTCACTCAATACATCTTTATTAAACATCTACTATGTGTGAAGCACTCTTCTTTGCATATAATTCAAATAGCATATATTAACTATTTTTTCCAGTTTGTAAAAGTAATTTTTCAAAAAACAAGGTTTTCAATTCAAATTTAAAACAGAAAAATTTGTAAAAATCAACTAAAAATATTATTAATTAAATACACATTTTATGAACAAATACAGTTTAGTATATTGAACAGATAATTCCAGGAACATTCTGGAATTAAACACAGCATATTTCAGAATCATAATATTGTAATATTAGCTTTTAGAGAGATATACGTAATAAAATCATACTAACTCAAGAAAGCTTTATAACAAAGGTTTGAAGACTCAAGTAGGTTTATTCTTCATTTACAATTCAAACAATTACATAGATTTGGTGGATTTTGTCCCAGTAGGTTTTTATAGAGTTTCAGTAAAAATGACTACTAAAAGTATACAAAACTATTTAAATACCTAAAAAATCTATGGTACTGGAGAAGACTCGAGAGTCCCTTGGACTGCAAGGAGATCAAACCTAAAGGAAATCAACCCTGAATATTTATTGGAAGGACTGATGCTGTAGTTGAAGCTCTTAATACTTTGGCCACCTGATGTGAAGAGCCTACTCTTTAGAAAAGACCCTGATGCTGGGAAAAACTGAAGGCAGGAGGTGAAGGGGATGACACAATGATATGGTTGGATGGCATCACCAACTCAATTGATAAGAGTTTGAGTAAATTCCAGAAAATAGTGAAGGACAGGGAAGACTGGTATGCTGCAGTCCATGGGGTCCCAAAGGGTCGGCCACAACTGAACAACAACAAAAAGTCATTCAAATTAAAACATTTGCTCTTCAAAAGCTATTGCTAAGAAAATGAAAGGGCAAGCCACAGATTGGAAAAATATATTTGCAAAACACCTGATAAAGACTTATATCTAGAATTTTAAAACTCAATATTAAGAAACCAAACAAATGAAAACTATTACATATAGAATGGATAAATAAGAAGGTCCTACTGTATAGCACAGGGAACTGTATTCAATATCCTGTGATAAACCAAAATGGAAAAGAATATAAAAATGAAAATATATATGTATAACTGAATCACTTTGCTGTACAGCAGAAATTAACACACACTGTAAATCAACTATACTTCAACTAAAAAAAAAAAAAGCCGAACAATCCAATAAAAAAAAAAAAAAAGAGCGAAAACTTGCTCAGACTCTTTACAAAAATATTCCAGTGCAATAGGTACAAGAAAAGGTGCTCAACATCATCAGCCACTAGGAAAATTCAAAATGAAACCACAATAAGATACCACTACATGTCCACTAAAATGGTTAAATTTTTAAAAGTAATATAAATAAAATTTTAAAAAATAACTGGACATCTCATACACTGCTGGCAAGTATGTAAAATGGCACAGCCAGTTTGGAAACAGTTTGGTGGTTTCACATCAAGTTAAACATTGAGACACTGATCAAACATGTGGTGCCCAAGGACAAAAGAACAAGATGAGCGAGAAGGATCTTAGATTGCAGGAACAAAAACCACCAGACTCTTATTGCCCTTACCACCATGCTGTAACCATCGTAGAATTTCTGAGTCCTCCTGAGTAGTATGGCTTGTTCCCACTCCTATCCCATATAAGGAAAAGGTATTTGTCTTACTCTTCTCCTGCCCTATACGTTGTAGCTAAGTCGTGTCCGACTCTTCGCGACCTCATGGGCTGTAGCCCACCAGGCTTCATCCGTCCATGCAATTTCCCAGGCAAGAATACTGGTGTGGGACTTCCCTGATGGCAGTAACGCAGTGGATAAGAATCTGCCTGTCAATGCAGGGAACAAGAGTTCAATCCCTGGGCTGTGAAGATTCCACAAGCCACAGAGCAACTAAGCCCGTGGGCCACAACTACTGAGCCTGCCTGCTGCAGCTACTGAAGCCCTCAGCCTGTGCTCAGCAGCAAGAGAGGCTACAACAGTGGGAAGCCTGTGCACCACAACGAACAGTAAACCCACCCCTACCCCACAACTAGAGAAAGCCCTCGCAAAGCAACGAAGACCCAGCAAGGCCAAAAATAAACAAACAAACAATATGTTGATTAAAAATAAAAAAGAATACTGGCGTAGGTTGCCATTTCCTTCTCCAGGGGATCTTCCTAACCCAAGGATCAAACCCATGTCTCCTGCATTGGCAGGTGGATTCTTTACCACTGAGCCACCAGGGAAGCCCCGGTGGAGGGATGTATATATGTAGTTCATCCGATCTGCAAATGACTCCAAAGACCCTACCTTACTTCTTGTCCTCCAGCTATACAGACCAAAGAGCCCTGTTTGGGGTCTGCTCTCCCTGACTAGCAGGAAGTGGGCCTACTGTACTGGCAGCTATCTCCCCCTCCCCTGCTCTAATAAACTTTACTGTCCTTTCACTCTGCCTTCTCTCTGGAAATTTCCAACCCGCACACATACCATGACAATATGACCCAGCAATTTTTCTCCTAAGTATCCACCCAAGAGAAATGAAATCAAATGAACAAAGATCTTTTTGCAAATATTCAGCGTAACTTTGTTCATAATAGCCCAAAACCAGAAACTCAAATGTCCACCAACTGCTGAATGGATAACAAATCATGTTATATTCAGCAATAAAAAGGAACTGACAGTACATATAAGATGGGTAAGTCTCAAACATATTTTTCTAAATGAAAAAAGCCAGACATAAAAAACTGTATAATTTAATTTATAAGACATTCTAAGAAAGATAAAAAAGCAAGGACAGAAAAAGATCAGTGATTGCCAGAGGCTAGGGAAAGAATTAACTGTACAAAGGGGCACAGAGGAGCTTTCTGGAGCGAAGTGTTCTAGCTATATCTTGCCTGGCTACACTTAGGCATACATCTGTCTAAACTCACTGAACTGTTCAGTTAAAAGGTGGATTTTACTGCATATAAATTTTACATCAATAAGTATGACTAAAGAAAAATTGGGGCTTCCCTGGTGGCTCAAACGGTAAAGAATCTGCCTGCAATGCAGAAGATGCATGAGATGTGAGTTCGATCCCTGGAATGGAAAGATCCCCTGGAGAAGGGAATGGCAACCCACTCCAGTATTCTTGCCTGGAGAATCCCATGGACTGAGGAGCCTGGTGGGCTACAGTCCATGGGGTTTCAAAATTATCCCAAGTTAAAAAGAAAGATACACTTTGCTATCGAGATTCTGTGATTTTAAAAAGCTTCTGGATTTTGTTACTTAAAAAAATAATCTTCCCTTTCTCTTTTGTGGGATACGGAGCAGTCATGATAGCCTGGCGGGGGCGGTGGTATCAGAGCCCAAGTGAACCAAGAAGGTACTCCATGTGGGAAGGAAAGGCCAAAGGAGATGAGTTCAGTCAGAGTCCAAGCACTGCAAGGACAGTGCCAAAACAGAGGGGCAACCTGGAATAGGGCACTGGGGAGTATGGAATGAGGATGTCTTCCTTCAGATGGAAGCAGCCCAGTGTCGTGTGTCAGACCTAAGTAGGGTAAGAAGTATATCCACAGACACTGGGTAAGATAACATGGGGGGCTAGAGCCAGAGCCAGTTGAACAGGGTGTCCCTGTACTGAGACATCCTGGTAAGGGCTATTAGGTCCTGACAGGGGCAGGATGTTGGGAGAATGAAGAATCTGAGCCCGACAGAGACAGGAAGGCATCCAGGAGAGGAGAGGGTGGTAGCAAAGATGAAAGACTGGTTTAATACATAGAGACTGAACAAGTAAATATAATAAGGCTAATGGGAGCCAGATTTCCATCAGAAAAGAATATTACAAATATGAAAAAGGGAAAAACTTGAGTGGACCCAGGAGCGTTGGACTGAAATCAGTGCTACTGGTAGGAACTCAGAGTTTTTTAATATATATAAATAAATATAGACATAAACGTGCGCATGCATGCGTGCTCCGTTGCTCACTCATGTCTGACTCTTTGCAACCCATGGACTGTAGCCCACAAGGCTCCTCTCTCCATGGGATTTCCCCAGGCAAAAATACTGGAGTGGGTTGCCATTTTCCTCTTCCATGGGATCTTCCCAACTCAGGGATTGATCCTTTGCTTCCTATGTCTCCTTGTATTGGCAGGCAGATTCTTTACCACTGAGCCATCTGTGTGAACACATACATGTATTCCCCAGCTCCGTCCATTAAGAAAGCCTGAAAGCAGTATAACAATACAGCAGCAGTAAACACACAGCACTGAGATCTTAGCTTCTAAATGTCACCCATCGTTAAAACAATCCAGGTCTCCCTAGAGAAATGGCTGATTTCAGCACTGAGGCAGGGATAGTACAACATAAGCCCAAAACATCTTATGCCAAAAAGTGTTAAAAAAAATAAAAAAAATTTAAAAAGCCACTCAAGGTAAAACACTCACAGTGGGGACATGTCATAAAGACACAGAAGCCAGAGTGAATGGGCTCTAGTTGGCCAAATGAGGAAAATTTGAAGAACTAAATAAACAGTAACAATATAACCCAGCCAAAAAAAAAGAAAACCATGAATCCATACAGATATAAATGCATAAAGGAATACGTTACCTGTTTGACGAGGACCAAGACACATAGTTTCAAAGCAATCCTCACGAAAAACATTAGATATTTTTTCTTTTTCTTAATTTTTTAATTTTAATTGGAGGAAAAACATTAACTATTAAATATTAACTTTAGGGAATTCTCTGGTGGTCCAATGGATTTCCATACATCCACTACAGGGGACACAGGTTGGGGAACCAAGATTCCACAAGCTGCACAAGGGACTTCCCATAAGATGTGAAGTGGTAAAGAATCCACCAGTCAATGCAGGAGACCCAAGAGACGCAGGTTCAATCCCTGGGCTGGGATGATCCACTGGAGTAGGAAATGGCAACCCACTCCAGTAATCTTGACTGAGAAATTCCATGGACAGAGGAGCCTGGCGGGCTATTGTACATGGAGTAGTAAAGTGTCGGACACAACTGAACATGCATACACACAATCTTCATTAGGGTCAAGATTACGAAAATCAAGAGAAGATGAGGGAATCATTTCAGATTGAAGAAGTCATGAAGCATACGGCCAAAAATGTACTGAAAGTAAATGAGAACTTAATGAAATTCATCACCATCAAGTATGCAAGCAATAAACTCCTGAATATCAGTATGATTCCTCAGCTGAGCTCCAAAGCTAGCTATCCAAGAGCTTGCCTCACCTGTGATGAGATGGCCCTATGGCAAATAAATGCAATATATGATTCTGAACCAGATTCTTTTGCCAGTAAAGAGACGGCATAATCAACAAAACTTGAACCAGTACTGAAACAGGAGGGGCGGGGGCAGGGCATAAACTTTAACAGAATGATACAGCCTGAGGACACGACAATTAGATTAGAACCAAATAGGTCCAAGATGGCGAACAAGCTGACTTCCACTACACCTTGAGCTTCAGTATAACGCTCACTGTAACACATCAGCAAGCTAAGTGACATACCTTCCAGCGCCATGACAGGTTTGAAGCCAGCCACCAAAGACCAAAAAGTGAGCAATGGCCCGATTCCTGGAAATTTCCACCCCTTCCCCAAAACAATAATCCTCCTACTCATTAGCCTATGAAATTATCCAGCCCATAAAAACTAACCAAGCCATAATTCAAGGCTGTTCTCTTCGGAAATGGTCCACGCTCTGCTTGTGGAGTATGTTGTTCACTCACTAAGTCGGGTTTGATTCTTTTTACCCCAATGGACTGCAGCAATGCCTCCGCTATCTCCCAGAGTTTGCCCAAGTTCATGTCCAATTGAGTCTGTGATGCTATCTAACCAACTCATCCTCTGCCACCACATTCTCCTTTCACCTTCAATCTTTCCCAGCATCAGGGTCTTATCCAATGAACTGCCTCTTCTATCAGGTGACCAAAGTATTGGAGCTTCAGCATCAGTCCTTACAATAAATATTCAGGGTTGGTTGTGGAGTGTTTCTCTCCAAATAAACCCACTTATCTATCAATTTGTCTCTCACTGAATTCTTTCTGTGATGACACATCAAGAACCTGAGCTTCATTAGTCCTGAAACCAGGTGTGTGTGATCACAGTTAACAGATGGTGGGTTTTCACTGGGTTCCAGTTTCGCAGGTGGGCTCAAGTCCCAATCTGAGATACACTGTTTCAATCTGAGAGCTACATGAAGTACTTTGTCAGTGTAAATTTCCTGATTTTTGATGATTGCACTCTGATCATGCAGGGGAATATCCTTGTTTGTAGAAAATACACAACCTCGGGTGATAGGGAAGGCATCATGTCAGCACTTCCTAATGGTTCAGGGAGGAAAAGGTTCTTTGTACCATACTTGCAAGTTTTCTGCAAGTTTTTGATTGTTTCCATTTTTTCTAAGTGAGAAAAAACTCAAAGTCACTAAAAATGAAACAATGTTAAATACAAACTCTGCTTCTCCATATTGTCAACCTTGGCAAGAAAGAGAGAGCAGACTATGCAAAATTACTAGGAAATAAATAAAACTTTGTGTAGCCCGAAAATATTTTAAATATAGCCCAACCCTTCTCTTGCTAATCTCAATCAGGTCAAGAATAATTAAAGACTATAAAAAGTCCCCACTAAAGGAAGTTATTAGGAGAGGAATAGTGAAAGGGGCAGTCCACCAAGAGTGGGAAGAACAATGGTATTCTGAAGCTACAAACGGCTGTAACCATCAGCAAAACACAACCTCAGCATCTCCTCTGAAAAAGGAAGGGCTGTCTAGCTGAGACGTTAAATTTCTTGTAAATTACCCTGAAGTTACCCTGAAATAGATGTGCTTCCCCAATTCGTTACCTTATGCTTAGCTACACAGTAATACAAAAGGAATACAAAAATAAACGTGTATAAACGGTGAATTATCTTAAACTGTGGAAATCTCTCCATTAAAATACATCCGCCAGATTGTTACCTAAGAGGATAATTCTGCGACGAATGAAAAGACTAATTAAAACACTCATTAAAGTGAAACAGGATCACCTGCAGCGATGTGCTGACGGTCCTTACTTAAAAGATCGTATTCAGACTCCTTTTGAAATGACCGTCAGATTTGTCCTGAAAGAACAAGGAGCATTTCCTAGAAATGTTCATAAGTTCAAGGCTCACTTGCCCTCTCTCGGTACCATGAGTCCACGGGCGCGGTGACTAGACGGGCCCCCACCAGCTCAGGGGTGAGGTAGCACTGGACTCTCAGCACTTCCTTTCGGAGAGGACAGCCCCCTGCGTCATGCGTTACTCACTCAGGATGCTAGGCAGAAGTTTATCCCCGAGGAACTTAGCACAGTTGGCTCCCGCCCTCCCAGCCCTGAAGCCCTGACCCAAGCCCGTCGGCACCGGGGCGATGCCCCTGGTACCCGGCCCTCGTCAGAGCGAGAGCCACGGCACCCAGTCGCCTCAGCCGGGCCGCCCGGGGCCCGGAGGACGAGGCCGCCTCCTCCTCGTCCTCCGCCGCCCCTCGTGCCGGCCCCTCACGCCCACCGCGAGGCTCAGCCGGGCCATGAAGGCCCGACGCCGAGTGCCAGCTCCACCGGGGCCGGGACCGGCCCTCCCCGCCTCCCGGCCGCGATGCCCAGCCCAGAGAAGCCCACTGGACGGCAGCCGGGGGGCGGGGGCAGGGAGGCCCGGGGGCGGCGCCCGCCCCACACCCTTACCTGGCTTCTCGTGGTCGTAGCCGACTACGATGAAGTAGTCGGCCAGCCTGGCCATGGCCTCCGCCGCCGCGCCCGAGAAGCAGGTGCCCGTCGCCGCCCTCGCCGCCGCCGCCCACCGGGCCCGGGAGGGCTCAGCATTTTCCCTGCAGCAGCAGTAGCGGCAGCGGCGGCCCTTCAGCCATGTTTGACAACCGAGGCGCGCTCTGCGCCTGCGCCGCTCTTAGCGCCCGCTGCTTCCCCGCCCCCACCCGCGCTGCCTCATTGACCCAAGCCCGGGCGGAGAGCCCACCCCCACCCTCCCCGGCCGCTCGGACAGCGGATCTTGGGAGTAGGCAGCCTAGTGTATTCCTACTGTCACAGCAGCCTCTCGGGGTGCTTCACTTTGAGGCCCGGCTGCCCCTCCGCGGCCCACCTCCCGCCCCCCTGTTTTTCCTAAAGCAGGGTGTCTTTCCTTCCGTCCTTTCCACTCTTTCTTTCTGGGTCTGGGAAGAAGAGACAGGGATAGATGAGGGGGTCTCCTGGAAAGTTTGCTGCTTCCCCTCCCCACCCCAACCTTCAACGGCCCCTCCACCCGGTCACCCGCCTTCCCAAGACAAGATTCTCCCGCCCTCGACTGGAAGCCTGGAATTTGCACCGCCAGGGCTTTTGCTGCACGTTTCCTGTTTATGTTGTGCAGATGGGAATTTTAGGAACATGCCACCGAGCAGGCGGAGGAGGGAGAGGCTTTTGCGCAATCCTCGGAGGCGCCTCGTGCTTTAGTGCTGGGTGGGCTGGGGGCTGTTGGCCTGGGCTTCCCCCAGAGCGCCTGGGGAGGCTGAATTCCTCCAAAGAATGCGGCATCCCCGGGATCCTCCTGAACTGGCCCGGAACAACCGAGTCCGAGGGAGAAGGCTTGTCTCTCCCCAAAGAGTTCTTCCCGCCTAGGTTTTCGCCCCCTGCAGCGGTCCCAGTGCTCTTGCTGCAGAAGCAGGTGGTGAATTCAACGTCCCTGTTCAAACAATGCAATGAAAATGAATTCGTGTGTATCATCATCCAATCTAGGAATTATATAGGTCACTTTCTTGTTACTGCACCTCTTATTGTTTGGAATTCGGCAAGTGAGAAACCCAGGTGAGCATGCTTTGCCCTCTCTTAGTATCTCATGAAGTTTTGGTAGCAGGATATGTTACAAGGGAAGTTTGGGAAATCTTCATAGTTTGCAAATGTGATCATCATCCTAGTTGCTTATCACTACTCATTATTAATTGAGGGTTTAACCTTTACCATTTACTCTTAGCAGAGGGTCTTTTAAGTATGTTTGATGAGTGAATATACAAATTCCCCCAGCTACCAGCAGAAAGCTGCAGTGGGTCGAACACTGAATTGAAAGTTCAGAGATTTGGTGTCTCGGCTACTGAAAGTTTACTCTCATTGATCATTTCCTCTTTCTGTGTGTGTGGCACTTTTTTCACCTACAGATGGAGAGGGTTGGGCTGCACTAGAACTGAAACTCCTTGAATACTTGAACTCAGGGAGTTCATTTGCAAATTGCTTATGGTCAAACTGAATCAACCTAGTTGCAGATGTGGAGGGAAGATAGCAGATAGGTCTTGAAAATAATTAAACTAAAATGCTTTAGTCACACCTCAAGTAAGAATCTTCTCTGTAACTTCCCTGAGAGCTCATCTAGCTTGATCACTTTCAGTAAAGCTTAATTTAACTTCCTTGGGAGGCTGCCTATTCCACTGTTTAACAACACTATTGTTGGAAAGTTCTTCCGTGTTATGTCAGAATTGTCCTGTAACTTCCCCCAATTTTGCTCTATGGAAATACCCAGAAAAAAATCTATCTTTGTATAATAGCCTTTCTCATTTTTAAGCTGTTATCATATTCCTTCCCCATTTTACTTTTTTCTAATGGTGAAATTCACAAATCATAAAAGAAACCATTCTAAAGTGTGCAGTTCAGTGGTATTTAGTACATTCATAATGTTGTGCAACTACCCCCTCTATCTAGTTCTAAAATACTTTCACCACCCAAAAGAAAACCCTGTACCCATAAAGCAGTCACTCCCATTTTCCGCTCCCCCAGTTTCTGGTAACTATCAGCTTGCTTTCTGTCTCTATGGGTTTATCTAGTATGGATATTTGATTTAAATACAATCATACAATATATGACCTTTCATATCTGGGTTCTTTCATTTAGTATAATGCTTTCCAGTTTCGTTCATGCTGTAGCATGTATCAGTACTTAATTCTTTTTCATGGTTGAATAACATTCCATTGTATGTATATACTATACAAAGTCAATTTTATCTAATTTTTCTTTTGTCTCCTGTGCTTTGGTGTCATATCTAAGAATCCATTGCCAAATCCAAGATCACTCCTTGGAAGTGAAGATTTACTCCTAATTTTCTTCTAAGACTTTCATAGTTTACTCTTGTTTTAGGCCACTGATTCATTTTGAGTTGATTTTTACATATGATAAGAGGTAGGGGTCCCACTGTACTTTTAAAATGTTTTTTTTTTTATTTCATTCACAAGCATTTGTTCAAATTAGCCCCTATATACAAACCTTGAAGTTGCAAACTTTCAAAGAATGTCCATGCCAATCCCTGTATGCCCTGCTATTGTACTGTACTATCCAAGGTACTGTAAGATTGAAAAATGTTTTGTTATGTTTTTCTGTACATATTGTGTAAAAAGTATTATAAGCCTATTATAGTACAGTACTATACACCTGATTGTGTTAGTTGAGTACCTAGGCTAACTTTGTTGGTCTTAACGAGCAAATTGGACTTATGAATGCACTCTCAGGATGGAACTCATTGGTATGGGGGGGAGGACTTACTGTATTATTTTTTAATCAAAATTTTGCTATTTTCAAGCCTCAAATCAAATGTTTGCTTTTAGACATACTTCATCTGTTGAATCATATGTAGGCTGCCAGCCCATTTGCAAATGGATGTTTTGTAGCATAGGGATTTTGAGATACTCCAGGTATATATATATAAAGACACCATGTATTTGTATATACATGTGAATATATTTAGCATACACTGGAACTGTATTTTGCTTCTCAGCCAACAGCTGCCAGTCTGCTGAAACTGATAAGCCCTGACCAGGCAGCCTGATTACTGAGGTTAGCTGAAGGCCAGACCATCCCCTGAGATAACCACCATCACCTCTCACCAAAGAGTAGGGAGTAAAGCAAACCCAGATTTGTTTTACTGAAGTGGGGCAGGAGCGGGAGGGAGGAAGACTATGCTTTATAAGACAAAAGGAGCTGATTACTAGTAAGCAAGAACAATCAGCCTGCTCTTCCTACATTCAGCTGTTGTGAAGTAAGTGGTTGATCTATACAGTGATTTCAAGTGCTTCCTGTGGTTAGCCACTAAAGTTCAGAGGGGTAATATGACAGTTCGATTTGACCAAGCAGGGCTGGGGCCTATTCAAATGGTCTCTACCAACCAGTAACAAAGGAGACTAAGAAGCTATGGTAGATTCCCTGATCCATTGCCACATCTCCATCCACTCAGTTGCCCAAATAAGAAACAATGATTGCTAAGCTTGCCACCTGCCTCCCTCATAACCCTATATTCCTCACTGAGTCCTACTGATCCTGCTCCCCAAATATGTATGCTTCTCTCCCCACGCACTGCCAGCCCACTCATCTGAGCCACTATCACCTTCCACCTTGACTATTGCAATAGCTTCCTAACTGGTTTCCCTGCTTCACTGGCAGTCCCAGACTTTCCTAGCAGGTAAAACGTCAGGACGGTAAGTAGATTATGAACACGTCATCAAATTAAATCTGTATAGGAAACATACTATTTCTACCTTGAGTGTTTATGTTTAGGGTGCAGGAAGGATACTTCAGAGATGGCTAACAGAAATTATCGTGCAGTTGCTTTCATGTGTGTAATTATATGAATAATTGAATCTTGACATATAAAGTACCTCTGACATTTAGCAGTATAAATAGGTGCTGTGAGAGATTGCAGGCTGCTTTAACTTAGATTGCATGTCTATTTGGTGAGTGGGACTGGCTGTGGAATGTGCAGAGACCAAAGCAAAATGAAAATGTAGGAGTCTCTCTGTTCAAAAATTATTAAGAATTTCAAAGCAGAAACAAGCAGAACATTAAATCAAGTGTGGGAAACTAGTACAGCCACTATGGAGAACAGTGTGGAGATTCCTTAAAAAATTGCAAATAGAACTACCTTATGACCCAGCAATCCCACTCCTGGGCATACACACCGAGGAAACCAGAATTGAAAAGACACATGTACCCCAATGTTCATCGCAGCACTGTTTATAATAGCCAGGACATGGAAACAACCTAGATGTCCATCAGCAGATGAATGGATAAGAAAGCTGTGGTACATATACACAATGGAGTATTACTCAGCCGTAAAAAAGAATTCATTTGAATCAGTTCTGATGAGATGGATGAAACTGGAGCCGATTATACAGAGTGAAGTAAGCCAGAAAGAAAAACACCAATACAGTATACTAACACATATATATGGAATTTAGGAAGATGGCAGTGACGACCCTGTATGCAAGACAGGGAAAGAGACACAGATGTGTATAACGGACCTTTGGACTCAGAGGGAGAGGGAGAGGGTGGGATGATTTGGGAGAATGACATTCTAACATGTATACTATCATGTAAGAATTGAATCGCCAGTCTATGTCTGACGCAGGATGCAGCATGCTTGGGGCTGGTGCATGGGGATGACCCAGAGAGATGTTATGGGGAGGGAGGTGGGAGGGGGGTTCATGTTTGGGAACGCATGTAAGAATTAAAGATATTAAAATTTAAAAAATAAAAGCTAAAAAAAAAAAGGAAAAAAAAATCAAGTGTGGGACCCTATGTGACTGAACATGGTGCACATCCATGAAGACAGCTCTGTTGGTGAAATTTAGGATGGAATGTGTGCGTGTGTATTGAGATTATGTGGGGACTAGGCCCTCGCCAGTCTCTCCAGGGTACCACCACTGCACTGCTCCCCCTCTTGTTCCTCTCTAATCCAGTCATCACACTTGATAGCCACAGTGACCTTTCAAATAAATGTATATAGAAACTGAAAACTTTCAATTTTCACTTTCATGCATTGGAAAAGGAAATGGCAACCCACTTCAGTGTTCTTGCCTGGAGAATCCCAGGGACCGGGGAGCCTGGTGGGAGGCCGTCTATGGGGTCGCACAGATTCTGACACAACTGAAGTGACTTAGCAGCAGCAGCAGATCATATCTCTCCCATCTTCAAGCCTGTCAATAGCTTCCCAAATCACTCTGAATAAAATGCAACATCTTCATTATATTCCAAAGGGCCCTATTTACTCTAACTTTGATAACCTCCTTAATCTCATTTCATGCCTCTCTTCTCCCTCACTCAGTGAATTTCAATCTTTTGTCTCCCCTAATGTCCCAAGTTCTTTCTCACCTCTAAGCATTTGTGCATAGTTTCCTCCATTTGGAACATTAGGTCTCCCTAATCTTGCTTTTCCTTCGGAACACTTCAGTTTCAGTTCAGTCACTCAGTCATGTCTGACTCTTTGCGACCTCATGGACTGCAGCACGCCAGGCCTCCCTGTCCATCACCAACTCCCGGAGCTCACTCAGACTCGCATCCATCCAGTTAGTGATGCCATCCAACCATCCCCTTCTTCCATCTTCAATCTTTCCCAACATCAGGGTCTTTTCAAATGAGTCAGTTCTTTGCATCAGGTGGCCAGAGTATTGGAATTTCATCTTCAGCATCAGTCCTTCCAATGAATATTCAGGACTGATTTCCTTTAGGATGGACTGGTTGGCTCTCCTTGCAGTCCAAGAGACTCTCAAGAGTCTTCTCCAACACCACAGTTTAAAAGCATCAATTCTTCTGTGCTCAGCTTTCTTTATAGTCCAACTCTCACAGCTATACATAACTACTGGAAAAACCATAGCTTTGACTAGACATCCCTTTGCCGGCAAAGTAATGTCTCTGCTTTTGAGACCAACTTATACTCTTTAAGCTTCAGGGAGGTTTGTCTTCTGGCTTTATCAAATACAAGGACTGATTATTTCTGTCCATATGTTGTGTGCAAGAGCACAAAAATGAGGCAGCAAAAGCATTTATTTTCTTTTTGCTGATGCCCTGGAAAATTCTATGCCCTACAAAGAGAGAGGTTAACTGCCCTCATCTACCACTCCAAGACAGAAATTAATGCAGTAGAAACAGTACTTTTTATTGCATCAGCATTCTTTACTTGGTCCACCTCCTGAAATTGTATGTTTATTTTATACTTAACTTAGTTTGTGTACATGTGCATTTTTCTGGAAAGGATCTATATCTTATTAGCTTTAGAGAAGTCAGAGATTAAAAAAAAAACAAAAACAAGTACCCTGACCTTTGTACCCTGCTTTACTTTTTCTCCTGACTAAATTTGAGAAGCTGATTAGCTCCTTTCTCTAAACCACTTGGTATTTTGACTCCCAGATGTTTCTTGAAAGTTGTTTTCAAATGAAATTGGTAAATAAGCCTCAGCAGAGGCATTTTGAACCATATGAATAATAAATGCATTATAAACATTCCTGTTTGAAGAAAGAGGCATCAGAGATAATTATGCAATGCACTTAGCTACTCAAGTTTAGTTATTCTTATTAATATTATTACTACTATTTATTGTTTCTCATTTCTTTTCTTCATGACCTGAGTGTGGTCACACTGGCTTTAGGAATTGCGTCCACAGTGTTAACTGAGAAGCCACCACCAAAATTTTTTTAAAACTCCAAACATTACTAAGAATAAGGCTTGGATTTAGGGCCTAAAAATAATTCAGTTGGAATGTGAAGTTGAGACACCATTATACAACAAGGCTTCTGGCATGTTTGTATATCTGTATATATGATGTCAGCATACATATAATTATTACAATGCTTTGGGGGTTTATTTACAACATGACCTTTTAAAGATTCTTGGACACAAAAAAGAAGTGGATCTTCATTAACCAGATTGTTCTTCTGTTTCTCTCACTTGTTTTGCCAGTGAGATTTTAAAGATGTTTCTTCCTGCACTTCCTTCCTTCCTTCCTTGTACTCTGTGTGAATCTACAATCACTGCAACTTGAATGGATGAAACTCCACAAATCGCCAAAAGCAGAACTCCTTCTAGGCTGTTTCTTTCCAAATCCGATATTCAACCGTGAATGCATTCTAGTGATTGTCCCCGCCTTTAACAGTAAGTAAACGAACCCCAGGTTCCAAGGGGGAAAAAAAACGGATGCCAACATTTGGCAAAGTTTATAGCTATGTTTCAACTTATCCTCCACGGCACTTTGGGAAAACCCTATGGCCCTCGTCGCCGACCCACGTAAACACACACTTTCGAAGATACGGGTATTCTAGCAAAATCCTGAGCCGCCTAGCCAGGACTCTACTTAAAGAAAGATTTGACGGCGTCCTCAAGCTTCGGACTTCTAAGTGCCAGAGCTACAAGGCGCACCGGGGCTGATAAGGAGCGTGCCAAGGCTCTCAGGTGGGAATTCCTGGCACCGCCCCTACGCCTCTGGCGTAGGCACTGGAGCTCGGTGGAATCTCCACTTCTGGATCGGGTTTGCTTGTTGAAGCCTCTAGTAGCGCAAAACTAACTCTGCACCAAGAGCAGGCTTCGCGGTCCTTAAGCGGGAGCGGGAGCTCAGCGCCCTCCACCCTCATTCCTTCCCTCATCCCCTCCACCCTCCCTTTCTCCTGGAATCAGGGCTCTCCTAAAGGACACAGCGGGGAGGCCACGAGGTGCAGCTGAAGAGACCTCTGCAGACCAAACCCCCCAGGGCTGGAGGGAACTGGAAGGAACGAGTCCAGACCACGGGACCTTCCCTGGCTGTGGGCCGGCGCCCAGCTGTCCTTGACCTCCCCAGCAGTCGGAGGCGCGCGCCGGGGAAATGAAAGTAAAAACCTGTCTTGGCACGGACCCAGGTGGAAGCTGGCGACGAGTAGGTCGCATCCGCAGACAAGAATGACAGACAGCGAGTCCTAGACAGGGTGGCTGCGAAAAGTCAGACTCGCAGCGGACAAACTGAAAGAAAGCGATGAGAAATGGGAGACGAGCGAGAAAAACAGAATAGTTGGGACTGGGGCGGCTCCTGGAAACAGAGCAAGCGTTCAGTAATAACCTGCAGTCTGCGGTGTGGGCCGACCAGCCGCCAAACCTCATCTACTGCGGCGACTGCCCGGAGGCCAGACACGCGGCCCGAACCATCCGACCCTCTGCGTGTCCAGCCCAAGTCCGAGCCCAGGGATCTGTCCCTCATCCGGAGCTGGAACTGAGGTCCACTCAGGTGACTCCCTCGGGGAAGAGCCCTCAGAATAAATAGCTTCGAGGCGACCATTCCTTCCCCAAGTGCAATGTCCACCGGTCATTCCTGGGAGTGAAAAGGCGGCTGAGGCAGCAGTGCTCTGCCCAGGCCAGGAAAGGTCCGTGCGCGCCCCAGCGCCAGCCGTCTGTGCACTGGGTCTCAGAACTAGAGTGGCAGGGCAGGTAGGGAGCTTAGGGATCTGCTGAGGGCAAGTTATAGATGGGGAAGCTAGAAGGTGGGGGCGTAACTTGCCCAAGTTCATATAGAGAATCGCTGTCGGGTGAGGACTGGAAGCTGGTCCACAGAGTTCTAGTGGTCCCTCACCCTCCTCCTGTCAGTCTAGACTCTCAGCTTCAGGACACGTCGTATCCAGGGTAGTGGGTGACAGAACTACAGAAGCTCCCCTGCAAGAAGAGGGGGAGTCCCGCGGGGCTAAGTTCCCTCCCCATTTTGACCTCCAGAATTTAAGAAAGTGAAGTCAAGAAGCAGTAATGGAAGAGCATAAACGGGCGACAAACGTGTTTGGGGGTGATTCATCATGAACAGGCATAAATCCTTGGGCGGGGGCTAGGACTCTCCTCTCCCCCTTGAGGAGATGATGGCCCCAGCCTAGAAAAATATCCATGCCGCGCCCCACTCCAGTCTGCCATGCATGCTTCCTGGCCGAGCTGTTTACCACCTTTGGTGTGACTTTGAGCAAATGCTTACCCCGCTGAACTTTAGTTTTCTCATTTCACCAAGTGGGAAATTGATGTTACCTTCCTTGTCTAACTCAAGGGTAGGTGTGAGGATCAAAGGAGATCAGGATGTGGCCATGGTTTGTAAAGTGTAAAGCGATTAACATACGTGAAGCATTAGTGTGCTCTTGGCAGTAAATCCTCACGTTTACAAGGGGTGAATGAAGGCTTCAAGGGCAGTCAGGCAAACTCTCAGGTTGTAACCTTATAAGGCATAATTTGATTATGGGGGGGTGGGAAACGAAACTGTATTCTTCGTCGTAATTTTGGTTATTCCTATATTTCCAAACAGGCATGCAAATTCTGAAACTTCAGGTGACTCCCCACTCTAACTCCCAATTCTCAAATTAGCCTTTCGGAGCCTTGCCCCTATTGCGAAATCTTACCAGTCCATCCCCAGAACCCAGAGTCTCGGCCGCTCGGGGTGCTGGGGGTGGGGGGGCAGCGCTGGCGAGCCCCCCTCCTCTCAGTAGTGCTCTGCGTCCTGCCCGTGAGGCTCCGCGGGAGTCTGGGGTCGCGGCCAGGTCAGGCACCAAGCCGGCACGGGGTGCGGTCCACTCGAGGCCACAGCTCCCGAGGTCTGGGGTTCGGGTCATCCACGTGGTACCCCGCGCTGGCTCTTGCAGTTCTGTGCCAGACCTTACACTCTGGGCTGCATGGGTCCTAGGTAAGGAAGGACCCCAAGAGGTTGTACCGGGTCTGCTTCGTCCCGGCTTAAGGTCTGAACGCTGTGCCGGGGCAGTTCCTGCATCAGTCTCCTGGAGCTCATCTCTAAAACTTTCTAGGCACGAGGGACACCCGTCTCCCCAACCTACAAACCCCACACTCACGGACAAGCAATGCGCGTGCCCGATTATAGAGCGCGCGCCCAAGGGAAGGGAGGGAGGGAGTGAAGGGCGCTTAGGCCCCGCCCCCTGCTCTCTTATAAAGCCCAGGAACGCGAGCCGGCCACTCAGAGGTTTCTTGGTGACACTAGGCGAAACAGCTCGAACCTTCTCACTTTTGGCTTCTCACTGCAGCTTCGACGTCGGGGTTTTGCCACTGCCAGAGCGCCGTCTCAGACTTAATACTCCAAAGAATTTTGGCAGATCACCCCCTCAGCAGGTATGCACCGCGGGCGGGGCGGGTTGAAGTTGTGGGGGCTTGCCTAGAAGCGCTGAGTGAGGGGTACAATCTGCTTTGCAGGGTCCTCTGCTGGGTGCGTCCCACATCCCGAGCCCAGCTCGTGGACACAACTGGAACTCCAGAGACCCAGTCCCCTCTGCTCCGTCAGCCAAATTCTGAGAAGTTGAGTGGGGAACCTCTGGGAGCCTGGCGCTGCGCAGCGGCCTCCCCTGCAGGGCCTGTCACCCGCTTGGCGGGTGCAAATGCCGCTGGCGCCTCTCTGCGCCCCTGGGAGATAAGCGTCTGAGTCAGGCGGAGTGCAGGCTCACCCTGGCCGCGCTGGGGGCCCCCCCGCTCGCCTCCTTGCCCCGCCCGCCGGTGCGGCAGGCCCGGACACTCAAGCTCCGCTCTTTTTTCTCCTTCCCCAGGGTCTGCGCATCGCCGCCGGGATGAAGCTGGTTCCCGTCGCCCTCATGTACCTGGGCTCGCTCATCTTCCTAGGCGTGGACACCGCACGGCTCGACGTGGCGGCAGAGTTCCGAAAGAAGTGAGTGGCTGGCAGCGCCTTCCCCAGTCCTGGTACCTGCAAGGCAAGGGAAACTGACCAGTGGTCGCCGAGGGGTTAGAACTGAAGAGGAATGGGAATGGGCCAAGACCTCGCCAGGACGATTGCGAATGGAGTCTCTTTGTTTTTTAGATGGAATAAATGGGCGCTAAGTCGTGGAAAAAGGGAACTTCGCGAGTCCCGTAGCTACCCCACCGGGCTCGCCGACATGAAGGCCGGGCCTGTCCAGACTCTTATTCGGCCCCAGGACGTGAAGGGCGCCTCTCGCAGCCCTCAGGCCAGGTAACTATGCCAGGCGCTGTTGCGGATCCCTCCTCCTTTGCCCTAGCCCTGGGGATCATCAGGGCTGTATTGCAGTTGAGATGGAGATGGCAATTTCTAGCTCCCTCCGGTCTTAGAATGGCTGCGTTCCCGATGCCTGGGACCAAAGACCTGCTTGGTGGTGGTGGTGATGATGGTGGATGTAGTGGTGGTGGTGGGGGTCTCACATAGCCTTCCTTTCCCGTCTCCAGCAGTCCTGACGCAGCCCGCATCCGAGTCAAGCGCTACCGCCAGAGTTTGAACAACTTCCAGGGCCAGCGGGGCTTTGGTTGTCGCTTCGGGACGTGCACGGTGCAGAAGTTGGCGCATCAGATCTACCAGTTCACGGACAAGGACAAGGACGGAGTCGCCCCCAGGAACAAGATCAGCCCTCAGGGCTACGGCCGTCGACGCCGACGTTCACTGCCCGAGGCCGGCTTGGGTCGGACTCTATTACAGCCTCCAGAGCCAAAGGCGCGAGGGGCCCCGGACTCCCGGGTGCATCAAGTATTTGCCACCCTCCTTAGGATTTAGGCGCCTGGGCAGCAGCGAACAGTCGCGCACGCCTCTCGCCGGCACCTCTCGGGCGGGAGGGCTTCCGCGAGCCGACCCCCTCACTCAGCCCATGGGCCCGGGCTGAGAACAGCCCCGAGAGACCGAGAGTCCAGGAGGCACCGTCTGGCAGCCAGCGAGCACTGGCTTTGCAGGAACGCGTCCTCCGCGGAGGAGAGACAGTGTTCTCTTCATACTAATTGGGGCCAGGTTCCCAGGGTGGGGAGGTGGGTGCAGAGGGAATCCAAAGGAGCGTCGTCTGCCAGGCTCACGGAGAGGAGAAACTGCGAAATAAATGCTGAGACCCTCAGAGGCAAGGGTCTGAGCCACTGCCGTGCCCGCCCACAAACTGATTCCTGATGGGGTGTCACCCCACCGGGGTGCAAGCCTCACTATTACTTGAACTTTCCGAAACCTAGAGAGGAAAAGTGCAATGAGTGTTGTATATACAGAGGTAATTATCAATATTTAAATTTGTTGTTGTCAAGATTTTTTTGTAACTTCAAATATAGAGATATTTTTGTACGTTATATATTGTATTAAGGGCATTTTAAAGCAATTGTATTGTTCCCCTCCCCTCTATTTTAATAAGTGAATGTCTCAGCGAGATGCAACGTTGTTTGCTGTGTGGAATGTGAGAGTGTGCGCGTGAAAGAGATGAGTTACCTCTTGTGGAAGAAGAAAACACCATGTCTGTATAATCTATTTACATAAAGTGGGTGATTTAAGAAGTAGCAAACCAATAAACTGTCTCAGTGCTGATTCATTCTCGGGTCACGAGTCTTGGGAGGGAGAGTGTCCCGGGTCTCGGTCTGCCCAGGAGCCTTGGGGTCCTGCCGCCTGGCGTGGAAAGGTTAGGACGGCTGCGCTGGCTGAGCTGCCGGAGTAACCCTCTACGGTGGGACGCGCGCGGAGCGCGTCTTGCTTGCTGCTCGGGGCTTTGCGGAGATGTTCCAGGTCTCATCCTCGTGGGGCAGGGCGGCCGGGTAGAGTAGAGTGAGCCCTTAGTGGGGAGGTGAACTTGGACTCTCGATTGCGCAACAGAGTCCCAGATTTTATGGAGTGGCTCACGGAACCCCGCGCGAAAGCGCCCCTCGGAGAGTTGGGGTGGTCTCTGAGGCTTTCCAGCTGAGGAGTTTCCCCCTGCCGCAGCGGTGCTAAAGTTAGAAGCGACTCCAGCAAAAAGCGCGAGCTCCTCCGGGAAGTGCTCAGCCGGGCCAGTTAACCCCAGTCCTCTCCCGGTCCGGAGCCCCAGCGAGTCGGCGGGCTCATAAGCGATGCTGCGGCGCCCCCAGCCGGCCGCCTCCGACGTGCCAGAGAGCCGTCAGGCGGTACGTGCGGTTTAATAAGTCCTCCTACGTGGGAGTCAGCACACAGCCTTAATGAAAGAGGAAAGAAAAAAAACAGTTCGCAGATGCCAACCAGGACTGCCCCCCCCAGACCTGTACCGTGGCTCACTGTTCTGGGACCGTGACTCAGCGCCCACACGCTGCGCAGCGTGCAGCTGCTGACCGGAGGCGGGCCGGACGGACGTGCCGCCGGAACCGTGCGCCTGCGACGGCCTGAGACCTTCATTGTTCCCGCCTCTCCTTGCCGCTCTCCTCTTCCTTCCTCCTTCCCAAGACTTTTTCATTTTTTTTCCTACACTTCTCTCCCTTCTTCCT
Source organism: Ovis aries (assembly GCF_016772045.2). Taxonomy (NCBI): domain Eukaryota; kingdom Metazoa; phylum Chordata; class Mammalia; order Artiodactyla; family Bovidae; genus Ovis; species Ovis aries. The sequence goes on along the minus strand of NC_056068.1, from coordinate 42,086,028 downwards.
TCCTCCCCTTTGCTTAAATTTATACCTAATCATCTTAGACGGTTGACCCCAGTTCTGGTGATACAAGCCAGACACTAAGCTCCAGTGGGTGACTAGAAGGGCAGCGGACATTGAAACAGTTCGGACAGAAGAGGAGGATAGGAGAAGGCACCCTACTATTAATGCCCCTGTCCCATTGGTCTCAGTCAACATCCTGGAGATCCAGGATGGAACGTTGGTGCTTCTGGGTGATCTCAGAAACCTTCCTGGTGAAGAAAATCTGACGGTGAGTTTGAATAATAAAAGCGTTTCCAGGGCAGCCTACCTTGTTTTTGTTTTTGCATCCATTGCATACCACAAGGTCCCTTCTGAGGGCCTAGAATAGTTCCTTTCAGAAAAAGCCTGAGTGAGGCTGAAAGAGGGCCAAGGTCTGGGGTCCAGAGACTGCCTGCTTCTGAAGCAGTTTCCAGTTCAAAGAAAGTAGATCCTAGTATGTGGAATGTCTTTGAAGACCATCTGAGACCTCTGTTTTGAGCACCTGGCTGTTGAACCTGTAGTCTTCATATAGTTCATTGTCCTATTTGATCTTAATTTTATGAGGTTTGTTAGGATTCTAGGAGTTACAAATGCAGCAAGAGCCCATCCTGTCCTCAAGATCCTTCTAGCAAAATTCACTTAGAGGGAGCTCTGTGCCAGGCACTGCACAAGGTGCAGGGGATGTATTGGAAGAGTAACTACAAAATCCAGTTTTGGAATTCCCATGCCAGTGAGTGGTTTTGAGTGGTCTGAAGGGGCTACAAAAACCAGAGAGCCACAAACACTTCAGGCTTGCAGACAGTAACTCGGGGTTAAATACTCACCCTTCTCCTTGAGCCAACGTTTGTCCCAGAGCCACAGAGCCCTTCAGCCAAACCTCACCCTGGCAGAGTTTCAGCCAGCAGGCAAAGCTGCCAAAGGCAGGTTGGGCACTAGCTTAGGGCTGTTCTGAGCAGGGAGCAGGCATTTGCCTTCTGCCCAGGGAGTCTTATGACTCCCTTCAGGGAATCCAAGGCAAGTGAAAGAGATGGTTCAGCTCTGAGATGAAGAGGCAGCTGCTCAGATGGAGTCCTTCCCAACTAAAAAAAAAATCAGCGATTGGAGATGTGTCTGAAGAGACAAGAGACCTTCCTTAAACCAGTCCAGTACAAGTTCTGAACTGACTGAAGGTCATCATCAAACAACTGTGGAGACCTTCTCTGTGAACCATCCAACCTTCCTTCTGAATTTCTTTTTTCTTTTCCTAAGGTGTCAAAGCCTGTCAGGATAAGGCCTCTCGATTCCAAGAACACATCGTTTATCAACAGTGATGAGTCATTTGTGAGCTGATCCGACCTGTCGGCGGCTGAAGAGTAGCCACAGCTTTTATCTTTAGCTACTGTTGCTGGCTGTGGGAATGGTACCATCCATTTGTAATCAAACACAATGTACCAAGCAGTTTCTTCAAAAGCTGACACCTTGGCTGAACAGCTAAGGGTGGAAGGCAATGATGGGGAGGAATGGAAACCGATTTCTTTTTTTAGCACCTGCTTTGTATCTGACATTCTCCTTGCCACTTTAATCTCTTATCTCATTTAATTCTTACAGCAGCCTTGTGGAGTGGGTGTTATTATCTCTGTTCTGTCTGCGGATAAAGAGATTGAACCTCAGAGACGTAAAGTAACTAAGCCAAGGTCACACAGTGAGTAATCAGGGCTGGAGTTTGGATTTGCACTCAAGTGCTACAGGCTATTTTGATGCTATGAAGACATAGAGAGTAAGGTGGGATAATTTTAACATTTGAATTCTCAAGCCAGATGTCCCCAAATGTCCTCTAATATGAAGATGGCTTGGGTAGGTGATTTCCACCTGTGGTTCTGAGAGATTTACATGAGGCTGGTAGGACTGGAAACCAGAATGGCTTCAGTGGTATGCTCAGTGAGTGCAAAATAAATAAATGAAGTGAGTTTTTAAATTCTTGGACCTGGTTTGAAGTGGGGATTATAAATCAGAAATAGTCTCTTTCCCCCCCTGAGCTAAGCTACTGACCTCTTTGGTTTTTGTTGCCAAATATAGTTAGAACATACACTGAAGACCTCAAGAGCTGGCTTCTGAGAGGAAGGCCTTCTGAGCTATTCCTGGCCAAACCCAGTCCCACACTGCAGGTCTTGAGTCGCCTGGAAGGACACCTGTGTCTACAAAGCTGCAAATAGGGTTTCCACCCTTAGGTGGAAGCTTTGTCTTTGGCAACTGCTGCCTAGGCCAGCTTTTCAGCTGACAGAGTTCTGAGTGCTGCCCCTCCTTTCCCCAGCTAGGAAGCCAAGGGTCTTGTTAGCTTGGATCCCACAGAGCATTTTGACAAAGCCTGATTGGAGGCTTGGTCTTCATTTGCATGGGAAGAAGGGTGAGGCTAGATAGCTATTTGGTGGTCCCACTGGTCTCCTTCCAGAGTTATTTTGGAACGTTCTGGAAAAATAATAAAACGACTGTGACCACACAGGCAGATGAATTTATTAGGTTATTGTACATCTATCAAAAACCAGAAAGTAGTTTTGAGTATTAAGATGAGTTTTTGAGAAGGAAATGCATGTTACTTATTATACAATATTTATTCAGTGTAAAAAAAAAAAATGATTCACCTTTCATACCACTCCCAGAGAGATAACCACGACTAGTATTTTAGTGTTTACCTTTTAAGATGTTTTTAGACATATACACATATACACATTCTTAAAAACCGAACTTGAGTGCAGAGAGCTGAATTAAACATACTCCTCAGTTCAAGGCAAGTTGTTGTTATCCGTCTTTGCAAGGCTTCTCTCTTGTAATTATTTATTTTTCTCCTTGATTTCCCATCCCCCTTCCCATGTCCTCCGCAGGAACTGTCTTTCATATGTTTGATATTTTACTTATTCTATGCTTATAATCCCGTAAAATTGTTTTGTGGTTTTGTGACTATGTGTTCGCGTGTGTATGTGTTCTGTGTGAAGCACTTTATCATTCCAAACTTGTTCTTTCCAATTAATCAGTATCAGCTCTTCTTTTCAGGAACAAAGACCTGCTGATTTTAGGACTTAATAATGCTCAGGTTCTTGATGTCTCATCACAGAAAGAATTCGGTGAGAGACAGTGATAGGTTAAGAAGTGGATTATTTAGAGAGACGTGCACTCCACAGACAGAGTGTGAGCCATCTCAGAAGGAGAGAGCAGCCATGACTATGTGTTTTTAACATACAAGTATATTGTGTTAAAATTTTTCCATGGGGTCGCTAAAGAGTCGAACACGACTGAGCGACTTCATTTTCACTTTTCACTTTCATGCATTGGAGAAGGAACTGGCAATCCACTCCAGTGTTCTTACCTGGAGAATCCCAGGGACAGGGGAGCCTGGTAGGCTGCTATGGGGTCGCTATGGGGTCTCACAGAGTCGAACACGACTGAAGCGACTTAGCAGCAGTAGCAGCAGCATATTGTGTTAAAAATTTTCCTACTTTTTCTTATTAACCACTTAAAAAATAATTATCCAAGTAGATTATTCCTTCTTACAGCTGCATATTATGGAGTAACAATGCATCTACCGCATTTTAATTTTTTTGTCTCTTAATGAGAGACACTTGGATTGCCTCCAGCCCCTGTTTGCCACAAATAATGTATACAAGAACATCCTGTTTCATGTCCTCTAATGGATCTGAATAAGAATTTCTTCAGATTATATATCCAGAAATGGCATCAAGAGACTTCTGCAGACAATGCTAAATTTTGTGAGATTACTTTTCAGAATGCCTGTAACCAGTTTGTATTCCCACCCACAGTGCATGTTCCTACCTCCCTGTCTCCCTGTCAACCTCTGTATGGATTCACGTTTGCCATCCAAAAGGGTATACATTAATAAGGTACTATTGATTTAACTTCCATTACTGATTACTACTGAATTTTAGCACTTCATTTATTTTATTATTTTAAAGGTAAATTCTTAGAAGTAAAATTATTTAGACCATTTTCTCACTCCACATGCAAATGTAAACTAAAAATGTTTTAAAGATTTACATGTAACCTCTGAAACCTTAAAACTTCCAGAAGAAAACAGAGCCAATGTGTTCTTTGATGTTGGTCTTAACAAAAACTTTGCTTGTGTCCTCAGGCAAGGACAACAAAAGCAAAAATAAACAAATGAGACCACATCAAGCTAAAAAGCTTTTGGATAGCAAAGGAAGCTATCAACAAAACAAAAAGGCAACCTACTGAATGAGAGAAGATGTTTGCAAATGACGCATCTGATGAGGGGTTAATATCCAAACTATGTAAAGAACTTGAACAACTCAACATCAAAAAACCAGTCTGATTAAAAAATGGGCAGAGGATCTGAGTAAGTATTTTTCCAAAAAAAAAACATACAAAAGGTCAATAAGAGCATTGAAAAGATACCCAACAACACTCATCATCAGGGAAACAAAAATCAAAACCACAATGAAACACCACCTCGCATGAGTCAGAATGGCTATCATCTAAAAGACAAGAAATATCAGGTGTTGTAGAGGATGCAGAGTAAAAGCAATCCTTGTTACTGTTGATGTGAATCTAAATTGGTATAATCTCTATGGAAAACAGCATGAGGGGTCCTCAAAAAAAAAAAAAAATTAAAATGGAGCTACCAAGCAATCCAGCAATTATACTCCTGGGTATTTATCTTAAAAAATAAATGAATAAATAAAATTTTAAAAAAATTTAAAATAAAAAATAAATTAAAATAAAAATAAAAAAATAAACATGCTAATTTGAATAGATGTGTGCAAGAGGAGCCTGGTGGGCTACAGTCCATGGGATAACAAAGAGTTGGACACGACTGAACTATTAAGCACACAGCACACATGTACCTGTATGATACACAATAGAATATTCAGTTCAGTTCAGTTCAGTCCCTCAGTCGTGTCCGACTCTGCAACCCCATGAATCGCTGCATGCCAGGCGTCCCTGTCCATCACCAACTCCCGGAGTTCACTCAGACTCACGTGCATCAATCAGTGATGCCATCCAGCCATCTCATCCTCTGTCGTCCCCTTCTCCTCCTGCCCCTAGTCCCTCCCAGCATCAGAGTCTTTTCCAATGAGTCAACTCTTCGCATGAGGTGGCCGAAGTACTGGAGTTTCAGCTTTAGCATCATTCCTTCCAAAGAAATCCCAGGGCTGATCTTCAGAATGGACTGGTTGGATCTCCTTGCAGTCCAAGGGACTTTCAAGAGTCTTCTCCAACACCACAGTTCAAAAGCATCAGTTCTTTGGCGCTCAGCTTTCTTCACAGTCCAACTCTCACATCCATACATGACCACTGTTGTTTAGTCATACATAAGAATGAAATCTTGTTGCAACAGACATGGATGGACCTAAAGGGCATTACGCTAAGTGAAATGTCAGACAGAAAGACAAATACTATATGTTTTCACTTACAGATAGAATTTAAAAAAAAAAAAACAGGACAAAACAGAAATAGATGCAGAGAAGAAACTAGTAGTTGCTAGAGGGGAGGAGGATGGGGAATGGATAAAATAGGGAAAGGGATTAAGAATCATAAACCACCAGTTGCAGAATAAGTAAATCACATGAACGTAATGTACAGCACAGGAAATATAGTCAAGAATATCGTGATAGCTTTGCATGGTGCATGCTCAGTTATGTCTGGATCCTTTTACCAGGGAATGGAATAGAGGGTGCAGTCTGGTCACTGTGCGTGCGCTCACTTGTGTCTGTCTCTTTGTGACCCCATGGACTGTAGCCCACCTAGCTCCTCTCTCCACAGGGTTTTTCCCTCCAAGAATACAAGAATACTGGAGCAGATTGCCATTCCCTTCTCCAGGGGATCTTCCCGACCCAGGGATGGAAACCCTGTCTCCTGGTCTCTGGCATTGTCAGGCAAATTTTTTACCACTGAGCCACTTGAGAAGCCCCAACTTTGCCTGGTGCAAAATGTATAAAAATCACTACACTGTATACCTGAAACTAATATAGGATTGTAAGTCAACTATATTTCAATAAAAAAAGAAGTAAATTTATTGAGCCCATGAGTATGTACTTTTTTGTTAATTATTGTATACGTATTGCCAGATCAGCCTCTGGGATGATCAGTTTTTACTTCTACTAACAGTAAATGTCAGTCTCCTATATTCTTAGAAACACTGAGCATTATCCCTCTTTCTTAATTCTGTGTTATCTGATAGGTAAAAATGATCTTTCTTATTAGAAAGTTTTATTCTTTTCCTATGTTTTTAGACTACATTTATATATTGCTAATTCTGCACATTTTTAGTTGATGCCTTGATTATTTTTAAAAGAAAAAAATTTATTTATTTGGCTGCACTGGGTGTTAACTGTGGCATGCAGGATCTTTAGTTGTGGCATGTAAACTCTTAATTGCGGCATGTGGGATCTTACCAGGCATTGAACCTGGGCCTCCTGCGTTGGGAGCCTGGAGTCTCAGCCACTGGACCACCAGAGAAGTCCCTATACTTTCATTCTAATAACTCGATAATCTTTATCAGCTGACTCTTAGTCATCATGATTTATTTCCTATTTCTGTAATTTTGGGTTCTAAGCTCACCTTGTTAAAGCTTCTGGGTTGAGGTGAATTGCTCCAGAGAGGTTTGTGTTTGTTTTTTCTTACTGCTCCAGAGTTGTTATACCAGATTTTTTTTATTGGAGTATAATTGCTTTACAATGTTGTGTTAGTGTCTGCTGTACAACAGCGTGAATCAGCTGTATGTACATATATATCGTCTCCCTCTCATACCAGCCATTTTTAATATTAATTTCCTGATTTGGTGTTTCTAAACCATGCAGATGGCTTTTGTGTTGGAGAAGTGGAGCATAGCTTTTGGAGGATCCTGGATTTACTCGAGTGTCTCAGTTCCTTTTCTTCTGTCCCTAAGAAACTTTCTTTATTACCAGGGAGAGGAAAATCCTCCCCGAAGCCCGAGCAACTATTGATACTTTTCAGTTCAAGCTCTCCATTCTGATTTTCAGTTACCTTGGTTTGGTCTCTTGTGAATTTTCGGTATGTTCATGGGAGTTCACTTATCTATTTAAAAGGATGTTAAGTATGCTTTACTTAACATGTCTAGGTGTTTTATAGTAGTTAAATTTTTAGCTTATCTAGTTTGCCATTATCATCAAAAATAGGAGTCAGTATCAGCTCTTCTCATTTTTACTTTAATTTACAATATTTCATTGATCAATGGTAATGAAATATTTTTCACATCTTTATGATAATTTATATGTCCTCATATATATTGTTTTGTTGCTGTTGATCCTTTTATTCTATTGAAGTGTTTTTTTAATTTGAAATTCTCCTTAATTTAGGAATATTAAAGTTTTGTCACAGACGCATATTCCTTTTTTTGTGAAATGTGATTTATTTTTTTGCCCTATAAAACTTTAGATATTTATATAAACAAAAATACTAGTTTTTCCCTTAATTTTTGCCCTTTGTTGGCTTGATTAGGAAGTCCTTCTCTGTCTTAATATTTCAGAATATTCACCTATTTTTCTATTATTCATCTGATTTCATTTTGTACTTTAAACATTTTAAGGTGACTAGAATTTATTTTGTATTTCAGAATATTCATCTATTTTTCTATTATTCATCTGATTTCATTTTGTACTTTAAACATTTTAAGGTGACTAGAATTTATTTTGGTATATGATGTAAGGTAGAGATTTAACTTTATTTTTTTTCCCAAATGATTAGCAGTTATCTAATACATATATTAATACTAAGTAATATACATTTTCTGCAGGACTTGAGAGGTTTCCTTCATCACAGACTACAGAGGTTTTCAGACTGTGTCCTATAGAGCCACAAGTTTTCCTGGGGTTACTTCTGCAGATTCCTGGGGAGACAAGGAGGAAGAAAAAGAGCTAGACTCTCCAGCCCCAGTGGCGGTAGTGGTAAAGAACCTGGCAGCCGATGCAGGATACGTAAGAGGTGAGGGTTTGATCCCTGGGTTGGGAAGATCCCCTGGAGGAGAGCAGGGCAACCCGCTTCACTCCCATATTCTTACCTAGAGAATCCAATGGACAGAGGAGCCTGATGGGCTACAGTCCATAGGGCCGCTCAGAGTTGGACATGACTGAAGTGACTTAGCACACGCACTCTAGCCTCAAGCGGAGCAGGTCTACTCTTTTTTGTTTTGTATGTTGGGGTTCCATGTCAGGGTTTATTTGAAGAAAGAATTCATCTGCCTGCAAATCATTAATACAGCATACATCTCTTGCAATTAAAAATTTTTAATTACTTTTTGTTGGAGTATATTTGATTTGTAATGTTAGTTTCTGCTGTACAGCAAAGTGAATCGATTCTACGTATACATATATCCACTCTTTTTTAGATTCTGTTCTCATATAGGTCATTACAGAGTATTGAGTAGAGTTCTCTGAGCTATACAATAGGTTCTTATTAGTTATCCATTTTATATATATATTACTGTGTACATGTCAATCCCAATCTCCCAATTTATCTCTCTCTCTTGCAATAAATCTCAAACTATAAATGTTTGAATTTGTTTCTGGCCCTTTTATTCTCTTCCATAGTCTGTCTTTTCCTATACTAGATTAACAATTTAAAAAATTGTTACTTTTCAAATTTAACAACAAAAAAATTGAGATGGTAACTAAAGAACTCTCATATACCTGTTATTAAAATTCAACAATTATCAAGACTTTGTCACACTTCTAAAGGAGCCTCTTGAAAGTGAAAGAGGAGAGTGAAAAAGTTGGCTTAAAGCTCAACATTCAGAAAACTAAGATCATGGCATCTGGTCCCATCACTTCATAGGAAATAGATGGGGAAACAGTGGAAACAGTGTCAGACTTTATTTTGGGGGGCTCCAAAATCACTGCAGATGGTGCTTGCAGCCATGAAATGAAAAGACACTTACTCCTTGGAAGGAAAGTTGTGACCAACCTAGACAGCATATTAAAAAGCAGAGAGATTATTTCGCACAAAGGTCTGTCTAGTCAAGGCTATGGTTTTTCCAGTAGTCATGTATGGATGTGAGAGTTGGACTATAAAGAAGGCTGAGCACTGAAGAATTGATGCTTTTGAACTGTGGTGTTGGAGAAGACTCTTGAGAGTCCCTTGGACTGCAAGGAGATCCAACCAGTCCATCCTATAGGAGATCAGTCCTGGGTGTTCACTGGAAGGACTGATGCTGAAGCTGAAATTCTAATACTTTGGCCACCTGATGCAAAGAGCTGACTGATTTGAAAAGACCCTGATGCTGGGAAAGATTGAGGTCAGGAGGAGAAGGGGACGACAGAGGATGAGATGGCTGGATGGCATCACCGCCTCGATGGTCATGGGTTTGGGTAAACTCTGGGAGTTGGTGATGGACCAGGAGGCCTGGCGTGCTGCAATTCATGGAGTTGCAAAGAGTCGGACACAACTGAGAAACTGAACTGAACTGTCGCACTTATTTAATCTATCCCCTTTTCTCTTCTGTTTGTTTTGCTTCTTCCCAGAGTATATGGTTTGCCCCTCCCTCCTTTCCTTCCTTCCTGTTCTCTTTTCCCCGGACATCATATCATTTCATTTCACCCACACACAGTTCCACACACAAGGGGCTCCCCTTGTGGCTCAGCTAATAAAGAATCTGCCTGCAACGTGGGAGTCCTGAGTTTGATCCCTGGGTTGGGAAGATCCCCTGGAGAAGGGAAAGGCTTACCACTCCAGTATTTTGACCTAGAGAATTCCATGGACTGTATAGTCCATGGGGTTGCAAAGAGTCGTATATGACTGAGCGAATTTCACTTTCACACGCTATTCGGTATGCCTCTGTTAAGAAAAAAGAAATGAAAAAAGAATGTTTTCTTACATAACCAAATGCTATTGTTACACTTAGCGTTAACAATAATTTTGTGGTATCCTCTCATACCCAGTCCATAATCAAATTTGCCTTACTGTCTCAGACATGTCTTTCAACAGTGGTTAGTTCAAAACAGACTCCAAACAAGATTGTTGTATCTCTACATTTCCTTTTAATCTAGACCAATCTGCCCCCGTCCCTTTTATTTCATGCCATTGACTTGTTGAAGAAAACAAAGCTTTAATAGTTGTCATTTAGAACATTTATTATCAAGATAAATCTTGATTCTCCTCTTGATTCTGCCCATGTAGACTCAGCCAGAACATCCTGGCCTGCTCACTTGCCAGGGTGGGGTCAGGGTGGGGGACTGGAGTGACCAACGTTGCAGTATTTCTTACACAGCAGAGTATCTTGAAAGGTTAATCTTTGCGCTTTTCTTGCTACACTTTTTCCACTTGACCTTTCCCCTAGTAAATCAGAGGAATTGCCTCGAGAAGAATTAGGATTGGTAAAACCGGAATGTGAAGAGAAAGAGTCAGAATAAAACAGTCAAAGTTCAGCTTTCTGACATTTAAAATAGGCTCTTGAAGCCCAAGTCAAAAACAATAGTTTGGAAAGCCAAGGCCTTTTATTTGCAGAGCACCAGGTTTTGTTGAGAGAAGAAAAGGCCCTTGAGAATCAAAAGGGAAGGCCCGGAAGCATGAGGAATTGACTTTGCCGTAAAAACACATTGGAAAGAGACTAGAGGGAGAACCTGACTAATCCGCTTCACCCCAGCGTCCTCTGGGCTGGGGGAGAGCAAAGACTTAGGAGGCCTGAGGTAAGAGTCCCACCTAGAGAGGGCAGCATCTTGGAGAGACTGCAATCGGCCTCAGGAAACTTTGGAGGGCCTGGAGTCCATCTGCCATCTGATTGAGTCCCACTGTTTCTGAGCTGAACTGTTCTTCTTACCACTGCTGAGGGTCTTTCATCACCAACAGCCAGAAGCCCCAGCAGAAGTGACACTTGTCTGTGTCCACAGTTGAGTTGAGTCCCACCCAGAGTGCTCCGAGTGGCAGAGGACACAAATAAGCACCCCCAACTACTTAGTTCAAAGGTTGGGGGCACTTTACACCAAAGGAGTGATAAACTGAAGGGAGGATCACTCATCTCTGTGTTTGGGCAGGACTGGACCCCGCAGGACATTCACAAGTCACATATGGGACGGGATCTCTCAGCCTAGTTATACTCTTGTATTCTAGCCTAGTTTTTGTCTCAATTTGATGGGTTTGTTACGCTAGTTAAAGCAGTCATCCTTAACCTTTTCTGCCTATTAAAACCACTTGGGGGAGCTTTTAAAAAAGTACTGACTCTGGGCCACATCCCAAACCAATTGAACTAGATTCTCTTGTGGGTGGGGCATAATGTCATTGTGTGTTTGTGAGTAAAATTTTATCTTTGTGAGGCCACTTAACATTATTTAGCCCAGACGTTATCACTTTGAAGCTATTTCAAAAATGCACCCCAGCCATCATAACAGACTGAGACCAAGAGTTAATGTTTGCATGTACTGTTAAAGAGAAAGCTACAGGCCCCAGATGGCATCACGTGAGCTAAAGCTCATGCTGCCAAACCTAGACTTAGTACTCAACCTAATCGCAATTTTTAAAAAATCTATTTATTTTTAATTGAAGGATAATTGCTTTGCAATATTGTGTTGGTTTCTGCCAAACATCAATGTGAATCAGCTATAGGTATACATATGCCCCTCCCTCTTGAGTCTTCCTCCCACCTCCCACTCCATCCCACTCCTCTAGGTTGTCACAGAGCCCTGGTGTGAGTTCCCTGGGTCATAGAGCAAATTCCCACTGGCTATCTATTTTACATGTGGTAATGTATATGTTTAGGCTTCCCAGATGGCGCTAGGTAAAGAACCCACCTGTTATTGCAGGAGACATAAGAGATGTGGGTTCGATCCCTGGGTTGGGAAGGTCCTCTGGAGGAGAGCATGGCAACTCACTCCAATATTCTTGCCTGGAAAATCCCATGGAACAGAGGAGTCTGGTGGGTTACAGTCCATAGTGTTGCAAAGAGTCAGACACGACTAAAGCAACTTAGGATGCATGCAGTGTACATGTTTCTGCTGCAGGAAGGGGGAGCCCCCTCCAGGGCCTTAAGAGTGGGCTCTTGTCTAACACTCGGAAAAGAATTATCTGAGGAGACAAGTGCTGACAAAGCAAGAGAGTTTATTGGAAAAGGGCACTGGGCAGACAGCAGCAGGGTAAGGGAACCCAGGAGAACTGCTCTTTCATGTGGCTTGCAGTCTTGGGTTTTATGGTGATAGGGTTAGTTTCCAGGTTGTCTTTGGCCAATCATTCTTACTCAGAGTCCTTCTTGGTGGCACACGCATTGCTCAGCCAAGATGGCTGCCAGAGAACAGGATTCTGGGCGGTGGAAAGACACATGGTATCTCTTTTTGACCTTTCCCAAACTCTTCTGGTTGGTGATGGCTGATCAGTTCTGTGCTACTTACCAGGACCTCCTGACATAAAAGAACTCACGCACACAGATACTATGGTGCCTGGCCAGGGTGGGCTATTTCAATCAGTTTGCTTCCTCTAACATTTCCGAGCTACTCTCTCCTTTTGTAGCACTCTCTCTTCCCCTGCCCCACCCACTGTGTCCACAAGTCTGTTCTCTATGTCTGTATCTCCATTCAGTTCAGTTCAGTTGCTCAGTCATGTCCGATTCTTTGTGACCCCATGGACTGCAGCACACCAGGCCTCCCTGTCCACCACCAACTCCCTGAGCTTGCTCAAACTCATGTCCATGGAGTCAGTGATACCATCCAACCATCTCATCCTCTGTCGTCCCCTTCTCCTCCTGACCTCAATCTTTCCCAGCATCAGGGTCTTTTCAAATCAGTCAGCTTTTTGCATCAGGTGGCCAGTATTGGAGTTTCAGCTTCAAAATCAGTCCTTTCAATGAATATTCAGGACTGATCTCCTTTAGAATGGACTGGTTGGATCTCCCATGCAGTCCAAGGGACTCTCAAGAGTCTTCTCCAACACCACAGTTCAAAAGCATCAGTTCTTTGGCACTCATTTTTCTTTATAGTCCAACTCTCACATCCATACATGACCACTGGAAAAACCATAGCTTTCACTAGACGGACCTTTGTTGCCAAAGTAATGTCTCTGCTTTTTAATATGCTGTCTAGGATGGTCATAACTTTCCTTCCAAGGAGTAAGCATCTTTTCATTTTATGGCTGCAAGCACCATCTGCAGTGATTTTGGAGCCCCCCAAAATAAAGTCAGCCACTGTTTCCACTGTTTCCCATCTATTTCCCATGAAGTGATGGGACCAGATGCCATGATCTTAGTTTTCTGAATGTTGAGCTTTAAGCCAACTTTTTCACTCTCCTCTTTCACTTTCATCAAGAGGCTCTTTAGTTCCTCTTCACTTTCTGCTGTAAGGGTGGTGTTATCTGCATATCTGAGGTTATTGATATTTCTCCCAGCAATCTCGATTCCAGTTTGTGCTTTCATCCAGCCCAGCATTTCTCATGATGTACTCTGCATATAAGTTAATAAGCATGGTGACAACATACAACCTTGACGTACTCCTTTTCCCATTTGGAACCAGTTTATTGTTCCATGTCCGGTTCTAACTGTCCAGTTCTATGCTTCCTGACATGGATACAGATTTCTCAGGAGGAAGGTCAGGTGGTCTGGTATTCCCATCTCTTGAAGGATTTTCCACAATTTGTTGCAATCCACACAGTCAAAGGCTTTGCCATAGTTGATAAAGCAGAAATAGATGTTTCTCTGGAACTCTCCTGCTTTTTCGATGATACAGCGGATGTTGGCAATTTGATCTCTGGTTCCTCTGCCTTTTCTAAAATCAGCTTGAACATCTGGAAGTTCATGGTTCACATACTGTTGAAGCCTGGCTTGGAGAATTTTGAGCATTACTTTACTAGCATGTGAGATGAGTGCAATTGTGTGGTAGTTTGAGCAGTCTTTAATGGCAACCCAGTCCAGTACTCTTGCCTGGAAAATCCCATGGACAGAGGAGCCTGGTAGGCTACAGTCCATGGGGTCGCAAAGAGTAGGACATGACTTCACTTTCACTTTCTTAGGGATTGGAATGAAAACTGACCTTTTCCAGCCCTGTGGCCACTGCTGAGTTTTCCAAATTTGCTGGCATATTGAGTGCAGCACTTTCACAGCATCATCTTTTAGGATTTGAAATAGCTCAACTGGAATTCCATCACCTCCACTAGCTTTGTGTGTAGTGATGCTTCCTAAAGCCCACTTGACTTCACATTCCAGGATGCCTGGGTCTAGGTGAGTGATCACACCATTGTGGTTACCTGGGTCATGAAGATCTTTTTGTACTGTTCTTCTGTGTATTCCTGCCACCTCTTCTTAATATCTTCTGCTTCCGTTAGGTCCAGACCATTTCTGTCCTTTACCTGCATTGCTGCCCTGCAAATACATTCATCAGTACCACCTTTCTAGAGTCCATATATATGCGTTCATATGTGATATTTATTTTCTCTTTCTGACTAATTGCAGTTTTGACCTTCCCAGAAATGTAAGCTTAATCAATCAGGCTGGAATTTTCTGGACAGCCCCTATGAGGTGATCTGTCACTATACCATTTCCATCCCCTGCCCCCAGAAGGGATGTGCATGATAAAATCCTTGTCATTCCCTCCCCTTCCCCTAAGCTGTCCTGACCTAAAAATAATCCTTTCTTTTCTTTTGCTAATAGCTCCCTCACCCCATCCTTCCTATAGAAACCTTCCATTTTGTGCAGCCCCTGGAAGCCCCTTCTAGTTGCTAGATGGGATGCTGCCCCATTCATGAATTGGTGAATAGAACCAGTTAGTTCTTCAAACTTAGTCAGCTGAATTTTGTTATTTATTTATTTACAGTCGTGCTGTGCAGCATGAAAGACCTTAGCTCCCTGACCAGGGATCGAACCTGCACCCCCTGAAGTGGAAATGCAGAGTCTTAACCACTGGACTGCCAGGGAAATCCCTGAATTTTATTAAAACATTATTTATTTGTTTCTGGGCTGTGCTGGGTCTTCATTGTTGCATGGGTTTTTCTCTAGTTGTGGTGCACAGGCTTTTCACTGCTGTGGCTCTCTTGTTGCCGAGCATGGGCTCGAGGGTGCAAGGGCTTTAGTAGTTGTGGCACATGGGCTCTAGGGCACAGGCTCAATAATAAGGGCACAAGGGCTTAATTGCTCTGCGGCTTGTGGGATCTTCTGGAACCAAGGATCGAACCCATGTCTCTTGCATTGGAAGGCGGATTCTTTACCACTGAGCCACCGTGGAATCCACTGGATTTTGTTTTTTTAATAGTAGTTTTAGATTTAGGGTTGTACTCATTAACACAGCCAGAAATAGAAGGGTTAACTGTTGCCAGCAGGGGCAGGTGTTCTCAGAGAAGACCAGCTGCAGGTGATGGGAGGAAGGCCAGCCCAGGGTGCGTAACAGACAACAGGTGGCTGTGCTGTAAGGCATTGGCGGCAAAAAGGAACAGAAGGAAAAAAAAAAAAAAGGAACAGAAGGAAGCACCAGGGCATCAAGAATGGCAGAGAACACAGCTGTCGGCATCCTAGGAGCAAACTGTAGGCAGGCCCCAGCGAAGTCCAGGTGTAGGAGGCAAAAAGAGGACTCTACCTGTGACAGCCTGTTATAGGCTGGACTGTCTCTTCTTCCCAAATTTATGGTTGGAGTTCTAATTCTCAGAACCTCAGCATGTGACTGCATTTGGAGATAAGGACTTTAAAGAGGCAATTAAGGTAAAAAGAGGTCTTCTGTGTCATTTCTAATCCAGTATGGCTCATGTCCTTATAAGGAGAGGAGATTAGGACAGAGATAGCGTGCAGACTGAGGGGTGACCTTGTGGAGACACACAGAGAAAGTGGCCATCTGCAGGCCAAGCGAAAGGACTGGCTTTCCAGGCCGGAAACCAAACCTGCTAGCATTGTGATCTTAGACCTCTAGCCTCCAGAACTGTAGGAAAAAAGTTCTACTCTTTAAGCCCAAGTAAACTGACACATTGCTGTCAGAGGGATTTGGAGAGAACAGGGCAGGGCTGTAGTCCTAGAGGTAGGGCATCCTGGCTGGGTCTCAGTACCAAGCGCACATCAAGGGTCAGGGAACCAGGACTGGGTCACTGAAGCAAGGCAAGCAGGATCTCATTCATTCAATCAACCAACAGTAATTAATTAAGCTCCTACTGTATGCTGGTCCCTGTTCCAGGCACTGGATACACTGTGACTGCAGTGGTCTGGTTGAAAGGTGACATCAGCTTGGACTAAGAGTAGCGGTAGACTAGGTGATTTGACACAAACTGCCCAACCTGGAGCCGATGTTCCCTGAATCTCCCTGCCCAGGCATATACCTACTTATCTACCTGCAGAAGGATTTGAGTTTCCTCATTTTCAGAGAGGAGGAACTGTAGAGCAGTGACCAGGCAGGTTGTTTATAACTTATCCAGAGATATGATTTTTCTCTTTGGGAGAAAGTGAAGTTTCAGTTTACACACAGTTTTCACTGGCACCTCAGATAACAAGGGCTTCCCAAGTGGCTCAGTGGTAGAGAAATTGCCTGCCAGTGCAGGAGACGTAAGAGATGTGGGTTCAATCCTTGGGTCAGGAAGATCCCCTAGAGAAGGAAATGACAACTCACTCCAGTATTCTTGCCTGGAGAATCCCATGGACAGTGGAGCCCTACCCTAGTCCCTAGGGTCACAAAGAGCTGGGCACAGCTTAGCAATTGAGCACGCATGTCAATTAACAAACTTGGATGTTCCCCTGAATGTCTCCATCTCGTGATCTTTAACACATAACATTCCCATTTTATCTTAACTTTATTAGTTTTTCTAAAACGTCACAGTTTCTTTCCCAAACCAAGTTTCATTGGAAAATTCAAACATTTCCAGGCAATAACTCCATCATCTGTGCCACTGTGGACAACCATCAGATAAACTTCCTTAATTTATACCACATCTGCTCTCCCAGTCCTGCTTGACTTTGAGCATTAAAAAAAAAAAAAAAACCAAATTATTTTTTTCCCAAAATAAGCATCCCTCCCACATTTCCCTCACCAATTTTCTATTAAGTGAAAGACAAATCATCAACATCGAATCAGCCAACTTTTATGAAAAGCTGGGAAGTCTTTCAAAAGATTTTAGAGTAAACTGCCTTGTTGAACATGACGAGTAGATAATGGGCCATAGTTTCATCTGTATGGTCCCTGTTGATCTATTTGATAATTCTGGTGACTGAGGACTGTTTAGACACTGGCATCCTTCTCTATCACTGTGAATGACTCTTTCCTCATTCCATTATTTGAAAAGTTAAAGCGATGTGAGCCTACACTCTCCCAGCTTGATTTGCACTGTGGCCTTGCTTCATTTGGCAGGCAGCATAGGGGAAGAGAAAAGGACATAGGCTTTGAAGTCAGGCAGCCTTGAATGTGCCTATGGATTCTTCCTTCTTCTAGCCCTGTAATTGTGGGCAATTCCCTTAACCTGACTCTCAGTTTCATTAGCTATAAAATGGGGATAATAATATTTACCTAATAGGCTTGTGTGAGGATTAATGGTACAACATGGATGAAAGCATCAGCCCCTGCTGGCAGTGTAGTAAATGCTCATTAAATGGCAACTCTTTTAAAATAGTAACAACTGAAGATACCCTGACTAAAAAAGAAAGAAAGAAAGCACCTACTCTTCCCCATGCCAGAACCCAAAGCTGAAACAGTAGATGCGTCATGTCACCTTAGATTTATAATCTTCAAAATTGGGAGATGGAATTAATGATCTCTGATTCCTCCCCTCTAGCTCCATCCTGCTAAGATCTTAGGTTCAGGGAGAAATGAACACTGAAAAGCAGAAAAAACTTAGATCATCTCTTCTGACTAGTTCCTCTGGAGGCTCAAGCTGTGCTTCACTAGCACTTCCAGTTCCAAAGCTTATAGGATGATGTTTTTCCAAGAGATCAGGAGAAGGAAGCCTGGGAGTGGGGGTGGGGGTGGAAGTGGGGAGAGTACCTGTTAACTTCATGGCTGCAAAACAGTTTTTCAGGGTTAGTTAACAGAAAAAGAACAAAGGGACATTTGACCTTTTCACGATTTTTTAAAAATGCAAAATACAAGGTATGCACATAATCTTGTTTTCTGACTGATCCTTTAAAAAATCTGGCATATTAATGACCCCACTTAAAAGCACTGAAGATGGGGGCCAGAAGGAAACTTTTTCTTTCTGAACAATGACTGAGAAGGGAATTCTAATGAATATTTTGGCACACCGATCTCTCTTTCTGGCTGCTTCAAGACCCAAGAGCTAGTAGGTCATAATTAAAGCCAATAATGGCAACTCCAGACAGTTATACAAATATTTTCCTGGTGCTGTCAATTCTCCGTGTTAAATGATTTAACATCATATCTGGGGAGTGTAGAACATACAGAGAGGGAATTGAATGTTGATATAAATTCTGGAACATTCACTGCAAATTGCCTCAGAAGATATTGTTTATTACATTCAGAGGAATCATAAAATGTTTTCTTTAGTAGATAATTTTAAAGGACACTTTCTGTGTGCAAGAACTGTGAAGTCTGTCTTTAAGCCCTCAGAACAAAATCACATTTTCTGCAGGAAAGAAACATATCCTGTGTTTGGGACTGAAACCTCATGTTATGTAAATAAATGGACTTCTACCTCCAGTGCACCTCTCTGAAATGTTCTCTTTGATCCCCAAGAATTGCTAATGCTGTGGATGTAGTTATATAACTTACAAAAGACCAAAGCTGCTCACTTTTCTGTCAATTCCAGGTCCAAAGAGAAAACCCACAAATACGTCTGTTTGTAAAATCTGTTTAGGATCTTGAAAACAAGGTCTTCAATTTTGTCTTTTTTTTCCATAACAAATTTTGTAGTTTTAAAAATGGTAACTATGCAAAATCCTCGAGCCCCATCCCCACCCCTGCCCATTCCTACTTTAAACAGGAAGAGAATTTCCTCCTGGATGAAAATAAAGTGTGTGTGTGCGTGCTCAGTTCTGTCAGTCTCTTTGAGACCCCATGGAATATAGCCCGCCAGGCCCCTCTGTCCACAGAATTTTCCAGGCAAGAATACTGAAGTGGGTTGTCATTTCCCCCTCCAGGAGATCTTCCTGACCCAGGGATTGAACCCACATCTCCTGCGTCAGCAGGCGGATTCTTTACCACTGAGCCATCTGGGAAGCCCGGAAATTAAGCAGCTCAATCTAAAACGGGTCTGAAAGAATTCTGAAGCACCACTTTGGGATAAAATACACTGCCTAGTCAATTCATAAAGGCAAAACTGGATTTGTTCTGCAAAACAGTTCAGCCAGAACTTGGGTTCCAAACTCTAGCGCTGTACTGGGGCAGTGGAAACTTTCCAGCCGCAACTTGAAGCTGGGCGCCAAGCACAACACGAAGGCAAAGAAGACATTTGAGACCAAACCAGACAGTGATCTTGGCACAACCTGTCCCTGAGCCCAGGACGTCCGCGGCTGTGGGCTGGTGATGTAGCCTTCAGAGGTCTCTAGATCTCCAGGTGCACCAGAGACCAGATTTGAAAACCTCCCTTGTTTCCCCTATTTTTCTCTATCCACACAGATCACCTTGTGGGTTACATCATAACAGATGGTGAAATGCTATGCAGCATACACACGATTCTTAGGCATACTTCCATTTAATCATACTTGGGTTTCTATGAGGCCCCCCCCCTACTGTGAATGAGCAACTCCTTGACACTGGGCAAAGGAACACGAGACTCACAGCCAGAGCCTCTGGCTCTGTGATCTGGCCATTTTGTGCCAGTCACTTTCCTGCCTGGTTTGCAGAACCAGGTAGGTCTCTGGTTTGGCGTGACATTTTGGGGGTTCTCTTGTCATAATGCACAGAGACCACTCAAGAAGACTCTATATTCTCCTTATTACAAGAGGGCAGTGTGCCAGATTTAGGGCCAGCTCGCTGACTCAGAGATGAGGAGATAATTCCATGACAGTTTGTTTTCATTCCCACCCAAAGGGTAAAATAAATAAATAAATAAAACTTTGCTGCCACCTGCTGTTTTCCTAGGAATAAATTCTTGAAATGATTCTAGAATAGTTATGCGTTGAATTATTTTAGCAAAGTGCTTTGAAGAATTTGGGGGATTTCAGAATAATGTGTTTGTTTAGTTGGGTACTAGCTGGCCTGTCATTTCCTAGGACAGATTGCTGGGCCACACAGATGGCTTCCTTCTTTCAGGCCAATGAGTCCTGTCTGTCCCACCCCTTGGTACAAACTTGCTAGGGCTCAGAAAGGAAGGGCAGACTCTCTGACCCCTGGCAACCTTCCAAGGATGTCCACGCAGGGATCTAGCCAATGAGGTTTAGGTTTGGATGTCCTTTCCCCGTGGGCCAGTGATGTCATAACTGAAGTCAAATTCCTCAGGCACACACTGGTCTCTCCTGGGGGTGTTTGGGGCAGGGGGGAATGGTCCTCAGAAGTACCCTTCCCAGCAAAGTGGTTGTAAACCTTGGGATGAGGTTCATTTGTGATGTCTCCAAATGTTTTATCTTTGTCATCCTTGAGGAAACTGAGGCAGGTTAAGGAAGAAGGGGTCCCCAGGAAAATGAAAGTGAAGTTGCTCAGTCGTGTCCGACTCTTTGCGACCCTGTGGACTGTAGCCTACCAGGCTTCTCTGTCCATGGGATTCTCCAGGCAAGAGTACTAGGGTGGGTTGCCATTTCCTTCTCCAGGAGATCTTCCCAACCCAGGGATCAAACCCAGGTCTCCTGCATTGCGGGGAAGACGCTTTAACCTCTGAGCCACCAGGGAAGTCACCAGAAAAATGAAGGTAAGCCCAATTTGAATCACTCCCAGGTGAGACTCCTTGAGCCCAAGTTACATGATGAGTGGGAGGAGGGAAATAGTATCTCCTTGAGGCACAGGTAAAGAGCAGGAAAAGAGTTAACCGTCAGAAGCTTAGCTAGGCCTCGGAAGGGCCCTTAGTCACCCTACTGGAGCCATCTAGAGGACAGAGACTCCTAATCTTGACTATGTTAGTCACTTGCTGCTCCAAATCACAAAGTGGGATTTTTTTTCTTTGCTATCTCCCAGAAGATTCATTTAGATGTGAATGAGTGCCTTTCCATTGTCTTTTGAGAATTCTTTCAACCAAGATATTTTTATTGGCAGAGATTAATGAATCAATTAAGTGTGCTTTCATATATAGTTCTAAGTGTCCATTCTTCCTTTTTAAAAAAGATGTAAGATCTGGGGCCTTGACGATGGCACAGAACGCAGTTTCAAGGGAAAGACCCTTGCCTTTTCTTCTTTCAAAGAGAAAAGGCATCTGAGTGGAACTGATAAGTTTTAAAGGTGTGTGATGGCCCATTATTCAATGTCTGGCATGATAGCTGGCATGTAGTAGCATGTTCACTGAATGAATGTTCAAACTCATCACCCGTTGTTTCCTCAGTAGGTTTGTGAGAACTGTTGGGGAGGGTTGGGAGTAGAAAGGAACAGAAGGAAGAGTCTCAGATTAAACAAGGGGCAAAGTCTGTGTGTAGAGTGAATCATAGGAACTAGAATGCTATTATAGGACCAAAAGGGATAGGGGATTAAGAGGTACCAATGACTATGTATAAAACAAATAAGCTACAAGGACATACTGTACAGCACAGATAATACAGTCAATATTTTATAATAACTATAGAGTATGCTGCTGCTGCTGCTGCTGCTGCTAAGTCGCTTTAGTCGTGTCCAACTCTGTGTGACCCCATAGACGGCAGCCCACCAGGCTCCTCTGTCCCTGGGATTCTCCGGGCAAGAATACTGGAGTGGGTTGCCATTTCCTTCTCCAATGCATGCATGCATGCTAAGTCACTTCAGTCGTGTCCGATTCTGTGTGACCCTATGGACAGCAGCCCACCAGGCTCCTCTGTCCACAGGATTCTCCAGGCAAGAATACTGGAGTGGGTTGCCATTTCCTTCTCCGCACTTTAAAAAATTGTGAATCACTCCATTGTACACCTGAAACTTAAATAGTATTGTACATCAACAATACCTCAATAAAAAAAATTTACAAAGCAGACAAAAAACCCAACTAATGCTGTATAAGTGACAAAATATATCTGTACTACTTACAAATTGAATATAATTCTTGGAAAAAATCAAACAAGAAGATTATAATGTATAAAATTCCTACTTGCATGTCTCATTCCCTAAACACTACCATTGTGAATGTCGTGCATAAGCCTGACGTGTTTATGTTTCATGTATTGTCTTGTTTATACCCTCATTCTTTCTCAAAATTTTGTAAAGCCTCTGGAAAAGGGCTAATTTGGCTCAGCTATGTAAAGAAGAGTTCAGGGAAGTGGCGTGTATCCTACTAAAGAAATATCAGCGTCTCCCTGAAAGGGCTCACGTGGTGATGGCAATGGGAGGTAAAAGTGGGAGACTAAGTAGGAAGGAGAGCTCAGGTGGACTGGACTAGGTCATGAAGATTCCCACTGGAGTTCTTCCCTTCCTGGAGATTCTCCATTTTTTAGGTTTTCTTTTTTTCTCCCCCCAGCATTATTGAGGAATAATTGACAAATAAAACTGTGTATTTAGAGTGTTCAGTGTGATGATTTGATACATGTATATATTGTAGAATGATTACCACAATTAAGTTAATTAACACATCCATCACCTTGCATAGTTACTCTGTGTGTATCTGTGTGTGTGTGTGTGTGTGTGTGTGTGTGTGTGTGTGTGTGTGGTGAGAATGCTTAAGATCTGGTCTGTTAGCAAATTCCAAGTATACAATATAGGATTATTACTATTAAAAATGTTTTTTTGGCCGTGTGGCATGTAGGATATTAGTTCCCTGATCAGGAATTGAACCCATGCCCCCTGCACTGAAAGTGTGGAGTCTCAACCACTGGACCACCAGGGTAGTCCCACTGTACAATGTTATTAACTATAGTCATCTTACTGTGCATTAAGTCCCCAAAACTTATCCATCTTAAACCTGAAGATTCGTACCCTTTGGTCAATATCTACCAGTTTCCCCTAGTCTCTGCCCACCACAATTCTACACTCTGTTTCTATGAGTTCAAATTTTTTTAAAGCATCCACATGTAAGTGAGGTCATTCAGTGGTACACTTTATTTATCTTCTGGAGACACTCTTGATAGTGTTCATTACTTGAAGGTTCAGATTTTTTTTGTGGTGGGGTAAAAGGAGGCAACTTCTGGGGAGAGTAATGAGGTTGGTGTTTACCTGCATGATGGATTTGAGTAGCGTGGGAGCCCACCATCCCATGCATCTGTTGATCCCTTTCTCCCTGTAGAAACTCTGTCCTGGTGCAAATGTCAGAGCCAGAGTCCGAAATCTGGTTCTGCACTGTAGGGTGGCAAAGAGAGTACTGTGTGTACTTAGTCACTCAGTCGTGTCCGACTCTATGACCCCATGGACTGTAGCCCACCAGGCTCCTCTGTTTATGGGCTTATCCAGGCAAGAATCCTGGAGTGGCTTGTCATTTCCTCCTCCAGAAGAGAGTACAGTAACTGCTAAGAGAACTGCAGAGGACCATAAGGTAAGCAGATGGCCAGTAAACTCGGCCCCTTGTAAGGGTATCAGACAGAACTCTTTCCTGACAGACGGTATTTTGCAAGGGTACTATGGGGCTCTCCAGTGACTGGATGAATAAGATCACTGTTTTTGCAAACCTGTCCTCTGAAGAACACACAATCCCACCTAATGGTGCCAGGACATGGTTGTTTGAGTGTTTTAGATACTGGCTCCTGCCCCTCCTGTTGTGCTTGGTAACTAAGATGCTGTCAAGAAAATACAGCAGGCTTCTATGAGCTTAAAAAGAGCATTTCAAAATATGGCATTAGCATTAGCCTTTTGTCCCTTCAGTCTATTTCTCCTAGAACAAATGTAATCTTAGTCGCTAAAAATTCTGTTTAAAATAGCTCTTCTGATGAGTCACCTAGAGTTAAGCTGCAGATATGGTATTGTTTTAGCTATGTCAAGCTTGAAATGTTAGCCAAGTCCTAGTAACGACTCACTCCGGGAAGCTGGTGACATGCTCTCACACGTATTTTGGGAGAAGATCCTAAAATGTCCAGAGAGAAAGACATGCCTCGGATGAGTCGGTCAGTTTTACGCATCTCAGAACAGGCTGTAAGAGTGTCAAAATGTAAGGAATGGTCTCTGCAGGCTCAGGAGTTCCTCATGGTCCAAGACATGTGAAAGTGCTGCCTACCATACACCAGTCCCACCCTGGCCAGTGGACAGAAACTTGGGGAAGTCTCTAAGAGGCCATGCAGAGGGGTCAGAGGACCTTGCAGATGCTCTGAAGAATAAATTAAAGCTTTAAGCAGAACATCATGCCATGACTTTAAAGGTCATTATCTAGTTCACACTTACATCAGACTCTAAATATTGTCAGAAAGTGGATAAGTTTGCCAGGATCATGAACAGTAAAATTGCTCAAAATAGACCACAGAAATCATCAAGGCCAGTGTGGCCGTGGCAGGCCGTGATGTTCAGATCTGATGCTGCCTCGTGAGAGACCTCAACAGGAATGAGAAACAGCAGCTGCTTAAAGGAACATTTATGCTCACTGACCCTCAAAAAATTGCAAAAGCTTTTCAGGCCATGTGAGCGCATGTGACCCTGTCTTTCCCTTTCCAAATGGAAGTGGTGCAAGGAGACTTGTGTACCTTCAGTGAAGTCCTTTGTCCAGCTATACTACGGCCTCTAAATATTCTGTCCTTCCCCCTTCCCATGGTATAGCTTGGTGCCCAATCAGCACTGAGCAGTAGCTAGCAGCTTTACCCTCCTGCTGGCCCCACCCTCTGTTGACCAGAGCCAGGTCCCCTCCTGCCAGGCAGCTGCTGGGTGAAAGTCCAGAACAGCTCTCCTGAATAAACAAGTCAGAGAATGGCAGTTCCCAGCAGTGGATGGGGCTGTGCTCCAGAAGTCTATTTGCAAATCTGTCCTTTGGAACTTGGAAGACATCCCCAGGAGGATGTAATGCATTGTGGCAAGGTTCCCAGACTAGCCCACTGCATGGATTTCACCTGAATTGGAATTGGGAAGCGGTACTCTAGAACTCACCATCATGGGTAATAGATCGGTGTTCTCTTCAGTTCACAGACATTTGCTGAGCATGGTACCAGCTCATGTGGAACTCAAGGGTGCCCCAGGTTTGCATGGTAGGTTGAGACAGTGACTTGTGGGTGCCAAGACAATGAATGAGATTTCCCCAACTTCATGATCACCCTGCTGTCCTTTTCCACTATTTTAGGCTGAGAGTGAAAGGTGACTATGTTGGTATTCCTCTAGTTTGATTCTCAAGGTACCCTGATGTTGGGCCAGACAGCCTGGGTAATAATTCCGACTTCACCCCTTGCACAGTTGCATAACCTCTTTGAGCTCTAGTTTCTTATCAGCAAAATTGCAGTCATGTATCCTTAAAGAGCCTTGGGTTGTCTCCTCAACATCTGTTCTCCTTCTCTTGGCAACTAGCACAACTTTTGTTGGGGTATTCACATCTCTCCCCTATCAGAACCCTTTGTTCCTGAAGGCTCAGGCCTACAGCAATTCCATTTCCAGGTCATTATTACAGACCCAGTGCTGGCCTCATTCAGGCCAATGAGCTTGCTGAAGTTTATGGGTTACTCTCAGAAAGAAAAAAAAAATTTCCATCTCTCGAATTAGATAAGAATGGGGATATATGTGGTCCCGCTCTGAGATTGCAGTAGGGGTCCCCTCTAGCTGGTAGCTCCCAATGTGGGTGGGAAAGTGGAGAGATGGAAACAGAGCACCCCTTGATGAAGCTGCTGGACTCCCAAGTGGACCCGTTCTGAAGCCAGTTCTACTTCTATTGTTTCAAGTGTGTGGACCAATAACCCCCTTTGTACCATTTTGAGTTGAGGTTTCTGTTCCTATTCTTATAAAGGAAGACATTTTTAACTGATACATTACAGCACAAGATTTATCATGGGTAGTAAATGGGATAAAGCATTCATAATATTTATCCCAGAGCCTAATTTATAGAAATGACTTCCACTCTTTTAGCCCAAAGGCATTAGTGGGAGAGACCACCATTTCTTAAGCCTTTATTGGGGCTAGGGAAGAAGAGGGTCTGACTCAGCAGATCCCAACTAAACCTTAACCTGTTTCAAGGTTTAGGTATCTTGGCTAGGCTGGGAGGGCCCCCTACTGGACTAGTTCTAGTTTCAGGATAAACCTTTCTGGACTGGGTCTTGTAAACCTGGGGTTCCCCTGGACCCTGGGCAGGTAGGATTGAAGAGGGTTGGAGGACAAAAAGGGAAGCAAGGAGAGAACCATGGTTTGCTGGAGCAATTACAAAAGGACCTATCTTTGGGATCACAGTTAATTTCTTCCTTTCCTCTTTTTTCCTTCATTTCCCACTCCACTTCCTTCCACTGTTCTTTACTCTCAGTTCTCACCAGGCCTGGGTGATAGGGGACATCAGAGTTGGGAAGGATTGCTGATAAGGGCAAGGACATCCTTGCTGGAGGGAGACAGGAGAACTTCTATCTCACTCTAGTGACTTATTTAGGTGTAGCGGGGATCTCAGTTTGCAGACTGAAAGGTGGATTTAGACTCCTATACGAGGTTGGCAAGGCTTGGCTGGTTGTCTTGGAATCTTTGCATGAAGGATAAGGATGTAGGAGAGACAGTTCAATTCAAGGACAAACAGTTGTGTTGTGACTGTGGTAGGAGGGCTGTAAGTCAGATTTCTGGTCATTTCATCACCCCTAGATTTAGATCTGCATCTCTAGAGAGAGGAGACTGCAATAAAAGAATAAATTGACACAAAGCTGGCAGGACCGAAAGCTCTGTAAGCGACCTCGTTCACGTGACATCACTGCTTTGCAATCTCGTTGCATACGAAGAGTAGAGCTTATTTGTCCCAATTTAGCACACTGCTTTTGAAATATGCTAGAGGATGGAGAAGGAGTGTAAGAAAACATTTCTTCATAAAAAATGGGTTAAGGGTGCCATGTTCCAACAGTGAAGTGGATGCCTAGAAGTGAAAATAGAACCACAGCGTGGTCTGATGAGAACAGGACTGAACTGCCAGCATCTTATCTGGACATGAGGTTTATGACCATGGTCAAGAATTGCCCTCGCCTTTGTTTTTATCAGCCACATTCCATTAATGCCTCTTGATGAAGCTGTGGTCAATAAAAAAACCTACTTGTTTTTAACATGAACTGCTGCCAAACCAGGAATCCCCATGAATTTGTACTGCTGATTTAAAAAAAAACAAAGACACAACTGAATAATGATCCTTGTTGAATTTCATGCTGTTCAGATTATTTTTCATCTTGCCTCTTTCATCTCCTAGCTATGACTCTAAACTTTGTGCTTATCTTCTTCCTTCAAGCCATATATAAAAATGCTGACTAAAGCAAGGTATAAGAAGGATGAGTCTGATGGAAAACTTCCTGCTAATGGAAACCAGTTATTTATCAATCCTCTGTGGATATGGCTCTTTAGTCAGCTGCAAAATCATGTCACAATACTTTTATACCACTCACCTTCCCGATCTATCAGTGAATCGTAAGATGCTTTGTCTAAGGCCTCACTGAAATCAAGTTACACCGCCTCTGGCATTCTGACCCCTGGCAGTCTGGCACTTGCCCAATATGTTGCACGTGGTAGGTGCTCATAAATGTTTGTTGATTCCCTGAATCATCAGCTTAATAACCATATATTTTTTAAAAAAGGAAATGAGGCATGATTAATTGATGAGATACCTGGTTTCCTGGTTTTCTTTATATTCCTTTCTATTGTTTCAAGTCAAAATGTAAGTGTCATACATTACAGAAAAAACAAATATAGACTATGACTGACAATAACCATTGTGCCATTTATTATCATTATCCATATCCATTATTATAAATTTTTTTACTTTAAAAAACATGATCACATGAAGCGCCACTTTTCATTTAACCTATTCTAACTACTTTTCTTTTTCTGAGTAGTACTTTGTTGTGTGGATCTCATTCTTCTCGAAGTCTGTTTAAATTCTTCAGGTTCTGACATCACAATTGTTTGTCTTGAAATTGTGGAGTTAATTCATTCCCAGCAGTGGATGGGGCTGTGCTCCAGAAGTTTATTTGCAAATCTGTCCTTTGGAACTTGGAAGACATCCCCAGGAGGATGTAATGCATTGTGGCAAGGTTCCCAGACTAGCCCACTGCATGGATTTCACCTGAATTGGAACTGGGAAGTGGTGCTAACTCACCATCATGGGTAATAGATCTGTGGTCTCTTCTCTTCAGTTCACAGATGTTTGCTGAGCATGGTACCAGCTCATGTGGAACTCAAGGGTGCCCCAGGTTTGCAGGGTAGGTTGATTCAGTGACTTGTGGGTGCCAAGACAATGGATGAGATTTCCCCAACTTCATGATCACCCTGCTGTCCTTTTCCACTATTTTAGGCTGAGAGTGAAAGGTGACTATGTTGGTATTCCTCTAGTTTGATTCTCAAGGTACCCTGATGTTGGGCCAGACAGCCTGGGTAATAATTCCGACTTCACCCCTTGCACAGTTGCATAACCTCTCTGAGCTCCAGTTTCTCATCAGCAAAATTGCAGTCATATATTCCTTAAAGAGCCTTGGGTTGTCTCCCCAACATCTGCTCTCCTTCTCTTTGTATATTCCCCTCTTCTTGAGTGCAGACGTGGCCTGTGACTTCTTTCTAATAATGAGAATACACTAAAGGTGATGGAATGTATATGATTATTGATTTGATTGCATATATAGTCTTAATATTATTTTCCTGAAGGGCTTTTTTAGCTTTGAGGAAGCAAATAGCTGTATTGGGAGCCCCATGTGCCAAGGACCTGTGAGCAGGCTGTAAGAGCTGGGGGTGGCCACAGGCTGACAGACACCATGAAACTGAAATCCTGAACTCTAAAACCCCAAGGAACTGAATTTGCCCTCTGAGTTCTGAGTGAGCTTGGAGCAGAATTTTCCCGAGGCTAGC
Organism: Ovis aries; assembly: GCF_016772045.2. Classification (NCBI taxonomy): domain Eukaryota; kingdom Metazoa; phylum Chordata; class Mammalia; order Artiodactyla; family Bovidae; genus Ovis; species Ovis aries. The sequence goes on along the minus strand of NC_056068.1, from coordinate 42,057,139 downwards.
CTTAGAGGTGGAGAAGGCAATGGCAACCCACTCCAGTACTATTGCCTGGCAAATCCCATGGATGTAGGAGCCTGGTAGGCTGCAGTCCATGGGGCCCCTAGGAATTGGATACAACTGAGCAACTTCACTTTCTCTTTTCACTTTCATGCATTGGAGAAGGAAATGACAACCCACTCCAGTATTCTTGCCTGGAGAATTCCAGGGATGGGGAGCCTGGTGGGCTGCTGTCTCTGGGGTTGCACAGAGTTGGACACGATTGAAGCAACTTAGCAGCAGCAGCAGCAGCAGCCTTAGAGGATAACATAGACCTGGCTGATACCTGATTGCCTTCTGAGACCCTAAGCAGAGGGTCCAGTTAAGCCATGGCTGTACTCCTGAACTGTAGAAACTATGGGATAATAAATGTGTCATAGTAACACTACCACAGTTGAATTTATGGTAGTGTCATTAAGCAGCAGTAGGTGACTAATATACCACAGGTTGGTCTCTTTTGCCTTGCCTAAGAACTGCAGGATGAAGAACAGACAGAGGAAGAGACTGGAAGGGAAACTCAGCAACTTTACGAAGAGAAGGAAGTGACAAGAGAATGAGCTTTTACTGTGAAGCTCTGCCATGTTGGTTCACTCATTCATTCATTTATCCATTCATTTGTTAATGGATGTTAAATTGGAAGTACAGACACATCAAGATATATGTATCAGTCTGGTTTCAGGGAAGGATGAGGTTATAGACTGAATTGTGTCCCCCTAAAATTCATAACTGAAGCTTTAAATTCAAGTACTTCAGAATGTGATTGTATTTGGAGAGAGGGCCTCTAAAGAGATAATTAATTTAAATACTGAGGCCATTAAGCTTCCTAGGTGGAGCTAGTAGTAAAGAACCTGCCTGTCAACACAGGAGACGTAAGAGATGTGGGTTCAACCCCTGGGTTCGGAAGATCCGCTGGAGGAGGGCATGGTAACCCATTTCAGTATTCTTGCCTGGAGAATCCCATGGACAGAGGAGCCTGGTGAGCTACAATCCATAGGGTCACAGAGTCAGATGTAACTGATGCGACTTAGCAGCATAAGGAGCAATAGCAGCAATGAGGCCCTCAGGGTGGGCCCCCATAAAATCTAACTGGTATTCCAAGAAGAAGAGGAGATTAGGATACACAGAGAGACATCAGAGGCACATGTGCCTTGAGGGGCAACTGTATCCAAAGACAGCAAGAGAGCAGCCATCTGTGAGTCAAGGAGAGAGGCCTCAGAAAAACCAACCTGGCCAACACTTTGATCTTGGACTTCTAGCCTCCAGAACTGGGACAAAATAAATTCTTGCTGTTTCATCCACCTGGTCTGTGGTATTTTGTTATGGCAGCCCAAGTAGACTAATCCAGAATTAGAAACCATTCTAGGTATTTTATGCACAGAAGGATTTAATAGGAATTTCAAAATCACTGGAAGAGCTGGAGTATCTGGGGTTGGGCTGCCACCAGAACTAATATGTTCGAGAATGTGCTTCTGTGGCCATGATCCTGGGGATCGTGAAGTTGCTGCCTCTTCTGTCCACTCTGCCCTGGCCACCACAGCTTCCTCTCAACACCCAGGAAGGTGGCAGGCTGCCCTTGAAAAGCTGAGGTCAGCTACTCATCGGGCTTTCTATACTTAGGTGTCCATGACCTTGAGTGCAGGAAAAAATGGCAGTAGGGTGATGCCCTCCATCCCATTTATGCCTTCCAAATCTCATCTGAAGGTTCTTTTGTGAAAAAAAAAAAAAGTTTTTTATTTAGACATATACCCTACTGCTACTGCTAAGTCACTTCAGTCGTGTCCGACTCTGTGTGACCTCATAGACGGCAGCCCACCAGGCTCCCCCGTCCCTGGGATTCTCCAGGCAAGAACACTGGAGGGGGTTGCCATTTCCTCCTCCAATGTATGAAAGTGAAAAGTGAAAGTGAAGTCGCTCAGTCGTGTCCGACTCTTGGCGACCCCATGGACTGCACCCTACCAGGCTCCTCCGTCCATGGGATTCTCCAGGCAAGAGTACTGGAGTGGGGTGCCATTGCCTTCTCCAGACACATGCCCTAGAAGAATTTAAAAACCAAAGGAGAGACTGTAGCATTCGCCCCCTGTTATGGCCTGCCCTCTGTGATGGTCCACACTCTGTCTGCGAAGTGTGCTTCTCTTTGAATAAGTCCACTCCTTACCTAAAAAAACAAAACAAAACAAAACAAAAACCAAAGGAGGGCTTCCATGGTGTCTCAGTGGTAAAGAATCTGCCTGCCAATGCGGGAAACACGGGCTCCATCCCTGATCCGGGAGGATCCCACATGCTGCCGAGCAACTAAGCCCATGCCCCGCAGCTGTTGAGCCTGTGCTGTAGAGCCCATGCTGCTCAATAAGAGCAGCCACCACAATGAGAAGCTTGCGGACCGCAAATAGAGAACAGCACCCCCTTCCACAACTAGAGGAAAGTCTGCACAGCAGCGAAGACCCAGGACAGCCAAAAATACCTAGATAAAATTGGATAAGAAAAACAAAGGAGTATAGCTCCAATAAGAATTATTTGAGTGAAATTGTGTTACACATATAAAGGCACGCAATGTTACCTTTTATGTAAATACTGAGGCAGGTACTGTTTTTTCCATATTACCATATCTTATTGTTGCCCTTGAACATTTTTATTCTTCTTTTTTAAATTTTACTTTATTTCTATTTATTTATTTTTTGGCTGTGCAGCATGGGGGATCTTAGTCCCCTGACCAGTGATCGAATTCTTGCTCCCTGCAGTGGAAACACAGAGTCCTAATCACTGGACCACCAGGGATTGAACCCGGGTCTCCTGCATTGTAGGCAGACACTTTACCATCTGAGGCACGAGGGAAGCCCAATGTAGGTTCCGCCTGATGAGTCCTTGATTATGACACCCAGTGAGCATTTAGTAATCTTTAATTTCAATAAGTCTGTTAGTTCTAATTCTTACCTTAGTTTCTTGAGCTGATTGACTTTCAGTGAATACATCACCATATTCACTCAGCTGGTAAAGAACCGCCTGCAGTGCAGGACACCCTGGTTCGATCCCTGGGTCGGGAAGATCCTTTGGAGAAGGGATAGGCTACCCACTCCAGTATTCTTGGGCTTCCCTCGTGGCTCAGACGGTGAAGAATCCACCTGCATTGTGGGAGACCTGGGTTTGATCCCTGTGTTGGGAAGATCCCCTGGAGGAGGGCATGGTAACGCATTCTAGTATTCTTGCCTGGAGAATCCTCATGGACAGAGGAGCCTGGTAGGCTACAGTCCATGAGGTCGCAAAGAGTCGGACACGACTGAGCGACCAAGTACAGCACATTCACTCTACAGTGACTCCCAGCGATCCCCACTGTCCTATTGCAATTAATAAATGGTAGTAACCGACTTCTGACCAGCAGATTATAGCCAAAGTAAACTGGAACGTCACACCTCAGCTTTATTTATTATTACGTTATTTTTAAAAATTCCTTTTATTGAAGTTAGTTGATTTACAATGTTGTATTAATTTCTGCTGTATAGCAAAGTGGTTCAGATATATATGTATATATATATTCTTTTTTATATTCCTTTCCATTATGGTTTATTACAGGATATTTAGTATAGGTCCCTGTGCTATATAGTAGGACTTTGGTGTTACACCTCAGTTTTAAATACAGAAGACTGTGACTTCCCTGTGACACTCTCTCTTGAGTTCCCACCCTTTCTCTTTCCCTTTGTTTCTGTTCTCTTCCTGTGCACTCTCTTTTATCCTGAAAAGCAGGCACCAATGTTAAGAGCTATTCTACAGACACGCTTGTGTGATGCTTCTTAACTATGTTTAGTATTCTGGCTGCAAGGGGGCCATAGTTTTTAACTTCTCAGCCTCTGTAGTGCAGGAAGGCACAAAGAAGGGCATGGGAAGGGATGCTGAAGCTTACAGACATATTGAGGGCCATGCGCTAGACACCAGAGCAAAACAATTACCAAGATGTTCAAAGATATCTGCAACTGATTACAGAATTCATTGAACTGCTCACTTACATCAAAGATATAAAATGCATGGAAAAGAGAGGATTTGTAAAGAGGATTTCTTTGGGGAGGCTGTGCAGTTTTGTCTTCACCTTTCGCTAGCAATAGCTCTGAGTGCTTCTCCCATCACTTCAGATGAGAAAGAAGCTATTCATCAGGACCACTTTGGGAGTTTGATATGGATCCCCCTGTGATTTGGGCCTTGGAGGATTCCTACTGGACTTCTGTCTGACTTTTGCCTTGGAAAATATAAAAGATGGGACGGTTTGGTGAGCTGCTCAGACCTTGGGAGTGAAGGAAAGGTAGTTGATCTGGGCAGCTTGCTCTTCTAGAGTTTATTGTGGCAGAGAACGTGTATTTCCAGAGCTGCGGAATGTCCAGGAGAAGTGAACGGGGAGAGCTGGGGGAAGCATTTGAGCTGAATCATTGTTGGAGTTAGCTAAACTGAGAAGAGTAGAGTATGGCATTCCAGGTAGAGGGAACAGTATGTGTAAAGGCTTAGAGGCACGAAAGGGCCTAGAAGGTCCAGGTGAAAAGTTAAATGTTCAGTGTGGTGCCGCTATAATTTGAGGGTTCAAGGAGTACAAAAAATTAGCTTGGAAAAATGCCCTAAGTACATGCTGTGCTTCCAAGCTTAGCCTTTGTCCTTTCGGAACTAGGTAATTACTATAGAGGTGTTTTGTTTTCTTTTCTTTTAAATTGACATGCTATTTTTTTAGGACATTTCAGATATGCAGAAAAACAGAGCAGATAGTACAAAGAGTTCCCACAGAGCCCCATAGTTTCTCCTTCTGTTACTAACATCTTACAATGTCATAGTACATTTGTCACAATTAATGAAACTTCTATTGACACATTATAATTAACTAAAGTTCATAGTTTATTCAGGTTTCCTTACTGTTTACTTTAAGTCCTTCTTCTGGTCCAGCATCCTATCCAGGACACCACACTAGAGTTAATCCTCATTCCTCCTTAGGCTCCTCTTGTCTGTGACAGTTTCTCAAAGTTTCTTTTTTTCAATAATCTTGACAATTTGAGGAGTATTGGTCAGGAATGTTTTTGCTGCTGCTGCTGCTGAGTCGCTTCAGTCGTGTCCGACTCTGTGCGCCCCATAGACGACAGCCCACCAGGCTCCCCCGTCCCTGGGATTCTCCAGGCAAGAACACTGGAGCGGGTTGCCATTTCCTTCTCCAATGCGTGAAAGTGAAGTCGCTCAGTTGTGTTGGACGCTTCGTGACCCCATGGACTGCAGCCCACCAGCCTTCTCCGTCCATGGGATTCTCCAGGCAAGAGTACTGGAGTGGGGTGCCATTGCCTTCTCCGAGGAATGTTTTTGGATACTTTTAAATTGGTATTTGTCTGATGTTTTTGTAATGATTACACTGGAACTCTGGGTACTATGGATTTTTCAGTGTAATTTGACCTATGTTTTACAAAAATGATTTGGGACCAGTGTGAATGGTGAATGAGATGGGTATATTAAGTCGGCACTCTTTCATTAGCAAGGCCTGCAATGACTCTCCATCACAGTCATTATTATACATTAATTAATTTGCTCATTTTGTCTGTACTGTGTCTTAGTTGCAGCGCTCGGGATTCCTGTTGCATCCTGAGGCTCTTTCATTGTGGTGCACAGACTCCCCAGCGACGGTGCCCAGGCTTGGTGGTTGTGGCGCTCAGGCACAGTTGCTCCACAGCATGTGGGATCTCAGTTCTCTGACGGGGGATCAAACCCACGTCCCCTGCATTGCAAGGCAGATTCTTAACCAATGGACCACCAGGGAAGTCCCACAATTTTTATTATTATTGTTTTAATGTTTAAATTGATATGTAGTTGATTTACAGTGTTGTGTTAGTTTCAGGGGTACAGCAAAGTGATTCAGGATACATCCTTTTCTGATTATTTTTCCATTATAATTTATCACAAGATACTGACTATTGTTCCCTGTGCTATATAGTAGGTCCTTGTTGTTTATCTATTTTGTATATAGAAATATGTTTCTATGAATTCCAAACTCCTAATTAATTGTCTCTCCTCTTTCACCTTTGGTAACCATAAGTTTGTTTCCAATGTCTGGGAGTCTGTTTCCATTTTGTAACCAAGTTCATTTGTACCATTTAAAAAAATGATTCCACATATAAGTGACATCATATGATATTTGTCTTTCTCTGACTTTCTTTACTTAGTCTGATAATCTCTGGGTCCATCCATGTTGCTACAAATGGCATTATTTCTTCTATGGCTGGAGTGATAAACCATCACAATTATTGGATTAAAAGATCTAGAGAAAGACAAAATTGCGTATGATTTCATTTATACGTGGAATCTGAAAAAGCAAAACAAATGAACAAACATAGCAAAGCAGAAACAGAGTCTTAGATTCAGAGAGCAATCAGGTGGTTGCCAGAGGAGGGGGAAGTGGAGGAAGGGAGAGGCAGGTGAGGAAACTGAGAGCCACAAGCTCCAGTTATAAGATGAGTGAGTCATGGGGGGGAAATGTGTGCCGTGGAGAATGCAGTCAATAATAAGACGACAGTAACTAGACTTACCATGGCGATTATTCGGTAATGGACAGAAGCATCGAGTCACTATGCTGTGCACCAGGAACTAACGTAGTGTTATAGGTCGATTATCCTTCAAAAGCAACCAAAAACTCATAGAAAACGGCATCAGATTTGTGGTTACCTGAGGCAGGGGATGGGGGGAGGGGGGAGCTGGATGAAGGTGGTCAAAAATTTTCAACTTCCAGTTATGGATAAGCAAGGGATGTATCATACAACATGATAAATATGATTAACACTGCTATATTTTATATGTGAAAGTTGTTAAGAGAGTAAATCCTGAAAGTTCTTACCACACACACAAAAACGGTAGTTTTCCTTTTTATATGAAATAATACTGAATTTGAATGATACGGAAATGATCAAATGAATGATACTGAACCTATTATGGTATTCATTTTATGACCTATGTACTTCAAATAGTTATGCTGTGCACCTTAAACTTGCACAGTACTGTGTGTCAATTATATCTCAGTGAAACTGGAAGAAAATGTCATACTCTTTAATATGACTTACACAACCTACAGGATCTGGACCCAGCCTGCCTTTCTGACCTCATCTCCTGGCACTCTCTTCTTTGCTCTTAATGCTTCAACCCCACTGGCATTTGTTTCCATTTCTTGAAGACAGTGAAGGACAGGGAAGCCTGGCGTGCTGCAGTCCTCAGGGTTGCAAAGAGTCAGACATGACTGAGTGGCTGAGCAACAGTTTGAAGGTGCAAGGTTTGCTGCCCTGGGGACATTTGAGTGATTTTTGCTCTATAATCCAGGTAGAAGATGAGTTGGGCCTGAATTAGAGGAAAAGGGACCTGGTCAGAGAGTGTGTAAGTGTTAGAACTGAAAGGCTTTAAGTGACTGAATCTACAAAATAAAGAAGAGAGAGGATTCGGGCACAGTTCTAGACTTTGTAGTTTGAACGGCTTGATCACTAGATTGCCCATTCACTGAGATGGAATGCAGGAGCCTAGGGGGTGGAGGGGAGCATCATGAGATCACAATGACATACCAAGTTTGATGTGCTTGTGGGCCATCAAGATGTTCCTGTCCAGCAGGCATTGGAAATCATGAGTCTTGGGTTCAGGAGGGAGGTTGGGTGGAAGAAGAGCAACTGCCAAGCAAGAGATTGTGGCGGGGGCGCTGATTATTAATTCAACTGGGATAAACCCAAGGGACATATTTGCTGTAATTCAAACCCTTGGCAGCAAGTAGTTTAATGTGAACTTCAGGTCACTGGAGAAATTAAATTTATTTTGGAGACTATCAAGCAAAAGGAGGCCAGGACTTTGGGGAGGATTTTGTGGTCATTCCACTCACCACGCTTAGGCTAATGACTGCTTCTCTTCTACTGGAATGAAACTTTCGGGTTTAAAAAGGCTGCTATTTTAACTAATTAATATAGCCTCAGAAAAAGTAGCAAAGAGTTCTGGGGTTTGGACAGAGTTTTATGTAAGTGCAAAGTAGAGTGATGGACAGGTCAGGTTATGATGAAACTGCTCCCAGGTTTGTCATTACACCACTATAGTTACTGTCTTTATACCACTGTGTGCGTATGCCCAGTACCACTGTGTGTGTATGCTCAGTCACTTCAGCCTTGTTCGACTCTTTGCGACCCCATGGATAGTAGCTCACCAGTTTCTTCTGTCCATGGGATTTTCCCAGGAAGAAAATTGGAACAGGTTGCCATGCCCTCCTCTAGAGGATCTTCCTGACCCAGGGAACGAACCTGTGTCTCCTGCATTGCAGGCAGATTCTTTACTGCTGAGCAATGGGGGAAGCCCCTCAAACCACTATATTTACAGTAAAAAAAAAAATTACAAAAGTGGTATATCCATGCTTTGCAGATACTGTACATTGGCTTACTCATTAAACACTGAGACTAATTTCTCCCCTGTCTTTTTACTATAGAGTTTGGAAAGCAAATTACATGAATTCCAAGACCTCCTTAAAACCAGAGGTGGTCATGAAACATAGTCTGGGTTCATGAAGAGTTCCCAGAAGTCCTTGTGGTGGGCTTCCATTTCTGAATAGAAAGGCAAAGGTTTGTGAGAAGCTTTTTGCCCTTACGCCTTCTCTTGCATGAAACTTAGAATGCCTGGAGATAGCAGCCATTTTGGTACCAAAAGAATAAGAAGTGTAAGCTGAGAATAGTGGCGCCTGATTCTATCATGACTTCCTTTAGCAACTTTACTGATCCTGACCCACTTCTGGATTTCATGTTATGTGAGAAAAAAAAAAAAAAAAGCCTTTACTTCTTCACTAGTAAACTGGCTCCCAAACTTAACTGCCCATGAGAATCACATGTGAAGGTTTAGGTTGCCAAATGTTTAAAGGACCTCTGATACCACCAGTTGAATGGAAATTTCTGGGGATGGGAACTTAAGATTCTATAATTTCTAATTACAGGGAATTCCAATGTACAGCCAAGTTTGAGAACCAGTGTGTTTTTTTTAAACCGCTGTTTTTTGTTTTTATTTTGTTGTCATTCCCAGGTGCATGCTATTGTTACCATACACGTGTTGAAACTATATTTAAACAATAGGAGCATATAAACTCCCCCATCATCAATCAACTCCAGCTCTACTACTGTCCCTAGGGGATACGCAATCCTCATGGTGCTGTGCCATTGAAAAAATTTCCTATCTGCATATGCCAATGTATATTCATTTTTTATTATAAAAACTCCTCTAAAGGCTGTTCAAGTATGACCTGAGAAGTGACATTGCCAGATAACCTGGATGGCCATGATTAACTATTTCAGTGTGCAATGTTGTGTTAGTCACTCAGTCATGTCTGACTCTTTGTGACCGCACGGACTGTAGCCCGCCAGGCTGCCCTGTCCATGGAATTTCCCTGTGCAAGAATACTGGAGTGGGTTGCCATTTCCTTCTCCATTTAACTGTAAGACATAGAAAATGTTGACAGTGGTATTGCTGAGCTTTAATGTAAGGTAATCCTCATGTTTTGTGTACGAAAATCCTCCTCTTTGAGTACTTGCCTCAAGTTTCAGTTGTGAGGGTCAGTTCTTTTGAAGAAACATCATCTTTTTTGATTTATGTTTCAAAGTTGCAAATCACTTTGAGAATCAGGAGAGATTGGAATCAGCACATATAACATTTTCAGCAACCCTGCTATAATTGATAGCATATCTAAAAAAATGGGAAATTTCCTGGTAGTTCAGTGGTTAAGACTTTGAGTTTCCACTGCAGTGGGGCACGGATTTGATCCTTGGTTGGTGAACTAAGATCCTGCATGCCTCGAGTTGCAGCTAAATAAATAAATAAATAAAAATTTATATAAAAATCAGTTCAGTTCAGTTCAGTTCGGTCGCTCAGTTGTATCTGACTCTTTGCGATCCCACGAACAGCAGCACGCCAGGCCTCCCTGTCCATCACCAACTCCCAGAGTTTACCCAAACTCATGTCCATTGAGTCGGTGATACCATCTAACCATCTCATCCTCTGTCGTCCCCTTCTCCTCCTGCCTTCAATCTTCCCCAGCATCAGGGTCCTTTCAAATGAGTCAGCTCTTCGCATCAGGTGGCCAAAATATTGGAGTTTCAGCTCCAACATCAGTCCTTCCAATGAACACCCAGGACTGATCTCCTTTAGGATGGACTGGTTGGATCTCCTTGCAGTCCAAGGGACTCTCAAGAGACTTCTCTGACACCACAGTTCAAAAGCATCAGTTCTTCTGTGCTCAACTTTCTTTATAGTCCAACTCTCACGTCCATACATGACCACTGGAAAAACCATAGCCTTGACTAGATGGACCCTTCTTTGTTGACAAAGTAATGTCTCTGCTTTTTAATATGCTGTCTAGTTGGTCATAACTTTCCTTCCAAGGAGTAAGCGTCTTTTAATTTCATGGCTGAAGTCAACATCTGCAGTGATTTTGGAGCCCCCTGAAATAAAGTCAGCCACTGTTTCCACTGTTTCCCATCTATTTCCCATGAAGTGATGGGACCAGATGCCATGATCTTAGTTTTCTGAATGTTGAGTTTTAAGCCAACTTTTTCACTCTCTTCTTTCACTTTCATCAGGAAGCTCTTTCTGCCATAACGGTGGTATCATCCATATATCTGAGGTTATTGATATTTCTCCCAGCAATCTTGATTCCAGCTTGTGCTTCATCCAGCCCAGCATTTTGCATGATGTGCTCTGCGTATAAATTAAATAAGCATGGTGACAATATACAGCCTTGACGTACTCCTTTTCCTATTTGGAACCAGTCTCTTGTTCCATGTCTAGTTCTAACTGTTGCTTCCTGACCTGCATACAGATTTCTCAAGAGGCAGGTCAAGTGGTCTGGTATTCTCATCTCTTTCAGAATTTTCCACAGTTTATTGTGATCCACACAGTCAAAGGCTTTGGTATAGACAATAAAGCAGAAATAGATGTTTTTCTGGAACTCTCCTGCTGTTTTGATGATCCAGTGAATGTTGGCAATTTGATCTCTGGTTCCTCTGCCTTTTCTAAAACTAGCTTGAACATCTGGAAATTCACGATTCACGTACTGTTGAAACCTGGCTTGGAGAATTTTGAGCATTACTTTGCTAGCATGTGAGATGAGTGCAATTGTGCGGTAGTTTGAGCATTCTTTGGCATTGCCTTTCTTGGCATTGGAATGAAAACTGACCTTTTCCAGTCCTGTGGCCACTGCTGAGTTTTCCAAATTTGCTGACATATTGAGTGCAGCACTTTCACTATTCCTCTGTTGAAAAGACCTCTTGCTCCAGAGTGAGGACTCTTGTGCCACAGAGTAATAATGTTGTGACTTTTCAAAGTGTCTTGTAAAATAAACGCTAATTTCTTTCTCATGGCGGGGAGGCATTGCATTACAAGTTCTGGAATGAGAAAGCATGGGTTCAAATGCCAGCTCTTGGCAAGGAACAACAAGTGTCGGTGAGAATGTGGAGAAAAGCGAATCCTTGGGCACTCTTGGTGGGAATGCAAATTGGTATAGCCACTGTGAAAAACAGTATGTTGATTCCTCAAAAAATTAAAAATAGAGTTACCATACGATCCAGCAATCCCATTTCTGGGTACTAATCCAAAGGAATGAAAATATTAACTTGAGATATCTTCACTTCCATGTTCACTGTGCATTATTTACAGTAGTCAAGATATGGAAGCAAACTAAGTGTCTTAGCAGAGAAAATGTAGCACAACACCCATCATTTAACAGTGGACATTTAATTTCCAAATACATGGGATTTCGTCTCAAGTGTCTTTCATAGTAATTTCTCATTTTGATACTAATTCTCATTTAAAAGCTTCCTTCTCTTTAATCATCCTCCATGTTTTTTCAGTCTTCTCACTTTATTGAGGCTTTTGATGGCTAAGTCAGAGATCTCTCTCGGTAAATTTCACACTGCACTTCATACTTTTTTGATTATCTTCAAATATCTTTTGATATTGCTCTCTAACATAATTCCACAGTAATGAAAGAACAGATTCTGTATGTTTTCAGTACCTTTGCTAAGTCACTTCAGTCGTGTCTGACTCTGTGCGACCCCAGAGACGGCAGCCCACCAGGCTCCCTTGTCCCTGGGATTCTCCAGGCAAGAACACTGGAGTGGGTTGCCATTTCCTTCTCCATCAGTACCTTTAGACTGTGACATTTCCGCACCCGGTTTTATGTCTCTGGATATATTCCATTGTCTTCTAGTTTATAGTCTATGGGAACTTGAATAGAATTTGTATCCCACTGTTGTGTGAAAATTGTATAAATCTTAGTTTATGTTGAATTGGTTCACTGTGCTTTTCAGGTCTACTATATCCTCCTACTTCTGTGCATATTCATTCTATTAATTTTTGAGAGCTTGATATTGAAACTCCAACTAAAAATCTTAATTTATCTACTTAAAAAAATAACTGTAATATATAGTGTCAATGCAGGAGACATAGAAGACACAGTTTTGATCCCTGGGTTGGGAAGATCCCCTGGAGGAGGCCAAGGCAACCCACCCCAGTATTCTTGCCTGGAGAATCCCATGAACAGAAGAACCTGGTGGGCTACAGTCCATGGGTTTGCAAAGGATCGGATAGGACTGAAGCAACTTAGCACCCACGTAGTAGAACTACAGTAACCTTGTTCTGTATTTTCCAAGTCTCCTGTAAATATGTTATTATACTTTCATAATTTAAAATATAAAAATTAATAAAAGAGAATGTAGGATATATGTACAATGGAGTATTATCCACCAACAAGAAAGAATGAAATCTTGCCATTTGTAACAACATGGATGGACCTTGAGGGTGTTATGCTTAGTGAAATAAGTCACAGAAAAACAAATACCACGTATGATCTCACCTATATATAGAATCCAAAGAAAACCCCAAAACCTTCATGAGTGATGGACAGATTGGTTGTTGCCAGGGGCAGGATTGGGATGAGCAAGATGGGTGAATAGAGTTAACACATACAAGCTCCCAGCTACAAACTAAATGTCGTGGAGGTATAATGTATAGCATGATGACTGTGGCTAATAATGCTATAGTGTAAACATGAAAGAAATAAAAGTTTTATGGCTGTGTATGGTAAACGAGTGTTTTTGGCTATGCCACATGACTTACGGGATCTTAGTTCTCTGACTTAAAGTGAAAGTAAAAGTTGCTCAGTTGTGTCAGACTCTTTGCATACATATACATGGATATACAGTCCATGGAATTCTCCAGGCCAGAATACTGGAGTGCGTAGCCTTTCCCTTCTCCAGGGGATCTTGGAGGGATTGAACCTAGGTCTCCCTCATTGCAGGAGGATTCTTTATCAGCTGAGCCACAAGGGAAGCCCAAGTTCTCTGACAAGGGATTGTTTTTTGTAACCACTGGACTGCTAGGGAATTCCGTGAAGGACATTAACTAGATTTATTGAGATCATTTTGCAATATATACAAATTTAAAATCATCATGTCATACACCTGAAACAAATATATTATAAGTCAGTAATATCTCAGTAATAACAAAAGTCATTCTACCCTATGTGACTTGGGGCATATTATTAAATCTCTATGCCTCAGTTTTCTCATCTGTAAAATAGTGGTATTATTATTTCTTTTCTTACCGGATTACAGCAGGTTTTATAGTGGCCCCCAAAGGTTTTCTCAAGTTGTAACCCCCAGAACCTGCAAAGTGAAAGTGAAAGTTGCTCAGCTGTGTCTGACTCTGTGACCCCATGGACTATACAGTCCATAGAATTCTCTAGGCCAGAATACTGGAGTGGGTTGCCTTTCCCTTCTCTAGGGGATCTTCCCTACACAGGGATCAAACCCAGGTCTCCATATCGCAGGTAGATTCTTTACCAGCTGAGCCACAAGTGAAGCCCAGAACCTGCAAAGGTGACCTTATTTGGAAAAACAATCTTTTCACTTGTAATTGTGGATTCTGAGATGAAATCATGTTGGATTTAGGGTGTGTGTGTTTGTTTGTTTGTGCTCAGTCGTGTCCAGTTCTTTGTGACTCCATGGACTGTAGCCTGCCAGGTTCCTTCGGTCCATAGAGTTCTCCAGGCAAGAATACTGGAGTGGGTTGCAATTTCCTACTCCAGGATAATAGTAGTATTATAGTGAGGATTAAAGGAGATAATAAACAATTAGAAATATGTCTAGTAAATGACCAACAAATATTAACAATTTGGTTAGCTGTGAATCATTTGCACACTTAATCCTGAATACTTATGCTCAAAGGCAAATTCCCTTTTTGTGGAATTTTTTCCCCAGACCTTCAGTTGACATGGAATTCCTCCCTCCAACAATTAATATTGAGTTCATTGTTGGGATTTCACCGTTAATATTCATTTTCCTCTTACGGTTTCACGCTACACATTCTTCCTGACCTCTAGTTATCACCATATGCTGAGTGGTTCCCATATTTGAAGCTCAGTATAAATTTGTTTTATACATGCTCCAGACTCCTATGGCTCTTCAGACATTACCATTTGGATGTTCCATAATATTCCATCCCCTAAACTGTATTCCCTATCACAGAGAAGGCATCATAATTCACGCACAGCCTCCTAATTCTGAATGTAATCCTTGACTCCTCCCTTTCACACCCATCAAACTGTCTACCAATTGTATCTTCAATCTACCCACTTCTCTCCATCATTTTTGCCATTGTCTTCTCTCAACTACTGCAGTAGCTTCTCATTCTCCTATCTTCACACTGTAGCTTTAATAATATTTCTAAAATGTAAAACTGTCATGCTTAAAACTCTTCAGTGACTCCCTATTATCCTCAGGATAAAATACAAACTCTCTAACAAAACTTGTAAGTTCTGTCAAGATCTGGCTGGTGCTTGGTCTTCCAGCTTCTCTCAGTTTTTTTTTTTTTTTTGACCTTGCCTGGGTCTTAGTTCCTTGCTAGGATTGAACCTGCACCCTTGGCAGTGAGGGTGCTGAGTCCTAACCACTGGAGAACCAGGGAATTCCCCAGACTCATCTCTTGCCCTCCTCTTCTTTATATCCCGAGGTCCAGACTTATTGATGAGTCCATTTTGCTCTCTTAATCTCAGGGCCATGGTGCTTGCTGCCCCCTTTACCAGTTTTTCCTCCTTGTGCCAGCCTTTGCCCTGCCTCATTTTGCCTAACTCCTTCTGATTCTTCTCAGTTTGAGTATGGTGTCCTCTCAGAAAACTTCTCTTGCCTCCCACACTTAGGTTAAGGGCACCTCTTTCTTATTCTACAGAACTCATTTCTATCATCCCACTGATTCATACTACATTGTAATTATCTGTTTGCTTACCTATAGCACTCACAAGAGGGACATATAGTTAAACCTTAATAAAGACAAGGTTTGTGTAATCAGTATCTGTTGTGCTATCAGTACCTCTACCAGGCACTTGTTCAGAGTCTTCTGGGAACATTTCTTTTCTGATAACTAATTCTCTTGCAGACTCTGGAGGATTTGGTAGGTCTTTACAGGACTTAGATCGAAGGTGAGTGCATGGCCCAAATGGGAACAATCATGGTATAAAAATTGTGATGGAAAAAACCAGATTGTGATGGGATAATGATAAAGCCTAATAGATGTTGGATTCAAATCTAGGCTCTTAAGCTTAACAGCAAATGAACATCTTTGTGGTTTTATCTTTTCCATCTGTAAATGTGTATAATAATACCAGCTTTATGCATCTTGAAGAATGACAATGAATTATTGTAAATCTAATCGGATGTTGGTTACAGATGTAGTTTCATCGTTGGAACAATTTAGCACACCTGGTATGCAGCTGTTGTTCTGAATGCTTTTTTCTCTGTACTTATTAATAAAGCCCATCAGAAGCACCTTGCTTTTAGTTGTTAGGGCCAACAATATCCCTTCACTATCCTACCTAAGGGATGTGTAAACTCTTCAGACCTACGTCATACTTTTGTTCCAAGGAATCTTGATTGCCTTTGGTTCTGAATCATCCCAGTTCATCAGGTGGATGACATCATGCAGATGCTATCGTGCTTCCTGGCAAGCAGGAACTAGCAATGACCATAGATATACTGGAAACACAGATTTATGGACAGGGTGGGAAGTAAACCCCCCAAAAATGGATGTACTTGGCATCTTGGTGAAATTTCTATAGGTCCAGTGATCTGGGGCAGAGGGAGTTATCTTTTCCAAAATAAAGAAAACGTTGCTGCATCTGGTCCCTCCCACCACTAAGAAAGAGGTACAATATCTCTTGGATCTCTTTGGGTTTTGGAGGCAACATGTAATTCATTTCAACATGCAAGTCTCACTAATTTACTGAGAAACTAAAAACATTGCCAGTTTTGAGGGGGACTCCAACCAACAGCAGACTCTGCCTCAGATCCAGGCTGCCATGCAAATGACTACCACCTGGGCTGTGTAACACAACAACCAGTGGTTCTTAAAGTGCCTGTGGCAGGAAGGGACACTTCAGCAGTCTCCAGCTGGTGAATCATAGCCCAGACTGTTGAGATTCTGGAGCAAAGCTTACCATTTTCTGAAGACAACTATTCTCTGGAGAAATAGTTTCTAGGTTGTAAATGGGCCTGCGTAAACACTGAATACTTGATGATGTCATCAGATTTCCATGCAACCTAAGTTGGTCACCATGAACTGAATGTTGTCTGACCTTCCAGGCCATAAAACTGAACATTTATAGCAGCATTGCACTATTAAATGGAAGTGTATGTATAAGATTAGGCTCAAGTGAGTTCTGAAGGCACAAGTAAGCTAGATAAGAAAATGGCACAAATGCCCATGGCCCATGCTCCTCTCACATTGCCATTTCCTTGCCAACTTGAATCTGTGGCTTCTTGAGGTGTTTCCTATGACAAATGAAAAATTCCAAGCCTGGTTTAAAGATGGGTCTATACAATATGCTGGTGCTATTCAAAAGTGTGGGTCTCCCATGATGGATGGCTTTAAAATATAGGAGTGAAGGAAAATTCTCCCAGTGGACAAAAGTAAGGATTTATATTGACTCCAGCACTGATGGTTTGGTTGGATGGTCAAAATTTAGAAGGATCATGATTGAAAAATTGGTGACAAGGTCTGAGAATGAGGTCTACGGACAGAACTCTCTGAATATGAACATAGTGTTAAGATATTCTGTCCATGTGAAAACTTCCTAAACAGAAATCTCATCATAAGAGAATCTTAATAAGCAGGTGAATGAGATGACATGTCTGTGGACAGCGGTTAGCATCTTTCCTTAGCTAGTCCTCTTAGTCCAGTAGAAACCAAACAAAGTTGTCCATGGAGGTTATTCAGGGACTGAGCAACATGGATTTCCAGTCATCACTGCTGAGACCAACAATGAGCGTTCATTCTGGCACCATTCCCTGGGAGTACCAGCCACATGCGGTAGAAGGGTGATTACAAAAAATCACTTCCATCAGAGAAGGGACTGAACTTGGTTCTCAGTGAAACAGACACTCACTCTGGCTACGGATTTGCCTTCCCTTTCCACAGTTGTTCTACCAAAACCACTATCCATGGACTTATAGATTGTGTTATTCACATGGTATTTCACAAAGATAACGACAATAGTGTGATCACTCACCTAGACTCAGGCATCCTGGAATGCAAAGTCAGGTGGACCTTAGGAAGCAAGCATCAACTGCAAATAAAGCTAGTGGAGGTGATGGAATCCCAGTTGAGCTATTTCGAATCCTAAAAGATAATGCTGTGAAAGTCCTGCACTCAATATGCCAGCAAATTTGGAAAACTCAGCAGTGGCCACAGAACTGGAAAAGGTCAGTTTTCATTCCAATTCCAAGAAAGGCAATGCCAAAGAATGCTCAAACTACTGCACAATTGCACTCATCTCACATGCTAGCAAAGTAATGCTCAAAATTATCCAAGCCAGGTTTGAACAGTATGTGAACCATGAACTTCCAGATGTTCAAGCTGGATTTAGAAAAGGCAGAGGAACCAGAGATCCAACATCCGCTGGATCATTGAAAAAGCAAGAGAGTTCCAGAAAAACATCTATTTCTGCTTTATTGACTATGCCAAAGCCTTGACTATGTGGATCACAACAAACTGGAAAATTCTTAGAGAGGTGGGAATACCAGACCACCTGACCTGCCTCTTGAGAAATCTGTATGCAGGTTAAGAAGGAACAGTTAGAACGGGACATGGAACAATAGATTGGTTCCAAATTGGAAAAGGAGTATGTCAAGGCTGTGTTATTGTCACCCTGCTATTTAATTTATATGCAGAGAACATCATGCAAAATGCTGGGCTGGATGAAGCACAAGCTGGACTCAAGATTGCTGGGAGAAATATCAATAACCTCAGATATGCAGATGACACCACCCTCATGGCAGAAAGCGAAGAAATACAAAAGAACTTCTTGATGAAAATGAAAGAGGAGAGTGAAAAAGTTGGCTTAAAACTCAACATTCAGAAAACTAAGATCATGGCATCTGGTCCCATCACTTCATGGGAAATAGATGGGGAAACAGTGGAAACAGTGACAGACTTTATTTTTGGGGGGCTCCAAAATCACTGCAGATGTTGACTTCAGCCATGAAACTAAAAGATGCTTGCTCCTTGGAAGAAAAGCTATGACCAACTAGACAGCATACTAAAAAGCAGAGACATTAATCAACAAAGATCTGTCTAGTCAAAGCTATGATTTTTCCAGTAGTCATGTATGCATGTAAGAGTTAGACTGTAAAGAAAGCTGAGTGCCGAAGAATTGATGCTTTTGAACTGTGGTGTTGGAAAAGACTCTTGAGCATCCATTGAGCTGCAAGGAGATCCAACCAGTCCATCCTAAAGGAAATTAGTCCTGAATATTCATTGGAAGGACTGATGCTTAAGCTGAAATTCCAGTACTTTGGCCACCTGATGAGAAGAACTGACTCATTGGAAAAGACCCTGATGCTGGGAAAGATTGAAGGCAAGAGGAGAAGGGGATGACAGAGGATGAGATGGTTGGATGGCATCACTGACTCAATGGACATAAATTTGAGCAAGCCCTGGGAGTTGGCGATGGACAGGAAGGTCTGGCGTGCTATAGTCCAAAGGGTCTCAAAGAGTCGGACATGACCGAGTGACTGAACTGAACTGATTTCACAAACCTTTGCTTCTGAGCAGAGAACTCACTGCAAATGAAGTGTGCCAATGGGCTCATGCTAATTCTGGAATGGAATTCTCTGGTCTCGCAACATTGCCCATCACCTTGAAGCAGCTGCCCTGATAAAGTCATGGTATGACCTTTTAAAGGCTTAATTACAGTGCCATCTGGGTGAAAACAGTTTGGAGAGCTGGGGCAATGTTCTTCAGGGTGTATATATGCTCTAGGTTAATGTTCAGCTTATGTTGCTCTATCTGCTATAGCCAGTTTTTATGGCTCCAGAAATCAAGCTGTGGAGGTGGGACAAGGTTCTCTTACTATCATATTTAGTAGTCCATTAGTAAAAAAACACTTTAATCTTTATTTTGTATTGGGGTATAGCCGATTAACAATGCTATGATAGTTTCAGGTGAACAGCGAAGGGACTCAGCCATACATATACAAGTATCCATCCTTCACTAGTGAAATTTTTGCTTTCTATTTCCATCATTTTTGGCTCTGCTGGTCTAGAAATCTTATTTCTCAAGGGAGGACTGTTTCCCTCAGGTAACACCTCAATGGTACCATTAAACTGGAAGTGAAGACTGTCATGTGACCACTTTGGGCTCCTCATGCCAATGAATCAACAGGAATAGAGGGGTTACTAAACTGGCTGGGGAATATTTGATCCTGACTATTAAGGGGAAATTGGATTTTCCTAGAGACTAGACTTGAAGAGGCCTGTGTGACCCTGCTGGCTTGGGGCTTAACAGAATTCTTGGGGCTTCCCTGGTGGCTCAGATGGTAAAGAATCTGCCTGCAATGCAGGAGACCCAAGTTTGATCCCTGGGTCGGGAAGATCCCCTGGAGAAAGGCATGGCCACCCACTCCAGTTTTCTTGCCTGGAGAATCCCACGGACAGAGGAGCCTGGTGGGCTGCAGTCCATGGTGTTGCAAAGAGTCAGACATGACTGAGCAACTAAGCACACAGCAAACTGGCTGGGGAATATTTGATCCTATTAAGCAGAAATTGGATTTTCCTAGAGACTAGACTTGAAGAGGAGAGGGCAATGGCAACCCACTCCAGTACTCTTGCCTGGAAAATCTCTTGGACTGAGGAGCCTGGTAGGCTGCAGTCCATGGGGTCACTAGGAGTCAGACATGACTGAGTGACTTCACTTGTAATTTTCACTTTCCACTTTCATGCATTGGAGAAGGAAATGGTAACCCATTCCAATATTCTTGCCTGGAGAATTCCAGGGACGGGGAAGCCTGGTGGGCTGTTGTTTATGGGGTCGCACAGAGTCGGACATGACTGAGGCAACTTAGCAGCAGCAGCAGCAGACTTGAAGAGGCTTGTGTGACCCATATATCCAGGCCAAGTATGCTGGTTTACACCTGTATTTTATTAGGGCTCATTAACGGCAAAGAATAGAGTCCCAAATCCAAGCAGCTCAAGAAAAACAAGGAATTTACTTAGAGAATCATCTCCTGGAACTCAAAGACAAGATCTCAGTTAACCCTCAAGAATAAAGTAGGATCAGGCTCTCAAATGCTGGGTCCCCATATCTCCTTTCAGCTTTTCTCTGCACTTCGATTTCATTCCATGTTTTTATTGCAGATTGGTCCTCTCTGCTCCTCAGTTCATGTGGCTCAAGATATGGCATCTAGTTCTGGAGAAGGTAATGGCACCCCACTCCAGTGTTCTTACCTGGAGAATCCCAGGGAAGGGGAAGCCTGGTGGGCTGCTGTCTATGGGGTCGCACAGAGTCGGACATGACTGAAGCGACTTAGCAGCAGCAGCAGCAGCAGCTGCAGCAGCAGCAGCAACAGCAATAGCTTCAGCTCCCTGGAGGGAGACTGATACTTCTTTCTTGTTCTGGTTGCAAACTTCCTGGGGAAGAATTCTGATTAGCTCAGCTTAGTTCAGTGTTTGAGGGAGGGGTCATATTGTACTAATGCAAAGGCTTTCATGAAACCTCAGAGGGAGAGTTGGTTGGCCAGAAGGTTAGGAATGGATGGGGAGGTGATTGCAGGAAAGTCTGTTCCCAGAAGAAAAAGAAGGATGCTGGACTGACAAGTTATGAGGGTCTCTTACTAAGTAGTCCATTTTTTCCCCTAATAATAATTTTAAAAACTAAATGAATAAATAAATAAACAATAACTAATATATTTGGAGCTTACTATGTGCTAGATTCTGGAGGTGGGGATGATGACCCACTCCAGTATTCTTGCCTGGAGAATCCTGTGGACAGAGAAGCCTGGAGGGCTACAGTCCATGGAGTCGCAGAGAGCTGGACACAACTGAGTGACTAAGCACAGCACAGCATGTGCTGGATACTGTGTGTGTGTGTGTGTGTGTGTGTGTGTGATAGTCTATAAGGTAAGTTTAATTTGTATTCCCATTTTACAGACGAGGATAAAGAGACTTAAAGAGAATTAACTAATCCAAGTAGGTAGATGAACTGGAACTTGAACCCCAAACTCAGTTATTTCCAAGGCCTGTTCTTATACCATGACACCTTTATCTAGTTCTTCAGGTTCTAGGCACCCCATCTCACCACAGACCTCAGGGTGTTGGCTGGCCATCTGTGACCCTACATAGGTCCTGTGAGCTACTTTTTCTGGGATTTTGTCTGTGGGCTCCATGCATCTGACTCTGTAGGATCAACTGACCCTGAACCTTAGTTTTCTTATATGTAAAAACGGGGTTGCTATAGGATTATGGAAACTCTTTAAGGGCAGATATTTTTATCTATCATGTTTACTGCTAATCCCCTGGACCCAAAATAGTGCTGGACACAATAACGATTTATTAAATGAATGAATGAGATGATGTGAAACTCACAAAGGTCCTCTTTGAGGAATATGATATTCTTGCCTTTTGGCTAACTATTAGGATTTTGTGTGTGGGGTTAGGCAAGTGACAGGGAAGGAGGTGGAGAGGACTTTAAAGAAGCTGTGTATATGGGGAGGGAGAGAGGAGAGAAAAAGAACCCTGCCACAGGAAAATTACAGAGGCTGAGGAGGAGAGGAGGGAGAAGACAAACGCAGCTGCTGGCTAAGATTTACTAGTGGTCCGCCAGACACGTAAGGCGAGGGTGGGATGAACTGGGAGAGTAGCGTCGACACCTATACACTGCCATGTGTTAAACAGATCGCCAGCGGGAACCTGCTGTGTAACACAGGGAGCTCAGCTCGGTGCTCTGAGATGACCTGGAGAGGTGGGACTGGGGATGGGGAGGCTCAGGAGGGAGGGAATATAGGTGTACACATAGCTGATCCACTTTGTTGTACAGCAGAAACTAACACAACATTGTAAAGCAATTATACTCAATAATTAAATAAATAAGATGGTATACCAAAAAAAAAAAAAAAAAAAAAGATTTACTAGTGGTCCACAATGTAAATATCCCCATGGAACCTATGGTGAACTCTGTATCACTCACCATTGCTGTAGAGGTGGATTTGTCAAGTATTGGCCTTGAGGTGGGTCCGTGGTGATGTTCGGAGCTGAGCACACACAGTTACGATTGAATGAGATGAGGTAATTGAACTCCCTGGCCCAGCACCTGGGCCATGAAAGTCAATCAGTATAAGTGTATTTCCCTATTGACCTCAGCTGACCTGCCACATCTCCCTGAACACAGCACAGGGCTTGGCATGCAGAGACTGCTCAGAATGTCTGCCTCCCTGCCAAGCGGGTTTTCCAAGGGCTCTGCTTGAGAGCATGACAAAGCTCTGAGATATGAAGACTTTTGAGCCACTTCACTCTATGCAGAGTTCTCACATGCCCACTCCCAAAAGAAAACACTCTTTAGCCTGGTTGGGAGACTCCTGGGTAAGCAGTGATGTAATTTGTTTTCACAAAAACTATCAGAGGCTTTTGAGTTAAGCGTTTGCTCAGCTGGCCTTTGCCAAAAACGATGGTTGCTTTGTGTCATTGCCTGATGACAATGATCACAGTCACGCATTGTACCTCGAAGGCC
This sequence comes from Ovis aries, assembly GCF_016772045.2. Lineage (NCBI taxonomy): Eukaryota > Metazoa > Chordata > Mammalia > Artiodactyla > Bovidae > Ovis > Ovis aries. The sequence continues at coordinate 42,034,048 of NC_056068.1, read as the reverse complement.
AGACCATTGCAGGGTAGAATGCTTATGAGGGGGCTGAGCTGCCCAGAGGTCTGGAGGGAGCCCATTAGGTGCCCAGCCAGATGTGGCCCCAGGGACTCTACTCCAGGTACAGCAGAGTTAGTAGGCAAAAGGAAATGACAACCAGTGCAGGCCCCTGCAGTCCCCTTGGGCACAAATGTTCTCAGAGTTGCCGTAGATATTTTAATCAGGATGTCCCTTTCATTTGAATCAGCGGGATGCAGGTTCTATATTTACTTGTTTGCCCCTGCTAACAGGCTGTGATCCCCTAAGAGGGGAGGAACTCTTGTCTTATTCATTGTCACGTGCCTATGGCTTAGCACAAAGCCAGGCAAAAAGGACTCATTCGGTGAAAGTTTATGGGATGGAAGAATGAACAAAGTGTCCTCCGTTCAGCCTCTGTTTTCAGGCTCTTCCTTACTCCCTTTCATTGGCTTGGGTCCCTGCTCCCTGCAGGTGTCTCCTAAGAGCTCATGTCCCTCTGTTTCCTTCTCATCCTGGAAACGGAAGTTCATTTTGAAGGCTGCTCTATTGTTTGTTCTGCTCGTCATCCCAAACTGAATGAGACCCATTTGTTGCATGTTTGGCCGCTCTTCACACAGCGTGTTTTTGTGATACGTAACATTTCCTTTCAGACCAAGAGTGGCGTGGTGCAGTGGCAAGCCTCAGTGCACCTAGGGCTGTTAGTGTCCTAAATTTCAGCTCTCCTATTTTCTAAGGCTGTAATTCAGGCACATTATTGAATTTCACGAATCCTCAGGGTCCTCTGTCCTTAGCATCGGTGTAACAAGGTGAAATCGACTGAGATTGGACCCAAAGATTTTTGGATTTTTTGGATAAACTTGAGATTGAAAAATAACTGTGATTTAAGATTCACAAACAGTTTTGTCTCCTAAAGTTTCCTGAAGAGGAAATACCTAGGAAATACCTCTTAGGCACCTTAAGCAAACGTAGAGCAAAGATCTGACTCTAGAATGGGGAGGGTCTGATATTCTGTAGCTCCAATAACCTAAAATGGTTAGTAAAATTGTGTCAGACATTTCTATTGTATTAGAGTTAATCTCTCCAAAGTGTTTCTTCTGGAGCAGTGTTTTTTTCCTCAGTATGTGTTTAGACTGCCATCTGCTTGTTTATTATTGCTTTCAGGAAATGGATGAGCCATTACCAACTAGTCAATCATAGAAACTCAGTTGCTCAGACACTGAAGATGCCTGAAAGGCTGCATCAGCCTGGTCATAAACTCTTTTCAGAGGAGAGAATATGAAAAAGGGCTTAACTGGGTTTTATGGGGCTCAAGATTGTCTGGCCTGTGGTCATAATGCTTTTTCTAATATCATTTAGAAGTTGGAGTTTTCCCTGAAATGGACACTTCAATTTTCTGGCCTCCTGGAATAAGATCCTAAAGCAGGAAATAAAGACAAAGGTGATGGGCCTTGGACTGGAGTATGGGGAAATAACCACCTCTTTTATCTGGATCACAAGGATTTGGGGAATGAAGAGTATTCCTGCTGTGGGACAGGCTGGCCCTTGCCCCACGGCAGCAGTAGAGATGAGCACAGAAGTCCAGCACGGGGCCTGCGAAATTAGAGTGAAAGTACTGGGTTTTACATTTCTCTCTGCTGAATTCTCTCTTCTCTCTCAGGCTGCGTCATCACAATGAGAAAATAGGGGAAGGGTCCTGGTGGCTCAGATGGTAAAGCGTCTCTCTACAATGCGGGAGACCTGGGTTCCATCCCTGGGTCGGGAAGATCCACTGGAAAAGGAAATGGCAATCCACTCCAGTACTATTGCCTGGAAAATCCCATGGACAGAGGAGCCTGGTAGGCTACAGTCCATGGGGTCGCAAAGAGTCGAACATGACTGAGTGACTTCACTTTCCTTTCCTTTTCTGTATAGCTCATGCTGGGGCAGTGCAGTGAGTGGGCTCAGGAAAGTTGTACCTTGAGGGAGGCAGGTGTTCAGATCCAGCATCCTCCATGTGGGGCCAGGCAGCCGGCCGTTAGGGGAAGCTGGTAAAAGCCTGGATTTCTTTCTTTTTGTTTTTAAATTTTTTATTGGTGTATAGTTGATGTGGGGCTTCCCAGGTGGCTCAGTGGTAGAGAATCTGCCTGCCAATGCAAGAGACGCAGGTTTGATCTCTGGGTTGGGAAGATCCCCTGGAGAAGGAAACGGAAACTCACTCCAGTATTCTTGTCTGGAAAATCCCATGAACAGAGGAGCCTGGCAGGCTACAGTCCATGGGGGCTGCAAACGACTTGGACACGACTTAGTGACTAAACAACAATAGTTGATTTACAATGTTGTGTTAGTTTCAGGAGCACAGCAAAGTGAATTAGTTATACACATACATGGATCCACTCTTGTTTTTTTAGATTCTTTCCTCATACAGGCCATTGCAGAGTACTGAGTTCCCTGAAAGCTTGGGTTTCTAGAGGACAAGTGGGATGGGCTTAAGCTATAATGATTGGGGCATTAAGTAGAAGCGTGAGTTTACAAACTGAAAGTCGAACATTTTTGAATGGCATCAGGATACTAAAATTTACCTCATCCAGTGTTAAAGGATTTGCCCTTACAGTCAGGTTTTACTATCTGCAGCTATTATCATTACTAGTGTAAGCTGAGTCGATCAACTTCTTTTTTAGTTTCTCTTTTCAAAGTTTTTTTTTCAAAAGTCTTTATTTAATTTGTTACAGTATTGCTTCTGTTTTATGTTTTTAGTTTTTTGGCCCCAAGGCGTGTGGAATCTTAGTTCACTGACAAAGGATTGAATCTGCACCCCCTGCTTTGGAGGCAAAATCTTAACCCCTGGACAGCCAGGGAAGCCCCTTGCTGATCAGCTTCTGAGATGCCTTCTTGCTTAGCAGTTGTTAGAATCTATGGGGTGCTGGAAGCACCCGTGAAGTTAGCCTGGCTTGAGTGTTCATTGGTTCTCCTTACTGCATCCTTGTCCCTCTCTGTACTGATTCTGTTCAGCTCACATGGAGTATGGGGCAATGCTGGAATATTTCAGAACATGTAGCCAGGGCAATGTTGTAATTCATTAGGAGTCATTCTTTAGGGGAGAGAAGCTTGTACTTTAGATAGTTGTCCACATTCTTGGAAATTATGGTTCTGAGGTTCTCTCTGGTTGCAGGAGGGCCAATTCCCATTCATCTTGTGACGTGCTGAGATGTTGTTTAAGCATTTCTTAAAAACAGAGGAGACATTTCAGGACAAGCACAAACAAAACCTCAATTTTAAGATGGCAACAAAAGAAGTAAGTCTTACACAAAATTTACATGTGAGCACATCAGGTCCTGCTACGGGACAAGGCCAAAGAGCCATGTGGCAAGTTGTGCTATCCAAAGATGGCCACAGTACCATCTCTCCTCCCACATGCTGTCCCCACGATGATAGTCTGACATTCCTTCTTTTGAGAGATGGGATCTATCTTCCATCTTCTTGAAACTTGACAGGCTTGTGACTTTGGGGAGAAGCAATGCTATGTGACTGAGCCCAGGTCATGAAAAGCAATATAATTTCTGCCTGGTTTTTGTGGGATGCTCACTCCTGGAACCTGCATCAGATACCTATTACTATGTAACAAAGCACCCCTAAACTTAAAACAACATATATGTATTATCTCAGTTTCTTTAAGTAAGGGATTTGACCATGGCTTGGCTTGTTCCTCTGCTGCAGGATCTCTCCCAAGGCTGCAGTCCAGTTTCCGACCAGTGCTGGGGTCTCATCTGAAGTTGCAAATGGGGAAGGATCCACTTCCAAGGTCATTTATATGGTCATTGGCAGGATTCAATTCTTTGAGGATTATTGTATTGAAGTCCTTAATTCCTCACTGGCTATGGGCCAGAGTAACCCTCAATTCCTTGCCATCTGGGCCTCTTCAACATGGCAGCTTGCTTTATCAAAGCCAGAAAGACAGAGAATCTTATAGTAAGACAGAAGTCATGATCTTTTGTAACCTAATCATGGATGGAATATTCCATCAATGTACATATTTTGTTGGTTAGGAGCAAGTTACTCAAGGGGACAAGATTACACAAGGCTGTGAATACCAGGAGTTAGGGCTCATGGTGGGCTACCTTAAATCCTTTTACCGCAAAACCTAACCACTATGCTATGAGAAATTCCAGCTTGAGAGGCCACATGTAGATGTTCTAGTGTTACAGATATGAGTGAAAGAGCCTTCAGACAATTCCAATACCTAGTTATTGAGTAACCCCTGAGCCTTTCAGACTTTCCAACTGAGGTTCCAGGCATTATGGAACAAATATAAACTGTCCTTGCTATGTCCTTTCTGAACTCCTGACCCATATAATCCTTGAGAATAATAAACTGGTTGTTGTTTTACACCACTAGGTAGTAACTAGAACAAACCACATATCTGAAGCTTTATTACTTACCTGGTCACCTGGTTTGATCATATGAAATACCGTTGCGCATTTTTTTGCAACTAGATTGGTATCACATTTCTACCCAAAGTTTGTAACCTGAGAATATTCTAAGAGTCCCTGCAGGATTGAAAAACCTTGAAAGATCCTATGAAAGTGTCACAGGCAATACTTACGTTTTGGCTCATCTAACAAAAATAGCACCCTACTTTCAGTGTCTTTCTTATATCAGCAGCTTGTAAATTATCTTCACAAGGGGCACAAGACAAATTCGGTTTTCCCAGCCTCAGTTTTGGGATTCAGCTGAGCTTTCTGGTTCAGGCACACTCCTGAATCAGGCAGGATGTTCTAAACTTTCTTATCAGTCCATTTTGAACAGGACAACCTTAGTGCTTGGTCAGGCATTAACTATGCATCAGAATAGTTCTGCATACTTTTTATTTACATGTGTATATTGAGATGGAAAAAAATTCGGATTACTTTAACATCTGGCACTTGAATTCCTCTATGGGTGGGAAGTGACTTTGTTTGAAAAAGGAATTTATAAATAAGCAGCGGGGGTGCAAGAGTATGACCCAACCCAACCCCCCTGCTCCAGCCTCTCTGAGTGAGATAAGGAAAGGAATTTGTTTCTGAATTTTGAGAGATGGTTGGGAGAAGAAAGAGCAGAGGACAGAGAAGGGAAAAGGAAGACAGAGGAACCAGAGGAGTATGTGTGAGTGGGTTCAGTGAAGGAAGTTATGGTGTTGGGGCTACTAGAGAAAATCAGCATCAGGGGCTGGCTGGAGGGGCTGAGGACAGCAGGAATATGTGATGAGGATTTCTAGATTCTCTGTTGTACAGTGAATGATGGGCCTCCCTACCTGTGACCTCTCCTTAACATTTTAAGCAAATAATAATCTTCTTTTTTTTGGACTATGTCACACAGCTTTCAGGATCTTCGTTCCCCACCCAGGGATTGAACCTGGGCCATGACAGGAAAAGCACTGAGCCCTAACCGTTGGACCGCCTGAGAATTCCCAAGCAAATATTAATCTTATATATGGGGTATATTAATTTTTTTTCCATGAAAGGGCTAAATTTCAAGCCTCAATTGATATGGTGCTAAACAAAGGCTGTACTCAAAGAGCATTACCCTGAGAAAGCAGGACATGAGACTCTACGTGTCCTGAGCATTCACAGAAATCCTAGAGAAAGCTTTGGACTTCCAAAGGCCCTGGATGTGTATTTTGAGCACAGGCCGCCTAACCTTCCTGACGCAGGGAGGTCCCAGCAGATATGAGGGACTGTCTGAGCCTCTATGTGTCAGGCCCTGTCTGGTTCCTGGCCCCTACGTCCTTTCTTAATTTTCTACCCTTACTTTCCCCTTGAACTATGTATGTGAAACCCTGGCTTGCACTTACAGGCCTAGCCCTGCCTCAGATCTCTGGGACATCCTGGGGACTCAAGAGGCATTTAACTAGAGCCAATCTGATGGTCTAGGGCTACACATGACGTCAGTTTAGCTGCTTGTGCTTTCCTGATTTTGCATCCCTATTTTGCTGCCTCTCTTCCCTCCCCATCCCCCACTTCCCCTCGAGGGCCCTCAGGACTTGTAGTTGGACTTTTGTTACGCAACCTATTTCTAAATTTCTTCTCTGATCGTCCACTTACTCCTTTCCTCTTAGGAGTAAGGAACCTTGATCTTTGGGTCTAGATCTGATACAAAATTGCTCTTGACTTTTGCAAAGCACTTTCACTCTCTGGCCCCTGGATTTCTCACCTGTTAAGACATTGTGGTTAGGAAGATGATTCATAACTCGACAGGCTTGGACATGAGTTGTAGAGGCTCCTCAGCACAGGGACTAGATGGGACGGGTTCCAGGAGTCTACTAGTTCTAAATGTGTGGTGAAGTCAAGCTAGGTGTGGGTCAGGGCTTATGACTACAGGGCTCCATCAAGTGTTTGGGTGCAGCCATGGAGCGTAAAGTAGAGACACATGGAAAAATCTTGGTTTTCAAGATTCAGGCCGTTGAACACAAACTCAGCCAGTGGCTGGGAGTTGGGGAGCAGGGTCTAGCCCCTCTGTAAAAGGAAATCTGGTTAGGTTAGATAGGGACTCAAAACCACAACCAGAGCTGAAGCCGTGAGGACTAGAGTTCAGGGCAAGACTCAGTTTTTAGGGGGGCAATGGAAAGACAGCCAGGGAAACTGAGGCTGAAAGTCAGTGGTATGAACTGAATCAATATAGCTGTCCAGTTGTGACTAGGAGACTTTGGGGGTTAGTTCTAGCTTACTGGTTTTTGGGGGATAAAAATAACAAGATTACTTTTATATCAGCAACTGTATCAGCTAACACAATTAAAATTCCTTGGGTCCAACCTTTTCTACTCGAGGCTGCTTTGGAATGGGACTAAACCTGTTTATGGGGGAAGATGGATTGCTGGTACCAGAACTGTCCTGGTAAAAGATTCTAAGGTTCCTTGAGCAGTATCAGACATTCAGGAGAGGTCAAGCGAGGACAAATCACAGTACCCTTCATGGGCGCAGAGAGTATAGGCCAGGGCACACCTGGATTAGGCGGCCCCTTTCTAACATGTTTGTTAGATCAGTCATTGAGCAGAGCACTACACATACTTGTGAGTTCACTCTTGTGTGGATGAGAGACCATAGTATCTGACACATAGTAAGCCTTCTATAAATGTTGGTTAGATCAATGAAAAATGAAAGTTGAATGAAATAAACAGGAAAGATTGACAGCTGGAAGAAAGGATAGAACAGCAGTGATCTTGGAAAATTGTTGTATTTCCTTCATGTGATCCTTACCATCAACAACTGAGTCTTAACCTTTTCCCTATAACAAGAAAAATAACTCTCAAAACATATTTTCAAATTATGGATTGCCAGAGTTAGGGAGATGTTCCTACCCTTGACCCAATAATCCCACTCTTGGGATTCTATCACAGGAAATAATTCAACAAAAACAAAAAGTTAAGTGCACAAAAGTATTTATGATAACATCATCTGAAGCTGCAGAAAAATGTGAACAGACCATGTGTCCAATGAAAAGGGCCAGGCTGAATAAATTTTGGTACTTCCACTCAGTAAAATATACTGAAGGTATGAAAAAGATCAGTATAAAGATTATGTGCAAACATGAAAATCACATACTAAATTATTTAATAAAAAAGAAGTATACAAAATGCTACATACTTTATCTGTGCAAATGTGTTGAGTGTTCTTTCTTGTCTCAGCCAATTTATTCTAAGTTCCTATTGCTATGGTTAAATTCTGAAAGGAATGTAGAAGTTACTTCAGAATATCTAATGTTCTCCATTCTTGCTCCGATTTAAAAATGATACATAGAGACTGTATCAGGCAATCCAAGCAATCCAGTGGTTAAGACTCTGCCTTCCAGTGCAGGGGGCATGGGTTCTATCCCTGGTCAGGGAACTAAGATCCCACATGGCATGTGGTATGGTGAAAAAAATAAATAAGAATTAAAAATGAGGCATATTGTATAAACTTTATTAATTATGGGACTGCAGCAAATTTTCCAGAAGTCAGAATAATGCATATCCTATTATACACAGTGATAACATGGTTTGTTATAGTCTTCTCAGTGTTTTATATTATAAATAAATACTTGTGTGTGTGTGTGTATGTGTTAGTTGCTCAGTCGTGGCTAACTCTTTTCAACTCCATGGACTCCTGCCAGCCTCCTCTGTCCATGGGATTCTCCAAGAAAGAATACTGGAGTGGGTAACCATTCCCTTCTCCAGAGAATCTTCCCAACTCAGATATCAAACCCGGATCTCCTGCGTAGCAGGCAGATTCTTTGCGATTTGTGGTAAAGAAGCCCAAATTAATACATCAGTCAGTTCAGTCACTCAGTCGTGTCCGACTCTTTGCAACCCCATGAATCACAGCACGCCAGGCCTCCCTGTCCATCACCAACTCCCGAAGCTCACTCAGACTCACATCCATCAAGTCAATGATGCCATCCAGCCATCTCATCCTCTGTCATCCCCTTCCTCCTCCTGCCCCCAATCCCTCCCAGCATCAGAGTCTTTTCCAATGAGTCAACTCTTCGCATGAGGTGGCCAAAGTACTGGAGTTTCAGCTTCAGCATCATTCCCTCCAAAGAAATCCCAGGGCTGATCTCCTTCAGAATGGACTGGTTGGATCTCCTTGCAGTCCAAGGGACTCTCAAGAGTCTTCTCCAACACCACAGTTCAAAAGCATCAATTCTTCGGCTCTCAGCCTTCTTCACAGTCCAACTCTCACATCCATACATGACCACAGGAAAAACCATAGCCTTGACTAGATGGACCTTAGTTGGCAAAGTAATGTCTCTGCTTTTGAATATGCTATCTAGGTTGCTCATAACTTTTCTTCCAAGGAGTAAGCGTCTTTTAATTTCATGGCTGCAGTCACCATCTGCAGTGATTTTGGAGTCCCCCAAAATAAAGTCTGACACTGTTTCCACTGTTTCCCCATCTGTTTCCCATGAAGTGATGGGACCAGATGCCATGGTCTTCGTTTTCTGAATGTTGAGCTTTAAGCCAAGTTTTTCACTCTCCTCTTTCACTTTTATCAAGAGGCTCTTTACTTCCTCTTCACTTTCTGCCATAAGGGTGGTGTCATCTGCATATCTGAGGTTATTGATATTTCTCCCGGCAATCTTGATTCCAGCTTGTGCTTTTTCCAGTCCAGCATTTCTCATGATGTACTCTGCATATAAGTTAAATAAGCAGGGTGACAATATACAGCCTTGGTGTACTCCTTTTCCTATTTGGAACCAGTGTGTTGTTCCATGTCCAGTTCTAACTGTTGCTTCCTGACCTGCATACAGATTTCTTAAGAGGCAGGTCAAGTGGTCTGGTATTCCCATCTCTTTCAGAATTTTCCACAGTTTATTGTGATCCACACAGTCAAAGGCTTTGGCATAGTCAAAAAAGCAGAAATAGATGTTTTTCTGGAACTCTCTTGCTTTTTCCATGATCCAGTGGATGCTGGCAATTTGATCTCTGGTTCCTCTGCCTTTTCTAAAATGAGCTTGAACATAAATACATAGTAGAATCTAAAAAAAATTAGAATACATATTGGAAATGTGAGAAGATGGCAGGAGCAGGATAGCATAGAATTTGAATCTTCTGGAAGCACCACATAAAAAACAGAGCAGCTAGTTAAAAAAATTAAAGATCCAGGGTTGATATTTATAACAAAAGTAGGTAACAAAATACAAACACCAACCATCATAATGTGTTTGGCATCTATGTAGGAGAAAGCGGAGGAGGGTAACAGGGATCTGATGGACCTGAGAAATTATGAGACGACGTTAGCCATGATGGAAGCACGGAGGGTCAATCTGAGAGCAGGAACTAAACCTGGGAGGGGTGTGGCCACTCCAGTGATGGATGGAAACAGAGGGCTTGACGTAAGGCCTGAAGGAACTGGGACGCTAAGCTCTTTGAACATGAACTTTCTCTTTTTTTGAGTCAAGTTGACTTCTTAAAAACTAACTTTTATTTATTTCTTTTTTGGCTGCATGTGGGCCCTCCAGCTGCGGCTAGTGTGGGCGGCTCTCCGCGGTGGCGTGTGGGCCTCTCCTTGCTGCGGCCTCTCGTGTTGGAGCACAGGCTCCGGGACTCAGGGCCTCACTAGTTGCTGCCCATGGGCTCTGGAGCGTGGGCTCGGTAGTTGCGCCGCATGAGCGCAGCTGCTCCGTGACATGTAGGATCCTTCCAGACCAGGAATCAAACCCCTGCCCCACATGTTGGCAGGTGGACTCTTATCTACTGCACCACCAGGGAAGTCCCTGAACATGAACTTTTGAAACTGTGTAGTCCTGATGTCATTGAAAAGCAGGGGCCTATATTAAGGGAAACTTCTAGGAATATGGTAAACACTGATAAGATAGAGTTAAAAAACAAAGCAAACAACTAATGTAAGAGAAGGCTGAGAAAAAGTGGGGGAGAAACAAAAGAACCAGGAAAGAAAGAAAGCAAACTGTTTAAAAAAAATAAACTTTTAATTTTAGAAGGCAGAATGCCACTTTTTGACATTACATGGACACAGCAGAAGAGGGTGCTCTGTGAAATTAGAAAAACTATTTGAACAAAATTCAAGGAAACTATCCTCCCATCAGTATAATCACCAGAAATACATCAAAATCAAATTTTCTATGATGAAAAGGATTATGCAGCATTTTAATATATTCAAGAGATAATGAAAGCTTGCCAGAGAGGCATGCTCAAAAAGGAGATGAAAATATAGCATTCTATTTCAAAACAAGAGATTAAAGACAAACATAAATCAGAATTTGAAAAATATAGAAATTATATGACAGAGCTGGGCTTCCCTTGTGGCTCAGCTGGTAAAGAATGTGCCTGCAATGTGGGAGACCTGGGTTCGATCCCTGGATTGAGAAGATCCCCTGGAGAAGGGAAAGTCTACCCACTCCAGCATTCTGGCCTGGAGAATTCCATGAACTGTATAGTCCATAGGGTTGCAAAGAGTTGGACACAACTAAGCAACTTTCACTTTCACACTTTCATGACAGAACTAAAGAATTAGAAATAACAAACAAAATCATTTTAGAAATGAAGATGCAATTAGAAGAAGCAATAGACACTGTCCAAAGTATAATACAGAAGAGAGGGGGAAAAGGCTGAAAAAGATGATCAGAGCCTCTGTAGCCTATAGGACAATAACAGGTGGTATAATACAGGTATTATAATTGGAGTCCTAAATTGGGGATGGGGTGGGTCAAAGGAATAATGGCAGAAAAAGTTTTCATATTTAATAAAAATGATAAATCCATAGACCCAAGAAGTACAACAAACCCCAGGCAGGAAAACTAAAAAGCAAATCACACCAAAGCATAACATAGTCAAACTGCTGAAAGCTGATGACAAAAACAAAAAGCAAACTTAAACTTAGAGAAATTCAGACACATACAGGGAAACAAAGATAAGAATGACTGTGAAAACAAGCCATTGTCTTTCAGCAACATTTTTGAAGTACTAAAAGAAAACTCTGTCAACTTAGAATTCCCTATCCAGAAAAAATATCCATTAAAAATGAGGGTAAAAATAAATACTTTCTCATATAAATAAAAGCTGAGAGAATCTGTGATTATCACTTAACTGCAAAAATGTTAAAGGAAGTTCTTAATGCTAGAGAAATATGACACCATCTGGAAACTTGCAGCTACATGAATGAAAGCAAAGTGGAAGAAATGGTAAACATGTGAGTATTTATAAAAGAATTTCCTCTCATTTAAAAATTTTATTACAAGATAAGTCACAGTTTAAAAATAATAACAAAATGGGACTTCCTTGTCAGCCAAGTGGTTAAGGCTCTGTACTTCCACTGTGGGGCCTCAGGTTCGATCCCTGGTTGGGGAACAAATATCCCAAATGCCACGCAATGTGGCCAAAAAATAAATAAAAATGAAAATAATGAGTGTTTCATGGTGCTTATAACGTATGAAGAAGTAAAATGTATGACCACAATAGCACAAAGAATGCAATGGGGAGATAGAAGCAGATTCTTGTAAAGGTCTATAAACCACATAAAGTGGTATATGATTTAAAGCTAGACTATGATAGGATAAATATGTATATATAAAAAAGGAGGCAATCATTAAAAACAAAACAAAAGTCAAAAGAAGGTACCTCCAAGGAAGTGATGTTTAAAATAATAGTAGTTTAAAAATATATTTTATATCTGGCAGAACAAAGGATTTCCAATACGCTTCTTATAAACATTTCCCCAGCTCTTGTAAAACTAAATGTTATTTACTACACATAATATATTTACTTGTCTTAAAAATCAAATCATAGCAAAACATGTACAGATGCAATAAATGTATTTATCCATGTTTAAATATGCATCCATATTTTATATATAAACTAGTGAATATGTAAGTATAATTTTTTCTATTTAAAAAAATATGTGTATGAATGATAGCAAACTAGCACAGCCTTATGTACTTTGGTTTTTCACTTAACATTTTACCTTGGAGTTCATTCCATTTCAGTATGCTGAAAGCTTCTTCATCCTTTCTTAAGCTGCACACAGTATGCCATTGAAGAGACAGCACAACTGTTCACTGAGCAATTTCTTATTGATACATATTTTTTCCATTTTCTTAGATAATAACAATACATAAAAAATAATATTGTGCATATGCTTTTTTACATAGATACCAGGATATCTAACAGATAAATTTCTAGAAGAGGAATTTTTGGATTAAAAGGTGTGCGTACTTATAATTTTTAACTATTGCCAAATTGCTCTCCACAGAGGCTGTATCAAGATACAATACAAAGAACAATGTATGAGAGTGTCCATCTGCTCACATCCTTATCAATGATACGTTTTCAAATTTTTTGATAGTTACCATTCTGCTGCTGCTTCTGTGCTGTGCTCCGTCATATCTGACTCTTTGTGACCCCATGGACACTAGGTTCATATATATAGCACACTAGGTTTCTCTATCCATGGAATTTTGCAGGCAAGAATACTGGAGTGAGTTGCTATTTCCTACTCCAGGGGATCTTCCCAACCCGGGGATCGAACCCATGTCTCCTGCACTAGCAGGCAGATTCTTTACTCCTGTGCTGCGTGGGAAGTCCAAGTAAGGTGGCGTTCTGATAAATAATGACAATTTTGCCTTAGAGCCACTTGTTTCTCCTTTATGTCTTCCTTTATTGTAGTGACCTTAACTTCAAGAACAATATTAAAAAATAATAATGAGACTGAGCATCCTTTTCTGGGTACTGATTTCAATGAAATAGTCTATAGTATTTTAAGTACGATATTGCTACTCTTGATTGTGTTAAGAGATTATCTTACTCTTCCTAAAATTTTAACAATTAAAAAAGAGAACCAACAGAAGTGGATGTAGAATTTTAGCAAATGTTTTTTAGAATGTAGATTTGAGTGATTTATTTTTCTTATTGATGAATTGTATAATTTTAATACCTTTCCCAATGTCAAACCGTCCTTCCATTGCTAGAATAACCCTTGCCTGAGTATCGAGATTCTTTTTTAATGTGCTTTGATCCAGTTTGGTAAAATATTTCTCAAAATTTTTCTGTCCATATTCGAAAGTGAGACTGCCTGTTGTTTCTTCTCGTGTTTATACTGTTCTTGACAGGTTTTGTTGTCAGGGTTATGATGACCTCATAAAATGAACCGGGCAGCTTTTCTTTGCTTTTCTGCCTTGCTGCTCTCCTGGCTTGAGGAGAACAAGGCTGGCCTGCGTTCAGAGCTCTTTCAGGACCCCTGGTGACCTCCAGCATGTTCCCCGCCCTCTTCTGGACTCTTGATGCTGTTGTCTCTGGCATCTCTCTGCTTTTCCTAAGGCCGGACTTCCCAGTGAGCTCCCTTAGCATCTATGCTCCGATGTGGGCTGGCCTCCGGGTGAACCCAGGGGAGGGGATTTCCTTGGCAGATGGAGCGTCTCTGTGTGCCCCTCCCACTTCCTCCAGGAGCCGGAGCCCCCTCCACCCCCGCCACAACCAGCTGCAGTCACCAGCTCTCTCCTGGGATTCTGTTTCCAGCTCTCTGCTGCCCTCACCTGCCGTCTGACCACCATGTCTGTCCTTACCATGATTCCCTTCAGCCAAAAGAATTGAGAACAGGGCTTACTCCCACAGGTTCAGTGTTCATGGATGTCTTGAAGCCCCCTGGAAGTTCTCCAGAGCAACTGATTAGAAGTGAATGCTGCAGGGAACAGAATAGGAGTTCTGGCTCTCTCTGAAGAAAGAGAATGCAAGAACAGACCCAGAGCCTCATCTCTGCCCTTATGGGAGAAACACAAATTACATTTCTGTTACAGGTCACCTCTCAGAAGGATTGATGTGTTCTGGCAGGGCAGTCAGAGTGGGGAGGGGTCACATTTCGTCTGGACCTTTGTCCATTGTGAATTGGTGTCTCCAGAGACGTCTGTGGCCTAAGAGGTGTCTATGACTTACACCTCTACACCCTCCACCCCCTAGGCTGTTTTCCCTTCTTTTCCTGCCGCCTGAGACAGTTTGTATGTTCACCCTTTCTGTTCCACTGTCAGCTGTGAATGACGCCAGATGGTGAAGTCTGAGCTATTCTGTGAACCATCTGGCTCAGGCTGACACTTTCCTTGCCAATCTCCCCTGATGCCATTTAAGGCCAAGGCTGTGGGGAGGCACTTCTGTAAGTATATTGTTGGTCACAATTTAATCTCATCTAGTGGTGAAGAGTCAGGCAGATTTGGTTTGAGCCCTGGGTATATCACTTACAAACCTTAGACAAATACCTTGCCCTCTCTGTGCCAACAGAAAAATAATAGATGGACATATTAGGTTGTTGTGAGATACTAATGCATGTAATACATTTGACCTGATGCCTAACCTAGTATACATTCTATAGATGATAGTTCAGTTCTTTATTATTCTGATTATTATTTCTCCTGTGAAATCAAGGTAACTAGGAGTAACTAGCTGACATTCAGGGCTCTACACAATCAGTTTTCAAACTGCCTTTTCAGCCTTAACTCTACCGCCCCATTATACATAATCTATTAATCAGCCAAATTTTTACCTCCTTGTTTTTGTTCATGCTGTTCCCTTACACTGATCTCTTCCCATCTCTTCATCATTTGCTGAGAAATTTCCCAATTGTTAAGGCCCAATTTAAATACTGTGATCCATGGGGAGTTCTTGGACGCCCCATTCAGAGGCTGTCTGCCTCTTCCTGGAATGTTACCATTGTAACTGTTCTCAATCAAGAATTGAGTGATGAGATTTGGCCACTGAGAGTGAAATTCAATGTCAAAGTTCATGTGACAAGTGTCCTGAATTTCCATGGATATGCCCCTCTTGGAGAGTTGATCTCTGGCCTTAGGGGCACCGTTGGCTCCAGAATTTCATCACCAAGAGGGCTGGGAGGCAGTCTAGTGGCAGGGGAAGCTAGGGTTGCATGGTGAATACTAGTGATGTCTGTTTATTAAGGATGCTTAGGGGTAGGGGTAAGAGATTGGAGTCGGGTAGCTTTGGTCCTACTGAAGAACTACAGATACTTCCTAATCCATGAGTGAATGGACTAGTTAGACTTTGACAATAACTAACCCAGCTCTCGGAGAAGGCAATGGCAACCCACTCCAGTGTTCTTGCCTGGAGAATCCCAGGGATGGGGGAGCCTGGTGGGCTGCTGTCTATGGGGTCGCACAGTGTCAGACATGACTGAAGTGGCTTAGCAGCAGCAGCAGCAGCAGCAGCAGCAGCAGCAGCAACCCAGCTCTAATGTAGGTTGTTCTTAGAAACGAGAATGTGAAGAAAGGTGCAAGGTGGTCCTGTGGTGACAAGTCAGGGTGTTAACCTATGTTGTCACAGCCATCTCCAGGTCTCTTTGTGAGAGTCCTACTGGGGAAATGGGACCTTTGCCTGGGGTGGGCTGGGCTGGCTGATGTGGGCATGAGCTTGACATTCCTAGAAGTTGAATTAGTCAAAACTTGGGCCTTGGTAGGCAAGAACTTTACTTCTCCAGGGACCTCTCAGGTCTGGTGGGAGCTTGGCCTAGACCTGTCTACCAAGAATCACAGGCAGGAGGTCAGGCTATGGGCAGAGGTGTACTTATCTCTGGCAAGTGGGTTGGGGGCTGTCCCCAGGGTTTCCAAGGGTCTGGCTGTGCTTTGGAGCATGAAATTGGCGGGGGTGGGAGGGTTATGTGTGTGACTTGGTGTCTAGGCATCCTCCCCCTGGATCAGAGGATGCCTGGGAGGCAGGAGTGGAGAACTGTAGTATGAAGGGAAAGTCAGGGAATGACCCAGAGGACTTGAGAGGTTCTTGTTCCTCTGAACTTCTGTGTGAGGCAGCAAAGGATAAACTGGGCCCAGGGAACAACCAGCAGAGAGCCGTTTAGAGCACAGTCATGGAAAAGCCTCATTTGCTATGTTCCAGCCAAGGCCCCAGGATCCAGCCCTAGCCCCTTCCTTGCCTTTCATTGAAAAGTTTGTTTCTCTCTTAGACTTTGAGGAATCGTTGTGCTGTTTTCCAGATACTTCCAGTTCTCCTCTATTCCAGACACACAGTAAGACTGTATTTCCCAGGCACCTTTGTGACTGGAGCCAAAGTGAAAATTTGAAGCCAATGGGTTGGGACTGGAAAGGGTATGTGTATGCATCACTTCTGGACCAGAACATCTCATTATTAATACCAGATCATCTGCTCTCTTTCTGCCAGTGGTTTGGGCAATGCTCAAGATGATGGCTGATCTATCAGCCTGGGTTCCGAAGGAAGAGCTGTGGCGCAAAGCCCCCAGTCCTGGACAGGTAGCATAAGAGGGGAAACAAACTGGGTTACTGTGAACCACTTATTTCTATCAGTTCTGCTTCATGGGGGATCCAGGCCCCCTGCCTATTCCCCCATTTTACTCTTCCACAGTGTTGGAAGACCTGTTTATTTTTCTTCCAAGACTGTGCTTTCTGATTTACTCTTGTCTTTCTCTATCCTCCTCTTTCTTTTCTTAGTTCTTATCTTTTGCACACATATCCCTGGGTCCTGGTGTTACCTTGTCATCGATTAGCTCATCCTTGGGATCCTCGAAGTCCCCTCTTGGACCATGAAGAAAGCTGGGCTTACCGCAGGCAAGATTGCAGAGGCGGGAGTGGGCAAGGGCAGAGAGCGCGTTGTAGCTTCCAAGATGTCCCTGGTGATCCTCGCCTCCTGGCATCACACCCTCATGTAGTTCCCTCCCACCTGGTACCAGTCTGTGAGATCAACAGAGTATGGCAGAAGGACTGGGATGCCACCTCCTAGATTATAAAAGATTGCAGCTTCTGCCGCTCTCTCTCTTGATAATTCACTCTGGGGGAAACTGTCATAAGATGCTATGGAGAGGTCCCTGTGACAAGAAACTGAAGCCTCCTGCCATTAACCCTGTGAGTGAACTTGAAAGTGGATGCTCCAGTCAAGCCTCAGATGACTGGAGCCCTGGCTGACACCTTGAGTGCCACCTCACAAGAGACCCCTTGCTAGAAACACCTTGCCAAGCCACTCCTGGCTTCCTGATCCATAATGCACTGTGGTTCTCTTAAGCTACAAATTTTGGAATAACTCATTATATGGCAATAAATAACTAATACAGGGAAGATGCTGGGGAGATTGTTTGGGGACCTCAAAGCTGAGTACAATAAAGAAGATGGATCTCAGCGTAGCCTAGGCCGTGTCCCTTGCTCAGGGACAGATTTGGCCACGGGGTGCCTTTACATATCATTCCTGAGGGACCTTCCAGGGCAGCATGCAACCCAGGGGAGGAGGAGGCAGGATGTTTGAACACAGCCTGGTGTCTTATCCCTTAGAAATGACTCTTGACTCAGTTCTAAGAGACCCACTCAAATCTGTTTTGTGATAAACACTGAAACCAATTTACAAAGAATGTAAAACATTGGTGCATTAGCCGCATTCCTTTAGGACAACTTTGCTTAGTGTGACGCGCAGAGAGACGGCTAGTGTGACTCTGTGAGGATTCCAGCACACACATAGAGCCATGTAGAGTAGCGGATACCCCAGAGATAGGTGACGACAACCACAGGAATGAGCATCTAAGTTGTTGACAGGGAGCAATAAGTTGGTGAAATCAGAGCTGTTGCTTTTAAAGCATCTTCACTTGTGCTTATAGCCTTTTGGGGCTTGGGAAAATCTGGGGTCCAGTAACAACAACAACAACAACAAACACTGTCCTTCCACTTATTAAACACTGGCTTTGTTTGAGTTCAGAGTAAATAGTTCATGAAAGTGAAGTGAAGTGTTATTCACTCAGTCATGTCCGACTCTTTGCGACCCCCTGAACTGTAGCCTGCCAGACTGCTCTGTCCATGGGATTTCCCATGCAAGAATACTGGAGTGGGTAGCCATTCCCTTCTCCAGGGGATCTTCCCGACCCAGGGATCAAATACCTGGGTCTCCTGCATTGTAGGTAGATTCTCTACAGTCTGAGCCACCAGGGAAGCCCAAATAGTTCGTGCATGTCATCATAGTTTTCAAGCTTTGAAATACTCTATTAAGTGAATATTACTCCCGTTTTACAGATGAAGAAACTAACATTGTATAACTTTCTTCCTCCAGAAGTCAAAGCAAGGGCCACACAGGCAGTCACCTTCCACTCCTAAAGGCACAGTCCTCTGGTTCCTACACCTAACAAGGAGGACTTAGCTCCAGTTGTGTTCTAAGCACTTGTAAATCTGGCCCCTTTGCGAGACCAGGTCCCCTGAAAGAAAGTCCATACTACCATCTGAGTAAGGCTGTTGGCTCCAGGGATCCAGGGACTGTGTAGAGTGGGGCAGGGGTGTTTCCAGAGTTGGGGAAAGGACAGCTGAGTGCCTCCAGGGCTCAGGGTCAAGGTGAGGTCCCTGAGATGAATCTTTACATCTTTATCACCCACAGCCTCCACTAAGCCCAACACAGAGCCTCATGTACCTGTAGCAGGGAGGGCACACCTGCAAAAGAGGATTTGCTAGAAAACTGATGTCCACTCTGTACATCCAAGAGGAGGGTCTTTTTAATACTTAGCTTTTGAGAGGGAAATCTATCTAAAATGGCATATATCTTTTTATTTTTTAAAAAATTAATTAATTTTAATTGGAGTCTAATTACTTTACAATATTGTACTGGTTTTTGCCATATATTGACATGAATCAGCCATGAGTGTACATGTGTTCCCCATCCTAAGCCCCCCTCACACCTCCCTCTCCGTCCCATCCCTCATGATTGTCCTAGTACACCAGCCCTGAGTACCCTGTTTCATGCATCAAACCTGGACTGGTGATCTGTTTCACATATGATAATATACATGTTTTAATGCTATTCTCTCAAATCATCCCACCCTTGCTTTCTCTCAGAGTCTGTTCTTTACATCTGTGTCTCTTTTGCTATCTCGCATATAGGGTCATTGTTACCATCTTTCTAAATTCAATATATATGCATTAACAAGGAGATTCAACCAGTCCATTCTGAAGATCAGCCCTGGGATTTCTTTGAAGGAAATGATGCTGAAGCTGAAACTCCAGTACTTTGGCCACCTCATGTGAAGAGTTGACTCATTGGAAAAGACTCTGATGCTGGGAGGGATTGGGGGCAGGAGGAGAAGGGGACGACAGAGGATGAGATGGCTGGATGGCATCACTGGCTCGATGTAAGTGAGTCTGAGTGAACTCCAGGCGTTGGTGATGGACAGGGAGGCCTGGCGTGCTGTGATTCATGGGGTCGCAAAGAGTTGGACACGACTGAGGGACTGAACTGAACTGAACTGATACTGTATTGGTGTTTTTCTTTCTGTATAAAAGGCTCCAGTTTTATCTACCTCATTAGAACTGATTCAAATGTATTCTTTTTAATAGCTGAGTAATATTCCATTGTGTATATGTACCACAACTTTCTTATCCATTCGTTTGCCGATGGGCATCTAGGTTTCTTCCATGTCCTAGCTATTATAAACAGTGCTGCGATGAACACTGGGGTACATGTGCCTCTTTCAATTCTGGTTTTCTCAGTGTATATGCCCAGCAGTGGGATTGCTGGGTTGTATGGCAGTTCTATTTCCAGTTTTTTAAGGAATCTCCACACTGTTCTCCATAGTGGCTGTACTAGTTTGCATTCCCACCAACAGTGTTAAGAGGGTTCCCTTTTCTCTGCACTCTCGCCAGCATTTATTGTTTGTAGACTTTTTGATAGCAGCCTAAAAATGACATATATCTTATGGGTCTTTTTAAGCCATCTATAAGAATCATATTTTAAAACATGGTGAAGGGGAAGAGACTTGGGCTTTGGAGTCATAAGGATATGGTTTCTTTTACTCAATCAACTAATAAAGCACACACAAATAAAAAATTAAAATTAAAAAAAGGAGATTTGGGAAATTAATATCAATTAGGAAATGCGTTCTGATAGAAGAAAACGACTGTCCTCTTGAAGTTTTGCGTAACTCTGTGTGGAATATGGATCAACAAGCTGAAGGAGTGGGTGAGCAGGTGAGATACTGTTGGGTCATGGCAAGGATGACCAGACGAGATCGCCACAGAAAGTCTCAGTTCAGTTCAGTTCAGTTGCCCAGTTGTGTCCGACTCTTTGAGACCCCATGAATTGCAGCACTCCAGCCCTCCCTGTCCATCACCAACTCCTGGAGTTCACCCAAACTCTTGTCCATCGAGTCGGTGATGCCATCCAGCCATCTCATTCTCGGTTGTTCCCTTCTCCTCCTGCCCCCAATCCCTCCCAGCATCAGAGTCTTTTCCAATGAGTCAACTCTTTGCATGAGGTGGCCAAAGTATTGGAGTTTCAGCTTTAGCTCAGTCCTTCCAAAGAACACCCAGGACTGATCTCCTTTAGAATGGACTGGTTGGATCTCCTTGCAGTCCAAGGGACTCTCAAGAGTCTTCTCCAACACCACAGTTCAAAAGCATCAATTCTTCAGCACTCAGCTTTCTTCACAGTTCAACTCTCACATCCATACATGACCACTGGAAAACCACAGCTTTGATTAGACGGACCTTTGTTGGCAAAGTAATGTCTCTGCTTTTGAATATGCTATCTAGGTTGGTCATAACTTTCCTTACAAGGAGTAAGTGTCTTTTAATTTCATGGCTGCAGTCACCATCTGCAGTGATTTTGGAGACCCCCAAAATAAAGTCTGACACTGTTTCCACTGTTTCCCCATCTATTTCCCATGAAGTGATGGGACCAGATGAAGTCTAGCTGGAGCTAAACTAGAGAGGAGAGATTGTCAATTCATCCTAGGCCCCCATGGTGACTATAACACTACAGTCACACAGTAATAGTCACCGTGGGTGTGTGTGTATATATATATATTGGGTTGACCAAAGAGTTCATTTGCCTTTTTGAATAAGGTGGCCCCAGTAGCACTTAGGTGTGTGTGCTCAGTTATGTCTGACTCTTTGTGACCCCATGGACTGTAGCCTGCCAGCCTCCTCTGTTCATGGGATTTCCCAGGCAAGAATACTGGAGTGGCTTGCCAGTTCCTCCTCTAGGGGATCTTTCTGACCCAGAGATGGAAACAGTGTCTCCCGCGTGGCAAGGAGAGCTGTCTTTAACCACTGGGCTTTCCTGGTGGCTCAGCTGGTAAAGAATCTGTCTGCAATGCTGGAGACCTGGGTTTGATCCCTGGGTTGGGAAGATCCCCTGGCGATCTACCCACTCCAGTATTCTTGCCTGGGGAATCCATGGACTGTATAGGCCGTGGGGTCGCAAAGAGTTGGACACAACTGAGCAACTTTCACTTTCATTCAAAACAATTTTTTTAGATTGTATTGTGACATCTGTCATATCAGCCTGCATTAAAAACTTATCAAAATTGGTGAATTTTTGTGCAGCCATTTTAATATTGAAGACGCAAGAAAAAAGTCACATTTTCTGCATATTATGTTTTATTTCAGGCAAGGTGAAAATGCAACTGAAACACCAAAAAAGATTTGTGCAGGGTATGAAGAAGATGTTTTGACTGATTGATAGAACATATTAAAAATGCTTTGTGAAGTTCTGTGCTGGAGATTTCTTGCTGGATGATTTTCCATGGTTGGGCACACAAGTTGAAGTTGATGGTGATCAAATTGAGACATTAATTGAGAACAATCAATATTATACCACATGGGAGATAGCCAACATTCTCAAAATATCCAGATCAAGCATTAAAAATCATTTGCACCAGCTTGGTTACGTTAATCACTTTGACGTTTGGGTTCCACATAAGTGAAGCGGAAAGAAACCTTCTTGACCATATTTCCACATAAGATTCTCTACTTAAATGTAGCAAAAAATTCTGTTTTTAAAACAAATTGTGATAGGCAATGAAAAGTGGATACTGTACAATAATGTGGAATGGAAGACACTGTAAGGCAAGCTAAATGAACCACCACCAACCACAGCAAAAGACAGTCTTCATCCACATAAGGTGATACAGTATAAATGGTGGGATTGGCAGGGAGTCTTCTATTGTGAGCTCTTTCTGGAAAACCAAATAGTTAATCCCAACAAATACTGCTCCCAATTAAACCAACTGAAAGCTGCTCTCAACAAAAAGCATCCAGCATTAGTCAACAGAAAATGCGTAATCTTTCACTAGTATAATGCAAGACCACATGTTTCTTTGATGACCAGGCAAAAACTGTTACAGGTTGGCAGGGAAGTTCTGATTCATCCACTGTATTCACCAGACATTGTACCTTCAGATTTCCATTTCTTTCTGTCTTTACAAAATTATCTTAATGGAAAAAAATTCAATTCCCTGGAAAAGTGTAAAAAGTACCTGGAACAGTTCTTTGCTCAAAAAAATAAAAAGTTTTGGGAAGATGGAATTATGAAGTTGCCTGAAAAATGGCAGAAGCTAATGAAAGAAAACAGTGAATACATTGTTCACTAAAGTTCTTGGTGAAAATGAAAAAAATGTGTCTTTTATTTTTGCTTAAAAACCAAAGGAACTTTTTCACCAACCCAATATATATACATATGTATGTCTATGTATTATTATAGTTATACAAGAATTATACAAAATTATATTTTATATAAGATGTAATTATGTAATATACATTACACATACCACACATATGCAATATACATACACGTATATGCACACATATAATAGACATGTGTGTACATAATTACACATATGTGTAATACACATATCACATAAAATTATGTAATATTACATAACATGTAATATGCAATAATATAATTTTGTATAACTGTTATACAATTGCAATTGTTATTGTGTAATAGTGTGAGAGACAGAGAGGCCTGGCGTGCTGCAGTCTGTGTGGTTGCAGAGTCGGACGTGACTGGGCGACTGAACAACAGCAATAGTGTAACATATATTACATTATATAATGTCAGTTATGTTCTGTATATTTATGTGTGTAAATATATATATATATATGATTGGTAAACATTAGACATGTTTGATCACATAGGATGGGTTCGGGTTTTTCAAATGATTCTTTGCCACCTTCACAAAGTCCTGGGTCACAGAGGCCTCTCAGGTTCGTGTAGGAAGGAGCCTGCAAGGGTGGCCCCATAGCGCTGTAGTCATCATCCCAGGGCTGCACTCCAGATGAGCTGATCTTGTTTCTGTGTGTCTGGGCTACATGTTAGACTTGACCTGCAGCAGAGCACATCAAGCCACCATGGCAGAGACACACAGGTCCTGATGACTGGGCAGGAGAATCCAGACCCTCTTCAGATCCTGCAGGCTTCCTGGAAGGCAGCGTCCTGACCTGACTCTCAGAGAGGAGCCCTGTTCCTGAACAGTTAAGTGATGGGTCTGGAAATGGGTTTGGGAGTTGGGAGAGGAGCTGAGGCTCCTGCTTTTTGCACGCTGAGAAGCAGAAGTCTTTTAGAGATATAGGACTTGACTGTGAGTTGTGAAACTGGGGTGCCATCTGCTTTCCAGGCCCTTTGGATGGTATTTAAGAGCCTCCTTTGCCTATCCAGCTTTCCTATCCAGCAGCAGGGAGGACTCATACCTTTGACCACGCCACACCTAGCACAGGATCTAAGGGGGGCTCCACATCCCCTCATTCCCCTTTTGGCTCAGTCCATAGCTGTCTCTTACCCTAATTATAATCCCTACAAGGGCAGATATCATGTCTTAATTCATCTTGGACGCTTCTGTAGCTCTTTACCTCCCTCTCTCCTTGTGCTTTGCAGATAATATATAGTAGAGGTTACCACTGACCATTTGTTAAAGACCCTTGTCCCGAGATGCTCCTTAGCAAGTTCTCTTTTCTTCTGCCCTAGAGACCAACTGCTGTGGCTTGATGACTTTACGCTGTCAGCCAGAGTTCTTAAACTGCAATTTATCATAGTCTGTGGTCTCCAGGTTCTTGCTTAATTCCTCTCTCTCTGGAAATATGCCAGAAAAATCAGAGTCAGTCATATCCGTGCTTCACCTCTCCCCAGAAGAGCCAGCGGGAAGGCAGAGTTAGAAGGGCCCTGGGAAAGCATCTTCATATTATAGACAGAAAAACAAAACCCCTGGCGGGAGAAGAGACTTGCCCAAGGTCATGGTTTTGAGTCAGGGCCAGAAGTCAGCTCTCCTGCCTCCCAGCACCTCCATGGCTCAGAAAGCTGGCCTGGTGGCCTCTCTCTCTGTGCAAATTGAAGCTTTGAAAGGGCTTTTCTCTGGCCCTCACCTTGCAGGCGTCACGTCTGGAGAGGCAGGTTGATGGCTTGGTCAGGCCAAGTGTGTCTGCTCCAGGGGATGATGAATGCTTGGAGCTCAAGGAAAAAGACTGGCCCAGGGAGTAGAGATCATAGCCAGGGGCCCTCTTGACATTCTCTCCATGCAATGCAGTCTCCTGTCAAGTAGTGGTTTGACAATGAACCCACTGAACAAATAGCGTCCTGCTGGAGTTCACCCTGAACATGAACTTTGTAAAGTGTTCATGGCCATCAGAACTTCTTGCCTACCCCATTTAACTGTCTTCTGGCAGGAGGATGGTTTTGTTTTTGTGGCCTCAGGGTAATGTTTTTCTCATCAGCAGAGGCTGATTCCCGCCTGAGCTTTGACCAAGGCCTCCGGCTACGTGCCATGCTGAGTTCTTTGGGGGAGGAAGCTGGTAACAGTGCTTCACGAAGCTGTTTTCCAGGCACTGCTTGCTTGATCCCCACTGAAGCCCTGGGCGACAGGCAGGGAAGTCCTTATTCAGTTCAGTTCAGTTGCTCAGTTGTGTCTGACTCTTTGTGACCCCATAGACTGCAGCACGCCAGGCTTCCCTGTCCATCACCAACTCCTGGAGCTTGCTCAAACTCATGTCCATCGAGTTGGTGATGTCATCCAACCATCTCATCCTCTGTCGTCCCCTTCTTCTCCCGCCTTCAATCTTTCCCAGCATCAGGGTCTTTTGCAATGAATGAATCAGTTCTTTGCATCAGCTGGCCGAAGTATTGGCACTTCAGCTTTAGCATCAGTCCTTCCAGTGAATATTCAGGACTGATTTCCTTTAGGGAAAAAAGTCCTTATTAGTCCTGGCTTTATAGAAGACGTAATGCAGGAGCCAAGAGACAGTGAATTCGATCTCTGGGGTGGGAAGCTCCCCTGGAGAAGGGGGTGATAACCCTCTTCAGTATTCTTGCCTGGCGAATCCCATGGACAGAGAAGGCTGGTGGGCTTCGGGTTGGTCCTGGTGGTCCATTGGGTTAGTCAGACACGATTGAAATGACTTAGCACACACACACACACACACACACACACACACACACACAGCCTAGAGAGGATGAGTGATTAGCCCAAGGCCACAGAGCTAGTGAGTTACTGAAACTGTGGAAGTTCTCATATTCAAATTCTGCTATTTACCCTGAAGAGTATTTGATCTAGGGTTTCCTACTTACTAGTTGAGGTATCTTGAGCATTACTTAACCACTCTGCCTCAGTTTCCTCACTTTTAACATTAAGAATATAGCATGACCCTCACTGGAATGTTGGGAGATTTAAGGTTATGTGAAGTTCATAACCCCTCACTTGGCAGTTGGTAAGTGCTGAGTAATGTTAGAGATTTGTGTTATTATCAACTCTGGCTCTGCTCTCAAACAGGGCAAGTTTCTTCTGAGCTCAGATGGGGATCTCTCCAGGCAAAGTCAAAGTGCTGCAGAAGAGCTAATCCTGTCTGACTGCTCATTTAATTTTATTATTATTTTAAAAATCTGACAATTGAAGATAATCATATATAATTACTCTTGTGATACATAGTAATTAGGCCCACAAGGCCAGTGGTTCACATAAATAGTTGAAATTATTTTTGCCTTGATGTAGGCAAATAAAAAGTTGATTTTTCTCTTATTTGGTTATTTTTGTTGTCTGTAACAGAGATCCATGTCATCACATTTCTCCATTACATGCACCATTTAATCCTGATCAAATGCACTGGCAATGACTCACATTAAGAGACAAAAATAGGAAAAGAAAACAGTATTACTCATAATATTCGGGAAGTGGGGGTGGGGAATGATAGGAAGTGTAAGAGTGTTAATTTCCTTACCTTTCATAGCAGCCAATCAATTGATACTGTTTAAAACTCAAGACTGTTAAAAAAAATACACATAGTGATTCCAGTCTCTTAATATTTTTCATAATATGTTTTCTTAACCTTAAAGGTATCTTTGAGAATGATATCTCTTGTGGAGAATAAATGAAGTAAATAATTCCATTAGCTTTACTTCAGTATTTTATACCTTTTACTAAATAGTAGGTGAAGGGTGATCCCTTTCTAACTATTTATTTATATTCATCCATTCATCCATCCCGGCTTCCCTGGCAGCTCAGATGGTAAAGCGTCTGCCTACAATGCAGGAGATCTGGGTTCAATCCCTGGGTTGGGAAGCTCTCCTGGAGAAGGCAATGGCAACCCACTCCAGTACTCTTGCCTGGAAAATCCCATGGATGGAGGAGCCAGGTAGGCTACAGTCCATGGGGTCGCAAAGAGTCGGACACGACTGAGTGACTTCACTTTCACTTTCATCCATCCATCCACCCATCTGTTCAACCACTCTTTGATAGTTACCTGCCTATCTATCCACCTCTCTGAACATCCATAGAAAGAAATATCTGCAATGATGTTCACTCGTGTTAGCCATGATTATTTTGAGGTAAAGGGATTTTGAAGATTTTTGAATAACTTCTTTGTGTTTTTAATTATTATTTAAATTTGTTATAATTAATATCTATCTGCCATTTGCAATAATTTGGACATGTGTGCTGTGCTTAGTCATTCAATTGTGTCTGACTCTTTGCGACCCCATAGACTGTAGCCCGCCAGCTCCTTGGGCTGTGGGGATTCTCCAGGCAAGAATACTAGAGCAAGCTGCCATGCCCTCCTCCAGGGACTCTTCCCAACCCAGGGATCGAACCCAGGTTGTCTGCCACATTGCAGGCACAATCTTCACTGTCTGAACCACCAGGGAAGACCAAGAAGACAGGAGTGGGTAGCCTATCCCTTCTCCAGAGATTCTTCCCAACCCAAGGATTGAACCAGGGTCTCCTGCATTGCAGGCAGATTCTTTACCAGCTGAGCTATGATTATAATACTAAGTAAAGTAAGTCAGAGAAAGACAAGTATCATATGATACACTTATATGTGAAATCTAAAAAAATAATATAAATGAACTTATTTACAAAGCTGAAATAGATTCATAGACATAGAAAACAAACTTGTGGTATGTATAAGATAGATAATCAGCAAAGACCTACTGTGTATCCCAAAGAACTCTACTTAATATTCTGGGATAACCTACATGAGAAAAGAATCCAGAAAAGAATGAATGTATGTGTATGTATAACTGAATCACTTCGCTGGACACTTGAAACTAACACAACATTGTAAACCAACTATATTTCAATAAAATTTAAAGAAGAAAACAAACTTATGGATGCCAAAAGGAAAAGGAGGGGAGGGATAATTTCCAAATTTGAGATTAATAGATATATATATCTGTTAATATATGTATATAGATATATGTATATATATCTGTTAACAGATATATATATATCTGTTAATCTCAAATTTGGAAATTATCATCTGAAAAAGAATATATAATATATATATAATAAATCACTTTGCTGCATACCTAAAACATTGTAAATCAACTATACTTCAATAAAATATACTAAATTTTTTTCAAATTTAAATTTATCATTTTTATAAAAATAGAGGTTATCTTAAAATAAAAAAAGCAGACAATGCTTCTGGAGTTCCCCAGTATCTGGATTTTCTTGCTCTTATCACCCTCCCCCACTCCACAGTCTCCAGAACCAAGGCTTTCAGGCTTATCCAATACCCATGGTGGTTCTATCCCAGGCCCCTGTTCCCAGAGCTCATGTCAGGAGTCCTCAGTGATGGAGAACTTGGGTGGCAGAAACTCTTTGCAAAGAGGCTATGAATAGCCTGACAGGGAGGCATATAACTGAGGGAAGGTGGCCAAGGATGGGGAGAAAAGAAAAGAGCTCTGAGCCCCTGGCATTGCCTCATTTTACATATGAGGAGATCAAGCATAGAAGGGAAGCATGCCTTGTTCAGGGTCAACCAGCCTGTCACACACATTCAGTGTACCACGTCAAAGGCAGGTAATGTCTTTCTCCAAGCATTATTGAATAAGTAGAAATAGTAGGGCCTCAGCCCCTTATTCTTGATTTGGAAAATAGAGAAGGAAATGTAACATCAGAGTGTGGGAGAGGGACTGGAGCCACAACCTCTTCCTCTTCAGCATCTAGTTCTATTTTGCTTTAATAGGATGTAATGTCTTTGGTGGCTCAGTGGTTTAAAAAAAAAAAAAAAACCCGCCTGCCAATGCAAGAGTTTTGACATGGACTTGACCCCTGGGTCGGGAATGAGGTTGATGTTCCCCTAAAGGAAATGAAAACCAGTATTCTTGCCTGGGAAATCCCATGGACAGAGGAGCCTGGCAAGCTATAATCCATGGGGTCTCAAAAGAGACGGGCATGACTTAGAGACTAAACAACAGCAAGAAACAATGTCTGGCAGAATCAGCATCTGCAGGGAGTGCAAAGACCCCCTGGAGACATCTACAGCAGCCACTGCACTGACTGTTTAGATTCAGAGACTTCTGGGCAAATATTATGTCTGGATCTGAGTAGAGATTTAGAAGACTCTGCCAACCAATGATTGTCTTCTCTACTCCAATTGGGGAACGTGACCTATGTTTCCCTACAATAGTTTTTTCTTGTTTCTTTGGGGTTGGGTGGTGGCACGGATGAGGAAGGGGCTCTTTCACAACATTTGAGGAGGGCAACTCCGGTCCAACTATTGTCAGCACCTGCCTGGTGGACAGCTCCACGGCAACCACCAGCTCTCCCCATCTCAATGGGGGATGGAACCATTGGTGTTCTGTGAATGATGGCTTGTCTTTCTCTTGTTACTTCTTTCTTAAGACATCATTTTGTCATAAGGGGAGATCGGATTCAAGAGGTTTTATTCTTTAAGATACACAAAACAGTATGTAAAAAGAAATATCAAATTAACCTGAATAAAGGATTACTTTGGCTAATTATAAGAGCCCGAGTGATTGAGTTAGAAACAGTTCAGGGATCTCAGTGTGTAATAGCTCAGGAATCTCCTATGGCAGGACTTTCAGATCCAAATCAATATCAAGGATACATCATCTCACAAAAATTGTTTGGGCTACTTCCCAGTGCTAATGCAATATGGGAGAGGTTAGTTGGACACTGAAACCTTAGCATTTCAAAGATATTTTAATGTTTTGAGGTTGATGTTCAGAATACTTAAAATCTGGGATGTTCCAGAAAATCCAGAATTGTAGTTATTATGCCCCTAACCAGCAATCTAGAATGACTCAAGTAGAAGAGAGAAGTCTAACTGGAAATGGATGTCCTGGAATTGTGAACACACTGGAAACCAAAGTACTCAGAGGATGTACAGAGATTTTCGTGCCAGGAGTGAGCAGAAAACTTTGAAAAAATATGATTCCATCTATTTCTTCACTTAATAGAAGTGGAACATGCCACTAAAGCCTGTTAAAGGTGTGTAGCCAGGTCAGGTGCTGGCGGGAAGAGGCTGGTTGGCTTCCATTAGGCTCCTTATAAAGCAGCCTTTACTTGGTGAAGTTATGTTATCAGAGTCTGGTTCCCAGCCTGGAAGGCTTGGAAATGTGATTTTGCCAATATTGAGAGTGCCTCCATTTCACTCAGACCAGGGTTTAACTAGTATTTTTAACTGGTTTATTTAGGTATTCACAATACTCTATGATTTATCCATTCATTTTATTTAAGAAACAATTTGTTAAAACTGTTTGATTAGATTTTACTCTTTCTACTCCTGATCCCAAGAAGTCTATGATTATAGCTTTTTACCTGTTTCTAGTTTGACTGAGAGTGTGAGGATTTTGAGTTTAATTCTTAGAATTTTGGGAGTGCCTTGCTGATGATCACATGTACTGATTCCAGGAGGTGGGAGTGGGGAGGAGGAAAAACACATTAGTAATCAGAAAAGGAGGAACGTTTAGAAACAGAGTATTTGATGTCTTCTGAATTTTAAATGAAACTTGATCACAGACTCTTGAGTTCATCTGGAAGAGAAAAGACACAATCCTAGCCAAGAACATTTTGAAAAAGAACAATGGTGAAGAATTTTGCCTATTAAATATAAAAATATGTGATAAAGCTACAGTGATTAAAACACTGTGGTTTTGGTATGAGTGCATGCTAAGTCACTTCAGTTATGTCTGATTCTGCAACCCTATGGACTGTAGGCTGCCTGACTCCTCTGTCCATGGGATTCTCCAGACAAGAACACTGGAGTGGGTTGCCATGCCCTCCTCCAGGGGATCTTCCCGATCCAGAGATTGAACCTGAGTCTCTTACGTCTCCTGCACTGGCAGGTGGGTTCTTACCACTAGTGCCACCTGGAAAGCCTGGTTTTGGCATAGGAATAGACAAATAATTCAGTGGAACAGCACAGAGAGTCCAGGAATAGATTCACTTATATATGTGAGTTTAGCATATGATGAATATATCGAATGAGAAAATCAAGGGAGGAGAATAGGGTGAATTGTATAGTAAATGATTTTATTAGTTATTCATTTAGAAAATAATTAAATTAGATCCCTATCTCACACATACACAAAGATAAAATTCAGTTGTGGAACTAATACTAAAGAACAAAACTAAAACATTTTAGAACAAAACATATGAGATTATTTCTTTTTTTTTTAATCTTGAGAGAGGGAAGATCATTCTAAGTAAGACAAAAATTTAGAACCCTGGAAGAGGCTGGCAGATTTGACTGTGTAATATGGAAAACTTACGTGCCACCCAAGATACCACAGACATGACAAATATAAAACCGGCTCTGGAACTCTGCGCCCACCCTCCAGCTCCTGTCTCCCTCTGCCTGATGCTCCTCTTCTTGGTCCCTGGCTGTGCTTCCGAATCCCCGCTCTCTTGTCTGAGCCTCTCCTGCTCCCTCTGTCAGTCTCTGAGCTTTCCATTGTTTCCTCTCTGGGCTTGTCTCACAGTTTCTTTCCTTGAGAAAAGCCTAAAGAGTGAACTCACACATGGATTGAGAAGTCAGTAAGAAACAAATCGGTCGAGTGGGAGGAAAATTTGCAGTATATATATAACAAAACATTGAGATTCATAAGATATATATAGCAACACAAGCCTATACAAAAGGCAAGTGCTGTCAGAAGACTGGATAAAGGACATACACAGGCCATTGGAAGATACTAAAATGTAAGTGGCTTAGTGATGCTCTGTACCCCTGGCTCCCTCAGAGCAGGAGACCCATCCCTGAGATTCTGGGCACCTCAGTCCCCTGTGACTCCCAGCTGAGTCCTCCTACAGGAACTGTCATTTATTTAGAATGAAAGTGAATGCTGTCATTCCTAGCAGAGCAGTCACAGAGAACTTTGAATTACACTAGAAATGGGGTCACTGCCATTTATAAATAAAAGTGGTCTTTACAGCTGCCACCATAATTGTGTCAGTTTCCTAAGTCTAACTTTAGTCTTTTTTAATTTAAACACTTAATTCCCTTTCCACATAAAAAAGGGAAAGACCTAATTTGCATTTATGTTAATCACATGTTATTATCTAAATCAAGACTTTTTTGGGTATTTGCTTGCTTTTATATCAGGAACTGTGAGGTTCCAGGGAAATTTGTTCTGCCGTTCCGACTCTCCCGGGAGGCGCTCTGACTGACCTCTGTCCTGGCTAATGACAGGAGCCGAGGGCCAGGACAGGGGGCCGTGGCTGAAGCCTCTTTGGGATCTGACTCTCCTCAGAACACAGGAACGCCGAGTGGACTGGAGCAGAACTGCAGGGACAGGCATGAGTCAAAGGGAAATGTTGCTGACAACAACAGCTGTTGTGCCATTGTGCCATTGTGCTTCCCCTGGCAGCTCTGCAGGTCCACGTGTTCACGATCCCCCATCACTCCCCAGTGCACAGCGTGATGGGATGTTTACTGCTCACCTGAGCAGCTGAGGTCCAGAGGGGCCAAGGATATAAACAAGGAGGACAAAAGCAGGACTTGAACCCAAATGTCAGACCACACACATTCCTGACTGAGTGCATGACTCCTCTAAAAAGCCCCTCCCACTTCTTTATGCTCCTACAGGTCCTTGTTCATTCAAAATTATGTCAGATTTGAAGTATCTCTGTAACCTTTGGACGATTCTTGTAACACCTCTGTGGGGTGGGTACAGTCTACCACCAGAGACACCTCATACTCTGAGGGCCTCATGTTCACCTGGAGAGTCCAGGAGATTCGGCAAAATGAGTTCATTTTCTCATCAAGTCATTCATCATTCCTTACAGAAGTAGCCTTAGATGGGCAAGTGGGAATTCTCTTTGCTCTTCTCACCTCGCTATGATCCTGTTTCTTTTTCCTACTCCTTGGCCACCCCCAGGACCCTAACTCCATTCCAGAGCTGTAGTGTCATATCCTAAGATCTTCAGGTCTTCAAGTCTTTCAAAATCAGCAGAGAGAAGCATCCATAAAACAAGTCATCCTCTTTCTAATATTGATCGTCTTCTGTAGCCTGGGGTTTCTGTGCCAACAGAGTGTCGGCCACTCTACTATCTAGAGACAAGCCTTCCTCATAAGGGACAGGTGAGGTTAACTGTAGGAAAGAAGTGGATGAGGGGGAAAGGAAACCTCACGCAGCTATCACATGCCTGGGTCTGTCACCTCTGTAGATGGTGGGCT
Source organism: Ovis aries (assembly GCF_016772045.2). Taxonomy (NCBI): domain Eukaryota; kingdom Metazoa; phylum Chordata; class Mammalia; order Artiodactyla; family Bovidae; genus Ovis; species Ovis aries. Next base: position 42,000,928 of record NC_056068.1, on the reverse strand, counting down.
CCTTGAGGGCAAGGATGTGCCATAATCCTCGCTACCCCCACATTAAGCATGGGATCTGCTTCAGAGTGAAATCTCAGTGAACACTGGATGAGTGAAAACACTCAGGTAGAGAGAAATAGACCTCAAGAGCATTCCGGAACCCAAACCTCCTTCACATGGGGCTGCTGTGACTTCTTTTGATTGATTCATTCAGCAACATTAAAAATTATCTTCACCAACCTGGGCCTGAGAGAACACAGTCCCTTCCCTCATGCTAAAGAGCTTCTGAGTGATTCTGGGAGAAACAAATGAGCCACACAGTCGCTGTGGTGTCTTGTCACTAGGGGATGGGGGTCCACAGGATACAGTGGGAGCTCAGAGGAAGGACCTCCAGCCAGACAGGGGATTGGGGGAGGCTTGAAGTTCTCTCTAAAAGCTGATAGGTTCCTGCTAGAGATGGGGAGAGGTTGTGGAGAGCCAGCAGAGAGGGAGCTGGCTTGCAGTGGGGTCAACAAAAAACTTGGCTATTTTCACCAGCCTCCGGCCAGGAAGGGGGAGTGAGAAGCCTCAAATGGAGCTTTGACACTGTTTTTCTTTCTTCTGGAGAGCTGCCACGTGCCGCCACAGAGAGCATTTCACGGGTAGATGCATATTATTCCAGTGTGTTTATCTAGGAAACCGGAGCCCAGCTCCAGCATCTGGTTTTCAGCACAATCCTGAACAAAGTCCAATTTTCCAGTTGGGTTTAATGAAAATAAAACCTGGGAAGCTGTGGGCTGGCTGCATATCGGGGGTGAGTCCTGGGCTCGGGCAGGGTCACTGGCTGCAGGGCCGGAAGGGCTCCAGCAGGTCACGGATTCCGTGGGACTGGCTGTGAGGCTGGCACTGAAGACAACTTCGCACAGAGGGGGAGAGCTGCCAGCCTGGCTCGGAGGAGCGTGCCTCACGGAGGAATGGATGTCTTTGGATTCCATCTGGCTCAACCTGACAAAAGTTGACGGAGTACCTTCTGTGGCCAAAGCACTGGGCGGAGTTGTAGGGAGGGGTGAGATGCAGATGTGAACCAGCTCTGGCCCTGGCCTCCCGGAGGGCAACACAGAGCCACCAACCTGCCAGACAAGCTGACTGATGAGTGAGACCCTTGACAGCCCCTGTCAGCACTTGCAAGCTGTCTGGGAAGCTGGGATGTGAGAGGGACCCATTTTTATTTTTTTCATTTTCATGTTCTTTATTTTTATTTTATTATTTATTTATTTTTTACTTTATAATATTGTATTGGTTTTTCCATACATCAACATGAATCCGCCATGGGTGTACACATGTTCCCAATTCTGAACCCCCTCCCACCTCCCTCCCCATACCATCCCTCTGGGTCATCCCAGTGCACCAGCCCCAAGTATCCTGTATCCTGCATCGATCGAACCTAGACTGGCGATTCGTTTCTTGTATGATATTATACATGCTTCAGTGCCATTCTCCCAAATCATCCCACCCTCTCCGTCTCCCACAGAGTCCAAAAGACTGTTCTATACATCTGTGTCTCTTGCTGTCTCGCATTTGCAGGACCCATTTTTAAAAGACACATTGAAAAAGATATAGAGGGCCTTCAGCGCTTCCTAGGTGGAGCTACTGGTAAAGAACTCGCCTACCAATGCAGGAGACCTAAGAGATGTGACTTTTATCCTTTGGTTCAGAAGATCCCCTGGAGGAGAGCATGGCAACCCACCCCAGTATTCTTGCCTGGAGAATCCCATAGACAAAGGAGCCTGGCAGGCTACAGTCCGTGGGGTCACAAAGAGTCGGACATGACTAAAGTGACTTAGCACACATGCACATGGTGTTCAAGGAGACCTGAAACCCAGAACTCATACAGTTCTCCTTGTTCTCATGGCTGCCCATCCTGCATGACCTGCCTCATTTTCCCATCTCGTTGCAGATCCGGTATTTCTGTTCTCCAGACTGCATGGCAAGAAAACACAATTTCCCCAACTGTCCCTGAGTTCACATGAGCCTCCTTCTCTCACTCTTTCTTTCCCATTTCCAGATTTCTTGGGAAAAGGTGTTCATTGGGCCTGGTAGGTGACAAACTTACTCTTGGTAAAATCAGCTATGGCCAGGGGTCAGGGTCACATGCGTAAACAGGGGGAAGGGGAGCTGATCCTGACCTGGGCCTCTTCTTCAAGGAAAGTGCTTATGGGAAGATGTACATCACAGGCAGCTTGTCCTCCACCTAGTCTACTGATGTAAGGGAGATGGGATAGGGCTGCTCATCCATGAGTGTCGGAAGCAGGGCTAAACCCAGACTCCTGACTCCCAACCCAGTGCTCTTTCCACTACACCCCGTTCCTTCGGTCCTGACGCAAAGCCAACAATTGTGAAATAGACTCTGCCCATGCCGTTTCCCCGTGGGAGCAGCTCCAGAATTAGCAGTGTTGATTAGAGAGAATTTTGTTGGCGGACCTTGGAATGAGCTGGAAGCTGAACATCAGTGGTGGGGCTGGTTGAAAACCCTTGGGGAAGCTACCAGAAGGTGTGTGTCATAGGTTGCAGACAGGATGATCTCTCACAGGGCTGTGAGGCTTTTGGGGGAAGGATGGCCTCTTACTCTTGTCTCCTTTACCTGGAGGTTGCTTCTTAGGGCAGAATGTAGAGGAGGCCAAGGCAGGGCAGGGAGGAGGTACCTCTTTCTCCTTGGTCCTGGCTCAAACTAGCGAGCCATAAAATGGCCTTTGGTGGAGATAACTTTCCCTGAGACTAGGGAGCAGAGTTCCCAAGCCAGGCCAGAGAGCTAACTCCTGAATGACTCCTAGGGGGAGGCAATTGGTATATCCTGGTCATCCTTCAAAGCTCCTGATGATGACATTTTTCTTTCATTGTACCATCTTGGCGTGGGAAGTGATGTGATGTTTTCCAGGATGCTGTCAGTGGTGGGCACACCCTGCTGCTCCTGCTCCTGACTCTCCAGAGCCTCATGACTGAGATCATTGATGTTGTGGCTTCCAAGTCTGAGCCCAGCCCAAGGCTGGAGCCAGTCCTGATGGTGGCATCAGTCCATTCCTGGGGGCTTAGAACCATCTTCCTACTGGTAGACCTGGCAAGGGGAACACCAGGCCCAGCCCCTGGTTGGGCTCCTTCTGCCTTTCTGTGTTGGGATATCCATAGACTGGGCTCCTGCCTTGGTCCCTTCTTCCTATTTTACTTGGTAATACTTCCCTGAACCCAAACTACCCAGGGCTCCATATCCACTTACAACCTTTGAACTGCTGTGCATTTCTCCAGCCACTGATGAGCACCATGATCTAGCTTCACCTGTTCTATATCACCTCTCATCTCTGTCTTCTCTGCCTACTGGACAGGCTGCCTTAAATGCTAGTGTGGATCAGAATGCCTTTTTCAGCTGAGCTGGAACCTCTGGCTCAGGGTTAATGAGGAAGCTCTTTCTGTCCTCTCTTGTTCCTCTCTCGGGCTCTGCCTACTTCTCTGTGCCCGTTCAAGTGATATTTAGCGTGAGCTGTGCTTCATGTCCCACTAGACCCTGTATTGAAGTCTTCCCTCCTTTCCATTTGTCTTTTTTTCATTAATTGTGAGGATTGTTGGGAGTCAGTGGTCAGCAGCCTTTTCCCCAGGGAACAGACCTCCTAGTATACCAATGAGGGCTGCTGACATTTTAGAATCAAGCAAATCATGTAAATATGCCTGGAATATTACAGATTATCTTGTATCAGGATGACCATCAAACAACAGGATTAATCCAAGTCTAAGCAGCTCTGCTCAAGGTGAAGAAGGAGAAAAATAGACCATATTCCTCACTCATTTGATTTTAATTCTTCCTCCCGTGATGCAGGCAGGTATCACCTAGGCACTCTTGGCTGACCCTTCACAGTCCTTTCCTCAATCCAGCTGCTGAAATGACATTGTTTACATCTCTGAATTTGGGTCTATAAGGTTCCTGCATCTGCAGGGGCTGTTCTGTCTAATCACTTCCTCTCCCTGGGACATGGTTCCTAGAGCGTTTGCCCAAGGCTGAAATGTCCTCATCCTCCTACCTACCCACCATCCATCCATCCACCATCATCCATCCATCCATCCACCATCCATCCAGTCACAGTTAATGCTTCTGCCAGGTTCTGCACTGTGCAATGAGAACACGGTGACAAACAAGTAAAGTGTGGTTTCCTCCCCGAGGGACCCCTGTGCCCCGCCTCAACCACCCCAGCGCCTCTTAGCTGGAGCCACTGATGTGCCCACCTTTGGGCCTGGGCTTGTTTTTGTGAGGATGACAGATAAAAGTGGGGGAGCCTGATGATATACATGTAGACAATAATTAATGCTAGTTGGCTGTAAGAAATGACTCGCATGGCAAAAGAGAACAGCAGGAATCAGAAGGGAGACCTATTTAGATAGGATGTTGGGAGTAGGCTTTCTGAGAAAGTTACCTTTAAGCTGAGATCTGAAGGATATGCTGGAACAGAAATGCACAGGCAGCAGACAATAAAATACGCCAAGGCCTGAAGGTGGGAAAGAAGATGGTTTCAGGAATGGAAAGCAGCATGACTGAAATACAGTAAAAGAGGAAAGGACATGGAATGGGACCAGGGAGGTAGGCAGGAGACATATTAATGCAGAGCCTTTGGGTTACAGTGAGGGAGTTGGAAAGGGAAGAGGCTTAATCAAGGACTGATGTTATCTGATTTATACTTTTAAAAGATGACTCCAGGACCTCTCATATGGTCCAGTGGTTAAGACTTTGCCTTCCAATGCTTTGGTCATCCTTCAAAGCTCCTGACATTTTTCTTTCATTGCACCATCTTCACGGGTTCAGTCCCTGGTTGGGGAGCTGAGATCCCCAACATGCCTTGGGGCCAAAGAAACAAAAGCATGAAACATAAGCAGTAACAAATTCAATAAAGACTTTAAAAATAGTCCACATCAAAAAATTTTACAAAAAGAAAAAAAAAAGATTGCTCTAGTTGCTATGTGGATGATAGTTTGGAGAGAGGTCCCGTGGAAGTGGGGAGACCAGATGGGAACTACTGCAGTCTTTCAGCTGAGAGATCTGATGTCATGGCCCTGGAGACACATTTTGGATTAGAGTATAGGAAGTCAGAGGTGGTAGGCAAGGGAGACTCCATGCATGAGGCCCAGGTTTCTGGCTTGAGAAACTATGTGAATAGAGGTGTCTCTAACAGAGATACGGAGACTGCAGGCAGAGAAGCTTCATTTGGCCGAGAAAATCCAGAGTTCAGACTTGGGCATGTCCGTTAGACATCCAAGTGGGTCAAGTAGGCAGTTGGAGAAATGAGACTGGAGCTCAGGGAAGAGGTTGGGCTGAAGTCAGTTAATTAGCCTTATCAGCACATGAGAGCAATGAGACAGAAGGACACTTAGTATCTGCTCCCCTGGCAGCTTTGCCCCAGAGCTAAGGTCTTTCATGCTGCCTTAAAGAAAGAGGTTGGGGGTAGGGGTCCCAGGACATGTTTCTCATAAGAGTGGGGCTTTGGGTTCCTGCAGGGTCAGGACTGTACAGAATAGTGATTCAATTGGGGTTAGGAACTTTCTCTTCTCCATTGGGACCAGCCTTTCCTAGGACTGTTTTAAATTCCATTGATTTTTTTTTTTTTCCTTTGCTCTGGAAACAACTCCTTTTTATGTAAGCCCTCTCAGAAAGTGACGAATCATGGAAAAATTCTCTTCGATTTGGATTCAGCAAAGATGGCACATCTTGCTCTATGGTGTGGAGGCCACCCCCACGGATGCACTAGAGGCCGGAGAGCTGGAAAGTAGATGCAGGTGGCCAGGCTGGGTCATCACAACTCTTCACTCCTAAGAAACCATACATAGCTTCACAAGATATGGAGGGAGCCCAGGGGGATGGTGGGGGTGGGGCACTCGGCCGTGTCTGATTGCCAAGGCAGGAAGGGAAAAATTGGACGAGGAGGGGAAAATGTTTCTCTGGGGCAGGAAGAACACAGTGTACTTCTCTTGCTTCCAGGAGGAATTCTCCTGCCCAGGGTTCCAGTCTCTCCCATGACTGAACTCTCTAGTAAAGAAGTCAGTGATCTGACCCCAGGGAACCTCCAGTGGAGGTGCCTGCTGCCATAATTCTTGACTCTAAAGGACACATTTGGGGAAAGCAGAGTCCTGTCCCTCTTCCCATAGGGAGAGCTCCCTGAGCTTTTAACACTTCTCCAGGGATGAAATGCCTGCTTCTGCTCTTCATTTCTTCATTTCTCCACACTTCCCCTCAACCCTGATTTCCTTTCTTATATCTTTATTTCCCAATTCTCTGCCTCACGATGGAATGAAGTGGTGTGTAAGGGCTGATGTCCTTGGCCATAGCCGTAGAATGTTGACAGTGGCAACAGAAAGTGAGGAAAAAGCAGAGAAGCTCCATGTACTCAGATCCCAGAAGGTACCTCTTCAAGCCTCAAGGTTGTGATACTCAGTAATAAAGGAGGAGGTACAGGGTGGAGATGAACTTCCAGTGGGCGAAGAGAAGGGAATCAGCTGTCACCATGGGCACATTTGCTAGACAGGATAGACTTAAAAGTGGCATGTTGATTGAACAGTTGTCAAGATTATAAAGAAGAGAGACTAGTGGAATCAATTTGGAGAGCAGTAACATCAACTTGGAGAGATGGTCGTCGATCTGTGGCCCCTGGTGGTCCTTCTCCCTCCCTTCCTCCTCCCACCCCCAGGTGCTTCTCTCTAAGGTTAAAGCCATCTCCCTCTTGGGCTGAGACAAAGTAACTGGGAGCCGAGGCAATGGCTGTTGAAAATGCAGAGGACTCGGGACTTCCCTAGTGGTCCAGTGGCTAAGACTCTGTGCTCTCAATGCAGAGGGCCCAGTTCAATCCCTGGACAAGGAACTAGACCCTACATGATGCAACTAAGATTGAAGATCCTGTGTGCCGCAACTAAGATCCAATGCAGCCAAATGAATACATATTTTAAAAAAGAAAAGAAAACGCAGAGATCGCTCTGGGGCACACAATGACCCGGGAGTGGCGGACACAGAAGGTCTGGATGGTAAAAACCACCCCTTCCCCTTTCTTTTTTCTCTACTTTTTGTGAGTTTTATGGAGTTAGTATAGGAACCCTGGGTAAATGCTTCAGCGGCGTCTCATCTTTCTGAGAGTAAAATCCAAAGTTCTTATCGCAAACCTAAGGCATCACTGACTCGATGGACGTGAGTCTGAGTGAACTCTGGGAGTTGATGATGGACAGGGAGGCCTGGCGTGCTGTGATTCATGGGGTTGCAAAGAGTCGGACACGACTGAGCGACTGAACTGAACTGAACTGAAGGCCTTTCATGACTCGGTCCCCACTGCTTCTCCTTGTGTTCTCCTTGTTCACTCTTTCCAGCCAATTGGCCTCCTTGCTGTCCTTTGGTGACGCCAGCATATCACATCTCAGGGTCTTAGCATTTGCTGTCTCCTCTGCTTGGAGCTCTTTTCTCAGAGACCTGCGTGCCTCACTCCCTCAGTCAGGTTGTCTGTTTCAAAGTATTCAAATGCTTCAAGGTATTCAAATGCTACCTTAACAGAAAAGCTTTCTCCAGGCATTCTACCTGAGTCAGACACCTCCCCAGTTCGCCTCTCCGCTATCCATCACTTTTCATGCTTAATTTTTCTTCACAGCTCTTCATCACCCTGTATCATATTACATGTCCATCTGCTTCAGGTCTGCCTTTTCCTGCTTGAATGTAACTATTCAATACTGCATTCCCAAAGCCTAAAACACCATCTGGCACATGCAAGAATTCAATAAATATTTGTTGGGTGAGTGGATGACTGATTAAATCCACTGGAAGTAGAGGTTTGGGTGACTCACTAGCATTGACATGTAATCTGCACAATGAATGTTTGTCACAGTTATCAACATTTTCTTCAAATTAATCCACTTTCTAATAATCTTGTCTCACTAGTGCAAAATGACTCCTCAGTGTTGGGCCAAGTGCCAGGTTTTTCCTGGAAAGATTAGCCAGAAAGACCAGCAGGGTGCTCAAGCTGAGCCCCTGATATCTGAGAAGAGGGCCATGGCACTCCTGGGACTTTGACAATGATCTCACACTTATCTGAATTTCCCTGGAAGGAAGCCTGGGCTATGTCCCTCTCTGTGGATGAAGAGGAAGGAAGGGGGGATATTAGTTAGGGTTCTCCAGAGAGACTACTGACAGGACACACACACACAGAGACACATCTACCCATCTCTCTATCCATCCATCTATTTACCTATCAAGAGGTATCAGAAAGTTGTGCAGAACAGAGGTAGGGGATGGGTAAGATTGGAGAGGAGGAGTCAGCTAAGGGGAAAGAAATGGAGATGAGAGACAAGTAGATCCAAAGAAAAAGGAATTGAGGGCATGTCAGCTGAAGGCCCCTGCCTCAGTAAAGCAGATGTAGAGGCTCTCCTGAAAATGCTGACGTCAGCAAAGGCAGTTCGTGGGGTTTGAAGGGAGAAGATAAAGGCAGCTTGTTGGCCAGAGAAGTGAGGAAACCCTGGGCTGAATGAGGGGCTACAAGAAGGCTCCCCAGGAGATGGAGGGTGTGACTCAGACCCTCCTGCAGCCCTCACTGGCAAAGGGTTTGAGGACTAGACAAGAGGGGACTGGGAGAGGACTGGGAGTCAAGAAGGCCAGAGGGTGCTGATTGACCTGCACTGGAGACCCTGGGAGAGGCCCAAAGCCTGGAAGTCATCCGGGGGCTCCAGGCAGGCTGGCAGAAACGGAAATGTGAGGTTGGATTGGGGGCTGCGCTCTCCAAGGGGGGTCCACAGCCTGAGGAAGGGGCAGGGGTTCGTCATGGTGACCATGTCCTCATATCCCTGTAGCTGTTCTTGGTCTGTCTGGAACAGCCCTGTCCTTGACGTGTCCCTGCAGCCCCACGCACGCCTCTTTCACTGGCGGCTCAGGTGGGGACAGTTATCTCCTCTGTGCTCCCAGCGCCTGGGCGTGCCTTCTCGCAGCGCTTGTCAGGCTGGATTGAAGGTGACCCTGTCCCTCTACTTCTCCCACAACCCCCAGCCATGGGACTGTGATTTCTTGAGGGAACAGGCTTATGTCTTGCTCATTTGTGGGGCCCTCTGTGGGTCTTCAGACAACTATGTCCTGAAATGGGGCTCTCCTGAGGATGGGCTTATGCCCGGGATTCCAAGTGAGAGTAAGTGGAGGGCTGTGGTGGGAGGCTGGGTGTCGCCTCTGCCTTCCTCTTTGCTTTCCCTCCCTTCCTTCTTTGTCTTTTTAAAGATTTTTTTTAATGTGGACCATTTGAAAAATCTTCATTGAATTTTTATAATATTGCTTCCGTTGTTTATGTTCTGTTTTTTTGACCCTGAGGCATGCGGGATCTTAGCTCCCCCACTAGAGATTGAACTCACACCCCCCACTGCATTGGAAGGTGAAGTCTTAACCACTCGACCACCAGGAAGTCTCTTTCCTTTCTTTTTTCAAATTGAGGTATAGTTGATTTACAATATTGTATTTGTTCCAGCTGTAGAGGGTAGTGATTCAGTATTTTTATAGCTTATGCTCCATTAAAAGTTATTATAAGGTAATGGCTATAATTCCTCCACTCTGTTGTACAATCTATCCTTGTTGCTTATCTATTTTATACACATTCCCTCTCCTTCCTTTCCTCCTTCCTAACCCAGCTCTTCCGTTCTCTGTTCTGGGGAAAAGAGACAGAGCAATCCAGACCAGATGATAGCCTCAGACAGTACAAAGTCTGAGCAGCCCCCAGCGCTCAACACCGGAGCGCTTTCAAAGCTCAGACCCACCTGCTACAGAACGAGAAGCGCCGCACCGCGCGGGAAAGCGGCGGCCCCAGGGAGGGTCGGTAGGGGGCGCCCGGAGTAGACAGTCGGCCTCCTTACCTTCCCCTGTGGGTGATCTCAGACTGGGTTAGCAGCAGTATCGCAGATGGGATGCTTACGGTCATAGCTGAGGGCTTGCGCAGCCATTCCCTGGCTGCATAATCCAGTGCCACTCACAATCTTAGTTTTCACAGCTATAAAATGGGTTTAGTAATAGGACCATAAAATGTGAAAATGTTCTCAAAGCGTTTTCACATCTGTTACTGATAGAGGCTAGCTGTCTCTAGGACTTAAATTTCCCGATTTCCCGCCTAATACCTTTTGCATCCATCAAACATGTTTGGCAGGGCTAAGGATGAAAAATCCTCCTTGGGTGGGCCTCCTCTCTGAGGATGACAAGTTCTCAACAACTACTGTAAACGCTGTTGGCCCCACTCCTGCCTGGGCTTTTTATTACCTAGTGGGGGTGCCCTAGAAAGGGAATTGTAGGCACAGAAAAGGATGAAAAGTTGCTCTGCCAACCCTGATTGAGCCCTTTATTTATTCAACAAGTGTTCATTGAGCACTATTGTATGTAAGGCTGTTCCAGGCACTGGGGATACAGCGGTGAGTCAGATAGCATGACAATTCTGGACTGGTTTTTCACTTTTAAAGTCTTGACCAATCCGGTCTTAGACGGCACTAGTGGTAAAGAACCTTCCTGCCAATGCAGGTAGAGGTAAGAGAAGGCAGGTTCCATCCCTGGGTCGGGAAGATCCCCTGGCAGTGGGCAGGGCTACCCACTCCAGTATTCTTGCCTGGAGAATCCCTTGGACAGAGGAGCCTGGTGGGCTACAGTCCATGGGGTCACAGAGTCAGACACAACTGAAGTGACTTAGCATGCACATCCTAGATTAGTTTCAGGTTTCCCTACATCCGGGGCCAGAAGGTTCTGCCTCTCCACCCTCAATCCCAGCCCCTGCCCTCTGTAAATGACAGCCTTGGAGGAGCTCTGTGCTGGGGTCGAAACATCAGGCTCAGAAATGCCAAGGCTTTTGGAGGCCAGGGGCTGACACCTCCCCCACGCCCATCTCTCCCACAGCTTCCTCAGGGAGTTTCACCCTCATAAAGAGTGATGAACTCTGGGCTTTGTCAGGCATAAGTCATCCTCAGAGTCTGACTGAACTCACCCAGCACAAAGTGTGGCTGAGTTTGGGCTGGTTCCCTCTCCCCCTCCTCTACTGTGCTCTCAGAGAAGTCAGTCTCTAATTCCTCAGCCTTAACTCTGGGTGTCAGCTGGAGCCTTCCTGAAATTTCCCAGTTGCTGGTTCTCTCTGTGTCCAAGTTTCTAATCCCCAGGCTCCTGCTTTTGCTCAGCGTTCCAGAATCCAGGTCTAGAGCACCTGAGAAGTGAAACCACGGCTGATGATCTTTAGGGATTCCCATAGTGCCTGCTGAGATGGAGGCAGCCCAGGCCCCAGGATGGCACAGAGAGGCCTGGAGCCTGGTCCTCCTGCTCTTACTCGTTTGCTGTGAAATGTAGGGTAGGTCACTTTCCTTCTCTGGGCTCAGATTACTTGTTTGTTCATCTACCCATTCAGCCACCAGTCTAGTAAACATTTTGACAACTCTCCATCTCCTGGCACTGTTGGATAAAGTCTCAGCTCCTCAGCACAGCATTTAAGGGTCCTCATAGTCTGAACCATCTGAGAGGGAGCTGGATGAGAGATTTTGTTTCCTGAACTGTTTTTATTCTGCCCTGACTGCCCAGCCCTTCACACACCACCCCTGGAGCAACGGCTGGTCTCCTGTGCCAGGTAGTCTGGCAGGGACACATGCAGGTTACCTGAGTGCAAAGAAGCTCTGTCCTTCCTAGAATTTCCTGGGAATTTTGGCCGCCTACTACTAAAAGACCCAAGGGTTTTGAAAGGTCTTCCAGTTCCTGAATTCAGGTCTAAACCTGGGGGTGGGTGAAGCACAGAGAAGCAGGTTATAATGAGAACCAGCTGACCTGGAGAGGCTCAGTGGAGTAGGTCTCTGGATGCACAGTCCAGGGAATAAAAGGAAAGGTGGGAGGAGAAAGAGTTCTGTAGGAGTCAAAACCAGGAGAGACCTGGGAGTGGTCATGGGCGGATTGGTGTGACTCAGAAATGGGGACTTGAGTTTGCTGCTGCCTTGGTGTCCAGACTGTCGGGGAGAGACAGTCTGGGCAAACTGGGTGTGTGTTCTGTTCCATCACTTGACCCACAGTGCTTAGCTCAGCTTATGACATGTGGCTCAGGAGACGTGTGGCTTATGATACGTGGCTCAGAGTAAATTCTAGGGCTTGAACAGAGCTTTGGGGAAGAGACTTGATCTTTTTCCACTGGACTTATATCCAAGAAGATGAAGGCTTGGAGTTGCTGGGAGCCATTTTCTCTTAGCTGTGACATCTGAGATTGAAGTCAACAAGGTGGAGAGCAGCGTTGAGCCTCTTATGCTGCTTTGCCTGAAGCTGCCCATCCCTGGGACGTTTTAGTTTCATGCCCCTCGCCTATTATTATTATTTGCTTGAACCTATTAAATTTGTGTGTGTATGCATGTGTTTTAATCACTTGCGACTAAAAAGTCCTACGCAATATAGAGACCACGATAAACTCCATCTTTATTAGTAAAGGTCAATGTGACGGGAAGGTTTTTCAGGAGATCGTTAGAATTCAGCCCCACGTGACTTAGTGGTGATCATCTGCTCACGACGGCTGCCCTGTGCAGGGATAGTAGAGCCTCACTGACTCAGAGACTGGCAGCCTGGGGGCTCAGGAGAGCTGCTTTATGGGTCCAAGTGGGGCAGGCCCAGAGCCTGTCCACCTGGTCACAAGTGTACCTGCCCTGCACCGCTTGTATACTGTCTGGCTACTGTCTGCAGCCCAAGATAAATCCGCTCACATAGTCCCAGGGAAAAGGGATTAATTAGACACCAAGTCTGGGACTTAATCTCCTCCTGAAGAGAGTATGTGCTTCGGAAGGCCCCACTTGAAAGCAAAGACTGAGAGAGATATTCTGTGTCCCTCTGATGTCCTTCATCATAGCAGGCATGAAGCTGTCACTCCCTCACTATGACTTAGCCTAACATCTCCTCCCCAAGTGGATTTCTGGGTCTTGACCTGGAAAAGTGGAGCCTAGACAGGGAGCCAGGCTACCCTGGCGGCTCAGATGGTAAGGAATCCACTTGCAGTGCAGGGGACCTTGGTGTGATCCATGAGTCGGGATGATCCCCTGGAAAAGGGGATGGCTGCGCACTTCAGTGTTCTTGCCTGGAGAATTCCATGGACAGAGGAGCCTGGCAGGCTATAGTCCATGGGTCGCAAAAGGTCGAACGCTACTGAGCAAATAACACACACACACACACACACACACACACACACAGAGGGAGCCAGGACCTCTAGCCTGCAGAGGTCTTCAAATGCAGCAGATGGAAGTGAATACTAGAACAGGTTATGTAGAATTTGTGGTTTTCTGGACTAACACTCAAAGCAGAAGTGAAGTTCCCTCAATAGTAAATGGTCCCATACAGAGGAGAACTTTGTTATCCTAAATACTTTATTTGCTGCCTGTATAAATGAACCACAACTTTTATATGTTCCAACTTTCATAAAACTTTCACTTGTGTAACTACATGTTGATACCTTGAAACTGGTACTTTGTCTATCAGCTGATGGACTTTGTGTTCCTTCTTGGTGGCCAATTGCTCCCTGCTGCTGCTAGCGGATGAGGGACCGGGTCTCTACCTTGGGGTGGGGCCACAGGAAGTATGTATGGTGGAGTTGGCCCCATTGCCCTCTATGTGCCAAGGGGACCCCTAGTCCCCTGGATGCTCGGGGCCTGGAACTTGCCTGTTGATATGATTGCTGAATAGGGTAGCTGCTTCCATCTCCCTTCTTCCCTCCTGTGGTCCTTGCATCTTGTAGGGTGGGGAAGGAGCTTGGTGGCTTATGTTCTGTGATGGCAAAGGTGGTCTTCTGCCTGGGGATGGTGGAGATTTTGCTAATCTGTAGTAGCAGAGAAGATGCAGGTAGCAAGGGATGGTGGAATCTTGGAATAGAAGCCACAGCCTGGACTTCTCCAGGCCCCATGGAACAACAGGGAGATGTCCGTGAAGCCTTGCACCTGCCAGGACCCAAGTTGAGTAATAACTTTGATGTTTTTGCAAATAGAAAACTGATGTGTTTAATTAATTATACCTCTTAACGTCATTGTTTTCCCTCAAAGAGCCAGTTATAAAGACGATCACTAGAGGGCAGGAGAGACTTCTTTAGCAAGAGCAGGCTTCCAGCCCAGACCAGCACTTTCCCGTACCTGGGGTTGAACTGCCTGATGCTTCCCCATTCATATAGGAAATGAGAATATGTGTATGGCACACTGGGGTAAACTGAAAGGAACTTGGGGATACCTGTTTGGGCTTAGTGAAAAATGCTCAGCATTTTTTCACATTTTGTAATTATAGTAAGATACAAAGTAAAGGAGAATTCAGTTTAGTTCAGTTCAGTCGCTCAATTGTGTCCGACTCTTTGAGACCCCATGGACTGTAGCGCGCCAGGCCTCCCTGTCCATCACCAACTCCCGGAGTCCACTCAAACTCATGTCCATTGAGTCGGTGGTGCCATCTAACCATCTCATCCTCTGTTGTCCCCTTCTCCTCCCACCCTCAATCTTTCTCAGCATCAGGGTCTTTTCCAGTTAGTCAGTTCTTCTCATCAGGTGGCCAAAGTATTAGAGTTTCAGCTTCAACATCAGTCCTTCCAATGAATATTCAGGACTGATTTCCTTTAGCATGGACTGGTTGGATCTCCTTGCAGTCCAAGAGACTCTCAAGAGTCTTCTCCAACACCACAGTTCAAAAGCATCAATTCTTTGGTGCTCAGCTTTCTTTTACTCCAACTCTCACATCCATACATGACTACTGGAAAACCATAGCCTTGACTTGACGGACCTTTGTTGGTAGAGTAATGTCTCTGCTTTTTAATATGCTCTCTAGGTCATAACTTTCATTCCAAGAAGTAAGTGTCTGTCAATTTCATGGCTGCAATCACCATCTGCAGTGATTTTGGAGCCCCAAAAAATAAAGTCTGACACTGTTTCCACTGTTTCCCCATCTATTTGCCATGAAGTGATGGGACCAGATGCCATGATCTTAGTTTTCTGAATGTTGAGCCTTAAGTGAACTTTTTCATTTTCCTCTTTCACTTTCATCAAGAGGCTCTTTATTTCCTCTTCATTTTCTGCCATAAAGGTGGTGTCATCTGCATATCTGAGGTTATTGATATTTCTCCTGGCAATCTTGATTCCAGCTTGTGCTTCTTCCAGCCCAGGGTTCCTCATGATGTACTCTGCATATAAGTTAAATAAGCAGGTGACAATATATAGCCTTAACACAGTCCTTTTCCTATTTGGATTCAAAGGAGAATAATAATATTGAATTTGTATAAAATTTTAAATAAAATTATGTCAAATATTTTACTGTTGAATATGAGTTGGCATCCACTAACATATCTTTCTATATCTAATTTTAAACTTAAATGGAGACATGAAATTTCTGATTAAGATTTTTAGTTATTTCTTCAAATGATGACTGTCAAGAATAATCACCATTGATGAGAAAATTCATTCATACAAACTTGTGATAAAATAATTAAAAACAACTTTATAATGGCTCAAAAATTTACAGCAGTTGAAATTATGTTTGAAGACTATAAGCTTTTGCTCTTCTTCTATTGATTAATTCAGTGCTGCAATTTCTTGTGATAAAGCATTGGATTTAGCATCCATTGAATCTCTTGGATTTGCATATACTGAAATAATGATGATTCATTATTCACATGCATTCTTAGAGCAGTCACCCTGCAGTCAGCCTGGGTGTAACTAAAAAAAACTCAGCTGCTGAAAAAGATAAGAAGCAGCCCATATACAGAGAGTAACCATTGTCCTGATTTGTCCTGAAGGGCTCTGACTTACATCTTCCAACTTGACATGACTATTCATAGCGCCTCCTTTCACTCAAAAAAAAAAAAAAAAAAATTTGCATCAGTTTGTCAGTTTGGTGTTGATACACATAACGTGGATGAATCTCAAAAACATCCTGTGTGAAAAAAGCCAGACACCAGTAAAGTACATGCTGTATGATTGATTTCATTTATTTGAAATTCTAGAACAGGCACAACAAATTTGTAATGATGGAAAGCAGATGAATAGTTGTCTGGGGCAACAGGGTGGTGCAGGGGAGTGGGTGATGACTGCAAAGGGGTACATAGGAACTTCCGCTGCAAGGGCAAGGTTTTCTATCTTGATTGCGGCAGTGATCACCCTGGTAGATCACCCACACATACATTTGTCAAAACACATAGTTTTGTATAATATATTTAAAATGGATGTATTTTATTGTGTATAAATGATACCTCATTAAAGTTTAATTTAAAAAAATAAGATGGGGACTTCCTTGGTGGTCCAGTGGCTAAGGCTTGGAGCTCCCAGTGCAAGGGACCTGGGTTCAATCCTTGGTCAGGGAACTAGATCCCACATGCCACAACTAAGAGATGTCACGTGCTGCAACTAAGATCCAGCATGGCCAAATAAATAAGTAAAAATAAAGTAAAATAAAATAAAACAAAGAAAGTGTATTAGTTTGGTCAAGACTATCCGGTTTCTGTTCAGGGCTGCCACCTGATGCTGTGCCCACCAGGAACTCCCTCACCTGCCCCATCGCCACCCCTTGGTGGGCATGTGGTCTCTGGGCATGCGGGACACAGTTCTTCTGAGCCACAGAGGGCAGCAGCACTCACTACAGCTGGTGGCCCGGAGACACATGCTGGTAGCGGGGGGGGCCCCCTCTGCTGACTGGGGGAAGATCATTGTCCTTGCTGCTGAAGGGGTCTTCTTGGGGGAGGGGCAGCCCTCCAAGGAGCTGTAGGCCAGGCTCTCCCCAGGAGTGACCAGCTCACGTGGTTTAGCTGCCAATGCACCCCAGGGCTGTGGGCATCACACCATTTTGCTGCACCTCCTCGGTCCCCTGGAGGCATGCCTAGTAGAAAGCTCTGGCTTAGGGAGGGTGCCTATGCCAGTCCCTAAGCCTTAACCATGAGGCTGGAGTCAGAAACAGGGAGGACCTTCTGTAAAGGAAATGAACCAACTCCCGTGTCTTGGCCCCAGGAAGTAGGGGAAGATGAGAGCGGGAAGGAGAGAGTGAGAGCTGTCAGATACATGGGTCTTAAATCCCCTTTCTGAACTTCGGTCTAGAATGGGTGTCAGGCATACTTTTCTCTAAAGGGCTAGAGAGTAAGTTTTAGGCTTCCAGGTAGTCCTAGCTCTGTTGCACCCACTAAACTCTGCATTGTAATTTGAAAGCAGCCATACAGAAGTGAATGACTGAAGTTGCATCAACACAACTTGATTTATGGATGCTGAAATTTGAACTCACGTAATTTTCATGTGTCACAAAATATGATTTTTCTTTTGATTTTTTTCCCCAACCATTTAAAAATGGAAAAAACATTCTTAGCTCACAGGCCTTACTTACAAAACAAGTGGTGGGCTGGATTTGGCTGGCTGGGCACAACTTGCCAACTACTGATCTAGAGAGGTGTGTTTAGTATGGGAATACTGAGGGTACATGGAGAAGGAAATGGCAACCCACTCCTGTGTTCTTGCCTGGAGAATCCCAAGGACAGAGGAGCCTGGGGGACTACAGGCCATAGGGTCACAAAGAGTTGGACACGACTGAGGTGACTTAGCATGCACTGGAGGTGCAGGGTTTCTGGAAAGGGATGGCTCTTTGATTTCTGGGTTTGACACGGTTAAAGAGGCCGTGACCTTTAGCATTACCAAGACATTCTTAGTTCCTGTTTGATTTGCACACAGAAGTTCTCTCAGCCCCTGAGGAACTTTCTGAGTACAACCCCAATTCAGAATATGCAAATATATTGTTAAACTTTTGGTCATTTGGTTTTGACTTTCAAGTAAGTTTTTAGAAAGCATTTGGCATGACATGATTAAAATTATAAAAGAGGGCCATGCTGCTGCTGCTGCTGCTAAGTCGCTTCAGTCGTGTCCGACTCTGTGTAACCCCATAGACAGCAGCCCACCAGGCTCCCCTGTCCCTGGGATTCTCCAGGCAAGAACACTGGAGTGGGTTGCCATTTCCTTCTCCAATGCATGAATGTGAAAAGTGAAAATGAAGTCTCTCAGTTGTGTCTGACTCTTCACGACCCCATGGACTGCAGCCGACCAGGCTCCTCCATCCATGGGATTTTCCAGGCAAGAGTACTGGAGTGGGTTGCCATTGCCTTCCCCAAGAGGGCCATGCTGCTGCTGCTAAGTAGCTTCAGTCGTGTCTGACTCTGTGCAGCCCCATAGATGGCAGCCCAGCAGGCTCCCCCGTCCCTGGGATTCTCCAGGCAAGAATACTGGAATGGGTTGCCATGTCCTTCTCCAATGCATGAAAGTGAAAATTGAAAATGAAAATTGAAAGTGAAGTTGCTCAGTCGTGTCCGACTCTTAGGGACCCCACTGCAGCCTACCAGGCTCCTCTGTCCATGGGATTTTCCAGGCAAGAGTACTGGAGTGGGGTGCCATTGCCTTCTCCGAAGAGGGCCATAAATTGACATAAAAATGTGTGGGGAACCAAAGGTTATGAATAACCAAATTCTGTGTTTTGAGATCTATAAAAAGGTGTGTGTGAGGTGGCTACCTGAATAAATTCCAGGGTGGGGGCCTCTTCAGGTACCATTATAGGGAGCTAATTCGACGTGTAGCATCAAGGTGCACTGTAATCGCTGCGCCTGGCACCCAGCACAGGCAGGCCAGGGAAGCGGTGTTCTGAGCGGAAGGGCCAGATTAGTCAGGGCCTGTTTGCGCATGCGTGATGCCTAACGCCGGCATGCCTTAGGGCAGCCTGTATGCACAGGTGTCCCTCAGCCAACTGTGTTTTCTGCTTTCTGTCTCCCTCCTTCCTGGGCCCCAGGCCTCACTCTCATTCTGCAGCACTGGATCCTTTCTTTCCTTATTCCCTTTCCTTCCTCCTTGTCACAGGCAGTCGTTTGGTTTTGCTCTTAGTTTTGCGTTTTTTTGCTTTTCTTTTTTTGCTGACATCAGGAGTTGGTGTCCCAGGTTGGCACTGTGGCAAAGATTTTGGCCCTCCCACTCTGTCCCTGGTGGGTCAGGGGGAGGTTTTTCCTGCACCCACTGTTTGTGAATTGAGTGAGGGAAAATGGCAGTCTGACTCAGGAATCACAAGCTAAACAGCATCCCTGGCTACCTCACTCACTCTTCAGTTGGAAGCCAGCCTAAAAAGTCCTGCTCCCAGGACGGTGTGGTCATCAGAGGACTGGCTGCCCTGACTTCTCTGTTCTCTTCCCTTAGCCCCTCTGCTCTTCCTGTCATTAGCTATCTTTCCTGTGTAGTCAGTAGATTATAACTGTGGGTCCTTAGACCCGCCTCCCCACAGGGGCTGGGCAGGGCTGTGTATATCCCCCTAGGACCTAAACCAGGGCCAGGCCCAGAGTGGGCCTTGATGATATTTGTTGGCTAGAATTGAATCAGCACTTCACTAGCAGGATCTGTCCAGTCTGGCTGGAATCTGGGAGCTTTAGCCAGCGCCTGCTGCCTGTCCTCAAGGGACCTTAGTCACTGAGGATGCCTGTGGGTCACTTACTCCAAAACAGTCTGTTGTGTTGACTAACAGGGCATCCTGGGGCGAGGCAGGTTGGGGACCTTGGAGGGTGGGGGGATGCAGACGAGAACAAGGTCAGGGCTCCAGAAAGGAACTTTGGTAGGAACTTTGCCATGGGGTAGGAGCACAGAGAGCAGAAGCAGAGAGCCGGGGAGTGAGATCCTAGCCCCGGCCTTGGTCCTGGTTTTCCTGCTGGGGCCCTGCCCTGCTGGAAAGAGAAGTTGGCAGCCTCTCCCAGGGAGAACCAGGACTCATAGGCGGCAGTGTGAGTGCTCCGGCAGCGTCCCCTGGTGACCCAGTCCCTCACCTCCACTGGGGTCTGACAAGAGAGAGTTTCAGCTCTCAGGTTTCCTCTGCTGAGGGCTCTGGGGGATAACTGCTGTGGGAAAGGGCAATTTTGGCTGGCAAGAAAGGGATTTCTGTGAGGCCCACTATTTTGTGGATTGGGTGGAGGCACCTGGGAGGCGTTGGAAGCTTGGTGGGTGGAACCTGTAGCTTGGGCCTCTGTGGCCTTACTTGGACCTCACTGGCCTGAGTTATGGCTTCTGCTTTTATCTTTAACATGCTTGTTCTTTCCTCCACAAAGGATGATAAAAGGAGAACTTCTAGCATCCTTCTCTGTTTAGACACTGACAAGAAGCTCACAGTCTAGAGCATGGAGGGGGATGTAAGATTTAATAAGAAACTGCATAAAATGAAGAGGTGGGGCTCAGGAGGGGTGCCCAACTCTGCCTGGGGGTGGGGCTTATGGGGACACCTTCCCAGTGCAAATGGTGCTTTTGCAGAAGTGGGTGGGGAGGCAGGAGGATGGTAATTCAAGCAGAGGGAACAGCATTTGCCAAGGCGTGGATGTGAGAGAGTTCAAGCTGTCATCCATCCCTTCAGGCAGTCAGGAAGCTTTGCCACAGTGCTTGGGAGGGGAATTCAGGATATTCTTTTAAGAACTCCCAAGGGGCCCACCATGAAGGGTATGGTCAGCATTTGGGTGGTGCCTGAAAGCATTAAATACTGCTGGCTTCCACTAAAGCCTCCAGCTGCCAGCCCTGGGTGTGCAGTCTATTCTTCCTGTCTAGGGGCATCAGCACTCCCCCTGCTCCTTCACCTCCTCTCAGCCCCAACTGCAGTCCCTAGAGAAAGCCTTGAATTATGAGAAGGAGGCTCAAAACAAGGCCCCTGTGTTTGATGGCTGTGATAGTGGCCGCCGCCAGGGTTAGATTCTGTGTGTCTGGTGGGTACAGACCAGCCCAAAGGAATGTGGGAGCCAGTTCCTACTTTTTATATTAATTTTTATTTTATATTGTAGCATGGTTGATTTATAATGTTGGTTAGTTTCAGGTAAGTGATTCAGTTATACGCACACACATATCCATCTTTTTCAGATTCTTTTCCAACATAGGTTATTACAGAATATTGACTAGAGTTCCCTGTGCTATACAGTAGGTGCTTGTTGATTATCTAGTTTATGATAATAGTGTGTATATGTTATTTCCAAACTCCCAGCTTATTCCTCCCCCCATCTCGCCCCTTCGGTAACCGTGTTTGCGTTCTATGTCTGTGATCTGTCTCCATCTTGTAAATAGGTTCATTTGCATCATCTTTTTAGATTCCACGTGTAAGTGATATCATAAGATATTTATCTTTTTCTGTCTGACTTACTTCGCTTAGTATGACACTCTCTAGGTCCATCCATGTGCTGCAAAATGGCATTTCATTCCTTCCAGCTTCCACTTAACACCTGTGTCTGCTTTGATCTCACAACTTCTAAGACAGCAGTGTGCTCCCCAGTATGTCTCTTGGGAATCCTGGCCCCCAGGATTAGGTGTTGGAGGAGCTTAAACTCAAGAATCACCTTCTCTTCCAGGCACAGATGATTTGGGGATGTTGGCTCCCATGTTGGCAAAGTGGAGATCAAACTTATTGAAGTTTGAGAAGCTTTAAAGAATGTTAATAGCTGACAGCAGAGCTCTTGTCCTGGACGTCTCAAATTGGAACACGGAATGCTGTACCGAGGCTAAGCTGAGTTAGGATAAATATGGACCATCTTCCTGGAGCATCAGTTTGATGTGAATTATTTGCGGGGAATACCACTCCCATTTGTGTTTATTAAAACAAACATACATATAGGAGTAGAATGCAAAATTTATATAAACGTTTAAGGGAATAGGGAGCCCTGATAGAAATCTTGAGTTTAGAAGCATTCTCAGGCTCTCCTCCGAGACCTTTGAGATTTGCATTCTTTCCTCTGCTCGGAGCGTTGCCACTCTCTCTACATTTTACAAATGATAACAGTAGGTCCTGAGAGAGGTGGGTTGGTGACTTGCCTAAGTGATGCCATAGACTGCAAGGTGGGGAGGTGACTGGAACCCACATGGTTGGACTCTGCATTTAGAATGTTGTCTACACGCAAAAGTGAATCCAAGGCACCATGTTTTAGGATTTTGGTTTCAGTCGTGCCACGGAAATAACTAAATCCTTCCTGTCAGAGTAGTCTTTGAGCATGTAGGAGGGAAGGTAGGGGCAGTGGAAAGAGTCAGAAACTGAAAGTCAAGAGACTGAACTTTATTCTTGAGCAGTTCATTCAGTAATTAAGTTCTGTGACTTGAGGCAAATTGCTCAACTTCCCTGTGCTTGGCCTTCCTTATCTGTAAAATGGAATGGCTACATAAGATACTAACAACCTAGTCTTCTAGGAAGTGGGACACTGCTTGCCTTCCCAGACTCTCCACACCTGCAGCTGGGCCCTTCCTGGCCATTCTAGAGTCTCCGAGGGAGGGGTGGCTTGCAGCTCAGTTGGCCGCCCTGCGTGACAGTGAGCAAGGAATGCTGCAAAGGGGCCTGGACAGGGGTCTAGAATATCAGCCTTTTACAGGATTACTCCGCTTTTGTTGGGGATCCTCTGGCTACAAGGTTGAGGTCAGAGCCACTCAAGGTGTCCTTGTAAGGGGTGCTTGTGTGAGGATGCACTGGACCATCTCACAGCCTGGGGGAAGAAGGACTGCCTGACCCTGGCCTGAACCTGGCACCCAAATCTGTCCCTATATCCCGGGGCAGCAGCATCATTCATCTTCACTGCTTTCTCTCTCCTCTCATCTTGACCGGCTCCCTCTGCTTGTGCACAGCCAACTTGGCCGCCAGCCCAGCAAGGGTGCTGCCCACAGCTCCTCAGGCCGCTACAGAGAGCTATAGAGAGCTGCTGGCTGGGGAGGGTGATAAGAGCCTCGCCAATCAGTATGTGAGTCTTATTCACCTTTCCTGCTTTCAGCTCAGTGCCTCACCTTTACCGTCCCCAAGTTAAGGATCTCTTATCCTTGAGTTTCTCAGGATCAATTTCTGCAGCGACTAAACCATTCCCCAGCATGATAGCTTCCTGGCAGGGTAGGATTAGGGAAGGGCTCTGGGAGAGCCAACTCTTCCTTACAAAGACTTTCTCCCTATTTTCAGCCCGCTTCTCACCTTGGCTCAAGTTCGTGAGCCTTGCTGGGGTTCGCTGATTGGAATCAGCTTGCTTCTTGTTGGCATCCCCACCCCTCCTTCGCAGGCACTTTGGTTTCAGTTTTCCCTGCTTTGCTTAGTCGACATTATCCAGCCTCTTGCCTCTTCTAAGGATTTGCTAACTTCTCGTGTCCTCTCTCACCTTCACGCCATTCTCTTTGCTTTTGTGGGACTCATCCATTTTTAGTTCAATGGGTGTCAGGAGGGAATGGAGATACACATTGTTTAAACCCTTCCACGCTTAAGGGGAAGTCCTGGTCACCATTTAAGACATTCTTTCATCTCCGACAGTCCTTTGAAACTCTTCTTGTCAAGGACACACACTATTTTCACATTGCCAGGTCTAAAGGTCACCTCGCTGCCCTCAGCGATAATGTCTCTCAGCAGTATTCCACATACATTTTCATTGCAGTATAATTGCTTTACAATGCTGTGTGATTCTCTGCTATGTAACAACACGCATTAGCGATCTGTGTATATATCGCCCCTCCCTCTGGAGCCTCCCTGCCCTCCCCCCACGGTCCCACCCCTCTAGGTCATCACACAGCGCCCAGCTGAGTCCCCTGTGCTATACCGCGGCTTCCTGCTAGCCAGCTGCTTTACACACGGCGGCGCATATATGTCAGGGCTACTTCCTCATTGAGGTCCCCCTCTCTGTCCTCACCTGTGTCCATAAGTCTGTCCTCTACATCTGCGTCTCTATTCCTGTCCTGCAAATAGGCTCATCAACGCCATTTTTCTAGATTCTATATTTATGCATTAATAAACCATATTTTTCTCATTCTGACCTACTTCACTCTGTATGACAGGCAGCATTCCATGCACTTGACCCTCCCTTCTTCTTGAACAATTGACTTCTTTTGACCTTCGTGGTGACCCCTTCTTCTGATTTGTCCACTTCATACACTTGCTGCCTTCACTCTCTTTTGCTAATTCTTCCCCTTCTGAGAATCCCCACTGGACACTTTTCTTGACCCTCTTCTGTTTACCTGTACACTTTCCCTGGTGAATCTGATCTAGTTCTGGAGCTTTTAATGCCTCCTAAAAGGCAGTAACCCTCACATATCCATCTCCAGGGCTGATGTCTCTGAACTTCAACTTATTGGACCTCTCTATTTGGATACCTAACAAGCAAAACTAGAAGTCCTGATTTTCCCTTCAACCTGTTCCTTCCTGGTGTTCTAAATGGCATGCCCACACATCCAGTTGTTCAAGACCAAAGCCCAAGGTCATGCTTCACTGTATTCTTTCCTCTCTGCTCCAGTTCACTTTATCAGCAAGCCCTGCCAGTGCTTTCACAATGTACTGTTATGTCCACTTCTTTCCAATTCCACTGCAACTACCCCATGAAGGCACCATCATGTATTGCTTGGACTACGCCAATTACCTCCTGATTGATTTATCTGCTGTCACCATGACTCCACATCCCTTGAGCCACCTTCCACACTGTACCCAAAATGATTCCATTAAAAATGTCTATCAGGCCCCAATTCACCTAAAGCAGGCATCAGGAAATGATGGCCTGCTGGCTAAATCTGTCCTGCCACGGGTTTTTATATGAACCCTAAGGGCTGGATCATGGAAAAAGCAAGAGAGTTCCAGAAAAACATCTATTTCTGCTTTAATGACTATACCAAAGCCTTTGACTGTGTGGATCACAATAAACTTTGGAAAATTCTGAAAGAGATGGGAATACCAGACCACCTGACCTGCCTCTTGAGAAATCTGTATGCAGGTCAGGAAGCAACAGTTAGAACTGGACATGGAACAACAGACAGGTTCCAAATAGGAAAAGGAGTACATCAAGGCTGTATATTGTCCCCCTGCCTATTTAACTTATATGCAGAGTACATCATGAGAAACGCTGGGCTGGAAGAAACACAAGCTGGAATCAAGATTGCTGGGAGAAATACCAATAACCTCAGATATGCAGATGACACCACCTTTATGGCAGAAAGTGAAGAGGAGCTAAAAAGGCTCTTGATGAAAGTGAAAGAGGAGAGTGAAAAACTTGGCTTAAAGCTCAGAAAACGAAGATCATGGCATCCGGTCCCATCACTTCATGGGAAATAGATGGGGAAACAGTGGAAACAGTGTCAGACTTTATTTTGGGGGGCTCCAAAATCACTGCAGATGGTGACTGCAGCCATGAAATTAAAAGACGCTTACTCCTTGGAAGAAAAGTTATGAGCAACCTAGATAGCATATTCAAAAGCAGAGACATTACTTTGCCAACTAAGGTCCGTCTAGTCAAGGTTATGGTTTTTCCAGTAGTCATGTATGGATGTGAGAGTTGGACTGTGAAGAAGGCTGAGCACTGAAGAATTGATACTTTTGAACTGTGATGTTGGAGAAGACTCTTGAGAGTCCCTTGGACTGCAAGGAGATCCAACCAGTCCATCCTGAAGGAGATGAACCCTGGGATTTCTTTGGAAGGAATGATGCTAAAGCTGAAGCTCCAGTACTTTGGCCACCTCATGCAAAGAGTTGACTCACTGGAAAAGACTCTGATGCTGGGAGGGATTGGGGGCAGGAGGAGAAGGGGACGACCGAGGATGAGATGGCTGGATGGCGTCACGGACTCGATGGACATGAGTCTGAGTGAACTCTGGGAGTTGGTGATAGACAGGGAAGCCTGGCGTGCTGCGATTCATGGAGTCACAAAGAGTTGGACACGACTGAGCGACTGAACTGAACTGAACTGAAGGGTTCGATCCTTGGGTCAGGAAGATCTCCTGGAGGAGGTCATGGCAACCTATTCCAGTATTCTCACCTGAGAAATCCCATGGACAGAGGAGCCTGGCGGGCTACAGCCCATGGGGTCACAAAGAGTCGGACATGACTGAAGCGATTTAGCACACACAAGCCAAGAATAGTGCTAACGTCTAGCAAAAAAATCAAAAGAATAATAATATTTCAATCACATGAAAGTTATTGCTGTTATTGTTCAGTTGCCCAGTCATATCTGACTCTTTGCAACCACATGGACTGCAGCACGCCAAATGAAAATTATATGAAATTCAAATTTTAGTGCTTATAAATAAAGTTGTATTGGAACACAGCTATAGGCAGTCACTTATGTATTGTTATGGCTGCTTTTGCACTATAAGGACAGAGTTGTGAGGTTATGATAGAGCCCTTATGGTCTCAAAGCCTCGAATATTTACTATCTGGATCTTTACAGAAAAAGTTTACTAACCCCTGACCTAATCACAAATAGAATTTAATGCTATGACCATTTACAATTTGGTGATGGGAGTATTTGCACAGCATTTGTTTTCCTTGTGAGAATCAAGGAGTTATTTAAAGTATTTGTTTTTTGGGAGAAATTCTTTGGATTGGGCTTCAGTTCAGTTCAGTCGCTCAGTTGTGTCCAACTCTTTGAGACTCCATGAATCGCAGTACGCCAGGCCTCCCTGTCCATCACTAACTCCCGGAGTTCACTCAAACTCATGTCCATCCAGTCGGTGATGCCATCCAGCCATCTCATCCTTGGTCGTCCCCTTCTCCTCCTGCCCCCAATCCCTCCCAGCATCAGAGTCTTTTCCAATGAGTCAACTCTTCGCATGAGGTGGGTTTCAGCTTTAGCATCATTCCTTCCAAAGAACACCCAGGACTGATCTCCTTTAGAATGGACTGGTTGGATCTCCTTGCAGTCCAGGGGACTCTCAAGAGCCTTCTCTGACACCACAGTTCAAAAGCATCAGTTCTTCGGCACTCAGCTTTCTTCACAGTCCAACTCTCACATCCATACATGACCACTGGAAAAACCATAGCCTTGACTAGATGGACCTTTGTTGGCAAAGTAATGTCTCTGCTTTTGAATATGCTGTCTAGGTTGGTCATAACTTTCCTTCCAAGAAGTAAGCGTCTTTTAATTTCATGGCTGCAATCACCATCTGCAGTGATTTTGGAGCACAAAAAAATAAAGGCTGACACTGTTTCTAAATCTACAATAATTCTAAATAAAGAAGAAGAAAACAATTATTTTATCTTGTTTGAAGTCTAAGAGTGAAGATGCACTGATTATCAGAAGTTATTTAAAGATTCAGTCAAAACAAGACTTGCTAATGGATTAGAATGAATAATTTCCTCACCTGACTTGTAAACATGTTCTTAATGGAGAAATCAGCTGTGCCTTAGCGAATAAAATATGGAAGGGCGTTTGTACTAAAAAATATCTATCCAGATTATGCCACTCTCTTGTTTAAGATTCTCCAGTGATTTCTTTTTGCATTTAAAATAAAACCCAAGAGTTTTACCATGGTCTCACCTCTTCTAGAAACTCCTTCTACCACCCTCCCTTGTTTCATATGCTTCAACCACTTTGGCCTTTCTGTTGTTCTCTCATTTCTGCCTCAGACCTTTGCATTGCTCTTCCTTTTGTCTAGAATGTTCCTTGCAGCCATAACTCCTTCTCATTCATGGGTAAGCTCATATTTACCTCTTCAGAGAGGTTTTCCTAGTCTATTCTATCTAGAGTAGGCAGCTCTTCTCTCAAATGACTCACCAGTGCTGCTAAGTCGCTTCAGTTGTGTCCGACTCTGTGCAGCCCCAAAGACGGCAGCCCACCAGTCTCTCCTGTCCCTGGGATTCTCCAGGCAAGAACATTGAAGTGGGTTTCATTTCCTTCTCCAATGCATGAAAGTGAAAAGTGAAAGTGAAGTTGCTCAGTCATGTCAGACTCTTGGCGACCCCATGGGCTGCAGCCTACCAGGCTCCTCCGTCCATGGGATTTTCCAGGCAAGAGTACTGGAGTGGGGTGCCATTGCCTTCTCTGAAATGACTTCCTAGAACATCACTTTGTTTTGTTTGCATATGAAAAAATTCATAGCAAGTGTCATTATCTAAAGTGATCGTCTTTGTTTATTTGCATATCATTTAAATCTTCCACCAAAAAATTAGCTCTGAAAGGAAGGGCCCTTGTCGGTCTTGTTCATTTTTTTTGTATCTCCACTTACCACAGTGCTTGACATACAGGAGATGCTGGATAAGCATCTGTGCAATAGATGAATGAGTGACCACGTAAGTCAAAGGGGCTAGCGACAGGGGCAGATCCCAGAGAAGGGGATGTAGATAGAGCAGGCACCTCTAAATGTGTCTCTTGAACTTTTACTTCCTTTCCTCATTAGAGGCCAGAGTATTACATGAAGGCTGGCACCACCCCAAGCAGTGCAGTTGTCCCTTGTGATGTTCTGTGACTTTCCATGCAGCTTTCTTTCACAGCTCTTTGTGGGTAGTTTTCCACGTGGTCAGTCAGCTCCATCAAGTGTAGGATGTGGAATGGCTGCAGTGGTCCTGAGGATATCCGAGGGAAGGTGCGGTGTGTTATCTGTACCTGCAAACAATTCCCAGCACTTCTTGGTGTAGGAGAGTCCAGGAGTGACATACAGGATGTTCCTCTGTGGCTCTTTTTAAAGGAAATGGTTCAAAGAAACTCATTTTTGCCTCCACATTAAAACTGGAACCTGGGAACTTCTTTGGTGGACCAGTGGTTAAGACTTTGCCTTCCAGTACAGGGGTACCGGTTTGATTCCTGGCCAGGGAGCTAAGATCCCACATGCCTTGTGGCCCAAAACCCAAAAATCATAAAACAGAAGCAATACTGTAACAAGTTCAATAAAGATTTTTTAAAATGGTCCACATGGAAAGAATCTTAAACAAACTGGAATCTGTGGTCTTCAGTTCCAAGGAGACACGGTGACACAAATTCTCCCTGGGAGTTTTGGCAGGAGTCCTGGAAATGACCACTTAGCAGTTTCCTTTGATTTGTGTTGCTGTGTGGTTATTGAAGTTCTTGATTTGGAGGAAGAAAACAAACAACCCTAACCCTAACCCTAATAGCGACAAATATATTTATTAAAAAAACAGCGAGAGATAAAATGTTCACCTTTGAAGAAGGCAAAACGGGAAGCTGGGCCCCTGAGCACGTTTCCTTTGGGAGCGACTTGAGGTTCTAGGGGGTCGCAGCGCTGCTGAAGAATTTTCTCAAAATGAGGAAAGTGGTGGGCCAAGCTTTTGGAAACTCTGCCTTCTGTTCTGCTGCCCACAACCCAGGGCAGGCTCTACCCCGAGGTGAGCTAGGGAGCAGCAGCTCCTGAGGGGGTTTTGCAGAGCTCTCCCACCCCCTCCTCCCCTGCCTGTATTCCTGGGACTGTGGCTGCACTCCTTCAGGCCTCGGGGAAGAAGGATGCTCAGTCAACTTGCAAGACTGGACCTCTCCTAGCAACACATTCCTAATGACCTAGTAGCTCAGCTGCTGGGAGTTTCCTTGGTCATATCTCAGCGATCTGCGTGCTTGTTTCTTGGGCCTCTTTATGTCTGTCTGACCTAGTTTTTAGTCTGGACTTTGCTTCTTAATTAACCCACGTGCTTGTGTAACAAGCGGCACACCCACATGGGGATGAGGCCTATTCAGGCCTTGTTCTCTTACGCTCTGGCTTATTATATGAGTTTCTAAGGGTGAGGGTGGGGTAGGTGGGGAGAGCTGTTACTGGATCTGCTTAATCTGGAACCAGGGTCAAAGCAGTGACTGCCTGTCGGAAGCCACCAGGCCAAGGTGTCTTTCTATCATGGCAGGTGTCTTATCACCACACCCAGAGAGGGGCTTCCCTTGGAACTCTAGAAAGACAATGACAGCAAAAAGGTGAGTCTAGAAGGACCGAGCTGATGCCTGGCAATGAGAACTGTACCAGTGGACTGAAGTGAATGTATGTACGCAGGAAACCACACAGAAGGTGAAGAGTTGTTCAGGTGTTGATGCTAATTCCTCTTCATTAGGGGTGGTGACAGTGGCAGGCAGCCGTGGCTGAGGACTCACCTCTGTCCCGATTCTGTCAGGATCCTCGCCTTTTGTTGTCTTACCCTGGCTTTAGTTCTTAATCCTCTTCTTTGTCTCAAGCTGTCTGCACACCGCATTATCTACGCTGAAATGATTTACTTTCTTAAAATGGGGTTCAGTATTAAGAGAGGGAAATTTTGAGTCTTTCCACCAGCAGTTGCTCAAAGTTCACAGTAAAGGAGCAAGTCTTCAGCGACTATGTGTTTGAAGAGGTTTAATTTCACGCAGTGCCTCTGGTTCTGCATGAACTCCTTAAAATACCAGGAACAGCCTTTGGGTCAGGGTGTCAGTATGACATTTAAACAGGCTCTAATCTATAATCCCCCCAAAATGAAAACACTAATTCGAAAAGATATGGGTACCCCAATGTTCAGAGCAGCATCATTCACAGCAGCCAAGGTATGGAAGCAACCTGAGTGTCCATCAACAGATGAACGGATAAAGAAGATATGGCTATATATGCAATTGAATATAACAAAGGATGAAATCTTGCCGCTTGCAACAACGTGGATAGATTTGGAGGGTATTTGATTAGTGCAATAAGTCAGATAGAGAAAGACAAATGCTGTGTGATTTGACATATATTTGGAACCTAAGAAAGAAAAACTAGTGACTAGAACAGTAAAGAACTCGCAGGTATAGAGGACAAACAAGTGGTTAGCAAGGGGGAGAGGGAAGGGGAAGGAGCAGTACAGGTGTAGAGGATAAGAGGCACAAACTATTATGTACAAAATAAATAAGCTACAAGGATATACTGTATACCACAGAAATATAGGAGAAGGCAATGGCAACCCACTCCAGTACTCTTGCCTGGAAGATCCCATGGATGGAGGAGCCTGGTAGACTGCAATCCACGGGGTCGCACAGAGTCAGACACGACTGAGCAACTTAGCAGTAGCAGCAGCAACAGGAAATATAACCAATATTTTATAATAACTATAAATGTAATGTAGCCTTTGAAAATTTGCGTCACTGTGCTGTTCATCTGAAACTTATAACGTGTTGTGTATCAACTGTGCTGCAGTTAAAAACAAACAAGCAAACCTGGCCCCAGTGCTGTCTGCTTTACAGCTTTGCTTCTGAACCTCTCCTGACCAGGTGGCGCTAGTGGTAAAGAACCCGCCTGCCAGTGAAGGAGACGCAGAGATGTGGGTTTCACCCCTGGGTCAGGAAGATCCCCTGGAGAAGGAAATGGTGACCCACTCCAGTATTCTCGCGCAGGAAATTTCATGGACAGAGGAGCCTTGTGGGTTATACTCTATGGGGTTGCAAAGGGCCAGACACAACTGAGCATGCGTGCGTACACTCTCCTGGCAGCTCTGCAGGCTGTGTTCTGGCTTGCTCTTGATCCTTCTTGTTCTCAACCTGACATTTTTCATCTTCGACCTCACTTTACTTTTTTTTCCTGTATTAGAGTGTAATTGCTTTACAGTGTTGAGTTGGTTTCTGCTGTACAACAAAGTGTACCAGCTATATTCACCTTATCTTTTGTACCTGTGCATATTGCTGGCTCTACTCTGCCTACTGCCACCTGGCTGAAATTGCTCGTTCCAGCCTTGCTTCCAAGTGAGTGAGAGTCTCTAAGTTGTGTCTAACTCTTTATGATCCCCATGAACTGTAGCCCACCAGGTTCCTCTGCCCGTGGAATTCTCCAGGCAAGAATACTGGAGTGGGTTGCCATTTCTTTCGCCATCGGATCTTCCCAACCCAAGGATCAAACCCAGGTCTTCTGTGTTGAAGGCAGATTCTTTTTTTTTTTAATTGGAGGCTAACTACTTTACAATATTGTAGTGGTTCTTCCATACATTGACATGAATCAGCCATGGGTATACCTGTGTGCCCCATCCTGAACCCCCCTCCCACTTCCCTTCCCATCCCATCCCTCAGGGTTGTCCCAGTGCACCAGCCCTGAGCGCCCTGTCTCATGCATTGAACCTGGACTGGTCATCTATTTCACATATGGTGATGGACAGGGAGGCCTGGTGTGCTGAGACTCATGGGGTCACAAAGAGTCGGACATGACTGAGTGACTGAACTGAATATACATGTTTCAATTCTATTCTATCAAATCATCCAACCGTTGCTTTCTCCCACAGAGTCCAAAAGTCTGTTCCTTACATCTGTCTCTCTTTTGCTGTCTTGCATATAGGGTCATTATTGCTATCTTTCTAAATTCCATATATATGCGTTGAAGATCCCCTGGAGAAGGAAATGGAAACCCACTCCAGTACCCTTGCCTGGAAAATTCCAGGGACAGAGAAGCCTGGTAGGCTACAGTCCATGGGGTCACAAAGAGTTAGAGACGACTGAGCGACTTCACTCACTCATACTGCATTGGTGTTTTTCTTTCTGACTTACTTCACTCTGTATAATAGGCTCCTGTTTCATCCACCTCAGTAGAACTGATTCAAATATGTTCTTTTTAATGGCTGAGTGATATTCCATTGTGTATATGTACCACAGCTTTCTTATCCATTCATCTGCCAACGAACATCTAGGTTGCTTCCCGTCTGAACCATCAGGGAAGCCCAGTCTTGCTTCCAAAGTTCCCCAGTTTGGATCCCTCTGGGGAGCTTCTGCCATTCTCTCTAGTCGAAGAGCAGGATCTAGATGCATCTGAGTGTCTCTTCCAGCTTCCATCTGTGCCTCACACTGGGCCAGGCCATGACCACAGACTCTTGATCAGGGTGGATGCTGACTGCCAAAAGCGCCTTACTGCCCAGTCATTGATTTTCCACCCTCTGGATTCCTACCATTAAGCATCTTCCAGTTGGGGGTGGGGGTTGGTTTTTAACCATTTCATGACCACATACATGGACTACAAATTTACATTGTACTTCTGAGGGCATCCTTCTGATAATTAATAATTAATAGTTCTCACATTTGTCCAGTAACATATAGTCAAAAGAGAACTTTAGTATATTCACACATATTGTCTCATGTCCATACTTTCATTTTCTTTTGCCAGAACTACATTGACATATCATAAAGTCCATATACATTTGTTTCTTCTGTTCTTTCTATGGTTTGAAAGCTCATTTCCTTTAAGAATTGAATAATATTCCATTGTCTGAATGTACCACGTCTTATTTGTCGAGTAGCCTTCTGAAGGACATCTTGGTTGCTTCCAGTTTGGGGCAGTTATGAATAAATCTGCTATAAACATCTGTGTAGACATAAGTTTTCAACTCATGTGGGAAAATACCAAGAAGCATAATTACTGAGTGGTGTGGTAAGAGTGTGGTTAATTTTGTAAGAATTTTCAAACTGTCTTCCAAAGTGGCTATGCCATTTTGCATTTTCATCAGCAATGACTTGGAGTTTCTATGGCTCCACAGCCTCATCAGCATTTAGTGTTGTCAATATTCTGAATTTTTAACATGCATGTGGCAGTATCTCATTGTTGTTTTAATTGGATTTCCCTAATGACATATAGGGGCTTCCCTAGTGGCTCAGACGGTAAAAGCGTCTGCCTGCAGTGCGGGAGACCCAGGTTCAATCCCTGAGTTGGGAAGATCCCCTGGAGAAGGAAATGGCAACCCACTCCAGTACTCTTGCCTGGAAAATTCCATGGACTAAGGAGCCTCGTAGACTGCAGTCCATGGGGTCACAAAGAGTCAGACACGACTGGATCACTTCACTTCACTTCACTTCAATGACATATAGAGGAGAGTGAAAAAGTTGGCTTAAAGCTCAACATTCAGAAAACGAAGATCATGGCATCTGGTCCTATCCCTTCATGGGAAATAGATGGAGAAACAGCGGAAACAGTGTCAGACTTTTTTTTTGCAGGGGGGGCCAGATATGTATCCTCGGGCCAGTCAGGTTGAAGGGACGTATATTACAGGCACAGCCACTGGGGCCCCTCGCCTTTGTATAAGGGGTGTTCTCAGAGAAAGGGAATCAGTGTGAACCAGTTAGTCACCCAAAGGGTGTCTGCTGCAAGCACATAGTTCTATCAGTCAAAAGGTCCTGGCACTCAAAAGTGGGTCACTGAAGCACATTATTAAGGGGATTAAGAGGGAAGAGCTTAGGGAAAGCAGCCAGATATGTTAGAGTATCTTGGGGCTGTGATAGCAGGGAGCTGTTCTGTGCCAAGCCTGAAGAGGAAGGAGGAAGTAGTGGTTTATGAAGCCTGTGGAGAAAACTGTAAAGGAGAAAGCTGGCTGAAAAGCAGCTGTGGTTTGGGGGAGAGGGTCACAACCAACTTTCAGAAACCCAGCAGTGTGGAATCTAAGGAAATAAATACCAAGTTTCCACTTTCCTCTCACCTGCCCATTTCTTGGACACAATCAGAAGCCAGAGAGCAATGGAGTCCCTTGACAGGATTCTTAGAGGCCAGCCTCCCGGGACTCCAGCCTCTCTGCACTCCTCTACTCTTCAGTGTAGAGAAGAGTGGAGAGTGGATGTGGAGAGGCAAATAGATGGCAGCCAACACGATAAAAATACAAATTTCAGCGCACGGACAATGACTGTCAGGTTTGGAGGAGGTAGTGACTGGTTTAGGTTCACACAGTTAACTGAGACTCAGAGTTAGGGTTTGAACTCAGTCTGACTGCAGAACCTATGCTTTTTTCTCTCTCAGGTGAAAATGCTGAATTCAAACACTGGACAGACCACACATAGCTCAGGTGAGGACTTTTTCTCTATAGACTCCTTGCAACATCACCTCTTAGCTGTAGCAGCAGGAAGAGCCCATGGTCCCTCAGAGTCCTTCTTCCTGGGCTCTGCGGGGCCATGTGGCTTGGAATATCAGAGGCAGTCAAGGTAGAGTCCAGGCTTCCTGACACCATACAGGCAGCTCCACTCTCCTGGGGGTAGGTGTGTGATCAAGATTTAAATTGCACTCCAATTAAGTCTCTCCTTGGGGGACCATTCTCACACTTGGACCTTGCACTTGTGAGAGCTAATGCCCATTCCTCTCACATAAATAGGCCCATTAGTGGCTTATCTGTCTGGCCTTACACTTTCCTGCTGCTACATGGGATGCCCCAGACAAACACATTTCCAATCAGGCATGCGGAAGAAAATATCATTAATGGCAATAATATTCATTCTATGGTTTTATTTCCTTTCCCATTAGTTTCTAACTCTTTAACCTATTTAATAAGAGCTAATACCTCTGATGTAGATGATTTCATATCATATCAGATCACCAGGGATTCCCTGGTGGCTCAGATGGTAGAAAGAGTCTGCTGCAATGCAGGATACCTGGGTTCAGTCCCTAGGTTGGGAGGATCCCCTGGAGAAGGAAATGGCAACCCATTCCAGTGTTCTTGCTTGGAAAATCCCGTGGATGGAGGAGCCTGGTGGGCTACAGTCCATGGGGTGGCAAAGAGTCGGACATGACTGAGTGACTTCATTTTCACTTTCCTGATATACTTCCATGTGCTAGGCACCGCCCTGTTTTTAAATACATGGGTTGTCTCATTTCATCTTGACAATAAGCCAAGGAGCTAGCTAGATACTACTTAAACCCCACTTGAAGATGAGCAACTGAACTTATAGGAGTGAAGTATGGAGCCATAGCAATAGAATTATTATTAAGTAGATCCAAGATATGAACCCAGACAGCCTGGCTCCAGAGCCCACAGCCCTTAGCCATGATGATACCTCTTCCTGCTCCGGATGGCCTGTATTCATAAAACAGTGATTTCTAACTATCCTTGCGCCACTTTAGAGGGGAAACTTCAATTTATGTAGAGAATAGGGGTAGGTAGGGTGCAGACTGCTAGGGATCATCAAATATCAATGTGCTCCTGTAAGCTTTCCATCTGCACTGCAGTAGAGCTGGAGACATATAACTAAGTCTGGCCCCTTCCATATGTGGAGGAGTGATATATACCTTTTTCAAGCCAGGCCAGAACCTCTCTGCACTCTGGGTCACTCTCTCTTTCCTGTCTATGGTTCTAGAATTGAAGAGCTCTGAGATGGCTAAATTGCCATTTGTAAGGAACTTGTTACTGCATGGGGAGGGCAATGTAGAAGAGTTTCCTGACCTGCATTGGACAGTGATATAAGTGAGAAATAAACCTTTGTCAGATTAGACCATTTAGAGTTTTGGGTTTATTTATTATTGTAGTATAGCTTATTGTACTTTAACATACATTTCATACTGATACAGATATTGGTACCTCTAAGTAGGGCAAAGGAGTACGTCAAGGCTGTCTATTGTCACCCTGCTTATTTAACTTATATGCAGAGTACATCATGAGGAACTCTGGGCTGGAAGAAGCACAAGCTGGAATCAAGATTGCCGGGAGAAATATCAATAACCTCAGATATGCAGATGACACCACCCTTATGGCAGAAAGTGAAGAGGAACAATAGAGCCTCTTGATGAAAGTGAAAGAGGAGAGTGAAAAAGTTGGCTTT
This sequence comes from Ovis aries, assembly GCF_016772045.2. NCBI lineage: Eukaryota > Metazoa > Chordata > Mammalia > Artiodactyla > Bovidae > Ovis > Ovis aries. Next base: position 41,964,749 of record NC_056068.1, on the reverse strand, counting down.
AAGCTCAACATTCAGAAAACTAAGATCTTGGCATCTGGTCCCATAACTTCATGGCAAATAGATGGGGTAACAGTGGAAACAGTATCAGACTATTTATTTGGGCTCCAAAATCACTGCAGATGGTGACTGTAGCCACGAAATTAAAAGACGCTTACTCCTTGGAAGGAAAGTTATGATCAACCTAGATAGCATATTCAAAAGCAGAGACATTACTTTGCCAACAAAGGTCCGTCTAGTCAAGGCTACGGGTTTTCCAGTAGTCATGTATGGATGTGAGAGTTGGACTGTGAAGAAAGCTGAGCGCTGGAGAATTGATGCTTTTGAACTGTGGTGTTGGAGAAGACTCTTGAGAGTCCCTTGGACTGCAAGGAGATCCAACCAATCCATTCTAAAGGAGATCAGTCCTGGGTGTTCTTTGGAAGGAATGATGCTAAAGCTGAAACTCCAGTACTTTGGCCACTTCATGTGAAGAGTTGACTCATTGGAAAAGACTCTGATGCTGGGAGGGATTGGGGGCAGGAGGAGAAGGGGACGACCGAGGATGAGATGGCTGGATGGCATCACCGACTCGATGGACGTGAGTCTGAGTAAACTCCAGGAGATGGTGATGGACAGGGAGGCCTGGCGTGCTGCAATTCATGGGATCGCAAAGAGTCGGACACGACTGAGCAACTGAACTGAACTGAACTGAACTGACTGAAGTAGGGCACGGCTCTAACAGCTTAACACTCTAGTGGTATACTGAGCAGGAAACTAATGTTGAAGGCTAGAAATATCTTAACACTGTAGTGCTGAAACATTATTAACTGATCTAACTTGGGGGGCATAACCCATATTTATTAACTTCACTTTTGTAGATAATAAATGGTATAAATTTATACCATTTATTATCTAGGAGAAGGGATTGAAAAACAGAACATTAGTAGTGTATGTTGGCTACTTCTGGCTGCAGTTGTCAAGGTACTACAAGGAAAAGATGAACTCAGAATAGAATTGGCCAGACTGGAGGAATAAATAAAAATCCAACAGACAATCAAACACCCATGACCCAACTATATGCTGTCTACAAGAGACATGTGTTAGCTTCAAAGACAGAAATAGGTTGAAAGTAAAACATATACACCCCTAGACAGCTGTCAGAGAGAAATGAAAACATACATCCACACAAGAACTTCTACACAAATATTCATGGCAGCATTATTCATAAGAGCCCCAAAGTGGAAACAGTCCACATGTTCATAGACAAATGAATAAACAAAATATAGTATATCTTCACAATAGAATATTATTCAGCCATAAAAAGAAATGAAGTACTGATTTATATTACAAAGTAATTGAACCCTGAAAAATTATGCTAATTGGAAGAAACCTGACACAGAAGATCGCATATTCCGTTTATATGAAATATCTAGGATAAGAAAATGTACAGAGTCAGAAAACGGATGAATCTAGGGCATAGAGGAATGGGAAACGGGGAATGACTGCTAATGATTGCAAGGTTTTTTGGGAGGTGATGAAAGTATTCTGAAATGAGACAGGGGTGATGGCTGCACGGCTGTGTAGGTATACCGAAAAAACACTAAATTGTACTTCTTAAAAGGGTGAATATCGTGGTATAAAAATTTACATCTTTTAATTTAAATTTAAAAGCACAAGATTGATGGCTTTGTTAATTAAATTAAATGCAATAGACAAAGTCCAGGATACTGAGGCCTGCAGAGTTAGAAAAGCTGACTGCTTTTGGTTCCCAAATAGTAAGAGATGGGAATTTAAAGGTTTTTGCATGACAAAGGCCCAAGAAAATATCTCGGTTGAAAGTGAATCATGGAAAATATCTGATGAAATGTGGGTTCTTTTGTGCCAGCTAGCTTCACCAGCTAGCTTTAAGTAAATCACTCTCACACTGAGAGTATGTGGGGGCAAGAAGGCAAAAGAATAAAGTAAACATGAAAACTATGTCTTACAAATGGAACACTGAGGGTGAATATTGGCAAATAGAATGGTCTGGGTGCAAATAGGTCAGAAACTAAGCAAATTTTTGAGGAAGCTGTGTTGTCAAAGAAACCACAGGTGTGTGTAAAAAGTTTGAGTTCTTCAGTTAAGCCATAAACAGTTAAGCCTTCTGGGAGGAAGTTGCACAGCCCCTAAGAGAGCTTTCTCCCCAGTTCTCTCTTTAGATATGGACAAAGAGAATAAGGGTCCAAGAGGAAGCCCCTCCCAGGGTAGTGCCAAGGATTGCAAAGAACAGGAGAGGAGAGATCCTGCTCAGGCTAGGCAGTAATTCTAAAGGCTGCCCGCTGGTACTTCAGCAGTGTAATACCAGTGTATTCAGCAGAGTCACACCAGTGTAGCTGTGGGACAGAGACCACTGTGGGTCTCTCATTCTCCCCTTTCTGAAGGGGAATGTTAATTGAAGTTATCCTATTCCTGTTCCATCACTGCATATTTGTATGTTGGCATGGGTATGGGTCAGCTAACCCAAGTAGTTCAGTGTTAAAGAATCTACCTGCCAAAGCAGGAGATGCAAGATGCCTGGAAGATCCCCTGGAGTAGGAGATGGCAACCCTCTCAAAAGTATTCTTGCCTGGGAAATTCCATGGACACAGAAGCCTAGTGGGCTACAGTCCATGGGGTTGCAAAGAGTCAAATACAACTGAGCAACAGTATCACAGACACGGGTGTGGGATGGACAACCTGCCCTTTTAGTGCACAGTCTAAAAGCAGTCACGTGTTCCCAGCAGAGAGGACTATGAAACACAATGACAGATTGGATTTTGGGTTGTTTCCCATGAAGAGCAATTATTGCACTTGTGAAAGAAGGAAACAAAAGGAATATCCAATGACCAGAAAAGCACACTGTGGTGGAGACGGTTATCGTTTACCGCATAGGCTTGCCATTGCTCCTTTAAATTTTTCAGCCTGTGACGTTGGCTAATAATTTTTCTTTCTTGTAATATCTTTCTGGTATCAAAGTATCGAGTTTTTGCAAGGCTTACTAAATGAGTTGGGATGTTTCTCCTCTGCTATTCTCTGGATTCATCTGTTTAGATTGGTATTATTTATACCTTAAATTTTTGTGATTCCATTTGGGCTTGCAGTTTCCTTTGTGGAAGAGTTTTAACATCAGATTCAATTTCTTTGGTAGATATACAACTATTGGTATTTTCTATTCTTGTGGCTATGTTGATAAATTATTTTCAACAAAATTAAATATTTCACCTAAAAGTTTCAATTTATTGACATAAATATGTGCATGTAGAATGCCAATTTAGTGGCATTGAATTGTTTATGATACTCTCTCATTATTCTTTTAAAATATGTAAGGTCTGTTGTGATGTTTCATTGTTTTTATATCTGATTTTGGTATTTGTATTCTCTCTCTCTCTCTCATTTTTTCCCTTCTCTATATCTGCCTTGCCAGGCATTTATTAATTGCATTAACCTATTCAAAGAATGGAGAAGGCGATGGCACCCCACTCCAGTACTCTTGCCTGGCAAATCCCATGGACAGAGGAGCCTGGTAGGCTGCAGTCCATGGGGTCACAAAGAGTTGCACACGACTGACCGACTTCACTTTTACTTTTCACTTTCATGCATTGGAGAAGGAAATGGCAACCCACTCCAGTGTTCTTGCCTGGAGAATCCCAGGGACAGGGGAGCCTGGTGGGCTACCGTCTATGGGGTCACACAGAGTCAGACACGACTGAAGTGACTTAGCAGCAGCAGCAGCAGCATTCAAAGAAAACACTTTTGACTGTTGATTTTTCTCTATTGCATGTCTTTTTTCTATTTCATTGATTTCTGCTCTTTATTCTTCCCTTCTGTTTGTTAGGGGTGGGAGTTAATTTGCTGTTCCTTTTCTGAAAGTTTTTGAGTTGGACGTTTACATCACTGGTGTTCAACCTTATTTATATTTTAATATATAGATTTAGTAGCTTCCCCGATTGCTCAGTGGGTAAAGAATGTGCCTGCAATTCAGGAGACATAGGATCCCTGGGTCGGGAAGATGTCCTGGAGAAGGGAATGGCAACCCACTCCAGTATTCCTGCCTGGAAAATCCCATGGTCAGAGGATCCTGGTGGGCTACAGTCCAAAGGGTTGCAAAGAGTGGGAAACAACTGAGCGACTAAGCATGCACGCTATATATACATTTAACGGTACCGGTTTTCTTCCAGGCACAGCTTCAGCCGTGCTGTTGGCCACACCACCTCCCTTCTCCCATACATCAAGTAGTGAAAGGCTCCTAGCTGGTGAAAGTGCAGGATGGAACCTGCAGGGAGCTCTGAGTCACTGTTTGGAGGAAAGCCATTCAGGAGAGTTGCCTGACCTGCACCAGCTTGTGATTTAAGCAAGAAATATAACTTTGATGTGTTGAACTAAGTTTTGTTTGTTTTGAATAGGTTTGCCATAGTCTGACTTATCTTGGCTAATGCAAGAGGGCCTGCATTGGTCTATATTAAAGAAGACTTCTTCTCTTTGATTTTTCCAAATTATACATACTATGAGAGGGCTTCCTTTGTGGCTCAGCTGGTAAAGAGTCCGCCTGCAATGCAGGAGACCAGGGTCTGATCCCTGGGTTGGGAAGATCCCCTGGAGAAGGGAAAGGCTACCCACTCCAGTATTCTGGCCTGGAGAATTCCATGGACTGTATAGTCCACGGGGTGGCAAAAAGTGGGACACGACTGAGCGACTTTCACTTTCACGTACTATGAGATTGTTGTTATAGGAGGTTTTTCCTGAATATGTAGGGGTACTGGTGGGGTATTACGGGACAGAACACTATAGGAAACAGCTTTACATTGAATATGTCCCCCTCTTCATCCCATAGGAAATTTTTCATTGTTTCTCTCTTTGACTTGGTCCTGCCCCATAGCCAGGTTTTGGGTTCCCTTCTCTACTTAAGCTCTTTCTTCACAGTTCATATTTTTTCTTCTTCCCATCCTTCCTATTCCAAAGCACCTCAAAACTCTCCAGTTTTTGCATATAGCTTTTCCTTATCTTGGATAAAATAAAATTCCTAGTGTTCTCTCTACTGACCAAAGCACACCCAGAGTTCTGGGATGGAAACGGGGCTATGAGTAGTGTGTTGAAGAATCGGGGGTGGGGGGGGAGCTTCCAAGCCAAGAGGTTTTTTTCTGCAGAACTCAGAGTTGTGTTAAAAAAATTTTCCTGCCACTTTTTTCCTATTCTTTGGGTTTTTATTTATTTCACTTCTTTCATTTTTCACATAGTTGAAATCATGCTCTGTGCTGTACTTTTATAACATAATTTCTATCATAAGCATTTACTATATGATCTTGGCAAGTACCTTTTTTACAGTCACACTTCTTCCTATTTAAAATCACAGTTATCAGTCCCAAGGTGTATAAAAAGGACAAAGCAGCATCCTGAAATCACACCCACTGGATGGAGAGCATTTTATACACTGGGCTACGTGACTTCGTCTTCCGACAGTTGGACTGAAAGAAGAGTATTCAGAAAGTCTGTGGAGTGACTGATTGGACAGAGCTGTCCCTTATCATACTGTAACTGAGCCATGGTTCGGGCTGGATAGCTTGGGGTCCTGGGAATCAGGACTGCCAGGCTCAGATGCAACTGAATGTGTCTGGAGCGGTTGTGGGGAGGGGTCAGGAGCAGTCTGCTCTCAGAAGGGTCTAGGAATCACTTGGAAAGGGTCCAGCCTGTGCACATTGCTCCTCTTGCCCTGCCTGTCCTCAGACTGAGGGGTTATAATGGAAAGTGAATAAAATCAGGGCTGCTTTGCTGATTTCGGTGGGAATATTGGGCCACCTTGCTTTGTGTTCTCTGTAATAGTGACCCATGGAGGACAGCGAGGGGATGGTGGGAGGTATTCTTCCTTCTCATGGTGTATAACCCTGGGGACAGATTGCATACAGCTACGAGCCATGAGTGGACCAAACTACGTTGGTCTGGAAAAGGAGGGTCAGAAGCCCTTCAGGCTGCCACAAAAATGGGCCATGATTTCAATATTTAGCCTGACTGGGTACCCGTCACCAGTTAACACAAAGGCTAGAAGTCAGAAAGAGGCCAGAGGGCCAAGTGGTAACCCTTAGCACTGTTCTCAGATCCTCAACTGAGGAAGACAGAGAAGCTAGAGGGACAGGAGGGCTCAGCCAGGTGCCTTGAGTTCATAGAGTTCATAGGAAGCCCTGCGGGCCAGGTTAGAGACAGGAAAACTCTATGCTAAGAGTAACACCTGCCAATGGGCTCAGAGGCATCTGAAGATGTAGGCTAGAACCATGAGGAAAAGGGCCTACAGGACCAAAGGAGCTGGTCAGGTAATAGAAGACAAGTAAGATGACCTGGAATCTGCCTTTATTGGAGGCTTTGCATGTGATTGGTGTGAATGCTTTTTTACCTTCCCTGTTCAGGCCCAGGGAGGTGACATCCTGATGGTACCAGCCCTTGTTTATCATACAGATCCTCATGGTTCCCTGCACCCTGCTTACATCTTGGTAAATAGTCCCTCTATTAAATTATCTATTAAATCAGTTCTCCCAATGTGAATGTAGTATCTGTTTGCTTCTGACCCTACTGATATAGAAACAATTTTGTTGATGGCTCTGGAGAGGACCCCTGGAATTCTAGGTCTCAGCAGCCAACTGATGGAGGATGGGATTTAAATGGTGGACACCTAAAGGAGAAAGGTAAGGTCAGAGACTGTGACTTCATTGACGTACTTCAGAGATCCCTGGTAGGAATGGAATTTGACAGTGCATTTGGGCCTAAGTCATTGGGATGGATAGAGATGAGACAGATCTGATTTGAATCAGTGGGGTAGGGTAGTGGTATTAGGAGGCAGGACCATTAATATCACCGGATCTTATTCCACTGCTCTCTGGAGAAGGACTGAGTACAAGTTAAGACCCTTAAAGCTAGAGCCCACTGAAGCAGGAGTAGGGTGGGGTGGGACCTGGCCTTGGAGGGCCTGCACAGGGTCTGGCCCCTCTAGAACTTTGGCAGAAGGAACCAAGATCCTTACAAAGCAATATGGGGAGGAAATTCTTCCCCACTGACTTCCAGAATATACTCACATGGAAGGAATGTTTGAGAGAGAATTGGAAACTTCCGGAAAACACAGGGTTTGGGGATGATGGGCATGAGGAATTTAAAAATAGGTTTATTTATAAATAAATTATTCATAAATGCTGGAAAAGTGACAGGATCTGGAAAAGTTAATTTGAAAACATCAGCACCCTGGAGCACTAAATCTGGTTTTATTTACCCAGGCCATGTGGTACTGCGTAACCTTTACAGAATGTTCAATCATGAATACGGGGCAGAAATAAAATGGGAGAATATGACTCAGGTATTGTTCTCCTAAATTCTCCCAGGGCCTTTGCATGTACTGTTTCCAATGTGTGGAACCTGGAAGGAGGTCAGTTTTTCTTGTTGTATTCTGTTGTATACTTCTCTTTCTGGCACTGTCCCTGTTGAATTGATGTGTTTCAGTGGTCCTTTGATTAATGTCCTGTCTTGCTAAATAGCTGTAACCTCCATGAAGGCAAGAACTGTTCTGCTGACTGTTGTTGCTCAAGGGCCTAGGGCCTGACCCCTGCTGGATACTCCATAGGTATTTCATGGATGACTGCCTGAAGGACTTTTAGAACATGTTCCCAAGTAAGAACAAGTGAACCACAGCACATAATTCTGCTAACCTTGGGCTGTGTGTGTGTGTGTGTGACTGTGCTGGGTCTTCGTTGCTGTGCACGAGCTTTCTCTAGTTGTGGCCAAGTGAGGCTACTGCAGCGGCTTCTCTTGTTGCAGAGCATGGGCTTTAGATGCGCAGGCTCAGTAGTTGCGACTCATGGGCTGTAGAGCTCGGGCTCAGGAGTTGTGGCCCACGGGCTTAGATGCTCTGTGGCATGTGAGATCTTCCTGGACCAGGGATCAAACCATGTCCCCTACACTGGCAGGTGGATTCTTTAACACTGAGCCTCCAGGAATATCCCTAACCTCAGGCTCCTATTTCATTGTTCTGTGTAAAGACCTTTTTCTGACACCACACTAGCATGCTGGGAGCATTGACACCAGATTCAGCATGGTGACGGCCCACATTAGGACTTCATGAGGAAGGGTAGTGAAGACTTCTTAAGTCAGTCAGAATCCTGCCCTCACAGAACAAAAGACACACGACTCCTTTGATTTCCCTGAAATTGTCAAAAAGTTTGTTCTTACCTCAGAGGTCTTGCATCTCAGAGTGGTTGCCACTACTATGCAAATACCACGGTGCACTGACTCCAACTTGGAGAAGTTCTGGGTGGTGATATCTGAACTGTACTGCACTCTTCCCTGCTGTCTTTGATGGGAGATTTTAGGCCTGGTGTAATCAAGTTAATCACAAAATCTAAGGCAGTTATATTTGAATGTTACAGAGCTGCTCAGTGTGGCCAACAGGAGGTAAGTGGGAGTGTGATATGGTGCTTCATTAAAAGACATTTGGGATGTGCTGTATAGCACAGAGCACTATATTCAATATTTTACAATATCTATAATGGAAAACAACCATATAGCTGACATCAGTGCAGCAACTGTCTTTCAATGACTGGCTTCTTTCACTTAGCATCATGTCCTAAGGTTCATCCATGTTGTCACATATTACAGGATTTCCTTGTTTCCTAAGGCGGAATAATCTTTATTGTATGGATATATCATATTTTCTTTGTTTGTTCATCCATCAATAGACATTTAGGTTGCATCCTCATCTTCCTATTGTGAACAGTGCTACAGTGAAGATGGAGTGCTAATATCTCTTTGAGATCCTGATTTCAGTACTTTTGGATAACTGCAGAAGTGGGGTTGCTGGATCATATGGTAATACAACTCAATAGCAAAATAACACCCTAATTACCCAGTTTTAAAATGGGCTAAACACTTGAATAGACACTTCTTTGAAGAAGACATACAGATGGGTAACAGGTAATTGAAAAGATATTCAACATCATTAATCATTAGGGAAATGCAAATAAAAATCACAATGAGATATTACTTCATATTTGTTAGGATGGTTATTATCAAGAAAACAAAAGACAAATGTTGGCAAGGATGTGTATACACTGCTGGTGGTAATGCAAAATGGTATATCCGCTGTAAATAGTATGGAGGTTCCTCAAAAAATTAAAAATAGACCTACCATATGGTCCTTCCTCCCTCTTGCTTCATGAAACATGGAGGTGATGATTGAAGATATATTTGTAAGCTTTTCTTAGCAGAGGACATGTGTGCCTGCATGCTAAATTGCTTTAGTTATGTTGGACTTTTTGTGAGCCTATTAACTGTAGCCTGCCAGGCTCCTCTGTCCATGGGATTCTCCAGGCAAGAATACTGGAGGGGGTTACCATGCTCTCCTCCAGGGGATCCTCCTGACTCAGGGATTGAACCCATGTCTTTTATGTCTTCTGTATTGACAGGTAGGTTCTTTACCAGTAGCACCGCATGGGAAGCCCTAGCAAAAGAAGGGTGACTGCTCGTTCCCACAAGGATGAGTTCACACTTGAGGTCAGGTAAGCTGGTGACTGGTTCAAGTGGGGTTTGTCTGGAATATGACTGTAGATGGGAACTATGCAGATGGGCCAGTTTTGGGGAACAGTTGACAGGTAATAGATACCAGTGACTTCCAACTGCAGGAGTCTGAGGATCTGTGAAATGTCTGTAATTCCCAACTCTGGACTATTTACTGAAGGGAAGAGAAAGAAATTTTTCTCTTATTTATCTCATTGCTATTTTAGGTTACCCTCAGCTGAATCTAATTCCCACTAATATATTTAAGAACACTCAGTTATTGGTAAACCACAAGCTTTTGCAATGATCATTTAGAAAGGATCTGGACGTTAACATATGTCACTGAAAATTTATCTGGCTCAAGTGGGGTTTGTCTGGAATATGATTGTAGATGGGAACAATCAGATGGGTCAGTTTTGGGGAACAGTTGACAGGTAATAGATACCAGTGACTTCCAATTGCTTTGTTCCTCTTTTTCAAAGACTCACCCTTTAGACAAATCATGAGCCATGGGGACTTTTGCCCACCCTGAGCTGCTCTGGGCTTGTCCGGTGTTCTCTCCAAGCTGCCTAAGGATTTCTGGGTGGAGTTTCTGACTCGCAGTGACCTTTGTGTTCTCATTCCTTGAGGCGTGTGGAATCTCTCTCCTCTGGCAGCCACCCTCCCTTCTTTCCCGAGTCCTTCCAGTCTGGAGCTCAACTCTTCCTTCTTTGTTCCCTCACAGCCCCTCTTAAACCACTTTGCCCGAAAGTGTGGGGATAGTCAAATGGTTGATAAACAGCCATTTGCCCTGGACCTGTTTACACTCAATGGCTCAAAGAAACAGTGGAGTTGTGAAATAACAGTTTTTAAAAAATTCAATTTTGGAGGTTTTTTAAACAATTTTTTTATTGTAGTAAAACATATAAAACATAAATTTACCCACTGTAACATGAACAATGCTGTATACATTTCAGTGGCATCAATTACATTCACAATGTTGCACAATCATCACAATTTTTGGATTTTTGATTTCCCGAATCAAAATCTTATGCACAGTCCTCCTCGCTCACTCAGAGGTGTCATTATCCTCAGTGAGATCATAGTGAGGCTCATTCTTAAATAATCAAAATTCAGGGTCTGGAAAAATGTCTGTGCTTCTCACTTGTACAACGTAAACTGCTCCCATTCCTCCCTGGTAGAATCCACAGAGCTGAGGATGGATTGGGTGTTGACTATACTATAAGGACTGAGGGTGGCCAAGAGCCTGGAAGCAGGCACTGGGGGACAGGACAGCTCCAGGCTCTTGCTTCTGCTTCAACCTTTGACCTTTGATCTTATTGTTCATTAAATGGTTGGGCGGGCAGTTCTGAATCAGGCATTCAAGGGTTGAAAAGAGGATGGCCTGGGTGTGTGTGTGTGTGTGTGTAGGGGCAATGAGGGAAGACTGCATCTTTAGGAGACAGAGGTCATAACCTCATTTGAGGCTCTGCTCTGCTCATGTGTGTGCGTGTGTGTGTGTGTGTGTAGGGACCTGTGTGTGTGTGTGTGTGTGTATAGGGGCCTGGGTGTGTGTGTGTGTGTGTGTGTGGCAATGAGGGAAGACTGCATCTTTAGGAGATAGAGGTCATAACCTCATTTGAGGCTCTGCTCTGCTCATGTATGTGTGTGTGTGTGTGTATGTGTGTGTAGGGGCCTGTGTGTGTGTGTGTGTGTGTGTGTGTGTGTAGGGGCCTGGGTGTGTGTGTGTGTGTGTGTAGGGGCCTGGGTGTGTGTGTGTGTGTGTAGGGGCCTGGGTGTGTGTGTGTGTGTGTGTGTGGCAATGAGGGAAGACTGCATCTTCAGGAGACAGAGGTCATAACCTCATTTGAGGCTCTGCTCTGCTCATGTATGTGTGTGTGTGTGTGTGTGTGTGTGTAGGGGCCTGGGTGTGTGTGGGTGTGTGTAGGGGCCTGGGTGTGTGTGTGTGGGTGTGTGGGTGTGTGTAGGGCAATGAGGGAAGTCTGCATCTTCAGGAGACAGAGGTCATAACCTCATTTGAGGCTCCTCTCTGTTCATTTTCCTCTCTTCCCTCCCAGATGATTCTGAAGGGCTACAGTTATGCTAGATTTTGACACCTGAATTTCAAATTATGAAGTAGGAGATGAAAGGAGTTTGGGGCAGATAATTTGGGGTGTTCAGACAATGACTTAAATGTGCAAGATGTTTGAGGCTGTGATTCCTGTCTATAGGAGTCCACCGGCAGAGTCTCACCAGGTGGTACAATGGTTAGGCTGATGGTAGGGTCTGGAGAGTATGAAAAACACAGAGACATGGGAATGAGCTGGAGCTACAGCCCAGCATGGTCTTGTGCAGAGGCCTGGAGGGAAGGCAGAGACAACAGGCCATTCTTAGATCCGGAGGAGGACTGCTAATCCCTAGGCTTCCATTCAATTACAGGGACCATGTGCCCAGGTGGGTCTGGGGAACAACAGCCGCTGACTACCGAGCAGGTGTTCTGTGGGCTTGCGGTCTTGGCCGTGGGCCCCAAGCCTCGGGTCCCCAGCCACTGGCCCTCTTCACTCCAGTCCAGAGAGGAGTGACTGGGAGATGCTAAGCCCAAGGTCCCCAGTCACCCCGAGTGCACGTGCCCTGGGTCTAGACCTAGCTCTCACTCACACTAATTTTCAGAGTGCTCAGGTTTGTCGCTTTCCTTTCTATATTCCAATTCAGGAAGAAGGAACTGGCTGTTAACTGTAAGGGTAGAGTCCTATCTGACTCTAGCTTGCTTACAGCTGATTGGCCACACAGAAGTCAAACATTGCTGGGGAGGAGGGAGTTCCTGGTGGCCTAGTGGTTAGGATTCCAAGCTTTCACTGCAATGTCCCCAGGTTCATTCCCTGGTTGGGGAACTGAGATCCACTGCATGCTAGGTACCAAAAGAAAAAATTCCTGGGGAGGGAATTGAACCTCCCACTGGAGTGGCAAGGCAGGTCGGGGAAGGCTGTACCCGCAGTTATGCCACAGTATCAGTGTGGGCCACGATGCCCTTCCACACTGGAGCCAGGAACACTGCCCCAGGCACGTTTCTTCCAGCTGCCAGTTGCTCCTGATGGACCTGTTTCTGTCCTGTTGTTAGATCATATGCCGTGATTTCAGTCCATTCAATTAGTAGAAGGCCCTGGGGCACTTTACTTTAAAAACTGGATATATTTGCTGAGATTCTGCAAAGCACTCTCAGAAGCAGAACCCTCTCTTATTGTCTCCTTGGGGAGATCTATGCTTCTGCAGTTCAGGGAAGAGTTGTTCATTTTCTGAGCCGTGTCCTACTCTTTGTGACCCCATGGACTGTAGCCCACCAGGCTCCTCTGTCCCTGGGATTTCCCAGGCAAGAATACTGGAGTGGGTTGCCATTTCCTTCTCCAGGGAATATTTCCAACCCAGGGATCGAACCTGCGTCTCCTGCATTGGTAAGCGGGTTCTTCACCACTGAGCCACCAGGGAAGCCCTCAGGAGACAGTAAAAGGAAACAGAGAAAGTGGTTATTTGGAGGCTGCCATGCCATCTTAGTGGAGAAGGCGATGGCACTCCAGTCCAGTACTCTTCCCTGGAAAATCCCATGGATGGAGGAGCCTGGTCGGCTGCAGTCCATGGGGTTGCGAAGAGTCGGACACGACTGAGCGACTTCAATTTCACTTTTCACTTTCATGCATTGGAGAAAGAAATGGCAACCCACTCTAGTGTTCTTGCCTGGAGAATCCCAGGGACAGGGGAGCCTGGTGGACTGCTGTCTATGGGGTCGCACAGAGTTGGACATGACTGAAGTGACTTAGCAGCATGCCATCTTAGATGTGCCTGTGTGCATTGTAGAACATTTACCCAGAGTGGGGTGTTAGTAGGAGCCTGGGGGATGATGCACAGACCCCAAACACCTCTGGGCTTCCAAAAATGCTCAAATAACCCCACCTGCCAATGGTATCAGGAGTCAGAGCACTCTGGGAGGTAACTGACAACTCTGAGCCCAGTGCTCTCTAAAGTGTTCAGGTCTGGATGATTGGAGGGAAGTGCAGGTTGGAGGAGAGGGCTCAAGACGTCTCCTTCTGGTGGCTGAAGCCTGGAGGAGACACTGGTGGTGCTGCTGGGGGAAGACGGTGGGGCAGGGGAGGCGGTTTTGTCGGCAGCGACAAGTTTGGTTTTCACATTGAACTGAGGCTACAAGAGGAATGGATTAAATCAGTGGTCTTCAAAGTGTAGTGTTTAGGATGGATGATGCAATGGGATATAAAAGAAAAATTTAAACTTGTTCTTAAACAGACATACCATGAGGATATCATGGCTTCTGTTCCAGATCACCATAATAAGGCAAGTATCACAGTAAAGTGAGTCACAAGAATTTTTTGGTTTCTCAGTGCATATAAAAGTTGTGTTTATGTTATACTGTAGTTGGGACTTCCCTGATGGTCCAGTGGCTAAGACTCCACGTTCCCAGTGCAGCCCAGGGCCCAGGTTCAATCCCTGATCAGGGCACTAGATCCTATATGCTGCAACTAAAATGTCCAGCATGCTTCAACTAAGACCTGGCACTGTCAAATAAATAAATGAAAATAACTATTAAAAAGTATATGTTATAGTTACTTAAGTGTATAATAGCATTATGTCTTAAAAATAATATACATACCTTAATTAAAAAATATGAGACAAAAATTACAACAGTAACATCAAAGATTACTAATCATAGATCACCATAACAAATACAATAATGAAAAAAATTTGAAATATCTCGAGATTTTCCAAAACGTGACAGAGACATGAAGTGAGCAAATGCTGTTGGAAAATGCTTCTAGTAGACTTGCTCAACACAAGGTCACCACAAAACTTCAACTTGTTAAAAATGCAAATTTGCTAAGTGCAATAAAGTGAAGCAGAATAAAATGAGGTATTTCTGCTTTAGCGTACAAATAAATAAAAAAGTCGAGTTCCCCAATACTTTCTGTATGGATTGATAAGGCATGCTTCCTCAACACTTTTGTCACGGATCCATGTCATGTATCCTAGTAGAGTCCCCAGGGAAAGAAGGGGAGGGGGTGGCAGTGATACCCTCACTGGTTCAGTTACTTTCAAGTGAATCGTGTAGCCCAGGTTAGATAGATTACATCACCTATCATTTAACTAATGCTTACAAAAGGGACAAGTGGGTTGAAAAGGTTCTGGCAAAGAAATCCAAAGACTGAAAATGCAGTTGGCCTTCTGTACCTGTGGGTTCTGTGTTGGCAGACTCAACCAACTGCGAATGGAAAATACTTTTTAAAATTTCCAGAAAGTTCCAAAAAAGCAGAACTTGAATTTGCAGTGTGCCTGGCAATGATTTACATAGTATTTATATAGTATTTGGTATTGTAAGTAATCTAGAGAAGATTTAAAGTATTTCGAGGATGGTGCATAGGTTATATATGCAGATATGCCATTTTATATAAGGGATTAGAGCATCTGTGGGTTTTAGTATCTGTGCAGGTACTGGAAGGGGCACTGTAATATGGATAGTGCAAGCAAAAGCGAACTCAGAAAAAAATGGCAGAGCTAACAATTTCCTACTCTTTGTATGAGATTTGTTATGATGATATCTTTGACATGGAAGTCTATCAGAAAAAAAAGTTTAA
Source organism: Ovis aries (assembly GCF_016772045.2). Taxonomy (NCBI): domain Eukaryota; kingdom Metazoa; phylum Chordata; class Mammalia; order Artiodactyla; family Bovidae; genus Ovis; species Ovis aries. The sequence goes on along the minus strand of NC_056068.1, from coordinate 41,949,612 downwards.
ATTTGTTAAAAAAAAATTCAAAACATGGATTTATATCACTACAGTTAACAACCAGCCTAAGGGTATATTGGACCTTGAGGTATTAGCTGATAATAATATAAATATGCCATCATGATGAGCAAGATACGTGCATTCTATACACCCAGAGTGTGAAGACAAAACTCTACAATTTTTTCCAAGTCATGTGATGCTTAGTTGTGTATTTTTATGAACTATTATTAAATGTAATAAATATGTCTAGAAATCCCATTTGAGTAAAATCTCTTTTATTTAATAAAATCTTTTATATTTAATAGTAGAAGACAAAATGTCAGTCAATATCACTGGGAGAAAACTACTGTTCTATTTGCCATGGTTAAAGTGACTGAAGTGGTACAGAGAGAAGATGGCAACACATAAAAGTGCATTCTGTTGAAAAACACATTATCAGATATTTGAGAAAGGTTTAGAACACATGGCAGTTGGCTATATGATCGTATATGCCAGTTGCTAACATGTTGCACTTCAGTCTTTTCAATGATGGCATTAATAAGGGAATACTTTTTGTGCTCTACTAAAGAAAAAAATGTGTTTATAATGTGAATGATATATCTAGTATAATATGCTGTAGTTTTTTTGTGTAAGAGTAACCACCAATGGAGTGGCTGCCCAGACTGGAATACTATGGATTGGGGGCAGGAAGGGACTCCATATGAAACTCATCAATGGCATCATTTACTTACAAATTGCAACAATATAGAAATTGAAGTTAGAAGAGCCAAAATGTAGGATGTGGATAATATGGTTAATTTGAAAAAAATTAAATACAGTAGAATCTTTACAATAATTTATAATGGGATATGGATGAGACTATAAATATTTTTAATATTAGTCAAGGTTTACTGATCATCCCAAGGGAAAGAACTTAAAAGTTGTAGAATTAAAAGATGTGTTTCTTTAAGAAGAGGGCAATTGGACTTCCCTGGTGGTACAGTGAATAAGAATCCACTGGGGACATGGGCTAAATCCCTAGTCTGGGAAGATTCCACATGCCATGGACAACTAAAGCTTTTGTATCACAACTACTGAGCTCTAGAGCCAGAGAGCCACAGCTAATGAGCCTCTGGCTGAAGCCCTCGAATCCTAGAGCCTGCCTGCTGCTAATCCTGAAGCCTGTGTGCCTAAGAGCCTGTGGTCCTCAAGGAAGAGTGGCCCCTGCTCACTGCAGCTAGTGAAAGCCCTTGCACAGAAATGAAGATCCTGTGCAACGAAAAACAAATAATAATAAAAAAGGAAAAAAACAGTTATTTCAAATTTCCTGGCCTCTTGCTTGTGACTGTCTGTGTGTGTGAGCTCACATGGAAGCACACACACATCCCCACACCCACTTCCCCCTGCACACACACATATATATACACACACACAATGTATCCCTTCAGGTAAAGGTGATGTTTTGGGAATTAATATGACTGTGGTTTAAAATAATCACGTTATGGGGAAAGCACTTTGAAAACTGATGTTTGGAACTGTTTCTATTATTATGTGATTTTAATGCCAAAATGAAGTGTCTATTGCCAACTATAGAGACTAGCATAGCCATAGCCTTCAAAATTAAGAAGTACACTTTTAAAACCCATTTTGCATTCTTCCAAATGAAGAGTTTCTGGAGTTTAAAAAATCCCATTATTAAAAATATCCACAGAAACAACTGATGAAAATGAAACGGCTTCTAAAACATCAACCAGCTTATACTGGTTTTTGCCTCCCCAACTAGACTGTTGAAACAGCACCAACTTAAACTGATTCTGCTTCCTTCAAATAAGTTCATCAATCAAACCTTGACTTATTTTACAGAGACAACAGTGCAAGATGGGAAACCATCTCTCCAGGATGACCCCCAACCAAGAATCTTCAGTCTACAGAACTCAAAGAATTGAAAGGTTGCCACTGGAACCCTTAACAAAGCAAAGGACGAAGTCATTCAATAAGGAAAACCTGGCTTCCAGTAGCATGACTAGCTTATATGTTCTGATTCAAGATTAGCCAATCAGCTTCCAAGTTTGAAATTCCCCTAACCCCTTAAATTTTACACCAACCCTGGATCATGGAGACAGATTTGAGAGCTTTGTCTCCTGTCTCTCTTCTGGTCAACCTCACAATAAAGATTTTTTCCCCTCTCAAAACCAGTGACATATTATTGGCTCCTATACACATCAGGCATTGAACCCTTGCTTGATAACAAAAAGCAAGCAAATGATTCCCATCATTGGGAATGAAGGCTTCATGGACAAAGAAGAGTTTTCTGGAGGAACATCACATTTGCAAAACTGATATTAGATGGAATTTAAGCAGTGAGAATTATGGTTTAATAAGTATAGCAAAAGATAAAATTCTTCTGTTTGGGTGTATTTATCTTTGTGAGGTTTTCGTTTTGCAATAACAGCCATTAGGACTAAGTACTGACATTAATTGAACTTAAAAGCATACTTTCTAGTCTCATAAAATATTAAAGTAAGACTTATTAAAATCATTTTTAATCATGTTGCTTTCACTAAACTGAATTTTGCTAATAACTTTAAAGTAAAGAGGGAAAAGGTATTAAAAATGAAATTATTTAAGATTATTATTTCATCTTTATAAAATCCTTTAGTGGTCTTTGTGAGTGCTCAGTCGCTAAGTTGTGTCTGACTCTTTGTGACCCCCTCGGACTGTAGCCCACAAGGCCCCTCTATCCATGGGATTTCCCAGGCAAGAATTCTGGAGTGGGCTGCCATTTCCTTCTCCAGGGGCTCTTCCTGACCCAGGGATTGAACCCAGGTCTCCTGCACCACAGGGCAATTCTTTACACTGAGTGACCTGGCAAGTGTGCCTGATATATTTATTTAGATACATGTACATAAAACTCACACGTAAATTGTAAATAGCAGGCTAGGACATCGAAGGAATAACACTTGGTACAGGAATAAGATGATGTGAAGGCAGCTGGCACCATCAGGACACTAATGAACAGTTTCATTTCCCCGTGGTGACCAACTTGATGTGAAGAATTACAGGGAGAAAGAGTTGAGAATAGCTCCCAAGCGTGGCCTGCGGAAGTGGGTGGTGGTGCTGTCATGTGGAAGGCTGAAATGTTACCCAACCAAACTTGGGTCCATTCACCAATCTACCAACACCAGGTTGTCAGGAAGTGAAGGGAAGTGCATCATTTGCTGCAAGGCCAAGCAAGGAGTATTAGCGGCTAAGACTCAAAAGACCTGAACTCCCGGATGGATTGCAGGGAAGTGTTTTTAAAGACAGGAAATGGGTCACAGGGTGTGTAAACAGCTCGGGGACAGTCTTCTGAGCCGTGAGATAATTGGGAGTCAACATCATCAATCTTCTGGTTCCAGTTGTTGGAGGTCTATGTGCTTGTTGATCAACATGCAGTTAATGGTTTTCAACTGGTGTGGGTTTCAGTGTCTGCAAAACAGCTCAAGGTTATGGCTCAGATGTTATATATAGCCTTCCATGAGGAGCTAAACATTCTTGAGTTTGTTTTATAGCTAAACTATTATTATTTTATCTTGTCTATTTTCCTCTGTTTCAGCATTTTCTCACTTCTCTGATTAAATCTGCTCCTGGGAACTCAGGGAAGGCCTAGGATGTTAAGTTGTGTCCGGCTCTTGTGACCCATGGACTGTAGGCCTGGCAGGCTCCTCTGTCCATGGGATTCTTTAGGCTAGAACACTGGAGTGGGTTGCCATTTGCTTCTTCAGGGGATCGAGATTCCCCACCCAGGAATTGAGCCCAGGTCTCCTGCACTGCAGGCAGAGTCTACCAACTGAGCTAGGAGGGAAGCCCTAGGATGCTAAAGTCTTCCACAAACAAGAAGCAGGTGGAGGACAGGGAAGGTGGAAGGAGGCTGTTCCTTGGAAGGATCTATAGGATCCTGCTTGGTCACAGAAACACAGGAACAAGAGCAGGTTCTGGCACGTTCCTGGAAGGAAATTAGGAATTTGAGTTTGGACACGTTTTCCCAGGCTTTGGAACCGCTGGTGGACATGTGTCCAGTAAGTTGGATAGACCATTTGCAGCTCTGGGGCATTCCGGAATGATGAAGAGGTTCGGGAGTCATTAGCAGGCAGGAGGTTGTGAAAACCGTGGGAGTGGGTGAGAGCCGCAGAGGAGGCAGGCAGCTCAGCGGTAGAAAACCCAACAACGCTGCAACGAAAAGCCAGGCCCTGGAGGCTGAGAACCTAGCAGTCATCACTGGGGTATGTTGAAAATCCGGGGTTGTGGAGGGGCGCGGGCGCCAACTCTGGAAACTGTACTCTGAGGGTTCCAGGAAGGAAGGTGTGGTCAGCAAGTTCAAATGCTGGGGAGGGGCGAGCAGGGGCTACAAGGCACTCACTGGCTTCTGGCAACTAAGAGGTCAGTGCGGACTTGGAGGGGCGGGTGCATAAGCCCAGGGTTGGAGGAGAGGGAGAGAGGGGGTGTCAGCTCAGTTCCGGGGAGTAAGTCACCTGTTTGGGCACCGTGACCCCAGCATCTCTCTTTGGGACAAGTTTCGGCAGGGGAGGAGGTTCGGGAAGATCGAACACAGAGGAGAGCGCTTTGGGGGCCGGGGCTGACCGCCGAAGCGAGGTGCGAGGAGCCGGGCTGGTCCTGACCCCCGGCGGCTGCGGGCGCGCTTCCGGCCGAGGGACCCATCGCCGCCGCGGCGCCCCTGGGGCGCTCAAGTTTCCAGTTGGCCGCGCGGCCCGGTAGCGGCGCTCCAGGTAGCGGCGGCCAGGCCCGGTGGGCGGGCGGCGGGCAGGGCAGACCTGCGCGGCGGCGGCCCGGCCCGCACCGCTCTGTTGCCGGCTCCTCGCTTCCTCTCCGCTACGCGCCCAGGTAGGTCACCGGCTGGGGCCGCGCGAGGCCCCCGGGCTTCTCCCCTGCGGAGGCGGCCCTCCTCCTGCCTCCCGGCGGGCCCGGGAGGTCCGGGCCCGGGACGCCGCAGCACCGCGCCCTGGGAGCGCCGGTCCCCGCCCCTGCTGCGGGACTCTCCGCAGGCTCCCGCCCAGCGCCAGCGGCGGGCAAGGCCTGGCCGGGGCCGGCTCGCCCCGGCAGCAGTGCTGGGCAGCCTTTCCGCGGTGCTGGCTGTGCGCCCTGCCCCGCTCCGCCACCTGTGTTCCAGCCTGCGGGCCGCCCCCATCGGCCCACGGCATGGCCCTGTCCCCTGAACCCGGTGAGTGCGCGCGATGCTGCGCTCCTGACCTTGGGCCCACGCCCGGTGGCCCCCGGCTGCCCGGGGCGGGAGTCGGAGCGCCCCGGGGTGGGAACTAAGGTCCTGGGCTTCCTCGCCCGCTGAGAAGGTGGCTCCGACCCCAGGCTCATCGCTTGGCAGGGCGCTGGTCTCTCCCAGTCCCTGTGGTAGCCTGGGGTTCAGAGTCTTCGGGTGACCCCCCGCCGCATCTCGGCTCCCTGGCGACTGATTTTGGATTCGAAAGGTTTAGAGAAATTAAGGGATCTGGGACTTGCCGCCGCTTAAGAACCTGGACTAATTTCTGGGTGCTTGAGGACTGGCCAGATGCCAACAGCTTAAGACTTCCACCTGAAGGCAAGGGGATGGACAGGATGGCAAGGTGATGGGATCATTGGAGGCCTTCCTCCTTACCTCTTTGGCTCTTTCCAGGCAAGGGAGGTAGGTATACTGCATCTGGCAGTTTGCTTTATGCCCTTGAACTTCCTGGTAGTTGCTTTGCCAGTGGAACTGCTTGACTTGGCTGGCAGAGGCCTCTGGAACAGGAGAGGCTTGCTAACTAGAGTGTCATTTCCCCTAACTGTTGGGTCCTTGTGTGTGAGTGGAACCTTGGTGATGATCAGTTAGCAAAGGAGCTGAGTGAAGAAAGCTGGAAACACTAGGAGGAATTTCAGCATGGTCCTGAGCCCTTGTTGACTATCCCCTCTGGATGTGCTAACCAACATTTGGCCACTTTAGGGAGAAATTGGCTGCAACTGGAACTCCTGTAGGAGAAATTCCTCTCCTGACTGAAGCATCAGTGGTAGCTGTAGAGCCAGGCAGCCACAGAGCCTCTGTCAGCCCTCACCTTCTAGTGTATTGATAGCTAGTTTGGAGTAGTTGTGTGCTGTGCTTAGTTGCTCAGTTGTGTCCAACTCTTTGCAACCCCATGGACTGTAGCTCTCCAGGCTCCTTTGTCCATAGAATTTTCCAGGCAAGAATACTGGAGTGGGTTGTCATTTCCTACTCCTGACCTGCCTACAACTCTGGCAGCAACTCCGAGGAGCTGCTCTAAAGATGCCTGTTTGGGGCTGCCCTAAGAACTACAGGACTTTCATGAGTGGCCTGTTGGAGACTCTTGGACCTCTGAGCCCGACCCTCAGCCCAAGCTCTGTTCTTCAGAGATCCTCAGTAAGGGATGAGGGACTCTCAGCAAAGTCAAGAAGCTTTTGGAGAGATGACCTCTGCTTTCCTTGTCTTCACACGAGGTCTGTCCTCTTTAGATGGCTTTGAAATCAATTCCTGGTCTTGAAAATATCATGGGCAGATAAGGTACAGCCTTAGGGTTAAGCACAGAGAATATCTTCTCTCCCTGAAAGCTGCTCATTGGTCTTTCGGTTCTTCCCCCACAAATATTAATCTCTTATTTCTAATGTGTGCTGCTGCATATCTAGGACAGGAGACCATGGCTTTGGGCTCTGATATAGCAGGGGCTAGGCCTGAAGAGGGTGGGCTCCTGACTTGAGTGCTGGCCATGCAGTCAGCAAGAAGTATCACTTATAGGGGAGAAGGTTATTTTTCCTGATCTGGTTTCACATTTGAACATGGTTTCCTTTGTCTTGAACCCAAATAGGAGTTGAGACAGTACCTGGCACATATTAGTGCTCAGGAAATAATGCTGAATGAAAGGATTTGGTGTCTAGATGAAAGGTCATGTTCATTTTCTCTGTTGGACTTTCTCACAGCTAGTATCAAGATGATAATGATGTCAAGAGATAACACTTATAAAACACATATTATGTGCCAGGTACTATTCTAAGTACTTACACATGCTAACTGATTGTCATGGCAACCTATGAGGTTGGCACTGTTATTATCCCCATTTTATAGGGAATAAAACTGAACCAGAGAAATCAGTAACTTGTCCAAGTTTACGTAACTTAGTGGTGAAGCAAAATTCAAACCTGAGAAGTCTGGCTCGAGTCCATATTCTTAACCACATACCGTGCTGACTCTTGACACTGACGTAGGTAGATTCACCACTTAGCTCGTTGACTCATTCATCAAGTTATGCATTCATTCATTCAACAGATATAATGAATGAGAGGGGCAAGGTCTGTCATGGAGGTGATGCACAGTGAGCGAAACCCCTTTGCCCAACCTCTCTTTGAGTCATGCACACCTCAGAAATGAGGAGAAAATGAACCCCTATATAGGCAAGGCCACAGCATCCTTTTGAGGAGAGGGGAGTGGTTTCTTTTTGGATAAGATATAATTTGATTCCAGCCTTTCCTGTTTGTTGGGATTTTGTAAGGGACAGTTAAGTGGTAAAAGTGAAAGCAGCCTGATTTGGGACAATAACTTTACATCCTTGAACCTAATAAATATTGTAGGTTTTCATATCATGGAAATGAAAATAAAAAATTGTGTGTAGTCTGGTCTCCTGGGCAGGAAATGCAGGCCTGGGCCTGGTTATCATAGATTATCTTTTTTTTTTCTTAAAGTCTATTTTTAAAAATTGAGGTATAGTTCATGTGTAATATTATATCAGTTATAGGTATGCAATATAGTGATTCATAATTTCTAAAGGTTATATTCCGTTTATAATTATTATAAATTATTGGCTATATTCCCTGTGTCGTATAATATGTGCTTGTAGCTTTTTGATTCTATACATAATAGTTTGGGCCTCTTTATCTCCTACCCCTATCGTGTCCCGCCCCCTTTCCTTTCCCTACTGGTAATCGCTAGTGAGTCCACTATCCTGTCTCTGTGTCCTTTTCGTTATAGTCATCAGTTTGTTGTACTTTTTAGATTCCACATGTAAGTCATATCATACAGTATTTGTCTTTTTCTGTCTGACTTATTTAACTTAGTATAATACCTTCCAAATCTATCCATATTATTGCAAATGGCAAAATATTCTTTCTTATGGCTGAGAATTCTATTGTATATATGTCCACATCTTCTCTATCTGTTCATTGTTGATGGACACTTAGGCTGCTTCCATATCTTGGGGATTGTAAATAATGTTGCTCTGATCATTGGGGTACTTTCGAGTTAGCATTTTCATTTTTTCAGATCTATATCCAGGAGTGGAATTGTTGGGTCATATGGTAATTCTTTCAGGATTTGAAATAGCTCAACTGGAATTCCATCACCTCCATTAGCTTTGTTCATAGTGATGCTTTCTAAGGCCCACTTGACTTCACATTCCAGGATGTCTGGCTCCAGGTGAGTGATCACACCATCGTGATTATCTGGGTCGTGAAACTCTTTTTTGTACAGTTCTGTGTATTCTTGCCACCTCTTCTTAATATCTTCTGCTTCTGTTAGATCCATACCATTTCTGTCCTTTATCGAGCCCATCTTTGCATGAAATGTTCCCTTGGTATCTCTAATTTTCTTGAAGAGATCTCTAGTCTTTCCCATTCTGTTCTTTTCCTCTATTTCTTTGCATTGATCACTGAGGAAGGCTTTCTTATCTCTCCTTGCTAGTCTTTGGAACTCTGCATTCAGATGCTTATATCTTTCCTTTTCTCCTTTGCTTTTCGCTTCTCTTCTTTTCACAGCTTCCCAGGCCTCCCCAGACAGCCATTTTGCTTTTTTGCATTTCTTTTCCACGGGGATGGTCTTGATCCCTGTCTCCTGTACAATGTCACGAACCTCATTCCATAGTTCATCAGGCACTCTGTCTATCAGATCTAGTCCCTTAAATCTATTTCTTACTTCCACTGTATAGTCATAAGGGATTTGATTTAGGTCATACCTGAATGGTCTAGTGGTTTTCCCTACTTTCGCCAATTTAAGTCTGAATTTGTCAATAAAGAGTTCATGATCTGAGCTACAGTCAGCTCCCGGTCTTGTTTTTGCTGACTGTATAGAGCTTCTCCATCTCTGGCTGCAAAGAATATAATCAATCTGATTTCGGTGTTGACCATTTGGTGATGTCCATGTGTAGAGTCTTCTCTTGGGTTGTTGGAAGAGGGTGTTTTCTATGACCAGTGCGTTCTCTTGGCAAAACTCTATTAGCCTTTGCCCTGCTTCATTCCGTATTCCAAGGCCAAATTTGCCTGTTACTCCAGGTGTTTCTTGGCTTCCTACTTTTGCATTCCAGTCCCCTATAATGAAAAGGACATATTTTTTGGGTGTTAGTTCTAAAAGGTCTTGTAGGTCTTCAAAGAACCATTCAACTTCAGCTTCTTCAGCATTACTGGTCAAGGCATAGACTTGGATTACTGTGATATTGAATGGTTTGCCTTGGAAAAAGTTGGCTTAAAGCTCAACATTCGGAAAACTAAGGTTATGGCATCTGGTCCCATCACTTCATGGGAAATAGATGGGGCAACAGTGGAAACAGTGTCAGACTTTATTTTTTGGGCTCCAAAATCACTGCAGATGGTGATTGCAGCCATGAAATTAAAAGACGCTTACTCCTTGGAAGGAAAGTTATGACCAACCTAGATAGCATATTCAAAAGCAGAGAAATTACTTTGCCAACAAAGGTCTGTTTAGTCAAGGCTATGGTTTTTCCTGTGGTCATGTATGGATGTGAGAGTTGGAATGTGAAGAAAGCTGAGTGCCGAAGAATTGATACTTTTGAACTGTGGTGTTGGAGAAGACTCTTGAGAGTCCCTTGGACTGCAAGGAGATCCAACCAATCCATTCTAAAGGAGATTAGTCCTGGGTTTTCTTTGGAATGAATGATGCTAAAACTGAAACTCCAGTACTTTGGCCACCTCATGCGAAGAGTTGACTCATTGGAAAAGACTCTGATGCTGGGAGGGATTGGGGGCAGGAGGAGAAGGGGACAACAAAGGATGAGATGGCTGGATGACATTACTGACTTGATAGACGTGATTTTGAGTGAACTCCAGGAGTTGGTGATAGACAGAGAGGCCTGGCATGCTGCAATTCATGGGGTCACAAAGAGTCGGACACGACTGAGCGACTGAACTGAACTGATGGTAGTTCTATGTTTAGCTTTTTGATTTTCCATAGCGGCTGCCCCAATTTACATTCCTCCTAACAGTGTATGAGGGTTCCTTTTCTCCACATCCTCGCTAATATTTTTTATTTGTGGTCTTTTCGATGATAGCCATTCTGACAGGTGGGAGATGATATCTCTTTGTGGTTTTAATTTGCATTTCTCTTATTAATGATGTTGAGCATCTTTTCATGTGCCTGTTGGCCATCTGTATGTCTTCTTTTGAAACATGTCTATGAGGTCTTCTATGCACTTTTTAATTGAGTTGTTTGTATTTTTGATTTTGAGTTGAATGAGGTATTTATATATTTTGGTTATTAGCCCCCTATTAGTTATATCATTAGCAGTATATTCTTCCATTCAGAAGTATCACAGATTGTCTTAATGTTCTTTCAGAAAGCCTTCTTTCAAAAGGCTTTGAGTTTGGGACCAGTGCTCCTCAGTCTAGGGGGACTTCTGGGCCATGAGGAGCAGAGATGTATTAGGCTCAAGGAGGAATTGTTAGTTCACGAGCAAAGTTTGCTCTCCCAAGACAAAGCCACAGTTACCTTCAAAACTGCTGCTCTTCTGGAGGGTCTTGCATCCCTCCAGTGGGACCCTTGGCCATTGTCCCAGCCTGTGTCACTGTAGTGGGGTTGCTGCCCATCTCTCTTTGGACGTGATGGAGTAGATCTCATGCTAATTGCTGGGGCCTGGGAAGGCAGCTTTTTCTAGATTGGAAAATGAAGGCTCAAAGTGGAAGGCATTTTCCAAAGGCTATGCCCAGGATATGCATAGGTATTTTTCCCTAGGGTGTCAGTGGTGGAAGGGTCAAATAAGTGTGTTGGTTTACACAAAGTCCAGCAGCTTTTAAAAAGTTACTCTTTGTTTAGTTTTGTCTGTGTTGGCTGTTCCTTACCGTGCACGGGCTTCTCCAGCTGCGGTGAGCGGGGGCTACTCTCTAGCTGGGGCGTGCAGGCTTCACTGCAGCGGCTTCCCTTGTTGCGGCTGACTGGCTCTAGGGTGCACAGGCTCAGTACTGTGGTGTGAAGAGTTTGTCACCCTGCGGCGTGTGGAATCTTCCTAGACCAAGAATCGAACCTGTGTCCTCTGCATTGGCAGGTGGATTCCCAACCGCTGGACCGTCAGAGTAGTCCCTTCACACAGCTTTCTTGACCAGAGGATTTCTAAATGTTTAGAATCTGCCAGTAGGAATCGTGTGTGTGAATTTCCATGAGGGACTATGGTATGCAGTATTGTGTAAGCCTTCTGGCATTTTATGTTCTACAGACTACACTTTGGAAAATGCTTGTTTAGACCAGAACTTTCCAGGGTCTGGCTAAAGATCTAAAATAAGACTCCCTGGATGTGATACGCCCAAGTCGGTTCTCAGATGCACGGGCTAGGATGCTCCGTGGCAGCCCCATCCTAACCCCACTCCTGCCCCAAACACACTAGCCAAAGGAATCATTTGCCTCTCCTCCCTCTGGCAAAATAGCACTAAGGGCTCAGGTTTTACCCGACCCCCCCCCCGCCCTCCATTTTAAGGTCATTTAATTATTTAATGAATACACATGACTGTCCCTCTAGGTTGCTTGTAGCCTGCTGGTCGCACTGTTTATGAAACAGCTGTGAGGACAGGTGGGTCATAATCTCTGGGTAGCTAAAGCCCAGCAGCAGCGGGAGGATCGTGTGTCAACCCTGTAATCCCACTCTGTACGCACAGGAATTATCTGCCGCTCAGGAAGGCACAACCTCACTACTGGACATGAGGAGGTGACTCAGGCCCAAGCCAGGGCTGGAGCCAGCCTCCCAGTAAACAAGTGGCCCCATCCTCTCTGGGCGCTTCTCCCCAGGGTTTCAACAGCACCACAGAAATAGCCCTGTTGCTCATGGTTATTTCCCAGACCCATGCCACTGCTCTAAGTCCCTGGGAGGCCGCGTGTCTGTTCTGAGCTTCCCCACAGAGGACTGTCCTTCTCCTAAAGGGCGGGTTGAGGAGTGGGACTTCGCGCCCTGGGAGGCTGTTGTGATCCGCCTGGACTGCTCCGGGGGTTACCTGAAGCAGGGAGCCCGGCAGCTGCTGGCGGCTGCATCCAGCCGGCCCTCAGGAGGCTTCTCCAAGCTGGAGGCCCACGTGGGAGCTGACGGCGGCAGTAAGGAGCCGAGGCTGGGGCACGTGGGAGGCGCTTCTTTCCCGGGGGTGGTTGGGTGGGCCACCAGGCCTGCTGCTCTGGCTGAGCTGGTCAGGTTGCCCTGTCATCTGTGATGTGCAGCTCCCTTCTGGGAAAGGAGCCGATCCAGGCAGTCTCTCATCCTCACCTGCTCCCGCCCTTCTCTCCCCTTGAGCTTCTGTCCTTTCCCTCCGGTGGGGGAGGGGCTCGCATTGGCAACTGGCCCAGAGCCCCCTCCCCCCACACCGCCAGTCTTGGGGTGCTCCCAGAAAGGTTGCTTCGGGGCGGGGGGCCCTCTGAGGGGACCAGGACAGGCTCGTAAGATGAGCCGGGTCGTGAGGCAGAGCCTGAAGTGAGGTTCAGAAACGGAAGCGGGCAGGTGATGGTATCGCAGCCAGTGCTCAGCTTTCAGGAGGGGTCTGGACGTTGGAGGGAGGGGGTGGCTTATCGGCTGTGGTTGGTCGGGAAGGCTGAATGTATTCTTGCTTAGGGCAGCAGCAGCAGCTTGAGTTTCCTGCTCTGAAGGGGGCTGTGAGTCGGGGCAGGACGCCGCTTTCTGGACACAGCAGCCATGATAGCTGGCATTACCTGGGCCCTTTAGGACTCTTGGAAATTTTCCACTTCCATTTCATATTCACGGAAGAATTTCCAGCCCAGACGTGTCCTGCTGTTGCTCAGGGCTGCTCACAGATATGCAAAGCAGAGACCTCCCACCCCAGCAGCAGACGGAGCCCAGCTAGCTGCGCTCACCCTGACTCAGCTCAGCTGCCAGGGCAGCACGCAGCCTTTGGTCCCAGCGCGTCACCTGGATGGCATCCTCAGGAGCAGCCATGGGGACCCCAGCGCCAGGTGCAGGTCTGTGTCTCGGGTTCTGACCACGGGAGTCTGGCAGGAGTGAGAAACAGCTTCATTTGTGTAGCGAGGGGATTTTTAAGAGGCACTGTGCCCCTTTTCTGGAGAGGCTGTGATGCTGTGAAAAAGTGCCTGTTTGTTGAACCTGGCGGCATATTACAGCTTTCTAACTTTGGGACACTGCTGTCAAGCTCACTGGAGGGTGTGGTATTCCATGTCACAACGCCATAAGCCAATGCCAGTGAATTCACGGTTTAGCCTCCCGAGCATGCTGGCTTCAGCTGACAAGTGGTTGAAAGTCAGGCTTGAACTGGCAGTTGGAGCTGAAGCTCTGCTGGGCTTTCCTCCACATGCCTGGCCTGGCTGGGGTCTCTGGGTCTGAGAAGAGAGGCAGGCTCTGGAGGAAGGGGTTGGCAGGTGGGACTTGTCTGCCAATGATGTGCAGAAGACAACAAATATCCAGAAGGCTCCTAAGACCCACTGACTTAGCCCAGCACACTGGCTGGGTTACTTGGTCAATTCTAAGGCATGGAGTAGTCTTCACCAGTTATTTAAGATATTGGTAGTAGTGCTGCAGGGGATTCATATGGATACTGACACAAAGACGTCTACGGGGAGATGGTACTCTGTGATTCTCAAGTCTTTGGTGTGCCCCGTGAATCTGGGGTGAAGAGGCTATGTAATGCAGCATTTTCCTAATTATTAACCCCAGGACCTGTTTCATAGCAACAGGTGTTGACTTCTAATGAGAACCAATATGGAAAAGACTGACTTAAGCTATTTGAGCTAAAGAAAAAGGAAGATCACTTGTAGAAGGATGCATCCTGTAAAGTATGTTTAGTTGACTTGAGTAAACTAAAAATACTTCGTGAAAAAATTGGCAGGATCTGGCATAAGAGCCCTCAGACACAAAAGACACCCCCAAGTGGCCCACTTCTGAGGGGATGTGGCTGGGTCATGCTTGTGTGTATTTAGGGGGGTATAAGGAGGTGGTGGTGAGCAGCCTCTGTGATGCTATCGCAGCTAAAGGGCTAAAGCTAATGCAGAAATAGGTCTTAAAGGTGGAATTCCTTTTGGACTGGCCTCTTTCTGGTGTGGAGTAGGTGGGAGAGGACCCTGATGACCAAAATATGGGATGTAGACATTTGATTAGTTTTCATATTTTTCTGTTTTTGGAACTCTTGAGTCTGTTCATTTTCTTTTTCTTTTCTTTGTTTCTGTGCAAATGACATTACACTAGCATCAGTGATAAATCAGATACTGTCTTTCCCACTGGCAGTCCTGCTATCTGGTCATTTAAGTATGTCTCTTGCAGCCCTGGTCCGTAAGGGGATGCATTTTTGTATTGCTGTAATCAAAGCTTGGGAACAGTTTCATGTATTAGTTTTTTCATTCGCTATTATCTCACAAGGTATTTTTTATGTGATGGCACTGTCCTCGATTATGATTTTGGTTGCTTCATGTTCTTTTTCATGTTCTTTTTCAGATGAGTATGCTCTCATCTGAACCTTTTAAAGCTATTTCTATGAAGAGTGCAGGTAAACATCTTTGTGCATTTTCCTTCCTTCAGATTCTTTTCTTAGAAGCAGTTTCTCAAGTGGGCTTACTCTTTCAGATGCTTGAATGCTTTATGGCTTTTGCTGCCCCTTGCCTGGAGCCCTTTAAAGATCTGGAAAGCTGCACTTGACAGAGGCCTTAGAATTGGGAGATGGGGAACAGAGTTGGTCCAGCTTTGTTCACGCCTAACATCTCCTCCTGGGTCCAGCTCTTTGTCTTTCTTCCATTTCTTTCTTCTGTCACTTTCTTCTCTGGCCTCTGCTCTGATGGTTTCCAGCTTCCTCTTCTCTGCTATCAGGGTGTGGAAATCTCCATAGCCAGCTGTTCCTCTTTGTCTTTGCAGGATGCTTATCTTGGTCTCTGCTGCCACAGACCAGCACAGTTGCATCCTGGGCTCCCTCTCTCCTCCCACTCAAGTCCCGAAGGGTGAGAGAGGCCCAGGAAAGGCCTGGCCCTGGGGGAGGAAGGAAGGAGGAAATTGGTTTCACAGTCTAAGGGCCTGCAGAGGTTTTATAGAATACCTCTCTATATAGCCTGTCCTTTAAGCAGCCTGTTTTCCTCCTTCCTGTCTGTGTCATGAATTAGATCTGCAGGCCGCAGAAAAGACCAGAGCAGCAAGCCCGCCTGGAACCAGAAACCTCACTGGTACCTAGAATTACGGTGCTTAGAACTGAGAGGGCCTTGGAGACCACTTAGTCCAATTCCTTTATCTCACAGATGAGAAAACGGGGAGGCGTAGAGAGTGACTGCCCCCAACTGCTCAGTGTCCCTCCTTCCCTGAAAGTGCTTCCTCTCCCTGCCAGAGAGCAGCCAGGCACTATCTCAACCTTCATCCTCTGTCTGCCTGATGAAACCACCGTCCCTCTTTAAACCCTCCTTAAAGAAACTGGATTGACAGAAATTTCCTCTCCTGGAGCTGTTCCTGGCGAAGGTGGCTTGTGGAAGGGATACAGTATTGGTCTGCTCCGTAGGTGGGATGCTGGGGACAGCAAGGGGACCTGTCCTGACCCCTAAATGGGCAGAGAGAAGCAGCACAGTTTAGGGGTTCAGAGGACAGATGCCAGAACCAGATTCGTGGGCTCAGAGAGGAAAGGGATGGGAGCCAGTGGCTGGGAACAGTGTAGGTCACGGCCTGCTTATTAGAAGTATGACCCTGGGCAAGTTAGCTGTCTGTGCCTTCATTCTGTCATCTGTAAAATGGGAACAACTAGGATTAACTAAGTTAGTACACGTATAGGGCTTGACAGAGTGCACTTACTACATGCTATATAAGTGCTGAAAGATAGGCAAAGAAAAGAATCAACCAGGCGATTTAGGCTGCCTCCTGATAGTGAGAAGCCGGTGTGCAGAGGAGGTAAGGGCAAGCTGCTTTGAGGATGTGAGTCTTCAGCCAGGCTGTGAGAGGTAGAGTCTCCCTGTCCCTAGATGTTTATGTTATTGGCTGTCCTGTTAGAAGTTCCAGAGGGTTTGGGAGATGGTGCAACTGTGGTTTCCTTTCAGCAACAGTTCTCATTTTGTGTAGTGAGGAATGCAGCTGTGGATCTCCTGGGCTCTTATGCCGACCTTTCGAGCCTTTGGGCTTTGGCCTTCCTCTCTATGCAGTGGGGAGCAGGTTTGGTCACTGTAGCACCCCGCAGGGCCGCCTCATTGTCTACAGGAGGGGATTCTGAACTCTCCCCTCCACAGGAGGTGGGAAGGGTGGGGCTTGCCCGTTCATGACAATTCCCTGGGTTTGGGAAACAGTAGAACCCCTGGTTGAACAGTTCATGCTTTCACTTCTGAACGTTTGCTTTCTCATGAGGTGTAAGTGGGCCTGTACCTTTCACAGTCACTCGCTTAGGGAGCTAGTTGTAAAAATTGGCCTGTTGGGTTTGATCCGGGGAATTCCTGAGTAGACAGCTGACCCCAAAGACTGGGGCAGCTGGCTCTTTTTTCAGTGCCTTCTCCTGCCCTGCACACCAGTGACTCAGGTGGTCTCGTAGCTCTTGGCTCACGTTGGTTCTCTTTTCCTGCCAGCCGAGATGCCGCGCCAATTCCCCAAGCTGAACATCTCCGAGGTGGATGAGCAAGTCCGGCTCCTGGCCGAGAAGGTGTTTGCTAAAGTACTCCGAGAAGAGGACAGCAAAGATGCCCTGTCCCTCTTCACAGTCCCCGAGGACTGCCCCATTGGACAGAAGGAGGCGAAGGAGAGGGAGCTGCAGAAAGAGCTGGCGGAGCAGAAGTCTTTGGAGACGGCGAAAAGGTTTGTCCCCTGAGCCTGGGTGGGGTTGTGTAGGCACAGGTGGGCTGCAGATGCTTGTCTTGCGATGAGGCGCCTTGTGTGAAATCGGCTGTCTTGGGAGCTGAGTTTAGTTCTTAACCAAGACTATTTAACTCACCATGTATTCACTGAAGGGTGTTGTGCCTTTGGTTGAAAAGATTGAAAACCGCTTTCTCTACTGCTGTTTTAAAAACAAATCATGTACCTAAATACTCACAGTTTCCAAATAACATTTGCGTCTTCTTTCTAGAAACTTGAGGACTTCTTGGGAAACATCAATTTTACTTCTTTCATCACTTGACAAGTACTTTGTGTTGTTAATTAACTCAGCTCACTATTTGCCAGGTGTTGTGCTGGGCACTGGGGATATGTTAATGAACTAGATACAGTCCCTGCCGTGTAGTGCTTAAGTTGGTCTAGACAATAATTGACTGGACAAATTAATTGAGAAAAGACAAGTTGTGATAACTGCTGTGTCAGTCAGAGTCTAATCAGAAAAGCAGAAACTCCTTGAGTATTGGAAGTAGGATGTTTTCTCCGGAAATTGGTTACAGAGGTGATAGAGAACCAAGCAGTGGGGAGAGAGGCTGCCCAGAGAATAGACACAGTAGGAAGCAGCTGTCACCCCAGACTGGAGAGACAGTGGAGGGAAGTGGGGTTGCTGGAGCTTCAGGTGGAGGAGTTGGAACTGTGGTGGCCTTTCCAATAGGAACTGGAGCCTAGGGGGGTGACGCAACAGCTCCAGATATGGCCTCCAAAGGCAGAGATGGAGACGAGAGATACCTGGCTTTAATCTCTCTGGCACGTTCTGGTTTCCCCCGCTGGTTGCCATTGTCCAAGCCTAGCTAGAAGCCAGCTGACACATGGAGAGGGAGAGTCCTTCTTCAGATTGGGTAGTTAGGGAAGGTGACATCGTAGCTGATGCAAGGGTGTAAAGGAGTCAGCTGCTGTAGAGCTGGGTGAGCGCCTTATAGGCGGAGGAGCCAGGACAAAGGCCCTTAGGTATCTTCAGGGAGGCCTGTGTACGGTCGAGGTGTGGTTTAGGGCGAAGTGCCATGATCTGCATCTGGAGGGGTAGACAGGGCCCAGATCAGATTGGCCTGTGCTCCCTGATAAGTAGTTTGGATCTTTAAGTGCATTGGGAAGCCTTCACCTTTCAGTTCATCTCCCCTGTGTTGTGCTGTGTGCTTAGTTGCTCAGTCGTGTCCAACTCTTTGTGACCCCCATGGACTGTAGCCCGCCAGGCTCCTCTCTCCATGGGATTCTCCAGGCAAGAATACTGGAGTGGGTTGCCATTTCCTTCTCGAGGGGATCTTCCCGACCCAGGGATTGAACCTGCATCTCCCGTGTCTCCTCCATTGCAGGTGGAGTCTTTCCTCTCTGAGCCATCTGGGAAGCCCATCTCACCCGGGAGAGCAGAATTAAAGAATAGAAAGCTTTGAGAAAGTGTCTGGTGGGGCTCTAGCTAGGTGCCCGCCTGGCCGGCACACTGCGGACCTGAATAGCTAGGGTAGTGGAACCTGAGCCCTCTCTGCGACCCAGTCCATCGCCAGGTCCTTCCTAAGGTACCACCTCATTTTAAAAGGCAAGTCCTTTCCTTTCTTGATAGCATAGAACTTCAGTACTTTGGTAACATTTTTTAGGAAAGTAGTAAAAAATCAAGTATTGGTATAAGGGCAAGAACAGAGCTTTATTGTGCAGAATATAAGTGCTTTCCTTCCTCTGAGGGGCTGTAAGCCTGTAAAGTGAAGGGGTCGTTGGTGTCGTTAGACAGTGAGGTGGTTACAAGTTACCCTGGAGAGTAAAGCAGAGCCTGACTGTGGAGCCCCTTGCCCATACTTTGCTGGCTGAATAGATGTTATGAAGTGAATGCTCTGCAGGACCTTCTGTCTTCTGAACTGAGCATTTTGGACCCTTAATAATGAGAAGAAAAGGAGTCCTGACATTTTGCATTACTAGAAATGATAGGTTTCTGAGGTCAGTTTCCTACAGAGAGACACTGGACCTGACATCTGCAAAAGAGATTCTTCTGTTATCAATGACCAGGCTAACAGCTAGCCTTCCTATTCTTGAGTTCAAATGACGCTCCATGGTTTCCAGAAATCCCTCAGCAACCTTCTCTCCAGAAGTTTCATTCTTTCCCTACTTGTTAGGTTATGGTGGTCTTGGTTTGCATCTGTCTGCCCCCTTTGACTGGAAGCTCCCTGAGGACTGTGTCTGGCTCCCACTGTATCCCAAGGATCCAGCCCAGAACCTAAAATGTGTTGGCGAGCAGTGGTAGTGTGGTAGGAGAAAGACATCCCGTTTCTCCACTGCCACCACAGACACCACCTCAGAGTGGGCACGGCTCCCTGGATTGTTGTGCTCTGCCACTCACTGGGATGCTTTGTGACTTTGGGCCCTTAGGAAACTTCTCTGTGCCCCAGTTTTTCACCATCTGTAAAGTAAGACCAGTCAAGAGCTACTTTCATGGGATGTTGTGAGCAGTGAGGGAATTAACATGTAAAAGGCTTAGGGCAGGGCCTGGATCACGGTAAGCCCCATGGAAATTTTAACTGTCCAATTTTCTGTAGCAGAGATGGGCAGCAACCTTACAGTGGGCTAAGTTAATCTGTATTTTAAACTTTGTCGTTTAGTTGTTCAGTAGCGTCCAACTCTTTGCAATCCCATGGACTGTAGCATGCCAGGCTCCCCTGTCCTGAAGTTTGCTCAAACTCGTGTCCATTGAGTCGGTGATGCCATCCAACCATCTCATCCTTTGTCACCCTCTACTCCTCTCCCTCAGTCTTTTGCAGAATCAGGGTCTTTTCCAATGAGTCTGCTCTTCACATCAGGTGGTCAAAGTCTTGTAGCTTCAGCTTTAGCATCAGTTCTTCCAATGAATATTCAGGGTTGATTTCACTTAGGATTGACTGGTTTGATCTCCTTGCTTCCAGGGGACTCTCAAGAGTCTTCCAGCACCACAGCTCAAAAGCATCAACTCTTTGGTGCTCAGTCTTCTTTATGGTCCAACTCACATCTATACTTGACTACTGGAAAAATCATAGCTTTGACTAGATGGATCTTTGAATGCGAAGAAATGCCTCTGCCTTTTAATACACTGTGTAGGTTGGTTATAGCTTTTCTTCCAAGAAGCAAGTGTCGTAATTTTGTGGCTGTAATCACTGTCTGCAGTGATTTTGGAGTCCAAGAAAATAAAACCTGCCACTGCTTGCACTTTCCCCCCATCTATTTGCCATTAAGTGATGAGACTGAGTTCTATGATCTTAGTTTTTTGAATGTTGAGGGTTTTTTGTTTTTTTTCTTGAATGTTGAGTTTTAAGCCAGCTTTTTCACTCCCCTCTTTCACCTTCATCAAGAAGTTCTTTAGTTTTTCTTCACTTTCTGCCATTTGTTGTCTGAGGTTGTTGATACTTCTCCTGGCAATCTTGATTCCAGATTGTGATTCATTCAGCGTAGCATTTTGTCTAATGTACTCTGCATATAAGTTAAATAAGCAGAGTGACAATATACAGCCTTGACTTACTCCTTTCCCAATTTTGAACCTGCCCATTGTTCCAGGTCCAGTTCTGACTGTTGCTTCTTGACCTGCATATAGTTTCCTCAGGAGGCTGGTAAGGTGGTCTGGTATTCCCATCTTGAAGAATTTCCCACAGTTTTTTATACAAACTTTAGCATAGTCAATGAAGGCTTTAACATAGTCAATGAAGCAGAAGTAGATGTTTTCTGGAATTCTCTTGCTTTTTCTATAATCCAACGGATGTTGGCAATTTGATCTCTGGTTCCTCTGCCTTTTCTAAATCTAGCTTGTACATCTGGAAGTTCTCCATTCACATACTATTGAAGCCTTGCTTGGAGGATTTTGAGCATTGCCTTGCTAACATGTGAAATGAGTGCATTGGTATGATAGTTTGAACATTCTTTGGGATTCTTTTTCCCAGTCCTGTGGCCATGGCTGAGTTTTCCAAATTTGCTGGCATATTGAGTGTAGTACTTTAATAGCATCGTCCTTCAGGATTTGAAATAGCTCAGCTGAAATTCCATCACTTCCACTGGCTTTGTTTATAGTATTGCTTCCTAAGGCCCACCTGACTTCACACTCCAGGATGTCTGGCTCTAGCTCTAGGTGAGTGACTTCCCCATCCTCATTACGTGGGTCATTAAGATCTTTTTTGTACAGTTCTTCTGTGTATTCTTGCCACCTCTTCTTAGTCTCTTCTGCTTTTGTTAGGTCCACATTAAGCTTATCAAGTGGATATTCTTATCTTGATTTTGCAGATTAGGACACATAGCCAGTAAGTGACCCAGGTCTTTTAAATGTAGAACCTCACACTTTAACCACGAGGCTATCCCGTCTCCAGTCAGGCCTGGGGTCCTTGGTTCCATGTGGAGACACTGGGGACTGCTCTCGAGGATGTAATTGCTGGCTGCTGAATGAAACGGAGGGAAACCTGGGCCACAGCTCCCTGCTGCCCACTGGCTCCTTTTCTTCCAAAGCACAGTCTGGCCCCTGGACTACTTGTCAGACATCCTGGTATCCTCTGGAGCTGTGCACCCCCAGTTGTAGCTTTCAGCCTCTAGCTGCTCAGTAGAGGCACTGTTATGCAAATATTCAGATGTGAACTGTCTGGAGGAGAAACCGTCTCTGCAGCTTCCTCTTTTTCCCTTGCTTGTCCCTGACACTCTGGAACATAAATGGTAACATGGAGCCCTCCCACAAGGAATCCCCAGGCCTGGAGCCAGAAGCAGGTTTCCAGATACCCAGTCTGTGGATTTGTGTTTCAAACTGTGACATTAGATGGGACTTCCAGTTTGGAAAAAGGTCTCCCTCGCCCTAGCTCCTCTGACAAGCCTGAAAGTTTCTGGTACTCAGAGAAAGCTTTTTTGTACAGCCATTCTCTTTTTCTCTCTTATTATTAAAAAAAAAAAAAAAAAAACAAACTAAAGTCTAATGTAAAGGCACTAGCTAGAGCTTGGAAGTAAAAGAGCTTCTTAGAAAAAGAATGAGAAACTTGGATTGTGAGTAAGAAAGATAAGCCCCTAAAATACAGAGGCTGTTGTCAGGATTCCAGCAGTTCTAAGGGCTGAACTGGGCTCAGTCATAAACCTCCCAGGGCTGGGGGTCCTCTCCAGGGAGCTGGCACCCCAGGCTGCTCAAAGAGGCACTTGGTTTGCAGGCCAGATCAGGAGGTCAGCAGTGACATCTTGCTGCGGGGACCTCTCCGCCTCCTTAGGAAGATGACATTGACCAGGCCTCTATTGAGACTCAAGGTGCGTCAAGGTGAGCGGGAGGGGTAGGCTGTCTATGGAATCAAAGTTAGGAGGCAAAGACAAGAAGACTGAAAAACCCTGCTGGCGCCCAGAAGCTCTCTGTTGTTCACTTTTTATCTCATTATCTCACCTAGCCAGAGCTCACCCACCCTGCAAATATACATAGCTGGAATGTAGCCAGCATGGGTGACAACCGTGTAAGAATATCTGATGTGCAGCCAAAATGCGCATCAGGGCTCCTTCGGCGCTCTACTTCTTCTCGTTTTTAAGCAGCTTTATTGAGGTGTAATTCACATACCATATAGTCCATTCATTTAAAGTGTACGATTCAGTGGTTTTTTAGTATATTTGCAAAGTGCAACCATCACCACAGTCAATTTTAGAACCTTTTTTCAACCCCTCCCCGCTGAAAGAAATCCTGTATGTTTTAGCTGTCATCCCCCCAATTCTCTCATCCCATCTTCTGTTCTTGTTTCACACTGAGTTCTAATAAGCTTGGTTATTTTGTTTCTTATCCTGTGACAGATTTAAGGAAGCAAATTAAAAGTGAGAGAGGGACTTCTGTAGGCAGAGTCACAGGTATGTTGTGCGGTGATTACGAACTCAGACTTTGGAACCAGACCAGCTGGGTTCAAGTGATGTCCTGTGTCTTACTACTGAGTAGCCTCAGGCAAGGACCTTAAGTTCCTATTTCCTGATCTGCAAAACGAGGATGATGGACCTACCTTGTGAGAATTAAATGAGCTAATAAGGATGACGGCTTAGCACCTGTGCTTAGACATCATTAGTGTTCCTGTTTTTGTTATTATTTACCAGTTCACAGTGAGAGAGGAAACAGAATAATTATGAAAATCAGACTCAAGAATTCAAAGCACAGCAGTATTGGGCCAAAACGTCTTTAAGCTGGTGACTGAATAAGGCGATGATGACGCTGAGTCACGGAAAGAAGTTTCAATTATGTTCAGCATGCACTGGTTCAGATACAGGAATTATGAATTTCATTTTTAAAAGCCACACTGAAGTGTTTTTTATTTAGAGTATAAAGGGGACAGCCAACTCATTGGAAAAGACCCTGATGCTGGGAAAGATTGAGGGCAAGAGGAGAAGGGGAAGACAGAGGATGAGATTGTTGGATGGACTTGAGTTTGAGTAAAGTCTGGGAGATAGTGAAGGACAGGGAAACCTGGTGTGCTGCAGTCCATGGGGTCTCAAAGAGTCAGACATGACTTAGCGATTGAACAACAACAAAAGGGGACAGAGTTTATTTGAAAAATTAAGCCCTCCAGAACAATAACTCCCTGAGTAAACTAGAGAAACATACTTGTTATGAATCGAACATAGCACAGCTAAATCATTTTGTTTTATGAAACTTCTTGCATCAGGGGTAAGTCACGTCTAAGTTCAGGGCCATTGACAAAGGAGCTTCATTTGAAATAGGTTAATTTATCTGCTTTTAAAGTTAAGAAGAGAGTTTAAGACTTAAGGAAGACCATACTTCAGTATGCTCTCCGGGGAGGAAGAGTAGCTGAGAAGGACTTGGGAGAGGGAGAGCGAGGTCCATAGAGACCGACACACGGTCGGGAGCGGTGGGAGGACAGTGGTGGGTCTCAGGGAGGTGAAGGGAGCGATGGTGGAGGTTCTGAGCCTTCATCCCCGGCGGGCTTCAGTGTGCAAGTCGGCTGCACGCATGCAGTCAGACACACTGAGTATGTGCCCTCTGCACACCCACCTTTTGGCGCCCACCATGCAGCATGTGTCAAGGTCAGCTTGCCCGCCTTCTCCCTTTCAGACAGGCTGAGGCCTCTGGTTTCAATCACAGAGTAGGTGTCAGCTCCTCAGCTGCTCCCCTGCTTAGACCCAGGCCCCCACTTGCACGTGAATCAGTGGGAGCAGATGGGCCTGTGGAAGTGGGAATGCCTGGCCCACTTAACGCCATTCAGGTTCAGATCGTTAATAAAGCCTTGTGCTCGTGTCTGACTCCTGCTTCGAGCCTTTAGCACAGTAATTCTCATCTGGAGTGGTCTGGGCTGCCAAAACAACGTGTGTGTGTGTGTGTGTATAGAGGGGCTTCAAACAAGTCTCCCATTCGGGAACGTTCCCCTCGCCCTCTGGGGATGAGGCAGGGAGCCTTCTCTGACCCTCCTGCTCTCTGGCTCCCAGCCTCAGTCTGGGTTAGAGCCTCCTCTGGGATCAGGTCGTCTCATCACACTACCCACGTCGTGTGATGGTAATCTATTGAAATGTCTGGACATCGAGGTCAGCCTCTAGAGTCAGAGGAGTATTTTGTCTACCCGTCTAGCCCCAGGACCTGGTACATTGTTGTTGAGTAAAGTGAAATCCACTGTGCCTCCTGACCCGCTGTATGTCATTCAGAGCCTTTGGTGAAAGGTTGCCCTGGCCAGACCTCACAGGGCAGTAGCTGCAGGCCCCTGAGAAGATGCTGACTCTTCTCTGGGAGAGCGTGGAGGCTCTGGGGCTCTTAACTGGAGTGCCTAGGGGCAGGGAAGGGCAGGGTGAGGCTGGGAGCCCAGAGAGTGGCCGGGGCAGGCAAGGGCCATAGACGCAGTGGGCAGCAGACGGGTGCCGAGAGACGCCTGCCAACAGCCCAGGCACCCAGGTCATGTCCTGAGCCGAGGGTCTGGTGGGACAGGAAGGTCCCTGTGGCCAGGAGGGAGGACAAAGCTGCTCTGGGCCCTCTGGGCCCGTGGGCTTGGCCTAGAGCTGGTGTCCTCTTAGCCCTGCTCCCTGCCAGTTCTTGGGCAGCTGTGCGTTTCTGCCAGGTGGACCTGCGAGTGGGGAAGGGAGAGGGTGGGTCAGCTTTGGCAGAGCCAGCCGGCTTACTCTGTGTCCCAAGGGCTCACACGAGGGGCAGCAGGTGGAACTGCTGGTAGACAGATCTTGGCCCATGACAAGGAGTGCTTTCTAACAGTGGCAACAGGTCGTGTTTTGCTCACCTTGTATTTGCATGCTTGGCACTGGCATGGCTCAGAGTAGGTCCTTGGGAAATGGTTTTTGAATAAATGGTTGACTGCTGACGTCTTATTCAGAAATGCAGTGAGCTGTCCATCACTGGATGTATTCAGACAAAGGCTCCCTTAGAGGATTGGGGTGTGTAGCTTTAAAATCCTTTCCTGCCAGGATACTGCATGGTTCTATAATTCAGAAAAAGCAGTTGGTAACTTCATTGTTGTGAGGCAGGTGGGGCTTCAGACAGCCATGAGAGGGCTGGGACACACACACACACACACACATACACACACACACACAGACACTCTCAGTCACTCAGCTGCCGCTCTCCACTTTTGTGGCTGAGCCTCAGCTGCACAGAATGAGAACGAGATGTGGACCTGTGGTAGACAGAGTTTCTAGAACGCCCAGAGATGTCCTTCCCTAATCTCCAAACCCTCTGAATGTGATGAGGCATCGCTCCTGTGATTATGTTGTGCTGTGTGGCTCAGTGGACCTGAAGGTAGGGAGGTGAGTGGGCCTGACCTGGTCACAGCAGCACTTAGTGCAGGGAGTTTTCTCAGGGGGTCACGGAGGGGGAGGTCAGAAATTCCAAGTGCCAGAGCCAGGCACTGTGCCAGGCTTAGAAGATGGAGGGCGCTGTGTGCAAGTATCAGAGGGTAAGCCCTGTCCTATAGCCAGTGAGGAGCCAGGGCCTCAGTGTAGGGCCACGTGCAGATGAATTTTCCTACTGCCTGCGTGAAAGCAGACTCTTTCCCAGGGTCTCCAGTTCAGAGGCTAGTGTGGCCAACCTCCAGGTTTTGGCCTTTTGACACTCTGGGCATGCATAGAGCCCAGCCGCGCCCACCTGGATGTTTCGCGTATAGATCTGTGGGCCAGCAAGTGGGGGTTGCTTGCGGTCACCGGGCTTGTGTTTATCGTGCAGCCGTAGAAGATGAATGCAGGGCCCTCTCCTTGCGCTCTGTTTTGTTTTTCCGGTTTTCTTAGAGACGAGCCTAATGGTTAGCTCTGCTTATTCCAAGCACTTGCCTAGGGTGTCTGGGCCCAATCTGTTGTTAAACCTGTACCTTATCCCTACAAAGTCTGTGTTCACCTGTGATAATTCTGGGGCTCACCTGGTGGCCAAGACTAGAGTCGTCGTGGATGTCTTCAAGAAGGAGAATGGAGGAGAGGAGGGGAGCCAGCTGGTGGCTTATTCATGGGGGCAGAGGAATATGGTCATTTCTCGGGTAAGCCTGGCGGCCTCTTTCCTTAAGCAGCCTTCCAACTTTCTGATCGTGGTTGGTGTTGTTTTTTCCCTTAATTTTCTTACCTGTTTGTCATCTTAGATATCACCTTGCTTCTCCTTAGCAGGACTGGTCCTCAGGCAACATTGGCTGAGGCTTGTGGGGTCAAGTTGGCAGAGGGATTAAAACAGTGGCCTGGTAGACATGAGGGACATGGAAGCCAGCCTTACAGGGTCTGGCTGAACCTGTCAGAATATGAGAGGGAGCCCGAAGTAATGGCTCCTCTAGGTGTGAACATCTGAAAGATGCTAAAGTGGGAACCTCATCACTTCCGGTGAGTCTGTCTCTAAGGAATGATTGACAGGCATGAGTTGGCATCTTCCTTGGAATGGGATGTTTGACTCAGCTCCATGTGATGGATGGATGGCAGGCTCAGAAAAGCCTGACTAGATATTCCTGGAGTTCAGCCTGGGTTTCCTGAACAACCCAGTACATCTGTTATGCAGGGGTAGGGGCAGGGCAAAGACAGACTTCTGAAAAAGGACCACCTCCACTTTCCAAGTGTAAACAGGTCCCTGAGGAGGTGATAACACATATGGGCAGATAAGAACCGAGAGCTGTGGCAAGCAGTGGGTGACAGAGCAGGGAACTGTTTTCCTGAAAAAATCGGCTGTGGGAAGAGGTCTGGCCAAGGGCCAGGAGGAAGACAGCTGCTTCCGGGTCAGTCATAAGGTCTGTTTACTGATTTCTCCACACCCTGTACTTGTCACTGGTGCCTGGAGAAGGGGTCAGGTGCTAGGGGCTCTGGAGGGTCACGGTTGTCACTGAGTTCTTCGCTGGTGGCTGTAGGCTCTGGTTGTGCTGGGACAGTACCCAGGACACTGCTGGGCCCCATGGCACAGGAGGGCAAGCAGTCATCTGGTTGCTGGCATCGGACATCACTGGGCAGCGGTGGTGGGTTTCCTCGGAGACAGAAAGAGACACGGGAGAGGGGAGTGCTGATGGCGTCACCACCCTGCTGCTGAGCTCCCTGCCCAGGGATCCTAGAGCTTATGGTGGTGTCATTTGAAACATGACTGATTAGTTAATGAGGAAGGTGAGTATTCACAAAACAGCCTTGCAAATAAGCATGAGCTCACGAGTTTGCGAAATCATCTTTTGGGGTCAAGATGGCAGGTGAAATTGATGCTGATCAGTCACTTTCCCATTACAGAGCTACAGATCTGTGCCTGAGCCAGCAGCAGGTGGCCGGTACTGCCAGGCTGGAGGAAGGAGCAGCAGGGGAGCTGGGGTGCCAGGGAGGTGGGAAGCTGAGTGCTAGCTGCCTGGCTAGGACTTCGTAGAAGTCCTTTCACATTCTGGACCCCTGACTCTTCCTTTGTGAAAACAGGAGGTGGACTGGCTAACTGTCAGTCTCTGGCTCCAGTGCCCCAAATTATCAACGTTGTGAAATGCGCTGTAATTGAGACCCTTCACAGGCTGGAACTCAGAGTTTGGCTTATCTGAAGATGGCATGCTGGCCAGTTTGACATCGTCCTCACCTCTTCTGCCCTTGGTGTTAGACCCCTGCTGCATGGTCTGCTCTCTGTCTCCTGAGACATTTGCCTATTTACTTGCTCCACGTGCCATGCAAACGCAGCCCAAGCAGTTCTTAGTGGCTGCAGAGAGGGGTGTCTGGGATATTGCATGTGGAGAGACACGTGTGAGAGGGAGGCATGAATAATTAGAAACTTCTTAACTGTAGGGCCAGCACCGCTGATTAATCAGAGCCAAATTCTCCTGCCATGTCTGTAACAGAGTGTCTTCACCACTCTCCCCGATTAGCTGCTGTTGTCTCTCACTTTTGCTTGTCCTTGACTTTTAGAAAGAAAAGTTTTAAGATGATTCGATCCCAGTCCCTGTCTCTGCAAATGCCGACACAGCAAGATTGGAAGGGTCCCCCGACAGCCAGTCCAGCCATATCTCCTGCAACCCCCGTGCTCCCCGGAGCCACTCCCCTGCCTGTGCCCGCACCCTATGCCGTGCCCGAGTTCCAGCGGGTCACCATCAGTGGAGACTACTGTGCCGGGGTAAGGCTCTCTGGAGGCTGTGTGAGTGTTGCATAGTGTGCCTTGTGCAAAAGCTGGGGTCCCTGGGGTCACGCCCAGACCCCAAAGCCTGGCTTGGTCTGTGAGTGTCTGGGAGGTGGCGGGCAGACGTCTGGAGAGAAGGAGGGTTCCAGGCAAGGTGGCGGGTGTGGGTGTGTGCCTAGGGTACTGCTGTCCTTGCGGGGACGGCCTGGGGCTGCAGGCTGGCACATCAAGTGGCCTGTAGTTTTCATATGGGCTCTGGGCCCAGAACTCTGCTCTCCCTGTAGCCCATTGGAGATGGTTCCAGTTTGGGCCCTTCAGAGTTCTCAGATGTTGAATGGTTTCAAGTCCTGGTGTTGATTGGTTTGCATGCCATCAGTTATTGCTGATTCAGCTCTTCCTCTGTGCTTGAACTCATGTTCTTAAATACAGACCAGACCTGCGAACCGGAAAGAGAGAATCTTGACAAGAATGTGATCAAGCTTAGTTTGCACCAAGTCAGTTAACTCAGCCACTGAAAATGTGCAAATTTCACCTGGTTGGATGCTGAATTTTTATTGCTTCTTGAAGAGAAATGTCACTTAGCACCAGGTTTGGTTCTGCCTTCCTGGCCCTCAACCTACTACTCATGCCTCAATTGGCTTGTTATTCTTTCTTCTTTTTAACAGTACTTTTAGGATATACAGTGTATGTGAGAAGACAGAGTGATTTATTACTCTTATAAATTTTCTTCTATTTCAACAAAATCAATAGGAGATCTCCGCATATGGCTTATAACGTAAAAGGCCCCCAAATTATATCAGTCCTCTAGCTAGCTACCCGATTCGCCTCCCCTGAGGCAGTTCTTGGTTTTGGTTTCTTATTTATTCTCACACAGTAAACTGTGTACCTACCGTGCTCATGTTTTCTATGCTCATGTAGTTGATTTATTTGTTTTTACACAAATGGTGGTTACCATACATTATACTGAGCCTAGGTTTTCCCTTAACAGTATATCTTGAAGATAATGCTATATCATTATATCAAGAACTTCCTTTAAAAAAAAAAAGGTGCATAATATTCTACTGTGTGGATGAACCATACTTTAAGTTCCTTTCTATGGATGGGGATTTTGGTTGGATTGCAAATAGCACAGGCCTTGTTTGGAGATATAGCATCCTGACCAGGAATCCATGGTGCCCATCCAACTTCCTGCATGTGGGCATAGTGGCCAAAAGGGCGAGTACAGGGGGCTGAGAGCCAGTTGAAGGGAGGGCATTGGCTGGTGTGTTAACCGGCTCTTTTCCATCAGTCTCCTTGTTGGCACATTGTAGGGCACGGAGCGTCTGAACTGGGCGACTGGTCCCCAGAGAGCCACCAGTTCGTAAGTGGCAGGCTGACCTTGCAGGTCGCCTTGGCCCCCCATGGGTCTGCTGCCAGGCCTGAGGTGTGCAGTGGTAACAAGCTGGCTGGTCTGTTGGGATGCTGAACTCATCTCTGATACCTCCAGGCCTGGCCTGAGCCCTGTGCCATGCTGAGTCTGTCGGTCCGGCAGATGAAGTGTTTGGCTTTGTCGTGGGCAGGAACATATTTGTCTCTGGTGTTGTCTGCTCACCTGTGCTCTCAGAAGCCATCAGAAGGTGTAAAATGGAGTTAACACCCCCTCATGGGGACATCTGGAGTCAGGAAAGGAGAAGCTACTTCCTTAATAAAAAGCAAGGGGAAAACAAAAGTAAAAGTAGAAACACATGCATGGGAAAGATATATACCTTCCTCTGAGGGGGGCGGGGGTAGAGTTTTAGCTGCCATCTGAGATGATCTATTTATGTAAACATGTAAGACATCCAAAACAGTGATAAAAAATGTTAAAGTTGTCAGCTCTGGAAGGTAGATGCACAGGCGTCTGTCATCTTCAGTGCTTGTCTGTATGTTTACAACATTTCAAAACTAAAAATGATTTTTATTTTTAACTGAAGCAGAGGGGGCCCCAGCCTTCCTCCCTCTGTGCTCCATCTTGTACCTCCCTTTTCTGCATCTCTTATCCCCTCTTATGAATGACTCACTGTTTAGCTGCTTATCTCCCCCAGGACGTTCAGGTTTCTGCCACACACATCCTTCCCAACAGACAGAGATGAACAAGCCCACTGGGAGGTGGGCGTTTATCTCATTTGCCTCTGAGTACGAGGCCGCTCTGGGAAAGCAGAGCATCCTTGGGCTTCAGGAGTCAATCCGTTCAGGGTCTGAAGTGTGACCGTATGACTCTCTGTGATCTGTCCTCTCTGTTTCCCCAGTTGTGAGATGAGTGGCCGTGAGGACCAAAATGAAACTTGTGGAAAGGATCCGTCCCGTAAGCGTCTGTTGCTTGGGTGGATTGGGGTGGCTGGGGTTGGCAAAGCAGCAGACGGAGCACTCGGAAGGACCCATGTATTTCCTTAGCTGGTCATGATGATGCTCACTCCATCAGGGACATGGTCCAGGCTGGGCCTCTTCGTGTGCCGGGTGCCGCAGCAGCTGGCCTGTGGTTTGATGTGCTGAGTGCTGGCCTGGGGTGTGCACATTGGAGTACCTGCCTCCCTCCCAACAGCCCCAAATCTCCTCCTATGGTTAGGGGGTTCCGTGATTTGCCAGGAGGACTCCTAGGACTCAGTGCATAGCTGCACTTATGACTAGGATTTACTGCAGTAAAATGATGCTGAGCAGCAAAGGGAAGAGGGACATAGGGCAGAGTCTGGAGGAGGCCAGAGGCAAACAGCCGCTCCCAGTGGAGTCACCAGAATGCACTTAATCCCTCAGCATTCACGTGTGACAGCACGTGTGAAGTGCCATCTTCTGCGGAAGCTCATTAGAGACTCAGTGGCTGAGATTGTTACTGGGGCTGGCTGCATGTCTGCAGAGCACACCCCTCAATCTGAGGCTTGCGAAAGGAAATCAGGCGTGCAACATACATGACAGTGTGTGTACAAACTGTCAGGCAGAGGGAGCCTCTGAGCCCACCATGGTGGGGATGCTCCTCAGACCCAAGTTCCCCGCTGTCTGTCCTGGGCCCACCTTGCGGCAGGTCTCACTAGGTCAGCGGCCTCAGGCCTGCTCTCTGAACTTTTTCCTGCAGATCACCGTGGAGGACTATGAGCAGGCTGCCAAGAGCCTGGCCAAAGCCCTGATGATCCGGGAGAAGTATGCCCGCCTCGCCTATCACCGCTTCCCACGCACCACGGCCCAGTACCTGGGTCATCGGCGGCTGGACACCACACCTCTGGAAGAGGGCCTCCCAGGTACGGTGCTGTGGCGGCAGGTGGGCTTCTGGGCAGGGCGCGGCCCGAGAGTCGGTCAGGATGTCTTCCTGGTTGGATGTGTTTCCCTCAGATGGTGTGTTAAGGGCAGAGCCCTGGTACTGGCTTCTCCTACACTGATTTTTTTGCTAGTTTCCCCAAGGGTTGATTCCATGCGCACCAGGTGCCTTGCTTTGAGCTGAGCTGTACAAGTTGTGGGGAGCGGAGGGGCTGAAAGGCAGTCTCTGATCTTGGGAGATGGGCAGTCTCAGCCTGGATATTTAAACACAGTCAGACAGTAAATACCAAATTAATGGTGAGGTGCATGGATTGAGGGTAGGTAGAGAGGGTGTGTTCTCAGGGCAGGGAAGTTGGCTCTGGAGTCCAGCATACTCACATTTGGATCTAAGCTCCACTTTCTAAAAACCTAAAGACCACTTTCTTGGGAAAGGAAGGCATTTCTCCAAACCTCAGTTTTTCAATCTGTAAAATGGGAATACTAATAATATCTCTCCTTTGGGCCTGTTGTGAGGATGAAACGAGAGAATGCATGTGAAGTAGTTGGTGCAGTTCTGGATCTAGGGCATGCTCAGTTGCATCTGACTCTTTGCGACCCCAAGAGCTGTAGCCTGCCAGGCTCCCCTGTAGATGGGATTCTCCAGGCAAGAATGCTGGAGTGGGCTGCATGCTCTCCTCCAGGGGATCTTCCTGATTCAGAGATCAGATCTGCACCCCTTATGTCTTCTGCATTGGCAGCCGAGTTCTCTATCACTAGAGCCACTTTGGAAGCCCCTGGATCTAGTGAGTGACTGGTACAGTAGTTATGTTGATGCTGCGGAGTTCAGGGAACAGGGGATCGGAGAACGCAGGATGCTTTCTGTGAAGGATCCAGGAGCAGTAGGGCCTGTAAGTTAAGCAACGTGAATGAAGACAACAGGAGACCTCGATCGTGAAAGCTGGTGGCGGGGGGGAATCAGATGAGGGCCTGGTGGTCTGTGCCAGCACTCAGGACCCCGGGTGGAGTTGGTGCCAAGACGTCTCCTCTCCGGCTTCCTTGAAGCTCTGAACCTGGACTTTGGGCATCCGTTACCACCTGGGGCTCTGGGTCTCAGCCCTCCTGGGCCCAGTTCCCTGTCTAAGGGTTGGTCCCACCTGCTCCACTGTTGGCAGGCAGAAATGACTGTCAAAGGTGTACTTTATACAGAACAGAGTCCTGGGGGCCTGGGTGTGAGTGTGGTGAAGTGTAGGCTGTGGCTGACCCAGGCTTTCGGACTGCCTGCTTCTCATGGGCACTGCCCCGCGTTTGGGACTCACGTGCTGGCCTGTGGCCATGCCTGATAGGGGTGTGTGTGGCATCTCTTCCCCTCTCTGTGCTGCCTTAGCCCCTGGGATGGCTCACATCTGCTCCAGGGACAGTCTGTTTCGAGCTCTGATGGGAGACACTCAGCCAGCCACTCCGCCTTCCTTCCTTCCTTCCGCTGCTGATTCCAGGATTTCCTCCTGCCTGTGCTGGAAGTGGACAGCCCAGACCCTATGCAGGGTTGGCTGATGGGCAGAGTTGAAGCCCCTAGTTCTGCTGCTACTTAGCATAACCTGTTCCTTGGCCGGAACAGAGCTTATTGAGAGCCAGGAAACCCACTACAAGAGTGGTGAGAATAACACCCTGTGATATATTTACACAGCATCTTCCTCTGCCTGCTGCTGCAGCCCTCACAGCAGCCCGTTAAGGCAGGGCCTCATCCTCAGCTGAGCAGACAGAGTTGGGAGGTAAAGTCCCGGTTTGCTCGGAGTCATAGCTGGGAAATAGCCAAGAGGTGTTTTCTGGCTCCTGTGGGCTGACAGCCCACCGTGTGGGGACGGACAGCTTTGTCTCTGGGGGCACAGGCTTACGGGGAGGGCTGGCTTCTCCATCTTGCCCCTTGGCCGCCCTGAGCTCAGGAAGATGTGGAAGGACAGGAACAATTATACTCCCGCTGGGCAGTCCCAGATCCTGTCTATTCTCTTGTTAGGAGAAGATGCAGCTGCCCGTGTTAATAAGCTTCATGTCCCTGAACTACCCAGAAGACTGAAGCTCATTTCAATTAAGTTAAAAAAAAATGCAGTGCCAGCCATGGGCCAGGGATGGTTCTAGGAAATGGGATATAGCAGTGAGCAAGATGAACATTTACCACCCAAGATAAAGATGAGAAGCTGTCTTACATAGCGGCAAGTGCTAAGGGTTCAAAATAAAGCAGGGAGGGGGAGGTGAGATGCCGGGGCAGGTGGGGGTGCTTAGGTTTTAGGTCAGACAACCAGGACAGGCCCCACGGAGAATGTGATTTTGGAGCCCCGTGAGCTCCTGAGGTCAAGGGCATTTTGCTATCACTCAGTCCTGTCTTTCAGACTTTCATCCTCCCCCTCTGCCCGAAGAAGACCCTTATTGCCTAGAGAATGCTCCCCCCAACCTGGGCTACCTGGTCCGCATGCAGGGAGGCATCCTCTATGTGTATGACAGCAAGAAGATGCTGGAGCGCCAGGAGCCCCACAGCCTACCCTACCCCGACCTGGAGACCTACACGGTGGATATGAGCCACATCCTGGCTCTCATCACGGACGGCCCTACGTAAGTCCCCTTCCCCCTCCATGACCAAGTGAGTCCGCCTCTTTCTGCAGGAGCGCTGCTCTGTGGAAGGGACCAGGGCAGGCCTTCTGCTCTGGGCTTTCCCTCAGGTAAACCACCCCAGAAAGAGAGGGCTTTGTGGGTTTCTCTCTTTTCCCAGTGCTTTGTGGGCTTCTGCGACAAGTTTTCTTCCCAGACTGGCGTATTCTTCGAGTTGCTACTGCCTGTCCCTTCCGCATGCACGGGTGTGGAGCTCCTGCTTGCCCGTGGCCACCTGTGCACCTTAAAATGACGGTCACCCCTCACCCCAGGCCGGACAGCAGCGATGCAGTTTCCAGCCCAGGGCTTTAGGGTAGATGGTGGGGGAGCCATGAAGACTGTTGCTTCTGGTGTTGATTTTTCCATGTTTCTGGAGCGGGGAGTGCAAGGAGCCTGGGAATTCTGAGCCACAACTCCCAGGATGCTCGTAGGCTTAGCTGGAGCTACCCTGGCAGGGAGCTGTCTTCCTGAGTTTGGGCCCTCGCTCCTTGGTGAGAATTTAAGGGAATCAGCAGCGGAGGTTTGGAAAAGACGATGGCACCCCACTCTAGTACTCTTGCCTGGAAAATCCCATGGACAGAGGAGCCTGGTGGGCTGCAGTCCATGGGGTCGCTAAGAGTCGGACACGACTGAGCGACTTCCCTTTCACTTTTCACTTTCATGCATTGGAGAAGGAAATGGCAACCCACTCCAGTGTTCTTGCCTGGAGAATCCCAGGGACAGGGGAGCCTGGTGGGCTGCCGTCTCTGGAGTCGCACAGACTCGGACACGACTGAAGCGACTTAGCAGCAGCAGCAGCAGCAGCAGTGGAGGTTGTGCTTCAGTGCCCAGCTAGGGGGAGCAGAGGAAGCTGGTCACAACTGAGGGACTTCTCTCTTGCCCTGCCATTTGGGTTTTGCTGGGAGTTGGGTGACTCCAGTTTCCAAGGGAGGAGAGTGGGCCCCGAGGGGATGGACAGAGTGGGTCGAGGTCCTTGGTGATCCGAGGGCAGAGGGAAGAGCTGGGAGGGGAGAGTGGGATCCCTGGGAGCTTGCCTCAGCCAATGTGAACAGAAGGTCTGAGGGGAAGCCTTGGGGACAGGGCTGTTCCGGGAGGTGTGTGAGCAGCAGCTTTTCTGTCCGGGAGACTGTCAGGGCGAGTCCTGCCCGGAGAGGGACTGGGAGAGATGCCCTTGGGAATCCCATCTGACCCAGACTCTGCCATGCTTGGCTGTGGGCTCATCCTGGCACACACATGGTGGTGCTGGTCCAGGCTTGGTGGCCACTTTTACAAGGGTCTCTGTGCCCGGGTGCCAAGGGAGCAGTGTGCATCTGGGGCCACAGGGAAGCAGGGTGGCCCGACTTGTGGTTGCCTGTTCTGTGTAGCTGTGGCACAGGCGCGTGGCCAGGCCCCTGGGCTGGGTGTGGGCTGGCTGTTGGCTGAGAACAGTGGGTGCTCCCACCCCACCATGGCCTTTGCAAGCTGATGGGGACATCAGTTCTTTCATGGACTTCTGTCCTGGTAGCAACACCCCTATATCCCTCATCTGCCTATGGTGCAGAA
Organism: Ovis aries; assembly: GCF_016772045.2. Lineage (NCBI taxonomy): Eukaryota > Metazoa > Chordata > Mammalia > Artiodactyla > Bovidae > Ovis > Ovis aries. The sequence continues at coordinate 41,913,660 of NC_056068.1, read as the reverse complement.
CATCCAGCCCTCGTCCTGAAGCCTCAGGGTTGAGAAATCTTCTGGGTGTCATTCGGTCATAGCCAAGGTGGGAAGGTCATGCCTTAGGATTTGACTGTATTGCTGACCTTTTAGACAGAGGTGAAACTCCTTTCAAGGAGTGAAAGGTGGCAGAGGATAGATGGGAGGGTGGAAAGATGGAAGGGCTGAAAGAGGGAGACTTTCTCTGAGTATCCACGAAGCTGAGTTGGACCCTTCACACCCTGAGCCAATCTGGCCCTCACTTCAGTCTTGGGCAGGACCATCTCCGTATTTGCTCATGAGAGACAGCAGCTTGAGATTAATTGCCTAAACCTGTAAAGCTCATACAGAAGGAATCTGTATGAGGTCAGCTCTCTACTGCCCGCTATGGATTCTACACGCATTTCATAGAGCGCGTGGCTGTGGTTACACAGTTCAGCTGGGTCTGCGGATAGCTGGCCCCTTCCCATCCCTCCCTGCTCCATCCTGACCTTCCACCCAGGCCTGGGTCCCCACAGACCCTGGAGGTCTCCAGCCTGGAGAACTGACGTGACTTCTCCTCAACTGTGGTTTCTTCTCCTTCCCGACCTGCAGGAAGACGTATTGCCACCGGCGACTGAACTTTCTGGAATCCAAGTTCAGCCTTCATGAGATGTTAAATGAAATGTCTGAGTTCAAAGAGTTGAAGAGCAACCCCCACCGAGACTTCTATAATGTGAGAAAGGTGCGTTAGCGGGCCAGCGTTCAGAGCTCCCGTCCCGGGCCTCATTCCAGCCCGAGCCAGTCGGGGGCTGGTCCCCAGTGTGGCCCTCCTATGAACAAAAGGAAAACTGGCCAGTTTTCTGTGTGTGTGGGCACGCCTCAGATGGTACCTGTTATGACTTTGTTGTATATCTGTTAGAATGTACCATCCTCCTTGAAAAATAGAGCAGGGCCTATAAGTTGGTTATAAGAGTTGAGACATAGAGGTGGCCTCAAATTTATCATGGATTGAAAACCAGTTATCGATGTTAAGACCTCTTTGGACTTGGGAGTGTGTGGTTTTGCTTCCTTCTGGCCCGGGTGTGTTTAAGGAAGAGTATCCGACGAGCTCCTCTCTCTGCCTTCCCCTAGAGTGGATGAGCAGCCTACACCTGGGCTCAGGGGCTGCAGTTGGGACAATCCTGTAGGTTAAATGGTCAGCGCCTCCTGCTTTTCCATTTTATTCCATGTAACTAATATATATTAAGCATGGGATCAGTGCCAAGTGAGGGGCATTTGATGCTGAGTAAGGGTCACTTTCTGTCCACAAGCAGTTCCCAGCTGGTTACTATTAGTTTGATAGGGATATGATAGAGGTGTCTTTCAGGAAGAGGTCGGAACTGAGGTGACTTAGAGTGAGTTATGCTCAGCTCCTGAGCTCTAAGGCTCACATAAGAGTCTTGGGGATTTCCAGGCAGAGGTGAAAGGACGTGTCTTGGACACCCCCGGCGTGGCATGTTTTACCTGTTTCTTCTCTGAGATCCTCAGGCGCTCAGACAGATGGGTGCCTCAGTCAGTAGGCCAGCTCCTCTCTGTCCTGCCTACATGAACCCTACACCCTAGATGGGTGTCCAGGGAAAATGCTCGCCCAGTTCTGAACAGCCCTGCCCTCGGCACATGCGCGTGCTCAGGGCCGGCCGGCCTCCTGCAGCAGTGTCCTTGCTGGCTGCCCCAGCACCGACACTGTTTGCTTCTGAAGCGGGGCCCCTGTGGGTCCTCATGGGCTGGCCAGCTGCTCTCTGGCCACTCTGTGGGCGAAGTCCTGGGGGCAGGGTGGGGGCTGCGGTTACATACCAGAGCCGAACCTCGAGCTCTCTGTCAGTCTGGGGGTTTGTGTACCTTCTGAGTGGAGATGCTTTGAGTGCTGTGCTGGGCTGCACTCTGGCTCCACAGCTGTCCATAAACACAGGCCAGAGTCTGCTCCAGGCCAGGCTGTGCCTGCCCCTCCCTGTCTCCTGGGTGCTGACTGCTCCTGCCCTGGAATTCTCTGCGAGGGGAGGAGAGCTGATTCTGAAGTCCAGGGTGGGCTGGGAGGTGGCCTCCACACTTCCAAGTGGCCGTCAGTGTCGCGGTGGCCCTGCTCTGAGGCAGGAGCTGTGTGGGGCCATGGGTCAGTGTGGGAGTGTGGGTGGGATTGTGAAATTACCTGCAGCACCACAGCACATCATGGGTCCTGGCCCCGTGAGGCCCAACCAACAGGTGTGTGTGACTGAGATGATTGTTTTCAGCTCAGAGCTGAGAACAAGGGGCTGAGTGTGTTTGTTGCTTGGGAATGGGGTAGGGTTAGGCCTTACCCACTTTGGTTTAAGTTTCATATCAGGGAGAGCAAACAGCTTTCATCTTCTGTGCCAAACTTGACCAGTGGGGAGTGGCTACCTGAGGCTATTCCCAAAGCTTGGTGAAGGGTGCCGTAGTTGATTATTGATGTCTGCCATGGATGTGGCAGAGCCCAGTTCGATTCCTGGGTCAGGAAGATCCCCTGAAGAAGGGGTAGGCGTCCCACTCCAGGATTCTTGAGCTTCTCTGGTGGCTCAGCTGGTAAAGATGCGGGTGCCTGTAGTGCAGTAGACCTGGGTGTGATCCCAGGGTTGGGAAGATCCCTTGGAGAAGGGAACAGCTACCCACTCCAGTATTCTGGCCTGGAGAATTCCATGACAGAGGAGCCTAGCGGGCTGCAGTCCATGGGGTCGCAAAGAGTCGGACACAACTGAGCGACTTTCACTATGGATGTGGAAATAGTGTTGGCCTAGAGGCCAGGTACTGGCCAGCCCATTTGGAAGCCACTGTTTGTTTAGGTGAAAGCAAGGAATGCTTTTGGATCTTGCAGTGAACTGAAAGTGCTGACCTCCAATTACAGGCTGCCTTACGTGTTCCTAAAATAGTCACCCTGGTAATTCTGAAGTTCGGATCCAGTGCATCCTGGATTGTGCAGCTGCTTTCCTTCCTTACCTTGTGACTCACGGGGGTAGGCAGGCTGCACCCCCTGTGGTGTGTCACTGGGATGCCAGAGGACAGCGAGAAAGCCCAGAATGTGCCAAGTCATGCTGAGGTGGTAGAGCCCAGCTGTGTCCGGACGGCTGAGCTGAGGCCAGCTGACCTTCGCTTATGCCTCCCCCATGAGCCTGGCCTGTCCCTGAGGGGCCTGAGCTTTGGGTGATGTTTTAACTTTTGGTGCTTCCTTTCTCTGAGGCCCAGTGGTCTGTCTTTCTGGTAGGAGTGGCGGGATTAAAGGCAGGAAGGCCCTGAGGAGTGAGTGATGTGGCTGGTGACAGGGGCTGGCTGGTGGAAAGCTCACAGAGGTTCAGTGGATTGGATGTCGGGTTTGACATGACTCGGAGATGCCTGGCCAGCTGTGGACAGCATTCCTTGGCCTGAAGTCAGCCGTCTCCTCGCCCCAGCCCTGGCAGGCTGCCCAGCTGGCCGCAGCAGGGACTGCAGAGTGTGGGCTAGTGGGTGGCAGCACCCTGGCCTGTGAGGTCACTGCCACCTTCCCTGGGACCTCCCGCAGGCCCCTGGGCTTTATGGAAGAGGGTCAGGATGCCCATCGTGACTTCAGGCCATCCCTCAGCTTAGCCAGGGCTCTGATTCTTTAGGGCTGGTGGCTGAGGGGAATGCTCTGGGGGTTCTAAGAGAGGTCAGTGGCAAGTGTGAGATTTTGCGGGGCATTACGTGAGCCCTTGGGGTTCTATGAGGAGGAGGTGGATATCACTGAAACGGTCAGAACCTGCCACACCTGTTTGCTGGTCCGTTCGTTCATCCATTGATTTCACATCATCCCAGGCTCTGGGGTAGGCACTGGAGACTTAGATGCACGGCCCCTGTCCTTGAGGACTGAGCTTCCAGTCTAGTGATGAAGTAGACAGAAACTTATTAGAGAGGACTGGAGGATACATACAGTGATGGGCGTGTCTGTGCCAGGGTTCCAGGCTGGACAAGGGGAAAACTTGTTCGTTGTGTTTGGGGGATCAGGGTAGGCTTCTGTGTGGAGGAGGTCGTAGACTTCCAGGTGGATGAGATTGGTCAGGAGGAAGGAAAACATCCAGGCTGAGGAAGAGCATGGCTCCTGGGGTACCTGTAAGTGGGGTGTCCTGGCTGGAGCAGAGAGCAGAGCAAGGTGAGACTTAAGACTGAAAGTAAGCCTTGAATCCCAGGCTAAGGAACTGGGGTGTTATCTTGAAATGTTGGGCAGCACTGATGTGTTAACACGGACAATGGCCAGATCTGAACTGTACTTAGAAAAGGTCTCCTGATGCTGTAAGAAGGGGGATTGGGCAGCAAGGCTAGAGGGGGGAAGACCAGTTCTAGAAGAGATATGGGGTGGGGCGGCCCAGCACCAGAGGAGGTGCTGAGGCTCTGCACTTAGCACCGAGGCCTGGGGGGCCTGGTTCTTGATGCTGAGGGAGGTGGCTTGGCTCACGTGCTGGGGCACTGTGTCGCAGGTGGACACTCACATCCACGCAGCTGCCTGCATGAACCAGAAGCACCTGCTGCGCTTCATCAAGCACACGTACCAGACAGAGCCCGACAGGACAGTGGCCGAGAAGCGGGGCCGGAAGATTACCCTGCGGCAGGTGTTCGACAGCCTGCACATGGACCCGTACGACCTCACTGTGGACTCGCTGGATGTCCATGCGGTGAGTGGGCTCGGCCCCAGGGCCTCACGCAGTCCTGGTGGAGGACTCAGCCTGCTGGAAAGCAGCCACGATTGGTCTTGGAGAGGGGCTGGCTGTGTAGGCATCTCTTTGTCTTCCAGCCATGGGAATGTGAGAGGCAGTTTGTCCTCGGAGAGTAAGGGCTGGAAGCAGCCTTGGGACAGAGGAGAAGAGGGTGTGACTTGAAGGCAGTGACATTCCCCTTCTAACTCCCATTTCCGCTACGTAAGAGTTAAGTGCCTTTGAGTAATTCACTTGAGCTTTTATTTCCTTGCTTGTAACATGGTGACTACCACATGCCTTAATGACATTGCAGTGTAATTAAAATACTAAATGGAGGTGCAGCTGCTATAGAAAACAGTATGGCCACTTCTCAGGAAGTTAAATACAGAATTACTGTATAGTCCAGCAATCCCAATCCTAGGTGTATACCCCAAAGAATTGTAAGCAGGGACTAAAACGGATACTTGCACATCAGTGCTTATCACAGCATTACTCACAGTGGCCAAAGAGTGTCCATCACCACTTGAATGGATAAACAAAATGTGCACACACACACAGAGGAATATTATTCAGCCCTAAAAAGGGATAAAGTACTGATAACCTGCCACATCCACGATGAACCCTGAAAACACTATAAATCAAAGAAGTCAGACACAAAAGGACAAGTACTGTGTGATTCCACATGTATGAGCCATCTAGAACAGGCAAGCTCATGAGACAGGAAGGAGAATGGTGGTTCCTGTGGGCTGGGAGAGGGGGTCGTCAGGAGTCACTGTTTTGTGAGGACGTAGTTTCAGTTTTATACGATGAAAAGAGTTCTGGGGACAGATGGTCGTGATTGTTGCACAGCAGTGTGAATGTACACTTAAAAATGGTTAAGACGGCACATTTTGTGTTGTATACATTTCAACACAGTGAAAAAGTCTTAAACCAAACACTGAATGATGGAGAAAGGGCCTTATGCAGTGGCAGTAATAGGACACACATTATTACGGATGGCTCAGTATTCTCTGCTTGCTCAGCTAGCCCTGCTCCTAGAAGCACGAGGACCTTGACCCTGCTCTACGGAGGGTCTCGGGGAAGGACGCCAGGGCTGACGTGTGGTCCCGGCCCTGGGACTTTCCAAGCTTCCATGTACAAACTGACATAGAAGGTGCCTTTCAGTGTGGTTCGCGGAGGCCACAGTGTAACGGCTGGAGGAGGCGTGTGTCTGGTGGCTGCAGGACAGCGTGTGAGCTGGCTGGCGTCTCTTTCTCCAGGGCCGGCAGACGTTCCACCGCTTTGACAAGTTCAACTCCAAGTACAACCCTGTGGGGGCCAGCGAGCTGCGAGACCTGTATCTGAAAACAGAAAACTACCTAGGAGGAGAGTACTTTGCTCGGATGGTCAAGGTGAGCGAGCCCTGGGCATCTGCAAGCCCTCCTCGGATTCCCGACGGCATCTGCGTTCAGGGAGTGGGGGCCTGCAGGGCCTCCTGTCCTCTTCCCCTTCCTGAATCCCTGTCCATCCAGCTCAGGTGAGGGGCAGGTGCCCAGTGCCCAGTGCTGTGGCCCTGGCCTCCGGCTTCCAGGTGGGCAGGAAGTGCTGTGTATGGACTGTGCTGACTGCAGGCAAGAGAAAGGGGAGGATGTCCATCCCAGGCCAGCCCTCCACATCCAGGCTTGCTGCTCTGCGTGTTTGCAGCCTGCACTGGGTACAGGTTCGCTCTGTTTGGCGACACTTCTGCTGCCGGGCCTCTAGTCGCATGGGTGACTGTGCAAGCCCAGGGCTTTCTTCCCCACGAAGGTGGAGTGAGTGCTAACAAGAGGTGTAGATCAGGCCTTCCGAGCCAGGGAGCTGGTGGCTGGGGGAGCTGCAGGGTCTGCTGCTGGGGTCAACCCAGGTTCACCCTTGGACTGATCTGAGCTCTTTGGTGCCAGGAGGTGGCCCGGGAGCTGGAGGAGAGCAAGTACCAGTACTCAGAGCCACGGCTCTCCATCTATGGCCGCAGTCCCGAGGAGTGGCCCGGCCTGGCCCGCTGGTTCATCCAGAACAAGGTCTACTCGCCCCACATGCGCTGGGTCATCCAGGTGCCCCGGATCTAGTAAGTGTGGCAGCTGCTGCCTCCCCGTGTCCTCTGGGTCACCAGCCTGTCCCGCAGGACCTGCTGAGCCTGTCCTGCAGGATCTGCTGAGCCTGTTCCAGTGCCAGCCGACGCCTGGTCCCTGGGACTCCTGACAGAGAGGGGCGGTCTGCACAGATACCTTGCGATGCTTCAACACTGTTCTTTGAAGAACATATCATTGCAGAGGCCTGGTGGAACAAGCTCAATTGCTCAGTCATGTCTGACTCTTTGCGACCCATTGACTGTAGCCCACCAGGCTCTTCTGCCCATGGAATTTTCCAGGCAAGAATACTGGAGTGGGTTGCCATGCACTTCTCCAGGGGATCTTCCTGACCCACAGGTCAAACCCGTGTCCCTTGTATCTCGTGCATTGGCAGGCTGATTCTCTACCACTGCACCACCTGGGAAGCCCTGGTGGGAACGACTGCCCATCTTCTTGTCACTGTGATTTGAGGATGGACTACCTTTTTGGGTGAGGCTGGGAGTCTGCATAATCTGATGGGCAGATTGCTGGCCCACTGCCTGGATATGGCTCAGACTACCCCTGTCCTTTCCAGTCTGGGCAATATAGGGCTCCTGGAGTGGCTGGGACTTGTGGTTTAGGGGAACTGAGCTGAGTGGCAGGGAGCTGGATCAGCCTGAATCCCAGCGCCCCCCTCCCAGTAAGGCCTCTAGCTGAAGAAAGCTCACTGATGGGCATGGGTAGGTGCTGAGTGTGCCAACCAGTGCTTGGTATTGCAGAACTTGGCGAGGAGGGGAAGGATCTGTGTTGGAGCCCCACCTCTGACCCTGCCCTGGGTGCTTAACTGGGGACTTGCACTGCCTGAGGAAGGGACCAGGGCTGGTCTCTGACAGCTCGAGGGGGCTATTGGGACCACCTTTATTGGCAAGTCTCGCTTTCCCCCAGTGACATATTTAGGTTAAAGAAGCTGCTGCCAAGCTTTGGGAAGATGCTGGAGAATATCTTCCTGCCCCTTTTCGAGGCCACCATCAACCCTCAAGATCACCGAGAGCTTCACCTCTTCCTCAAATATGTAAGCATGTGTGGCGGTTGGGTGATGTGCCCAGTGGGGAAGGGAGGAGAAGACTCCCAGCAAGTTGGGTCAGCTTACCTTCTAAGATCACTGGTGTGCCCCAGGCATGAAGTGTCCAACCCTAAGAAGCTGAATTCCTAGAATAACAAGCTTCTTGCAGAGAAGGGACGTTCCCTTCTCCTCTGGGGTGGCCCTGCAGGCATGGGTGGGGTGCTGGGAAGGCAGCCACAGGGCAGAAAGATGGAAGAGTCGGTTCCTGGCCAGGCGGGGCTGAAACGACCAGGCCTGCCCCAGCTGCAGACATTTCAGACTCCTGCTTTCCCCTGAACATGAGTGGTCCTCATACCTTGCTTGGTTAAGCCCCACAAAATATATTTTTCTGGTTAGTTGTGGGAGAGGGGAGAAGGGTAGGAAGGGCATCAGCGGGGCAGGGGCTTGTCCCGCCCTCTGGGTCCCCAGAACAAAGGTGGCTGCAGACGGTGAGAGGCAAGTTTGGTGCCTGGAGGAGGTTATGGTGTGGATGGTTTCTGACAGGGAGGGAGGCAGGGAAGATCCCAGAGGGCTCAGGGTAAAGAGGTAGGGGTGGAGGGATGGCTGAGTGTATCTGTAGGGGGAAGGGTTGGGGGGTGCTGGAAAGTTTGAACAGGCGGAGGACCAGCATTGAATTTATGTCTTAGACAATCAACATGCAGGCTATTGAGTGAGGAAAGCCCTGGAACAGAAAGTAGCTGGAGGTGGGGGCAGGGGGCCAAGGTGAGAGTTGGGGGCCTGCTCCAGCAGTAGAGACGTGAAGGGGGCTTGAAGTAGTAGTAACAGCTCACACCGATGGCCTCCCCGGCCCGGTGACCCACGCCATGAGGCGATCTCACCTCACCCTCATGACTGCCCCATTTTACATAATTTGCTAGGTAGCAGCCAGCATGATTATGTGTGCTGTGTGTTCAGACACTGTGGATTATCTCACTTAATCCTTACAGCAGTCCTGTGAAGCTACTAGCTCCAATTTACACACCAGGAAACTGAGACCGCAGAGCTAAAAGGGGCAGGACTGGAATTCATACCCAGGGTCCTGACCCAAGAGTCATCGGTCCCATAGGATCCTGCCTCCCATTAAGGAAAGTGAGGGGTATACAGGTGGTGGGTGCAGTTGGAGAACAGATGGGGCTTGGGCATGGCCTGCAGGTGAGTGGGGGAGGAGTTGGCGGGGCCCTTGGTGCCTGGTTTTGCAGGGGAGCAGGTGCTGTGCCTTTAGGAGGACACTGCTCGCTGTGTGGGGAGTGGAGAGGCTGGGGAGGAGGAGGAGTTGGGGTTTGGACAGATTCTGTGCTTGAGGCCCTTGGGATGTCCAGATTAGGGCCCTGCGTGGGGGACACAGAGCTCACGAGAGGGGCTGACATTGCCCCCGTGCTGGGCCCTGAGAGTTCAGGAGCAGCATGGAGCTGCCCATGCAGACAGCAGAACTTGAGGCCCCTCTGGCCCCCAGATGTGTCCAGGCCATGCTGAGGGCTACAGTGGGGACCATCATTTCCTTTGACACGTGACTCTACAGGGAAGATTCTGGCAAGACCTTGGTGGTCCTTTGCTCCCCTGGGCCTCTACTGCCCTGTTGGGAACAGGCAGACCTGGCTGGGGCTGGGCTGGGAGCCCCCCAGATTGGGCCAGTCCTTCAGGGGCCCCTTCCCAAAGCACTGCTGTGGCCGAGTGATGGGAGCAAAGCGGCCCTGCGTGCCGGCTGGGAGCCGAGTCCTCGCAGGTACGTCTTCCCTCAGGGCCCGACCTCTGGGAGGAGGCGGCAGCAAGAGGCTGGTGACTCGGGTGGGCCCATGGAGTGTAGGGTGGGCCCAGTGTCGGTGTGAGTATGCTGGGGGGAGGGCATCTTCTGAGCTGCTCCGACCCTGCTCAGAGGGCAGGCTTCGGGAGCCAGGGGTCAGCCTTCCCAGAAGCCCTCTTGGATGGTGCCCATCTTGGCCTGCTTGTGAGGCATCCCCGCGGGCTTCTCATGGCCACCCCCGGGCATCCTCCACCTGCAGCCCCAGAGTGCAGACCCCGAGCCCTTTAGGCTCAGCTGGTGGTCTCACGTGGGCAAGTGCCTTCACCAGCTTTGCTCTGCCCTCAGCCAAGCCCACCTCACAGGGCCGCTTTAGCGCTGAGTTAGCCGACGTGTGTGGTCAGTGCTTTGGGCAGGGCCTGACGCCCCACAGGTGTGTGGAAGCGCCTGTCCCCTTCGCCTCACAGCCGTTGTCACTGCTGCTGATGGCACAGCGGAGGCCGGGAGGTGAGTCCAGCCGCCTCACCCTGCGCCTGGCCTGGCCTGGGCTCCCCTTCACTGTTGCTGCTGGTGCTCCAGGTGCCTCTGGAAACCCTGGAGGGACAGCCTGGGGTGCTGTGCCCACTCCCCGTCCCTGGGAGAAATGTGGCTCAGGCAGGCCCCGGGGTCCCCAGCTGCGAGGCCTGGGCGCCGAGGCCTTTACCACTTTGCTCTGGCAGCCCGTCTGCCGCAGCTTGACGCAGGATCCCTCCTCCTGCCCAGGTGACAGGGTTTGACAGCGTGGATGATGAGTCCAAGCACAGCGACCACATGTTTTCGGACAAGAGCCCCAGCCCGGACGTCTGGACCAGCGAGCAGAACCCGCCCTACAGCTACTACCTGTACTACATGTACGCCAACATCATGGTGCTGAACAACCTCCGCAGGTGGGTGAGCCGGCCCTGCGCACCCTTGCCTTGGGGTGCTCCCCAACCCACTGCACTGGACCCGTACCTGCAGGGCCGCGCACACACGCAGACACCATCACAGATACAACGCAGCCAGCCCCATGCCTGGACACACGTGTCCATACACACACCACACTTCTGTGTGTGTGTCCATCCCTGGTAGGTCGCAGATACATGACATTCCAACACATGTTCACTCACCTCCACACCAATGGCGTTCATATGTGTGTCCATCCATTCAACACATCACAGCACCTGCCAAGTGAAGGCCCTGTCCTGGGCCCAGGACACATAATAGGCGACAAAACAGACTGTATTCGTGCCCTCACAGAGCTTCCATCCAGTGGTCTTGTGTGCCCAGGCTCCCCCAGTGCACACACCCAGGCGGGGTCCAGGCAGCAGGACGCTGAGCGGTCCTTCCCACCCCTGCTGGGTCGCGAGGCTGAGGCCTCAGCCAGCGCTAGTTCCTGGGTGTGGGGCTTTTGAGTGGGACCACGACTTAAGGAGACGGCCAGGGGTGGAGTCCTGGGCTGAGCTTTCTGAGGCAGGGGCTCTAGTTGAGCTCTGTTGCTGCCCTGCTCAGGGGCTTCTGACATCTGGCTCCACTCTCTGGGATTGCCCCCTTCTTACAACAGAGTCTGGACTCGATGGTTTCTCAGGGCCTTTCCTGTCTGAATCTGAGCTGCCAGGCCCTGGGGGAGAGGAGGAGAGGATGGATGGCGGACTGGGCCCTCTCTGTTCCCCGGAGATGGCATCTCTTGGTTCTGAGGAGCTCTGGGCCTGGGTCTCAGATTTGGGGAGAGGTTGTTTCCAGGGTGCTGTGTGTCAGCTGTGCTGACCTGGCCATGGGTGACATCTTCCCTGGAGTGGGCCCTGGCAAGCGGCATGGGCCCACGGATGCTGGGGCAGGTGGGCCAAGGGTCCTTTCTCACCACGAGCCTCATGTCTGCAGGGAACGGGGCCTGAGCACGTTCCTGTTCCGGCCTCACTGTGGGGAGGCCGGCTCCATCACCCACCTGGTTTCCGCTTTCCTGACCGCCGACAACATTTCCCATGGGCTGCTCCTCAAGAAGGTAACCGAGCCCCTGACAGATGCCTGCCCTGCAGTGACAGTCCCACCCTGGGGTTCCTCTGGGGACGATGGTGACCGCCTGGACTCTGGCCATACCCTGGGAGGCTCTGGCCAGTGATGCAGAAACGCTTTTTCTTTTTCTAGGCTCTGCTATCTGTAGTCTCTTGGTTTTATATTTAATTATGAAATAATATGATCAAATCAATCACAATTTAGGTTTTCGAAAAAGTGGAGAAATAGAAAAAAAAAATCCTTACTGCTATCACTTAAAAAAAGCATCATTAGCTTGTTATTATTTCCAATTCCCATATTTTTTTTCCAGGGCATATTTTTAATAAGTTTGTTATCATAACACACAGTTCCTTCTTCGTCCCTTAACTTTGTTTCACAAGCGTTTTTCTGTGCTGTGACATGACATCTGGCTGCTCATCCTAATGGCTGCGGAAGGACAGCCCTTCTCCAGCTGCTGCACAGAATCCATCCGACTTTTTGCTTGTATAACTAATGCTACCGTGAACTCTCTGCATTCAGTCTTCTCCATATTTTGACTCACTTCCATAGGAAGGATATTTGCTCAAACTCCTCTCCTTCTGTGTTCCGAGGGGGAGTCTAGCCATGCCTCATGTTTCTGTGTGGGGTGGGTGCTACATCAGAGAACCACTCTAGCCCAGTCATGTCCGCCCCTTTCCACCTCCAAGGAGTTGCAGTGTTTACAGTCACAACCTCAATATTTGTGGTCAAGCAAAACAACAAAAGTGGGGCATCTCCAAGGGCTGACTTGTTGGGGTCAGTGCCTGGGAGAGGGGAGGATGTAGGTTGGTGTCAGCCCAGGGCCTGGCAGGTGCCCTTCCTGCCCTGAGCTGTGCTTCCGGTCTGGAGCTGAGACGGAACGCTTCCAACAGCGGGCAGGAGAGCAGTCCCAGGGAGGGATGGGCCCCGATGCAGGAGAGAGGTCAACACAGAGGGTGGGGTCCAGAGTCCTGGCAGGGAGCTCAGGGGTCTTCCACAGACACTGCCCAGAGCCCTGGCTTCCCTTGGTGAATGCTCCCCCCCTTTGGCTCTTGTCCCCTGAGTTTGGTGGTTCTTTTGCAGAGTCCGGTGTTGCAGTATCTCTACTACCTGGCTCAGATCCCCATTGCCATGTCTCCTCTTAGCAACAACAGTCTGTTCCTCGAATATTCGAAAAACCCTCTGAGGGAATTCCTGCACAAGGGGCTTCATGTTTCTCTCTCCACTGACGATCCCATGCAGTTTCACTACACGAAGGTGAGGACTCTAGGGGAAGGTGTCATCCTCCCACGGTAGGGACCTGAGCACACGGTGCCTGCGGGGTGGCACTGGGGGCTAGTGAAGACAAGAGGAAGCTCCCGGTGAGGGAAAGCTGTTCCTCCCAGAAGCCCTTTTTTGGGGTTCTTGAAACCATGAGGATTTCTTTTCTTTGCCTTTCATTTTCCCTTCCTTTGATATTCCCTAGCTCTGTAATATTGGCAGAGTTACTCGTATTAAAAATGTTAGCTGTCAGTTTTGTTACCACTATGATTACTAGGAAGTTGTGGATCTCTGGGACTGCGAGGAGGAAGGGAAAGGTGGTGTCATGCATGGGGACCAGTCACCAGTGTACCAGCACAAATGTGGTGATGATGAGACCAGCCACAGATTAGTGAAAACAGAAGTGCCTAGGTCTTCTAGGACAGGCTCCAAGCTTCTGGTCTCACGTGTGCATGCTGTCACTACTGTGTCCGACTCTTTTGCAATCCCATGGACTATGCAGTCTGCTAGGTTCCTCTGTCCATGGCATTTCCCAAGCAAGAATACTGGAGTGGGTTGCCATTTCCTTCTCCAGGGAATCCTCCTGACCCAGGGATCACACTGCATCTCCTGCACTGGCAGGCGAGTTCTTCTTTACCACTGAGCCACCAGGGAAGCCTCTGATCTCAAGACCCCTTTATATAATGAGGAACTGAGGCTCTCAGAGAGCTGAGGTTGACGTGCCTTGTAACTAGCGAAAATTAACTGTGTGAAATGGAAAAATATTAACTCATGTAAAGTGAAAGTGAAGTCGCTCAGTCGTGTCCAACTCTTTGTGACCCCATGGACTGCAGCCTACCAGGCTCCTCCCTCCATGGGATTCTCCAGGCAAGAGTACTGGAGTGGGTTGCCATTTCCTTCTCTAGGGGATCTTCCCAACCCAGGGATCGAACCCAGGTCTCCCACATTCCAGGCAGACGCTTTAACCTCTGAGCCACCAGGGAAGCCCAACTCATGTAAAAATAACACTAATAAATCATGAAATGTTAATACAATTACCAATTTTTATGAGAAATAGCCATATTTCCACCAACTTTGATAACAAAATAGAGAATAGCATTGCTTTACATTTTTGCAAATCTCCTTAATGTCTGGTTTGATAGAAGACAGCTGGATTCTCATCTCTGTTCCTGCAGTCAATCTGTTGTAACAAATTGTTTTTACCAAAGTGCATGAAGAAATCTTGCCTCACAAAATAAATACATAGTTGGAAAAGGGAGGACCTTTCAAAAAGACTTGGGGATCCTTAGGAATCATGGGACCATGTTTTCAGAACCACTGCCTAGGATACAGAGGCAATGATGTGGCAAAGAGGTGATGGAAGGACTTGTGATAGATGTGAGATATTTCACAGCTGAGAAAACGAAGTGAACGCACAGCTCAAGCTTAAATCCTTGTGGGCTTACGCTGTCTCACTACTGACCCTTGATCACGTCTCATTCCTAATTAATGCTCCATCTCTGTTAGTACTTTACCCAGATTAACTTTTATTTTGGACAATCCTAAGAAAAAGTGTTAACTACAAAGCAAGGCTGCAGAGTGGGTATTAAAAGTGTGCCTGACAGGGAGACAGGCACAGGAGAGCAGGCTGGCGCCCCCTAGTCCTGGGCGCAGGGCCTTGAACATGTAGTGGTCAACAGATAAATCTGCAGCTGTTCTTTGGTATTTCTGTCTTTGGTTACCTGAACTTTCACACAAAAAAGATCTTGGGAGTTTGTGATTTTAGGGGGAGGGGGATGTTGTTTTATTGTCCATGTGCCAGTTCTTAAGGAAAAATGAAATCTGCAATGTTAAGCGTTGAAATGGACAGACTCCCATCTAACGTTTCCTCTGGGGGGAATCTAGGAAGCGCTTATGGAGGAATACGCAATTGCGGCTCAAGTGTGGAAGCTGAGCACGTGTGACCTGTGTGAGATCGCCAGGAACAGTGTGCTGCAGAGCGGCCTCTCGCATCAGGTACCTCTCGTCCTCTCCACCCCGTACGTCAGATGCCTGCTGTGTGCCAGGCGTTTTTTCGGCCCTGCCCCTGGGGGTGGATGACACCAGCAGGGTCTCTGCCACATTCTCGGGGAGACCGCTGGGGAGACGCCTACATTTTCCTGGCTGCTCTGTCACCTTTTTCAGATCTCTGCTCACACGTCACCTCCTTGGAGAGGCCTTCCCCGATCACTCATTCTATAGCAGCCACACACCTGCCCTCATTATCCATCCCTTAAGTCTGTTTTTTTCCATAACATTTATTACTACTGACATTGCCATGATGAGTCATGTGTTTTTCTGTCCTGCCTTCCAGAATATAAGTTCAGCATTACATCCCTGAGGTCAGGATTAGACTCTGGCACATAATAAGTACTCAGTGCTTCTCAAATAGCTGAACAGTACCTAGATTGAACAGAAAACTCCAGGAATGGGACCCAGACATCACTCATTTATTTTAACAGCTCCCTAGGTGACTCTGATATGGAGCCAGGGTTGAGAACCACTGCTCCTGCGGGTATCTGTGTCCCTGGGCAGCTCCCCTGGGCAGTGTCAATGGTATAAGGAGAGGGCTGCATTGTGCTGCTCTTCTTGGACGCTGATGCAGATGAGAGGCAAGGCTCAAGATTCATTTTGTGTGGACTTGGTTCCCTGGACTGGTTGTCCCCAGGCACATCTGTGTGCCCTTGTCAGCTCTCGGGAGAGACTTCTAGAATCTTCACACCTTCACCTTGCTTGCTTCATTGCCAGTGGCTCTTATAGTTCTTGTCTTTCTGATCAAGGAAAGCACCGTTAGAAATGAAGGGAATGAATGTGGTTATTAGGATGACATCCTTGAGGACAGGAAGGCAGGAGGAATTTTGTAACAGCTCTGTGAGGAAAGATGTCTTGATGGAGGATCTGCTTTGGAGGAATAGCCTGATTTGGTATGGCTAAGTCTGAGCTGCCATGTGGATATAGAAAGTGAATATAAGGTATACTGTTTCATTTGTATTTCTCTTGGTCCATAGGAAAAGCAAAAATTTCTGGGACAAAATTACTATAAAGAAGGACCTGAAGGAAATGATATTCGGAAGACAAATGTTGCTCAGATCCGGATGGCATTCCGATACGAGACCCTGTGCAATGAGCTCAGCTTCCTGTCTGATGCCATGAAATCAGAAGAGATCACAGCCCTGACCAACTAGTCGAGCGTTGGACACGTGTTTTATCTTTTTGGTTTAATTTCAAGTCTGCCATGATTAACAGCGGTCAAGATACCAAACTAGGACTTTCCTACATGGAGAGGATACCGCTGAAGAACTTTCAAACTAGTGGTTTTTGGTTGCACTATTCCCTTTAAGGTCTAACATGCCCATTTCGGTGGCTTCCCTGGTGGCTCAGAGTAAAGTGTCTGTCTGCAATGCAGGAGACCTGGGCTCAATCCCTGGGTTGGGAAGATCCCCTGAAGAAGAAAATGGGAACCCACTCTGGTATTCTTGCCTGGAAAATCCCATGGACTGAGAAGCCTGGTAGGCTATAGTCTATGGGGTTGTAGAGTCGGACACGACTGAGTGACTTCACTTCACTTCATGCCAATTTCTATTTTTGAGTAATAGATGGTGACTCCTCCTTGGGGATCTTGGAGCTGGACTAATTCCCAATTTTCCAAATGTTCCTCTTCAAAGTGCTAATGCTTGCATCGTGGGGGCCAGGATCTTACATGGTCTAGTGCCCAGTGATATGAAGTCTGTGGTTTTCTGCCATAGTCTTCTCTAGAAACTCCGCAACTTGTTGGTGGTTGTTCATTTCGGCCTCTCATGGGCTCGCTGCCTTAAAATCTACTTCAAACCTCCCTTTCAGAAAGGAGCTACTTTGAGAGAATTAGAAAACATCTTTGCGTTTTTTTTTTTTTTTAATGAGTTTTTAAAACTGTTTTATTTAGCCCTCCTCCCTTCGTATTTAGGAAACCAAATATTCATATCACAGCCATCACTCCTATTCGGTGTCTTGGTTTCCTCATCTGAAAGGAGAAGATTTAGATCAGATGAGTGGTTTTCCATGGTGTTCTGTGAGCTCGGCTCCTGGACCACTTCAGGGCAGGGAATGAGAAGGGGGTTGAGGCTCTGAGGTGCTGCTTTTACTTCAAGGTGACTCAGCTTTCATTGGTTTTATACTGGGGCTTCTATGTATTTACATTTGAACTAAGGACTCTGAAAACACAGGACTAGATGACCTCTGTTCCTTTTGGCTCTAATATTCTGTGATTGTAGGCCAATTATTATTTTACTTATGAACAGTTAGGGCCACAGAAGTGAAACTTGATTAAGGTCACACAGCTCTAATAAGTCATAGGCTGAGACCTAGGTTTCCCTAATCCTAATCTAGTCCTTTCCCCACTATTCTTTCAGGCCTGACACATTTAGAATTTTTTTTAATCACTGTAACTTGGTGCATTTTCCACCGCCCCCCTGCCCCGCCCCAAGGTGAAATCTCTCCTTTACCTAATATGCAGACCTCTTTAGAATATATGTGGTCCCAGGGGCCAGGTAGAAAGCATTTTTAAAGACCAGGCTGAATTTAAGCTTTACCAACATACTCTTCATCTGTGTTACTTGGGCCTTGTACATAGTAGGTGCTCAATAAATGTATATTATATAAAAATGAATGAATCTCCTCTTTTGGAAATATTTTAAGGTTGTATGACCCTGGAACTCAAGAGGCTGCTCAAGGACCTTCTTGTCTATCTCTATGGGCAAATATAGACTAGAGTAAGCCCTTGTGAATCATTACAGAGTTATAAGAACACTATTTTTGCCTGCGAAGATGCTTACCTGGCTTTAGGTTGTCTTGTCCTGTTACTTTATAACGATTATCCCCTCCACTGGTCAACTTAGCATACAGAACAATAAATACAGTCTTTTTACAAGGCAAACATGCTATCTTATAGCTAACCATGAAACTGAATGAAAACTGAGCATTTATTTTAAGCACTCGTTATTTTTAAAAAGCCATTTGTATACATTTGCCTGAACATAACAAGTATTTTACAGTTTTTCATTGTCATTTTATGTGTATCAAGCATTTAATTATTAAATAAAGTCTGTTAGGACTGTGGCTAAACAGTTTTAAACTATTTTAGGCAAATCTTTAAATTTTAAGAAAAGATACAGGCATCATGAAAAGCTATTAATAATAATTACTAATTTATCTTTTCTGAATCAAGATTCAGCTATGGATGACATTCACTAGGAAAACTCAAAATTTGAACTGAAGCTTTCAAAACCCAGGAGGGAAACTTTTGCTCATTTTTTCTAACTTCTGCTGTAATAGTTCATGAGTAAAGTCTCACATGGCCATCTCCTTTTCCCTGGATATATCTCCAGTCTGTTCAGTCAATACCTACTGGATTTTACCTGACCTGCACGCTTTTCAGATACCTTTTTCTATAGCATGATGCACTTTTATTACATCATCAACCTAACTGGCCTTTTTAGGGTGAATCTCTTTCTTTTGTGATCACAGTTGGAATCAAAGACAACTGTACACTAGCCCACCCTTCTAGCAGAATGGTTTTTGAGACATGCTTACTCTAAAGGGCTCAAGTTCACATCGTTACTTGAAACTGCATTGTTGAAATGATCAATGTTATTGTTCTGTGCCTCATAAAAACCAATCACAGTTCCTGGGGTGGTGTCTACCAAGGCCTGTCCTGCACCTTTACTTTGTCTTACCTTGGATAAGGCAGAGTTAAAAGCACATCCCTATGGCTTTCTCTTTACTTGTTTCTGAGTGCCGCGATGGTGAAATAATATTTTGATCATTTTCTGAGATTGCAGACGCAACTGAAGGTGATACACTGGTAATGAACCTAGGTATTCTCTACCTAAAAACTATGACTGTTATAAAAAACAGGTATAACTAACTGCAATAAAAGGAACACTTATCAGACATAGTTCCTTGAAAATTTTTATAAACCTTCTACCTCTAAAGAAATATCTTATTAGGGAGATAGAGTATGCCAGAGTTAGACTATAAACAGCTGCAAGATTGGAAAAATAAATCTCTGAGGAGGCTTTTATGTCTTTGACACCAAAATGTGTACTTCTCCATGATGATACACATTAATTATAAACTGCTACTCCTTCTTATAAACGGTTTTCCCGTTCTCAGCCCTAAGATTCTAGCCTGTTTCTCTAATCCTACTCTTTTATCTTAGAAATGATCTTACAAGGTAAAATATCAAAACCACCACAGGGTGAAGTATTTTATCATTTTTACTATCCAGTAGGGTAACAGAAAGACATGAAAACAAATGACCATCTGTTGCTGTTTATGTTATACTGTCATTGTAAATGTCCTTTATAAATGTGGGTGGGTCACCTGATTTCTCTAATCTCCAAGTAGCTTTCTTACTCCTAGATAAAGTAAGCTGGACTTAAGAAAAAAACAGTTAAAAATACAAATTCTTTGGACTGCCTTTTAATGAATCCAACTTCTCAATGATAAAAATCACTGAACCAAAAGATACTTTCAAGCAGCCTTATTACCTATATTAGGTATAAGTAAATCGAGTCTAATTTGAAGTGTTTTAAAACATAGCACAAAAACAGCACAATCTGCCAGAACACAACACAAAGCAGTCCTCTAAGGAATATAAACACTTGGTATATAAAAATGTGAAACTACATAATAAAAAAAAATCTCAATTACCTAAAATTTACTTGCTAAAGATTATTTATTGCACAATACATCAGTTTGCATCAAGAACAAAACAGATACTATTATCTTCAACTTCTAAATTCAGTACATAGTCAAATCCATTTTCTCAAACTAAAGTTCTACAGTATTATGAGTAAACCCTTTGTTATTAAGACAGGGAAACTTTATAACTTACAAATTTCTTAAGAGTTCATGAAACAGCTTCATAAATCCTAGAAGGCACACATATTTCCTATCATAGTAAATGCATTTAAGTACTTAATATTTAAAAAAGACAAGCTGTACAGAATACAAAAAGTACACATTTCATCCATTAAACAAATTTACAACTTTTACAATTAGTTATTACAGTAGAACCTACCTAACATTCACATCTAAAGAATTATTACCCAGTTTAATGGAGTGACCAAAAAACTGTGCTCATTTATTTGATAAGGCTAGTAAAAATATATTTCACAGTATCAGTTAGTGTCTTGGAGCTTATATTGGAAAATAAAAAGGTTTGGGCAACATCAAGTCACTGGGCTCACTATGAAAAATAATTCCTTGAAATGTGAAGGATTTTGGGGGATAAAATCATTGGCTATAACTGGAAAAATCCAAAAATCTATAAAGAAATTTTATTCATTTTCAAAAACATTCTTAAATTGGGCAATCTGAATGAGACTCAGCAAATCCATAAAGACAGTACTCCATGGAACATATTTTCGAAGACTTAGTCTCCAAAGACTTTTATCTCCAAGTTTTCAAAATATGTTCCATGGAGCACTGGGGAACCTATGGAGGACAATCAGAGGTCTGGATTTTGACTTGAATTTAATTGAATTTTTTTTTGGAAAAAAAATAAAAAAAAAACAAAAAACAAAAAACAAGTCCCATCATGCAACTGTGTTACTCATCAAATTCCGATATACTTGTATTCACCAGTGCATTAACATGTTTTTGTTGGCTGACTTCATAAATATTTAGTTATTGTGGTACATAAATTTATATAAGGAAATGTATAATGAGAAAATGACAGAGCAGGGTTGGGGTATGGGGGCTGTGTGTGTGTGTGTGTGTGTGTGTGTGTGTGTGCAGCATGTGTGTGTAGGGATTTTGAGATTTTGAGTATAATTTTTACTTGGGAAAAAAACAGTTCTGCTGCTGAAAGAAAGTGTGAACACCACAGATAAAGTCAGTTTCTAAAGAGCCTGCAAACTGGAGGAAGGGGCTTTCTCAGGTCACAGAGCCATCAAGTGCACTGCCAGGCCGACAGGACCGAGACCCCAGCACTCCTCTTGTATAAACAGCTGCCTCCATCAGGAAAGTCAACCAATTATTAGTATTATATTAGGGGGTAAAATCCAAGCTACATTTGGTTGGACATTTTTCCTAAAACAAACTTAATTTGCATTCTGATTAAAGCCCCCAGTATCCAAAAATTCTGCCGTCAATAAGCAGCAACTTAAATTGTATGCTTTGGTACTTCAGAAAATACTAATATTTGTAACATACCAATAATAAATCAGAAAATAATGTGGAATGTTAAAACACTTTTTAAAGACACCAGGCCCTAGTTTATTATATGCTGAAATGTTAATGTGTAGCATAAAATAATATTTTACTTTATAAACAAAATTTTTAAAAAATGGCTCAAGTGCTGCTGAACACCCTATCTATACTCTTTCCTGGCGTTTCAAATGAAATACAGTGAAACAGAAAGTCAAGTCATCTCCTAATTTTCAGGAGTGTTTTGTGTACATATGGTTAAAAGGCTACATACTATTTTCTTAATCTAAGAAATTTGAAGACTCTAGGACCTCAGGAAGATGCCTTCAAATTAAGAAAATAAAAGCACCATAAACCAATGTTAAAGACTTATCATAATTTGGACATAAAATTTAGGGTCTATGATGAAGAAAAACTTCCATCTGAATCTCCAGGATGAATAAGTATTAACAAAAGCTATTTAGAACAGTTTCCCAGCTGTAGGAAAGCATTTAGAATAGCCAAGAAGACTCCCCAGCAGAAATCCATTTACAAGGCAAAGTCCTGCCCTAACTCATAGTCTTCACCCAAATTACACAGCATGGGGGGAAAAAACACATAAGTTAAAAAACATGTAGTTCCAAAACACACTGTTAAAGTTAGGAAATAATTAGGGATTGTTTCAAGTAAAAACTATTAAAAGAGCAATAGTCAACCACAAGGGGGCATACATATTCCTTAGATCCCAGCAGAAAGACTAATTTAAGTAGTAACATGCACTCTGATGTATTATACATTTTCAGTTAAGATTTTCTCTCACATGGCTACAACTTTTTAAAATTCAAGGTTTACTTTAAACCTAACTAAATACATTCCAGAATACTCTTGCCCTGAAAAGTAAGTGTTTCAGAAGCCCCTGGAAATGTTGTTAACTCAGCAAAGAATTCAAGAGCAATTAGTCCTAATATGTATTAGAACAGACAAATAATAGGAAAATATGGTCTAAAATGGTAGCAAATTTTAGTTTATCCCAAATGGAAGACAGGGAAAGTTTATCCAAATAAAAGGACAAACTATCAGAATAGCAAAAATAAGAGGGTGGGGGGAATTGCTGTGTCTGTGCCACAATATCCCTGCCCTCTTTCCCCATGACTGAAGTATGTGTAGCCCACACCAGCAACGGAACACTTCACCAGGAGGTCACGGCCTGTGGGGCTGGCCTGCCTCATCAGCCATGTTAAGAATATAGTTAGCCATATCATCTTCAGTGGGTGCATCTGACACCACCCAAGATTCATTCGCTCCAGTCATCTGTAGGCGACAGATAGGGCAATTCCTGTGCCGATCACTCCTATTAGAGAAATGAAATAAAGAATAGTTTGTTTTCTTTTTCTGTTTAAAACAATGAATTTGAAATGTAATACATGTACTTTTTAAAAAAAGGAAATAGCATAAAAGTGTATAGTGAAAAATACATCTCTTCCTCCTACCCTAATCTTTATTATCCCTGGAGGCAACTGCTGTTAACCAGTTTCTTACATATTCTTCAGTTTTTTATATATTCTTCTAGAGACAGACTAGCCATGACCAGCTTGTGTGTGTCTACACATCACTGCTCTTTTTTACAAGTATCAGCACATGTTAGAGCTGCCTATTCAAAATACACTGTTTGGATAGGCTATAATTCATTTAACTTATCTCCCGTTGAAGGAAGGACATCTAGATTTTTTCCTATCTTTTGCTGCTATAAACAATGGAATGGAAGCATTCAGGGCTTAAAATAAAATGAACTTTACATGCAGAATAATTTTGGGGGGAGGAAAAAGCTTATATATAATCACTTAAATAAGATTATGTTTTCCAAAGGGATTTTTTTCTCTTGTCAAACACTACTTTGGAAATTTTAAAAATAGCATATTTGAGCCAGAAACATGTCACAGAGGGGAAAATATTTTTCTCTTTATTGTTCAGTGAAATCTGAAACCAAAGTAATTATATCAATTGCTCTTTGGCTTCTGTGCAAAAATTTAGAAATCTGTTCTAAAAACTAAATGTGAAAGTAGAGCAGATTCATTTCTGGATCTTCAGAGATAGTTTTAAAGATAATTATCTGTGCTCTTCTGTGCACAAAAGTCACAATTTTAAAACAGTTGATTTCTGCTTCTGGCCAAGGGACCAGATTTATCTTCCCACTTAAAACAACTAAAACACTGGACAAAATACATGAAATAATGGTTTTCAACACTAAACACAAGATGACAAAGGATTATAATCCCAGAGAGATGGGAAACAAAACAAGGTGAGCCCTATAATTACCCAGCTCACTGCCTCTGAGAGTTTCCGTGCCAGAGAGAGTGCAGGGGAAACAGATGGAGGCTGGTAGACTCTCTGAGTTGACAAGACAAGAGCAGAGACTCTTAGGATGCCAAGACAGCTAGTTCATAGGGTAAAGTGCTGGACAGGAGAAAGCTACACAAAGGGAGAATCCCAGAGTCTACTGAAGGCCCCTGTAGACATATTCAGCAGAGTAATGATCAGTGTGTGTGAGTCAGGAAACTTACTCAAGCCCAGGAATCACTCAAAAGGATTTGAGGCGACAGTAACCAAAGCTCACAAAGGGCCTGGACATTGCCTGTTCCTACCAGACAGAGTGGAAAACCTTGTAATTCATGGAGCATCAGGTACCCTACTCTGAAGGCTTGCCTCAGCAGGGCATAATTAGCTCTAAACTAAACATCACTCTGGTCCTGCCTAACAAGCCATAAAAGCAAGACTCAAAAGGATCAAACTGTTTCCAAGTAACTATATTCCAGAACAAAGCTCAAGGATATTTATAGGAATACAAAAATATCCAGTACCGCAAAAGGTAAAAAATCAATGTCTGGAACCCAGCTAAGAACTACCATTCATACAGAGAAGCATAAAAATACAACCCAAAATGAAGAAAACAATCCATCAAAACTGATCCAGAACTGACAGATACATCAGAATCAGCAACAAGAAAATGAAAGGTTATGATAACTGTATTCTATATATTTAAAAAGCTAGAGGAAAGACCACATATTAAGCAAAGATTGGAAGATATTAAAAACTTGAATTTCTGGATGAGTACTAAGATATCTGAATAAAAAAATACACTGAGTGGGATTAATGGCAATAGACTGCAGGAAAAAAAATCAGTGATTTTGAAATGATATAGCAGTATTAATTATCCAAAATTAAACACAGAGAAAATGACTCAAAAAATAAGGCAAAATAGCATCTGTGAGCTGTGCAAAAGTGGTCTAGTACATCTAGTGGCTGGAGTCCCAGAAGGAGACGGGACAAAAGAGAACAGAAAAAGATGTTTAAGAAAATACTAGCTGAAAAATTTCCAAAACTCATGATATTATACACCTACAAATCCAAGGAGCTCAATGAATCTTAAGTGCAAGAAACATGAAGAAAACTAAGGCACATCAAAATCAAACTGCTGAAAATCAGAGATGAAGGGGAAAAAAACCTTAAAAACAGCCAGAGGGAAAAAGGCACATTACTTACAGAGGAAAAAAGATGAGGATGAGAGCAGATTTCTCACTGAAAATGTTGTAAGCAAGAAGATGGTGGAGCAATGTCATTAAAGCACTGAGAGAAAAACTGTTATCAGTCTAAAATTTTATATCCAGAAAAAAAATCTCTCTCAAAAAATGTTTTGTTGTCATTCAATAACGTTCTATGGAATTTATAAAAAAAGAGCTAATAAATAAATCATTATTAAGGTTGCAGGATATAAGACTGATACACAAAACTGCTTATTTCTAGTATATAGAAATACAATAATCAAAACTTGAAATTTAAAAATAACATTTAAAGTAACATAAAAATTATAAAATACTTAGGGATAGATCTGTCAAGGATGTGCAACACTGGAAACTATGATTGATGACAGAAATTAAAGAAGACCTGTGGGAGACCTGGGTTTTATCCTTGGGTTGGGAAGATTCCCTTGAGAAGGGAAAGGCTACCCACAGTATTCTGGCCTGGAGAATTCCATGGACTGTATAATCCATGGGGGTCACAAAGCGTTGGACACGACTGAGCGACCTTTACTTTCACTTTCAAATAAATGGCAAAACATAGTGAGATGTGGGTTGGGAAGACTTAATATTGTTAGGAAGTTTTATTATTGTTTAGTCACTATGTCCAACTTAACACTCCCCAAATTATTTAACTCAATCCCAGTCAAAATTCGTATAGACTTTTTTTGGTAGAAATTGACAAGTTGATTATAAAATTCACACTGAAACGCAAAAGATCTACAAAAACCAAAACAACTTTGAAAAAGAACAAAGTTGGAGGACTAACACTCCCTGATTTTAAGACTTACAAAGCTACACTAATCAAAGTAATATGAAATTGGTGTGAAGTAGACAATAGGTCAACGGAACAAGAGAGAGTCCAGAAATACTCACCTGTGTTTGAACAACTGATTTTCAACAAAGGAGCAGAGGCAATTTTAGAGAAGAAAAGACAGTCCTTTCAAAAAACTGTGCTGGAGCAACTGGAAAGCCATTAACAGTAAAATAAAAATTTTTTGATCCATACCTCACACCATACAAAAATTAACTCAAAATGGATCCTAGACCTAAATGTAAAACCTAAAAACAATAAATCTTTTAGAAGGAAAAATGGAAGAAAATCTTCGTGATCTTGGGTTAAACAAAGATTTCTTAGATATGACACTAAAATGATTATTCATTAATCACAAATTGAAAAACTAGACTTCATAAAAATTAAAAATTTCTACTCTTTGAAAGACATTCTTAAGAGAATGAAAAGATAAATCACAGAGTGGGAGAAAATATTTGCAAATTATATATCTGATAAAGGGCATGTATCCATAACACTTAAAGAACTCTCAAAACTTAATACAAAAACAACTAAGTAAAAAAATGGGCAAGAAGGATCATCAGTACCATCTTTCTAGATTCCATATATATGCATCAATATATGGTATTTGTCTTTCTCATTCTGACTTACTTCACTCTGTATAATAGGCTCTAGGTTCATCCACCTCATTAGAACTGACTTAAATTCATTCTTTTTAATAGCTAATATTCCACTGTGTATATACAACTTCTTTATCCATTCATCCACTGATGGACATCTAGGCAGCTTCCATGTCCTAGCTATTGTAAACAGTGCTTCAGTGAACACTGCAGCAAAGAGACACAGACATTAAGAATAGACTTTTGGTCACAGTCAGGGAAGGAGAGGGTGGGATAAATCGAGAGAATAGTATTGAAATATATACATTACCATATGTAAAATAGTGGGAATTTGCTGTATGACACAGGGAGCTCAAACTGGTGCTCTGTGACAACCTAGAAGAGTGGGATGGGGAGGGAGGTGGAGGGAGCTTTAAGAGAGAGGGGACATATGTATGCCTGGGGCTGATTCATGTTGATGCATTGCAGAAACCATCACAATACTGTAAAGTAATTATCCTCCAATTAAGAACAAAATACAATTTAAAAAAAAAGGAATGGGCAAAAGAATCTGAATGAATACTTCACCACAGATGAAATACATATA
Organism: Ovis aries; assembly: GCF_016772045.2. Taxonomy (NCBI): domain Eukaryota; kingdom Metazoa; phylum Chordata; class Mammalia; order Artiodactyla; family Bovidae; genus Ovis; species Ovis aries. The sequence continues at coordinate 41,887,029 of NC_056068.1, read as the reverse complement.
GATGGGAAATTAGCATAAGAAAAATGCTCAGCACCACCAGTCAGCAGGGAAAGGCAAACTAAACACAGTGAGATACCACTACACATCTATTAGAATGGCTACAATCAGAATGACAAATACCAAGTACTGGCAAGGTTGTAGGGCAACTGGAACTTTCAAAAACTGGAGTGCAAAATGGCACAACCACTTTGCAAAACAACTGGCAGTTTCTTAAAAAGTTAAACATACACCTACCATATGATCTAGCCATCCCAATTGTAGGTATTTATCCAAGAAAAAAGCCAAAATGTGCGTCCATAAAAACAGCTGAGCACAAATGTATAGAGCAGCTTTATTTATAACAGCCAAAAATTCAAAACAACCCAACGTCCATCAACAGGTGAATGGATAAAGAAGCTGCAGTATATTCGTACAATGAATACTACTCAGCATAAAAAGCAAGGGACTACTGATACATACTATGACAAAGTAAATCTTGAAAAAATTACCATGAATGAAAGAAGCCAGACCAAAAAAGAGTACATACTGTATGGGACATCCAAATCATTTTACAGTGAGTGACTGAAACCATGTTAGTGGCTGTCTGGGGACCGGGAGGAGGGATTGGTGGAAGGAGACCTTCTGATGGGCATGAGGTGACTTGGGGGTGATGGATTTGTTCATTATCTAAATTGTGAGGATGATTTTTATGATTATATACATATATCACATTGTACTTTAAATATCTATAGTTTACCATATGTCAGTGATAAATTTTCTTAAATGCTTGATTCTTATTTCGTAAAATAATGAGCTTGATTAGCCATTCTCTAAAGTTCTCCTCAGGTCCAATACTCAGTATTCAAGGATTAATATTACTCTTTCTAATGACATATGGAGGGAAAAATGTACAAAAGAGGAGAAAAATGGAAGGAAAGGAAAAATGTTTTATTCTATACTTTAATCAGGCACAAACCTCTTTACAGCAAAAGTAAATCGTCAAAACTAAGCTACATCCTCACATTTTATAGACTATGTATAAAAATATTTTAAGCAGTAGGAGGCATGTCATAAAATCCAAAGTATTAAAGAACAAAGTCTCTTATACTTAACTACAATATATTTGCATTTTTTGAAGTGTATTCATACACTTTCCCATTTGACCTTGGCCTACCCCATGAAGGCAGATTACTTACCACTTGTCAATGCACTTCTGACAAAAGCTGTGAGCACAGGGCAGGATTAGGTCAGCTCGACCATCCATACAAATACAGCACTCTTCCTCGTCAGTCAGCTGCTTTACCCTGCAATGTGAAAAATGAGCTGGAGCAGTGCTGTTCTCTGTTGTCACTGTGCTGTAAACTTTCTTTCCATTGGCTTAAAAAGCGTAATCAAGGATGTATGTGCTCTCAACGTAAAGCACAACATGACTCATGCAGTATGGAGTAAAATAACCTGTATTTTAGGTACAGCATACATATTAGGGAAGAAGTACTACAGGGGAAATTTCGTAGAGAAAAGAGTGGATAGAAGATAAATCCTGAGATGGTTTAAAAGAAAATATGGACTAAAACTGGAAATATTCAGGTCTTTCTGAAAATAACTTAGCCCATTTTAATCATATTGAATTTTTATACATGAATTCAACCAATATATGATTTATTCACTATGCAGGATATAAAGCTCTCAAAAATATGGGCCCTGCCATCAGGGTCTATATATTATGCTGCTGTAGCTAATGGGCATATAAATGAAAGAATAGCTTAGTCTTAAGGTTCAGGTGCCATATGAAATATGAAAGAGATAGAATGCAAAGTATCTGTCCTCAAAGAGCTCTTTCATCTCAGGAAGAAAAGAGATGTTCAACCTTCTACTCCAGCCACAATTTAGAATGCCCCTGAATGAGCCAAGTGCCTTTATATGTGGTGTTTTCCTTTCCTGGAGTTTGGCAAACTCCAACCTCAGTTACTCAACTCAAGATACCATCTTCTCTATGCTCTCAAAAACCAACATTTCCCTCAACTAAAGGTTTTAAATACTGCATTTTATTGGCTGTTTATTGGTTAGTCTATCCATAAACTGTAAACTCATAAGGAGTTTGTCTTAGGTTCTCAAAATATATTTCTTGAAGTGATTTAAATTTGCTTTTAATCTTTGTGCTATTCTGTAATGTTTAGGTTTTCTTCATCAAGCATGTATTGCTTTTATAATTATATAAAAATTAAATGTTCCAAACTATAGCCACTAGACTGTAAGCTTCTTAACTGTAGAAACTACCTCTAACATGTTTTTATTCCTGGCTGTGCTTATACCACTGTATGTAAGATACTGATATAGTACTTTAAAATCTGTCAATTTGTATATAGAAAATAAGCAAACGTCAAATGTGTATTATGTGTAGTAAGTGCTAAGTAAAGAAGGAAGAAAGTATGTTTCAAATTTGTCAGAAAGATAAGGTAGAAAAATGACAGGATTTCGATAGAGGACATTCAATGTGAACAAACAAAGCTAAACGGGTAGGGAAAAGTGTCTATCAAGCAGGCTGATATGAAAGACTGCTTAAGCATAGCAGAGATAATCTGATCCTTGTATGTCAAAAGAGTAAGTTTAAACTTGTTTTGATAGAATTTAATCAAGGGGAAAGTGAACCCCCAATGGAAATAATGCTTTAGGAGATCAACTGGGAGACTAGTATGAGGGACAGTCTAGAGAGTGGAACACCAATTAGATCCTTGTTTCAGTAATTCACCTGGGACATAATTAAGCCTGGTCTAAGGGGTATTACAAAAGACAAATCATTAGGGTGTGGTAACAGAGTAAATGCTGTGCTTCAGCAATGCATAAAAGAGGGCAGCTTCTGAATTGAAATTGGGAAACTGAATGAAAACCTAGATGGGTGTGGATCTAATGTATTTTAATTTTTCTATATCTATTTATTTCAATGTTTAAATGCCTTTTAGGTGCAAGGTAATGCTAAAAATCCTTCAAGCTAGGCTTCAGCAGTACATGAACTGAGAACTTCCAGATATACAAGCTGGCTTTAGAAAAGGCAGAGGAATCAGAGATTAAATCACCAACATCTGTTGGATCATAGGAAAAACAAGGGAATTCCAGGAAAACATCTACTTCTGCTTAACTGACTATATTAAAGCCTTTGACTATGTGGATCACAACAAACTGGAAAATTCTTGAAGAGATGGGAATACCAGACCACCTTACCTGTCTCCTGAGAAACCTGTATGTGAATCAAGAAGCAACAGTTAGAACCAGACATGGAACAACTGACTGGTTCAAAATTAGGAAAGGAGTATGTCAGGGCTGTATATTGTCACTCTGCTTATTTAACTTACATGCAGAGTACATCACGTGAAATGCTGGGCTGGATGACTCACAAGCTGGAATCAAGATTTCTGGGAGAAATATCAACAACCTCAGATATGCAGATGATACCACTCTAATGGCAGAAAGTGAAGAGGAGAATGAAAGAGCTGGCTTGAAACTCAACATTCAAAAAACTAAGATCATGGCATCTGGTCCCATCACTTCATGGCAAATAGGGAAAAGTAGAAACAGTGACAGACTTTTATTTTCTTGGGCTCCAAAATCACTGTGGATGGTGACTGTAGCCATGAAATTAAAAGATGCTTTCTTCTTTAATAGAAAAGCTATGACAAACCTGTGCGTGCTAAGTCGCTTTGGTTGTGTTCGACTCTTTGCAACCCCATGGACTGTATAGCCTGCCAGGATCCTCTGGCCATGGGATTCTCCAGGCAAGAATACTGGAATGGATTGCCATGCCCTCTCCAGGGGATCTTCCCAAACCAGGGATTGAACCTAAGTCTCTTATATCCCCTGCACTGGCAGGCAGGTTCTCTACCACTAGTGCCATCTGGGAAGCCCTTGACAAACTCAGACAGCATATTAGAGAATAGAGACATCACTTTGCCAACAAAGGTCTGTATAATCAAAGCTATGGTTTTTCCAGTAGTCATGTATAGATGTGAGAGTTGGACCATAAAGAAGGCTGAGTGCCAAAGAACTGATGCTTTTGAATTGTGGTGCTGGAGAAGACTCTTGAGAGTCCCTTGGACAGCAAGGAGATCAAACCAACCAATCCTAAAGGAAATCAGTCCTGAATATTCATTGGAAGGACTGATACTGAAGCTGAAGCTCCAATACTTTGGCCACCTGATGGGAAGAGCTGACTCACTGGAAAAGACCTTGACCCTGGGAAAGATTGAGAGCAGGAGAAGGGGTTGACAGAGGATGAGATGGTTGGATGGCATCACCGCTCAAAAGACATGAGCTTGAGAAAACTGCGGGAGACAGTGGGTAGGGAAGCCTGGCATGCTACAGTTCAAGGGGTCGCAAAGAGACACAATGCAGCGACTGAACAACAACAAGTTACTATGTGTTGTGCCAGATCCAAAAGAACTGGGGTCTCTGCCCTTGAGGAGCTTACAGTTTATGTCTAAGTATGTGGACTTGGTTGTCAGTAGCAAAGAATATAACTGAATCCATAGAGAGTGACAGACAGGGTTTTGAAGGTTAGAGTTTAAAACTGAGGAGCAGAGGGCCACAAAGAACAGCATTCTGGATGGAGGTAAAAGAAAGAACAGGAGATACAGAAGCAGCCAATGGAAGCCGTGCTATGTTCACTTCATTTTTTTGCTACCTTCCTAGCAGTACAGTTACCAGAAGAAGGAGGGAGAAAGTCTTGCTGTTTGTCCTGATTAGACCACTTGTAGAATGGAGAATTCAGTTCTCTGTCCCCCTACTCTGAAAACCAAATTCACAGATAAAAGATCATCCAGAAAAGCCTCTGGGATATAGACGAGACCAATATAAACAAAGGCTGAACTGGGGAGGTTTATCCTGGAGAACAAAAGGCTCAGTGAGAATTTGAGTAGTGTGTTCAAGTCTTTGACGACTGAGAGAGAACAGACTTGTGTGGTGGAATTCCAGAGGGTACCGTCACTGAAATTAGTAGAAAACAGTAATAATTAGTAACAATGATAGTTAATTTTTATAGATATATATTTTTATGAGCCAGGCACTGTTCCAAGTATTTTACATATACTAACTCACTTACCTCTCTCAAGAGTCCTATGAAGTAGACCATATTACTGTCATTTTCTTTTAAAAGATGAGGATACTGAGTAAAGAGAGGTTTAATAACTTGTCCAAAGTGACACAGTAAGGAGTAAACCCAGGATTTCAACACAGGCAATTTGGTTCTAGAATCTGTGCTGTGCTGCCTTAGGAGAGCCAGATTTTGCTCTAAGGAAAATTATGCAAAAGGGAAAATTACACGGCGATTAAAGCCATTTGTGTATCAAAAAGCTTGTCTTTCTGAGGCAGTGAGTCCCACACAACTGCAGGTGTTCATGTTCAAGCTGGACTACCACTTGGCTAAATATGGTAAGTCTTGCTACGCAAAGTGCTATCCATGGGTGAGCAGTAGTGACAACACCTGAGGGCTTGATAAGAATCTCAAGCTTTTTCTCAAAACCACTGAATATCAAAGTTTAAGAAGCACTGTAGTACAGGATCTTCATGCACCAGGGAGTACTAATGCAGAGGTTAGGAGCATGGCTGTATTGCCAGACAGGCCTGAATGTGAATCTCCGCTAGACCAGTTTATTTGTCTAAACCTCAAGTTGCTACATCTGCAATGAACCAATATTTGTATTCCCCTGGGATTGCTGTGACTTAATGGGTTTATAAAAAGGGCTTCCCTGGTGGCTCAGATGGTAAAGAATCCGCCTGCAATGCAGGAGAGCTGGGTTTGATCCCTGGTTTGGGAAGATCCCCTGGAGAAGGGCATGGCAACCCACTCCAGTACTCATGCTGGATAATTCCCATGGGAAGAGCAGCCTGGAAGGCTACAGTCCATGGGGTCACAAAGAGTTGAACACAACTGAGCGATTAAGCACAGAGCACAATGAGTTTATACATGTAAAGGACTCCTCACAATGCCTAATACCCTATAAGTACTTAGTAAATATAAAATACTACTAGAAATAGGTACTAGATATAAGACTGAATCAAATAAATACCTCTTAAGATCCCACTCAATCTGAAAAGTTCTTTTTCCTATGAACTAAATATATCAGGGTATAAAAAAACAAAAACCCAAAATATACAAAGGCAAGCAGCAGCCCTAAACCTACCAATTACGCATTGAGTTTCCCAGTCTAGAGGGCACATGAAAAAGGATAACATTCTTACCTTCCTCATTAAGATGACTGCAATACGAAAAAAGTATTACTTTCATTTTCTACCACAGAGCCTAGTAAATACTATTTACTATTAAATACTATTTTCAACTTTCAAAATATTAAAAAAAAAAAATCACCGTTTTGAAGAGGGAAGGAATGAAAAACAAAATCAGATGTCTGTCTTTGAAAGATTAACTTAACAAAATACAGGAAAGATAAGCCTAAATGCTACCTAAAATGCTCTAAAACTCATTTGGCATTTCATCAGTAACACTTGTACAGCCCAAGCCTAGAAAACCAAACAATCCTATTAAAGACAAATAGGAAAGAATAATTTAAAATACAATGTTACTACAACATAGTATTTGGAAACCAGCTGGTTAAGAATGGATCAAAAAATGCAACTGTAAATGGAGCAATAAAAATGAAGTTCTTGTTAAGCATATTCTTAACTCTAAGGTAGAAGATGCTGTCAATACTGATTTGTGCTGTCTACCCTGTATGACAATAAGACAGGATGTCAACATGTCTAGACCCACGTAAGCCTTTTTCCAGTGAGGCATTCACAAATTTAAATTATGGTCATGGCTGTCAAATGGCAACAGGTGGGTGCATTCACATGCCAAAAGCATTATGGAGAAGGAAAAGAAAGTTTAGATAAAACAATAATATATTAGGCCTGAGTAAACAAGCACCATCACAGAAAATGCTGGCTGACCTCATTTCCTTCTGGTAACTCAGTACATGCAATATGTGCACCAACTACTTGTCCATTCCAGAATGGACTGCCAAGTCCTGGAGCCAATATTTACAACAGTAATGCTCCCATTAGTCAGATACCTTTAAGAAAAACTGAATGGTTTTACCAGATTCTTGGACCTAATCCCTTGAAGGGCTTTGATTGTCTAAGATCCTAAATGCGTATTACAAGAGAGTATTAACTATATACCTTGTCATTAAATGCAAGCAGGTTGAGTAGATTCACGGAAAGTGGGTTGACAGAAACATTACCTGGTGTGAACCACTTTAGTTTTTCTTTAATGTGGCACTCTAACAATGTCCTGAAACACAGAATAGTCCAAAAGCAGATCTGGGATATAATATCATCTGAGACAAAAAGTAATGTGATTTAAGAAATCACAGAGGTCATTAGCAAAAATATTACTGTGATATTCAGTAGTTTGCATGTTGGAAAAGAAGAGAAACATGGCATTTATGCACTGCATACCTTCCCATCCAAAGACTAGCCTGACAAGATGTTACAGAGGCTGAGTTTTCATCTGGGTCTTCAGAGGTGGAGCTCTGTGCCAATACCCCTGCTGCTTGACTTGTGATGTCTTTATAAAGCTGGATAAACTGGTACAAATTCATGATCCGTGATGCTTCCACAATGCCACTGCTTTTGTTAATCTAAAAATAGAAAGAAAATGAAAAAAAAAAAAAAAACAACAAGTTGATAATCTTTCTGATTGATTTTTTTCCCAAAAGTGGAAATATTTAGTCACCTAGGAAACAAAGTTTGCAAATTACCTAACAAGAGAGCAATAGTCTGAGCAAATGAATAATATCACTTCCTCTACGTGTGCAGGGTTCAAAATACACAGTATTTTCTCATGTGATAGTCAAAACAACCTGTAGGGTTGATTAGGCATGAACTTATTTAGTAGTGGAGGTCAGGCAATTTTCCCAGACTTAAAAAATGAATTTTAGAGATAAATCCTTTTAATTTATTTAAAGAATTTCTTAAAGATTTATTTGAATCCAACAACCACTTGCCATTCTACTATAACTGAAAGAGATTAGTTTCTTGAATATCTTAAGTTCTATTACATACCAACACTTACAAACTGAAGCAAGAAAACTACAATAAAGTAAATCCTAACAAAAAGTGGTTGAATTTTTCCCAGAAAGTCATTTTGAACTTTAACGTGAAGTAGAATCATTGGCCTACAGGTTGTAACTCTCCCCACTCTAGCTTACATTCTTTTTCTTGACCTCATATTGCACTTTTGATGTCTTTTTTCTTAAAATCTATTTTTAATTGCAAGATAACTGCTTTACATCTAGCTTCTATTCTTTCTAAAATACTCATTTATTTTATTTTTGGCTGTGCTGGGCTTCACCGCTGCCCGGGCTTCTCTACTGGTGGCGAGCAGGGGTTACTCTTGAGTTGCAGAGTGTGGGCTCTAGGGTGTTTAGGCTTCAGGAGCTGCAGCTCCTGGGCTCTAGAGCAGAGGCTCAGTAGTCATGGTGCAACAGCTTAGATGCTTTGCAGCCCGTGGAACTGTCCCAGATCAGTGATCGAACCCAAGTCTCCTGCACTGGCAGGCAGATTTTTTACCACTGAGCGACCACCAGAGCCGCTAGCTTACATTCTTAATGTGAGGAGGTACTGGGGGCAAGTGTGAGATAATAGGTAAGAAGAGACAATATTGCTTTCATCTGTCTCGGGAAATCATGTAGTATGGCATATATTCTCTTTTCAAATGAGCAAAGCCAGAGGATTGAGGGCATCGCATTCTTGGATAAAGAACCTAAAGTAATCAGAGACAGATTATAGAGATGTGAAAGACTTCCTGTCAACACAGGAGATACCACAGAAGACAGTAGGAACTATTAAATGCAATTAAAGTATGAAATCTATTAAGTGCATATCAAAGTATATGGAATAAACAAAATCAGAAAGCATTTAGAAAGAACTGAATAATAGAGGGAGAGATATAGAGTAGGCCTTAAAATTGTAATTGAAAGTTTTAAAAAGTATTGCTGGAACTGGGGACATGAGAAAGTAAAGTGGTTCAATTATATTAAAAAACATGTTACAGCAACATTTCAATATTTTGAAGAATAACAGTTGTAATTAGCATTTATTGTTTATTACTTGAGAAGACAGTAAGAGAAAAAAGTTGGGAATCAAGTATGAATTAGACTCCATATTGTAAAAATGAAAGAACCATTTCTAATAGAAAATTGATCCAGTTTGGGGAAGGTTAAGAATCTATCTGGAGATACAAATATCTAAGAATCTGTAATAGATTATACATGGGGTAGAGAACAAATAGAATTACAGGTGATAGGAATTTAGGAGGGGTAACAAAAAAAGACTTTCAGAGCTGAGGAAACTGAGCCAGTCTTCCTTTGGAAATGCACAGTTCATTAGAAATTAGGGAATAATTCACATAAATTTAGTATTTAATAGCAAAGCTTATCAAACTGCAATGTTTAAACTGAAGTATAGTTGATGTATAATTATAGGTATAGTGATTCATAATTTCTAAAGGTTATACTCCATTTATAGTTATTATAAAACTATCTACATTCCCTGTATTGTACAATATATCCTTATAGCTTATTTTACACCTTAGAATTAGTCTTCTTAATCCCCTAGCCTTATATAGCCCCTCCTCTTTTCCTCTTCCCACTGGCAACCAACAGTTTTTTCTTTACATCCATGAGTCTACTTTTTTGTTATATTCACTACAAACTATACTATAATCACAGGATTTACAAAACAATGTTTACCAAGTATCCATTATGTGGGTGTTATAGGTACTATAGGTACTACTGCTCTAGCACTAGTGACACAGTGTATAAAAACCAGATAAAAATCTCTGCCCTCACGAAGATTATTCTATAGGTTGGAGAGACAAAAATATAGATAAGATGGAAATAAGTGTTATGAAGAATATTAAACAGAGGACAGAAAATGCTGAAAGGCTGCAGGGAAGGCCTCACAGAGCTACCATTTAGGAACTAAAGCAGTCCAAGAATGAGTCATGTGGGTATCTGGGGAAAGAACACTCCAGGCTAAGAGAACAGGAAGTGCAAAGGCAGACATGAACCTGGCCAGTACCATACTGTCTTGATGACTGTAGCTTTGTAGTATAATCTGAAGTCAGGAAAGTTGATTCCTCCAGCTCCATTCTTCTTTCTTAAGACTGCTTTGGCTATTTGGGGTCTTTTGTGTCTCCATACGAATTGTGAAATTTTTTGTTCTAGTTCTGTGAAAAATGTCATTGGTAATTTGATAGGGATCACACTGAATCTGTAGACTGCATTTGGTAGTATAGTCATTTTCACAATAGTGATTCTTCCTAGCCAGGAACATGGAATATCTCTCCATCTATTTATGTCATCTTTGATTTCTTTCATTAGTGTCTTTTAATTTTCTGTGTACAGTTTTTTTTGTTTCCTTAGGTAACTTTACTCCTAGATATTTAATTCTTTTGTTGCAATGGTGAATGGGATTGATTCCATAATTTCTCTTTCTGATTTTTCATTGTTAGCACATAGAAATGCAAGTGATTTCTATGTATTGATTTTGTATCCTGCAACTTTGCTAAATTCACTGATTAGCTCTAGTAATTTTCTGATACTATCTTTAGAGTTTTCTATGTATAGTATCAGGTCATCTGCAAACAGTGAGAGCTTTACTTCTCTGATCTGGGTTCCTTTCATTTCTTTTTCTTCTCTGATTGCTGTAGCTAGGACTTCCAGAACTATGCTGAATAACAGTGGTGAAAGTGGACACCCTTGTCTTGTTCAAGACAGTATGGTACTGGCACAAAAACAGAAATACAGACCAACAGAACAAGAGAGAAAGCCCAGAAATAAACCCATGCACCTATAGGTACCTTATTTTTGACAAAGGAGGCAAGAATATACAATGGGGCAAAAGCAGCCTCTTCAATAAATTGTGCTGGGAAAACTGGACAGCTACATGTAAAAGAATGAAATTAGAAGACTTCCTAACACCATAAACAAATATAAACTCAAAATGGATTAAAGAGCTAAATATTAGACCAGAAACTATAAAACTCTTAGAGGAAAACACAGGCAGAACACTTGATGACATAAATCAAAGCAAGATCGCCTATGGCCCATCTCCTAGAGTAATGGAAAAAAAAAAAAGTAAACAAGTGGGACCTGATTAAACTTAAAAGCTTTTGCACAGCAAAGGAAACTATAAGCAAGGTGAAGAAACAACCCTCAGAATGGGAGAAACTAATAGCAAATGAAGCAACTGACAAAGGATTAATTTCCAAAATATATAAGCAGCTCTCATACAACTCAATACCAGAAAAACAAACAACCCAGTCAAAAAGTGGGAAAAAGACCTAATCAGACATTTCTCCAAAGAACACACACATACATGTGCTAACAAACACACGAAAAGATGCTCAGCATTGCTCATTATTAGAGAAATGCAAATCAAAACTACAATGAGTTATCACCTCACACCAGTCAGAATGGCCATCATCAAAAAGTCTACAAACAATAAATGCTGGAGAGGGTGTGGAGAAAAGGGAACGCTCTTGCACTGTTTGTGGGAATGTAAATTGATATAGCCACTATGGGAGATAGTATGGAGATTCCTTAAAAAACTAGGAATAAAACCACCATATGACCCAGCAATCCCACTCCTAGGAAACCAAAATTGAAAAAGACACATGTATCCCATTGTTCACTGCAGCACTATTTACAATAGCTAGAACATGGAAGCGACCTAGATGTCCATCAACAGATGAATGGATAAAGAAGTCGTGGTACATATACACAATGGAATATTACTCAGCCACAAAAAGTAATGCCTTTGAGCCAGTTCTAATGAGGTGGATGAACCTAGAATCTATTATACAGAGTGAAGTGAGTCAGAAAGAAAGATACATATCGTGTTCTAATGCATATATACGGAATCTATAAGAATGGTCCTGAAGAATTTACTTACAGGGCAATGGAGGAACAGACATTGAGAACAGACTCGTGGACTTGGGGAGAGGGGAGGGTGAGATGCATGGAGAGAATAACATGGAACTGACATCACCATGTGTAAAATAGACAGCCAATGGGGATTTGCTGTATGGCTCAGGAAATCAAACAGGAGCTCTGTATCAACCTAGAGGGGTGGGATGGGGAGGGGATGGGAGGGAGGCTCAAACGGGAGGGGATATATGGATACCTATGGCTGATTCATGTTGAGGTTTGACAGAAAACAACAAAATTCTGTAAGGTAGTTATTCTTCAATAAAAAGAATAAATTAAAAAAAAAAAAAAAAAGAAGAAGTGAAGCTGGCAAGAAGCACAGGGTCCAGCAAGGAGCCCAGGGAAGCTGGGACAGAATGAGAGCGGGAAGACTGGTAGAAGGCGAGGTTAGGGAGTGAGGTGGGGCCAAATGTAGAGGGCTTTGCTGATCGCAGCAGTGGCTTTGGCTCTTATCTCAAGTGCATGGCGAGCCACTGGATGGTTTTGAGCCAAGGAATATTAAGACCTAATTTCACTTCAGATTATCAGTGGACTAGATTGGTTGTTGATCTGAGACTAGATAGAATGGGGACAAGGGCAGAGAAGCAAGGAGATGAGTTAGAAGGCAACTGGAATAATCCCAGTGAGAAAGGATGGTTGTGAGGAATAAGGTGATAGTAGCAACAATGATGAGTTGGTCACATTCTGAATATATTTTTGAAGAGCAACAGGATTCACTTATGCACTGACTGTGGGGTGGGTATAAGAGAAAAAGAGAAGTCAAGATGACTCCAAGGTTTTGGTCTAAGTAACAAGACAGGTGACAATAATATATTTCATGAAGCTTCTAAACAGCCACCTTAGTCCATAATTTTAATTAGCTCATTAATTTTCTAATATTATTTCCACAAAATACTCCATTTAAACATTATTTAGATAATTTTTTGTTTAAACTGGTGGAAGAGGGGTTTTCTGTGATTTGTAGCTGATGGCAATTTAAATGACAGAGGAATGAACATTCTAGATGAGGGAACTCAATGAGCAAACAGTGATACAGCCTTAAATTAGTTAAGCCTGGTGAGACTGTAGACTGCAAAAGGGGACAATGATAAAACAGAAAAGACAGTTTGGAGCCATACTGCAGAAGGCCTCAAATGCCAGGTTAATGAGTTGAATTATTTTTTAGCATTTATTTTAATCGCTGGGTCTTCACTGCTGTGCACAGCTTCTATTTGTTGTGGTGCACAGGCTTCTTTTTGCAGTGGCTTCTCTTGTTGCAGAGCACCAGCTCTAGGCACACAGGGTTTAGCAGTTGCGGTACAAGGGCTCAGTAGTTGCAGCTGGAGGGCTCCAGAGCACTGGCTCAGGAGCTGTGATGTACAGGTTTAGTTGCTCCGAGGGATGTGGGATCTTCTGGAATCAGGGATCAATCCCGTGTTCCCTGCTTTGGCAGGCAGATTCTTAACCACTGGATCACCAGGGAAGCCTGGGTTGGGACTATTTTGAAGCCAAGGAGGAATTGTTGAGGAACTTTAAATAGAAAAGTGATCTGATGAGAGTTGTGCTTTAGAAAGGCTATTCTCATAGCATCACAAATTAGAATTAGGAGAGGAGTCTCAAGGTGCAGAGACTAATCACAGAATCTGAAGTAATCTAGATGAGAAGAAAGAGAGGCTTAAGTATTAGTTACAGTCTCCTTGAGAAGACTCGAGAGTCCCTTGGACTGCAAGGAGATCCAACTAGTCCATTCTAAGGGAGATCAGCCCTGGGTGTTCTTTTGGAAGGAATGATGCTAAAGCTGAAACTCCAGTACTTTGGCCACCTCATGCGAAGAGTTGACTCATTAGAAAAGACTCTGATGCTGGGAGGGATTGGGGGCAGGAGGAGAAGGGGAAAACAGAGGATGAGATGACTGGATGGCATCATGTACTTGATGGACGTGAGTCTGAGTGAACTCCGGGAGTTGGTGATGGACAGGGAGGTCTGTTGCAATTCATGGGGTCGCAAAGAGTCGGACAAAACTGAGTGACTGAACTGAACTGAACTGAGAGTGTGAACTCTGTCTTACAAATAAACTCAAGTAAAACATAGTAGAGGTAAAACCAAAAAGATCAGCTGGATGGTTACTGTGGAAGAGAGAGCAAGAAAAGGAGAAAGAATGTATATTTTTTCAGAAATGACCTTTGTCACTAGTTTTTATAAATTTACCGATGTATCCTCTGAAGTAGACTTTCAAATAGTCCTGAAAGATTATGTGCAGTGTAAACTTAATTTGAATAGATTTTACATGTTTTAAGCCCAGTTCTTCATTTCTTCTTTACCTTATTTCTTTGTAAAGTTAAAGGTTGCAGATTCCCAAAGTTCTTTGGGGGAATATGCATATTTACAGCACTGCGAAAAACCCCTAATGAATTTAATATAAATATAATCCCCAAAACAAACACAAAATGGAAAAATATGTGGTTGGTATACAATTTTTGAGCCCAGGAGTCAAACTATAAACAATAAAATGTGACTGTGGATCAAATTAATTCAGCATGTATTCTGTTATTTCCAAAGGTACAGAGATAATACATTCTGTTATTTTAGCATGTATTCTCTTTCTTCTCACCTAGATTACTTTAGATTCTGTGACTATTAGATTACTTTAGATTCTGTGACTAGTATCCGCACCTTCAGACTCCTCTCCTAATTCTAACTTGTGATGCTATGAGAATAACCTTTCTAAAGCACAATTCTCAACAGATCACTTTTCTGTTTAAAATTCCTCAACAATTTGTAACATATTATACACTATATAAAGTTACACTGCTACCCAAACTAGTATATTATCTACTTCTGATGAATAATGTAAAAAATTTTTGAATGATGGTTCTCTGGCAGCTATTATAGTGCTTTTTAAAATTTGGACTTAAAAGAAATCAATAAGCAAATGTTCAATGTGGATAGACCCAGTTGAATGGTATTAAATGATACTGTGTATTTTCTCTAAACCAACTGTAAACTTGAACAGGTGCCATTCAACTTCAGTCAAGTGTGGAATTAAGATCTTGGTCTTTGCTAATCTAATCCTCTTAAAAGTTCTTTTATTACTTAAATAGATTAGACCTTCAAATTTGATCAACTAAACAGAATCAATCCTACTATACTTATAGCTTAGTAGAGGCAATAAACCTATTGGGGAAATGTGGCGTATTATTTGGGTAACATTCAGGATCCATGATACAAAAGAAAAAAAAAAAATCTCCTTACCCAGGAATTCTTTATAGATTGATCAGGGGTTGAATTAAGGACATTCATGATTGCCCAACTTATTGTTTATAGGAATATGGATGATTTTATTGTATTTTAGAGCAGGGGCTGGGATAGGAGGAAGCTTAATAAAATTCATTCCTTCATCTTCACCAAAAGTTCACTGGCCTCAAAAAGGTTAAGAACCACCTATTCTAATCTACCCATTAGTGGATAAGGCTTCCTGATACTCTATGACTGCTGCCATCACAGTTTTTTACACAACTGATATACTCATTTACCTTAAATTTAAAGATGAATTAAGAGACACAGTGTGCCTCTTAATTGATGGTGAAAATCCCTTAATTAACTAAAAATAACTTAAAAAAAACCCAACCCAAACCCACAATCCACTGTAAAGCTAAAAATTACTTTTAACTCCCCCAACCAAACCAAAAAACCAACCCTTTCTAATGGATTTTAAAATTATCATTAAAAAAATAAATAAATAAATAAAATAAAATTATCATTTAACAAATAAAACCTAGTGTTTTTTAAAGAAATGATTTCATAAGATACTTTAATTTTTAAGAAGTCATCTTAGAGCTATGTAAGGCATCACTTTAGGATTCCACAGTCAGTTAAAATTCAAAAAGAGAGGTACAGGATAAAGCTGAGAGTTTACTACTGCCTTCCTTGAGTATAAAAATTTCTGCTTATATGGCAATTATATAACCAGTGAAATTTAGTTAACCTGGAAGAGCCATCAAAATTATTTTACATAGTTTTACAAATAAATATTAATAAAAACTAAATTATAAATATTTCTGCTATATTATAGCATACTAATAAATATGGTTCTAATCACCAAAATAGTTTAAGCTCAGAGCTGGAAGTTTCTATCACTCTTACCTTGGTACAGACCACTCGTACAACCACTTTCCAAAAGGCAGAGGAATCAGACCCAGGTTGTACCTCAAAGAGAAGATGTTTTTCCTGGCCAGAAGCCACTTTAGCAGTTCTGAAAAGAGGCAAACACATTCATTAATTTAATGAAAACTCATGTAAAATAATGGAGCTATGAGACCAGATTCAAGAAAGTTTAAGACAGAGGAGGAAATGTGAAGAAAACACAGAAAGGCAAGTAACAACAACAGTGATTGTAATAGTTAGATTCTTAAAATACAGGGATAGAAAATGTTTTGACTATACACATACAGTTTAATTTCCAAAATGGACAGCATAGTGGAATGATGTTTATAAATCTATTTTTTTCAGATCTATATCTCAATGGTCTTTAAATTTCTAATAAAGACATTTAGGAAAAAATGTGTACAAAGAATCAGGTACTTCAAGAAAAAATTTGGCTGGTTTCATTTATCCCAATTTTGACTACCACTGCAGATATATATAAAATGTGAAAAAATCTTGCTCTTGGTTGAGTCTTTCCTTAAGGAGCAACACATATTTTTATAGATAATTTGAAACTGGACGAAGCAAATGATTTTGAGACAGAACTTTACTCTCTTCCCCAGCAGAGTCATTCTAATTTACAAAGAAAGAGAATACTAACATATGAATATAACACTTTTTAGGATAACTCAATATTGTGCATAAGTGTCAATTTAAATCAGTTCAAAGACATATTAAGTATTGCAGCTCCTTTTTATTTTTTAAATCATTACATTTCTCTCTGAACACCAGTGGAGATATGACATTCAGAACTAAGTAACTTTCAGCTAAATAAATTGAGGCCATTGAAAATTAAGCAATGAGCCCTCGGTAACAAAATCAGCCAGTTAAACTAGTACTGCCAGTTGTCAGTTCCATTTTCTGGCTATCAAGTCATGCTTCTTTTATGTAAGTTTAACTATATAACTCTCAGACAGCACTGAATTTGTGAAATGTCTAACTCTGGTCCACAGGAATTGGTTTTAAGAAGCAAATGTAGTCAGAATCATTCTGTGCTAAATAAATAAAAGGGAGACACACTATACCACCGTCTCTGTATTACACAGTAAGCTTAGCTTGTGGATGCTTTCACAGGACACATTTTATCCAGTATCTTTAGACCAAAAAACAAAATTTCAAAGGACAGACTAGATTTTTTTGTATGTAAGTTCTAAGACTTTAAGGGATGGCAAATGTCATTGATTACTCATTAGAAAGTTGAAACAATAAACTTTATTATTAAAAAGTATTTCACTTTTATACTATTAAATTCACAATCCAATTTTATTTCCTAGGAATATGTTCTCAAAAGTAATGCCTCAAATGCTACCATTTGTATGATCTTAAAAAAACAAAAACAAAATAAAATGCTAGAGTTTTAAAAACCATGACTACATTTTTATTATAAAAGATCATACAATAAACAAATACAAACAGAAGTTTATATTCCAACTTAGAAATCCATTCAAGAATTAAGTAGAGATTTAAAGAAAGTGAAAGTTGCTCAGTTGTGTCTGACTCTTTGTGACCCCATGGACTATACAGTTCATGAATTCTCTAGGCCAGAATACTAGAGTGGGTAGCCTTACGTTTCTCCAGGGGATCTTCCCAACCCAGGGATTGAACCCAGGTCTCCCACATTGCAGGCAGATTCTTTACCAGCTGGGCCACAAGGGAAGCCCAAGAAAACTGGAGTGGGTTGCCTATCCCTTATCCAGGGGATCTTCCCGACCTAGGAATTGAAGCAGGGTCTCCTGCATTGCAGGTGGATTCTTTTACCAACTGAGCTATCAGAGAAGTCCATCAAAGATTAAAAGATGACCAGAGATTTAAAGATGATAGCTAATTAGAAAACATTTATAAACAAAACATCCTATTCTCCAGTGATGACAAACGAATTGCTACCATAGAGCTGTGTATCTGGCAGAATAATGGTTCAGTGGACAAACACAGATTTATTATCTAGATGAACTGGTTGATAGTCAGAAACCTGAAGTGCCCTTTCACTATCTGAGGTGCCTTTCTCTAGGTGACTAATTGGTATATTCTCTTCTGTTATGCACCTTCTTCAGTGCTTTCAAACAAAGGTCAATTTATATGCCTATGATCAAAATTCAATTTTAAGTTCTTTCCATTCTTTTAGTCCATTTCAAAATATGACATATTTTGAAATAGTCACATAGAAAGTCTTACGGAGAAGGCAATGGCACCCCACTCCAGTACTCTTGCCTGGAAAATCCCATGGATGGAGGAGCCTGGAAGGCTGCAGTCCATGGGGTCGGACATGACTGAGCGACTTTGCTTTCACTTTTCACTTTCATGCGTTGGAGAAGGAAATGGCAACCCACTCCAGTTGTTCTTGCCTGGAGAATCCCAGGGACGGGGAGCCTGGTGGGCTGCCGTCTGTGGGGTTGCACAGAGTTGGACATGACTGAAGTGACTTAGCAGAAAGTCTTAAGGTATTCAATAAATACTTGCTACCCACTGCTGCTGAAAACACTAAGTCTTACCGATCAATATTTCTGGTTATTTCTCAGACAGTCACAACACTGGGGCATATGTTAGGGAGAAAAAATAAAATGAAAAAGAGCAAGTCTTACACATCATTAAGTTCTGCTACTCTTCCAAGAAATTCTTCATAAGTTAAGGAGCCACTTTCTCGAACCAATGTGACATGTTTTGCTACTTTTTCTGGTAACTTGTTAAGAACCAACTGTGTCTGATCCGAAATTTGCTGTCCCATGATGAGATGATGTCTTATGAAATCCAAAAAGTGTTGCTTCACATAGTTTCTGTCAAATATACATAAAAGTTACTTTTATGTGCAATATAAAAATGGCAATATACCCATCCCTTCAAGAAAATAAAAACAAGAATACTTTTAAGTGAGATCTCAATAAACTTGCATGAGCCTAAGGTGGAATTTAAACAACTATAAAGATTTACAGTTCTATTCTTCTAAAGATCATATAGTTAAATAAGAAAACAATTCATTTTTATTTTATTGGGAAGGTACATTTCTATAACTTTGCCTACTTGGCAACCATTACACACACACAGGCATTTAATTGTATTTAATGGGAAGCTTATTTACCTCATATAATTTTCCTAAAAACATTTCCTGACTGCTCACCACAAGTCAGGCTTCAAAGTAAGGGCTTTCTTATACCATCTCATCTATTTTTTCCAATAACCCTAAGAAGTGAGCATTATTATAGCCCTAGTTGACAGATGAGGAAATAGAATTGAGTGACTTATCTAAAGTTAAACGGTTGGTAAATGGTTGAAGTGAACTTTAAACTCATGTTTTTTAGATTCTTGTGCTTTTATTCTTCAGTTCAGTTCAGTTGCTCAGTTGTGTCCAACTCTTTGTGACCCTATGGACTGCAGCACGCCAGGCCTCCTTGTCCATCACCAACTCCCAGAGTTTACCCAAACTTATGTCCATTGAGTCGGTGATGCCATCCAACCATCTCATCCTCTGTCGTCCCCTTCTCCTCCCACCTTCAATTTTTCCCAGCATCAGGGTCTTTCCCAATGAGTTGCATCAGGTGGCCAAAGTATTGGAGTTTCAGCTTCAGCATCAGGACTGATCTTTAGGATGGACTGGCTGGATCTCCTTTCAGTCCAAAGGACTCTCAAAAGTCCAACAGCACAGTCCAAAAGCGTCAGTTCTTCAGCGCACAGCTTTCTTTATAGTCCAACTCTCACATCCATACATGACTACTGGAAAAACCATAGCCTTAACTAGATGAACCCTTTGTTGGCAAAGTAACGTCTCTGCTTTTTAATATGCTGTCTAGGTTGGTCATAACTTTCCTTCCAAGGTTATATTCTTAAACACTATAATATTTTATGATGTATAATCATGATATAATAGATCAGCTAAAATTTTTATTTTAGAATTACTATATTTATAAATGTGCAACTTAATTCTAATTGTAAAATATATGTAAATTTAACAGATTTTTCAGCTAACTGAACTATCTTACATTTTCTGCTTAGGAAAAAAAAGATAGTGCTTTTGCTTTTTAACTCCTCTAGGAAGAAGCACAAGCTGGAATCAAGATTGCTGGGAGAAATATCAATAACCTCAGATATGCAGATGACACCACCTTTATGGCAGAAAGTGAAGAGGAACTCAAAAGCCTCTTGATGAAAGTGAAAGTGGAGAGTGAAAAAGTTGGCTTAAAGCTCAACATTCAGAAAACGAAGATCATGGCATCTGGTCCCATCACTTCATGGGAAATAGATGGGCAAACAGTGTCAGACTTTATTTTGGGGGGCTCCAAAATCACTGCAGATGGTGACTGCAGCCATGAAATTAAAAGACGCTTACTCCTTGGAAGAAAAATTATGACCAACCTAGATAGCATATTCGGAGAAGGCAATGACAGCCCACTCCAGTACTCTTGCTTGGAAAATCCCATGGATGGAGGAGCCTGGTGGGCTACAGTCCATGGGGTTGCTAAGAGTCGGACACCACTGAGCGACTTCACTTTCACTTTTCACTCTCATGCATTGGAGAAGGAAATGGCAACCCACTCCAGTGTTCTTGCCTTGAGAATCCCAGGGACAGGGGAGCCTGGTGGGCTGCCATCTTTGGGGTCGCACAGAGTCGGACACAACTGAAGCAACTTAGCAGCAGCAGCAGCAGCAGCAGCAGCAGACAGCATACTGAAAAGCAGAGACATTACTTTGCCAACAAAGGTCCGTCTAGTCAAGGCTATGGTTTTTCCTGTGGTCATGAATGGATGTGAGAGTTGAACTGTGAGGAAAGAAAGCTGAGTGCCGAAGAATTGATGCTTTTGAACTGTGGTGTTGGAGAAGACTCTTGAGAGTCCCTTGGACTGCAAGGAGATCCAACTAGTCCATTCTGAAGGAGATCAGCCCTGGGATTTCTTTGGAAGGAATGATGCTAAAGCTGAAACTCCAGTACTTTGGCCACCTCATGTGAAGAGTTGACTCATTGGAAAAGACTCTGATGCTGGGAGGATTTGGCAGCAGGAGGAGAAGGGGACGACAGAGGATGAGATGGCTGGATGGCATCACCAATTCGATGGACGTGAGTCCTAGTGAACTCCGGGAGTTGGTGATGGACAAGGAGGCCTGGCATGCTGCGATTCACGGGGTTGCAAAGAGTTGGACACAACTGAGCGACTGAACTGAACTGAGGTATTTTAAACTTAGAATTTATGTGACTTGTTTTCTAAATATAAAGGTGATATTTTAGTTAAAAGGCTAGATTACTAATAACCTACTATCAATGGAGATCAGTAAGTTATTGAATTGCCTTAAATTTTAATCACAAAAATTTATTTAGTAATCATTTAAATCTTTAAAGATTCTATGTATCACGGCTAGAGAAGAGTTGGATATGTTCATTCTAGATAGTTTTCTTTCCTTTGGTTAAAACAGAAAGTAAGATAAACTTTTAGTATTTACCTATCCTGATATGTTATATAACTGAAAAAAGAAATCCGATTCAATATATATACCACTACTAATAACAGTAAAATCAACTAGTATTTGTTGACCACTTCTATTGTGTTACAGTCTTCTAGGCACTTTACATGTATTCATAAATTTAGTAATTTAAATCCTTATGATAACCATTTTATAGATGAAGAAACAAGATAGTTAAGGAAACAAGCACAGAGAGGTTAAAGTAACAAAGTCACAAAGCAAGTAAGAGTTTTTAAAAAAATAAAGTTGGAAAGAGAAAAAAGGATTAAAATAAAAAAATCTAATTGCCCCTCTTCCAAGAAATTCCATTTTATTTACCCATCAAAGACTATAATTTTACCTCACCTGAATTAAAACTCATACCATATAAAGCAGGTGAAATAGTAACAATTTATAGCAAAAGTTTTGTCAGGAAATCTGCTCTAACATTTAATTTAAAAAAGTAAATGTTAAAAAAAAAAATAAAAAATAAAAATAAAAAAGTAAATGTTAAAACTAAAATATGAACTACCCAACTTTAAAATAGAAAATCATTTACAGTAACAGTTCTCAGTAATCATAAATACCCAAATTTTGTCTTTTGGTATTCAAATCTAGTATATTATATTTGAGGCTTATTCTTTCAGTCACTTTAACTATAGGAAAAGTACAACTGTTCTAAAAGATAAACTCGACAATTACTGTTTTGAATCTGAGCCTACTTGGCAATGATAAGTATGTATTACAGAGATAAATGAAAGGAAGTTGTTGAGGAAGATCCAAGGCACTAAAAAAAAAATCTCTGAAGGCAAAATTACATATTTTAAATATAGCCAAGTGCATTCATAACAGCTGTATTCAAAGAGAAACAAAGATTTTAGCTGAGAGGAGATCTCGAGAGTATTCAACATTAGTGACTCCTGGATTTCACAAACTAGTCAAGTCTCAAAGCCCCACGGTGCTGCACATTTGTTTCAACAGTGTCCAACAATAAACAAAAAAAAATCCTTAAACTGTAACAAAAAATTTAAGAATTTACAACCTAAGAAATAGAAGGATATATTAATACTACTAGAATAAAAGCCCTTCCCAAGAAGGCAGTAATTTCACACTGACATACACTACATACACTAACACTACTGTGCTTATTTTTCTTGTTCTAACCCAAACGTGTGAAAACATCATCAGGAGCCAAAGGTCATACACAGTGCTAGGGAGCCACTGTTACACAGCCTTTGAAAAATTAAATTCAATAAGCACCATATCCCCTGCACTGTGCTATGTTCTGGGGTTTCAAAAGTCAGTGCAAGAAATGTGGTTCTTGCCATCATGGAGCTTCTGATACCGTGGGGAAGAAACAGCAATCGCATAATAAATACATAACTATAAAATGATAGGGCTTCCCTCATAGCTCAGTTGGTAAAGAGTTTGCCTGCAATGCAGGAGACCCTGGTTCGATTTCTGGGTCAGGAAGATTCCCTGGAGAAGGGGTAGGCTACCCACTCCAGTGTTCTTGGGCTTCCCTTGTGGCTTAGCTGGTAAAGAATCTGCCTGCAATAAGGGAGACCTGGGTTTGATCACTGGGTTGGGAAGATCCCCTGGAGAAGGGAATTTCCACTCCAGTATTCTGGCCTGGAGAATCTCGTGGACTGTATAGTTCATGGGGTCGCAAAAAGTCAGACAGACTGAGCAACTTTCACTTTCACAAAATGGTAAGTGCTAAGCCAAACAAGTATAGGGTATTGAAAGCCTAAAGCCTATAAAATGGGGACTTGACTTAGTCTTGTCAGAGAAGTCCTCAGGCAAACATTTGATCTGCCATCAGTCAGAGTTACCCAGAGAAGAGGGACAGGGGCATGGCAAGGGGAGGACAGTCTAAGCAGAGGCTACAGAAAGTGCCTAACACAGGGAGGAGTATGGCAACTTTGAGGTAATAAAAAAAACTCAAGTTTGACTAAAACCTAGACAGAGGAGAGGGAGATTGCCACCAAGAGAGTGGATGTTTACCATTTTTGTTGATGACAAAGACAAGACTGCATGCCTGTTCAATTTGCGGATAACTAAAACTGGAACGAATAATATCCACAGAATACCAGAATCAAGACTGACAGTGAACACTTATTTTCTGAAAATGAATAAATTATATCAAATATGACTAACTTGTTCAGGATCTAACCTAAATATGTTTTAAAATGCACATAAAGCACATAGGTAACATATGCTTCGGAGAAGGCAACGGCACCCCACTCTAGTACTCTTGCCTGGAAAATCCCAAGGATGGAGGAGCCTGGTAGGCTGCAGTCTATGGGGTCGCTAACAGTTGGACACGACTGAGCGACTTCACTTTCACTTTTTACTTTCATGCATTGGAGAAGGAAACGGCAACCCACTCCAGTGTTCTTGCCTGGAGAATCCCAGGGACAGGGGAGCCTGGTGGGCTGCCGTCTATGGGGTCGCACAGAGTTAGACACGACTGAAGCGACTTAGTAGTAGTAACATATGCTTAAAAGTAATTAAAATATAAATGGTCTGAAGGTTCTAGTCAAATATAGATAAGAAAGATGCTAAAATAATCCTAAATTCTTGCTAGAAGCAGATGTCCAGAGTAAGGGCCTAAAATCCCACTATACTCTGTAATGGTTCCAACACACTGAAAGTTGGACAGGGAGGCCTGGCGTGCTGTGATTCATGGGCTCGCAAAGAGTCGGACGCGACTGAGCGGCTGAACTGAAGCAGTCACATTTACTGTTTTAACCAACTAATCAATTAACTTGACTGCATCAGATCTCAGCTGCAGCACTCAGGATCTTTGATTTTCACTGTGGCATGTGGGAACTTTAGTTGCGGCCTGAAGACTCTCAGTTGTGGCGTGTGGGATCTAGTTCCCCAAAACAGCAATTGAACCCAAACCCCCTGCATTGGCAGCAGAGTCTTAGCCACTGGACCACCAGGGAAGTCCTCCAAGCAGCCACACATTCAAAGAGCACAATCATTTGAACATATTTGGGAAAGCACAAAACATGTTATGGATCTAGAGAAGGAAACAAAGCAATTTACTTCAGATAATCACGGTTCAGTAACAGGCATGACAGGTTTGTTCAAACTCTCGAAGAGCTTTCATATGGAAGAGGAAGTAACATTTATTTTATATAGTTACACAGACCAGAATGGCCAGCATAAATCAGGCTGATTTCAGGTCAATACAAGGATTTTCTATCATCCACAATCATCCAGAAGGGTTAAAGGCATGTGTGCCTGCTTTCATTGGAAAGGTGGATGTGCTTAAGCAAAAATAAATTCATCTAATTAGTGTTATAGAGAAAATTCTTGCTTGAATGAGAAGTGGAGAAGATGTTCTCTAACCTAATGTTTCACTCTCAAAGTGAAAACTTAAATTCTCTCTAGCATTCCTATATTGATTTAATAAAAACTCAATAAAATATTCTAATCAACCAGACTGAAAACTTTACATTATACCTACAATTCTTAAATAAAAAATTAAACTTTTGAAATATATGGTCTTAAGATTTCATGTACAATATTAATGATAATTTAATCAATATGCCCACCAAACAAATAATAAAGAGATCTGGTTGCTTGTTTAATGAATTAGAAAATGGTGCCTTTTAAGAGGTAGAATTGTGGGAGGGAGGTTCCAGAGGGAGGGGACATATGTATACCTATGGTTGATTCATGAAGATGTATGGAAGAAACCAACACAAAATTGTAAAGCAATTATCTTTCAATTAAAAATAAATTTAAAAGTAAAGTTAAATTTAAAAAGAGGTTACATTGTCATTATATGCAGATTTCATGATATTATATATAGAAAACCCTAAAGATTCCACACAAAAACCACTAGTTCTGATAAATTTAGCAAGGTAGCAGGATATAAGATTAGCACACAGAAATATGTTTTAAAATTGCAGCTCCACTCCCTCCAAAAACAAAAACAAAAACCTTAAACCTGACCAAGGAGCTGAAAAACTTATATGCTCTCAGAACTATAAAGCACTGATAAAAGAAACTAAAGATACATGTATATTTATGGCTGAGTTCCTTCACTGTTCACTGTAAACTACAACAACATTGTTGATCAGCTATAGCCCAATACAAAATAAAAAACTAGGAAGTTTAAACAACAAAAAAAAGCCACTTTGAAACAAATTATCATTTACTAAACAAATTTTATGATTTCATTTAGAAAATTCTGATATGACACATTAGCTGCTACTGCTGCTGCTAAGTCAGTTGTGTCCGACCCTGTGTGACCCCATAGACAGCAGCCTACCAGGCTCCTCTGTCCCTGGGATTCTCCAGGCAAGAATACTGGAGTGGGTTGCCATTTCCTTCTTGGCACACTAGCAATCACATATATTTACTCATAAAAGTTTAATTCATTAAAATCATTCCATACAAATACATGCATATATATATATATAAGTCATACACATATGACCTTGATTAATAAACATTTGCTAATATATTTAGCAAAAAAAAAATATATATATATGATCCAGCAATTATACTCCTGGGTATATATCCCCCTAAAAAACAAATGCTAATTTGGAAAGGTACATACACCCCCTATGCTCATGGCAGCATTATTTACAACTGCCAAGATATGAAAGCAACTTAAGTGTCCATCAACAGATGAATGAATAAAGAAGTGGTATGTAGATATACAATGGAACACTACTCAGCCACGAAAAGGAATGAAATCTTGCCATTTGCAGCAACATGGATAGACTTGCAGGGTATTATGCTTAGTGAATTAGTCAGAGAAAGACAAATACTGTATGGTATCACGTATATGTAGAACTAAAAAATAAAACTAGTGAATATAAAAGAAACAGACTCATAGAAAACAAACTAGTGGTTACCAGAGGGGAGAGGGAAACAGGGAGGGGCAAGATAGGGATAGAGGATTAAATATACAAACTATTGTGTATAAAACAGATAAGCTACAAGGATATACTGTACAACACGGGGAATACAGCCAATATTTTATAGTAACTATAAAATATTATCCCCCCAAAAAAGAAAATGGTCCATTTTGTTTCTGTATGGTTTTGAATTGGTGTCCTAACTTTGAAGAAAATTTAAAATTTGAAGCAGCATATTAACTCATCTTGTAATCATACTTGGTATCAGGAAACCTGATTATTAACTCCTCAGATTAAAAGGGAAAACTATCTAGAGACTACGGAAAGAGCACGGAACAGCGCCTCTCAACCTGCTTCAGTGGAGAAGGCCCCCAATTCACAGTTCATTTTCAATACCATAAAATGACAAATATCTGAGTCCATCTGAGAATAACAATATGGCTCTGCAATCTAGATGCAATAAAATCACAATCAAGGGTGCATGCATGTTCACAAAACAATCTGCTGAGGCCACCCGCTAGTCACCCCCCACAGGTTTTTCAATGTCCCTCTTTGGTGACTCGGCACATTCTTCTATCACAGCACATATCATCAGTTAGGTCACTTGACCATCCCCCTCTGTGAGCTTCTTGAGGGTAGCAGCTGTGTTCCCTTTTCTGGCAGATATATAAGCACACAATAAATGTGTACCAATGGATATAGTAAATACTGTTGACAGTTTGGGGTTTTTTATTATTCACTTGTTCAGTCATCTACTAGTTGGGAGAGAAGCTGAAATTTTAAAAAAAAAAATGAAGAAAAATATAAAATTTACTGTTAATGTTTATGTGAATTGAAAAGTATTCATTATTTGGTACGAGCAAAATACTTCCTATAGATCATGAAACAGCAGTATTGAAGAGGAACTTAATTTGTAAACCACTGGCATACAATTTAGCAAAAGATAAATCTCTCCTCAAGACTTAAAGAACTGACCACTCTCATGTTATTGTGCCCCCATAATTTAGTCCTTTCAAGCAGGATAACAATGTGCTTTCAAAAAACATTTGAAGGATTTTCTAAATAAAGAATAACTGTTATTTTGAAACTCATAATATCAAGGATTCCAAAAATGCCACATTCCCTAGTGGGTGGTAACTCATACACTTGATCACTTCTTTTTCTAACAAAATGAACTTTTGTAGTTCAAATATTCTTTATAAAGATATAAAAATCACATCATGGGTAACTGGAAAAAAAAACTTCATGAAAATTTAAACCATATCCATTCATAAAAGGATTAAACAAAGATGAAAAGCCTAGACGTGTAACAAGATGACTAGTTCACAAATACTGAAGTATTTAGAAAACCTCTCTGAAACCTGTTCTCCATGAAATTTTGTACCAGTTTCTTTACTTAAAAAAGAGATATTTATAGTTGAAACTATTTTCACTGCTATTTAGCATCAGTGATGCTAAAAGTACTAAAAACCAAGGTTCCTAAAGATACTATTTATTACTCATTATACTCAAACTCTAGATCATAAACAGATTATCAGCTGTCCTGCAAGACAAGAAATTAAGAGCAGTTATAAAGACCATACTGAAACACTTAGACTAGTCAGAGACACTAGAGTCTGGAATGCCTGTTACAGACTCAAAGATCTTAATCAGACAAAAATTTTATACAAAGTAAAACTACAAAAGGATAGTACTTGGAGACTGAAAGCATGGATTTCTGGTATCACTAGGGTGTTCACTAGACTTTGGACCTTCTCTGCCTTTTGAGGAAGAGAAAGAGAAAGGAAGTGTGGCATGTTTCAATATGAACTAAGAAGGCACAGGTGGTAACACACACCAAATATAAAATGCACTTATACCAAATGACAAAGAATATACTGTGGAAACACACAACCATATTCTGAGGAAAATATTTAGAAGCTGCAGCCAGGCAACATCAGAGGAAAGGAGAAATATTCATACTATTTTTGTGTTCTGAATTCAGAAAGCATCGCTTCTTAGAGGGGAGATGCTTTCCAACACAGAGGCGGCTAATTCAGGATTGATTTTTGGTTCGGGGCCCCTCATGTTCCAGATGAAATTCGGAAAGGATGGAGCTCACGTTATAGCAAGAATGGGCGAGGGAAGATGCAAAAGAATCACTCCATATAGAAGATCTAAGAATTATAAACCATAGGAAGTGTCACGGCCGCTTTATAAATACGACCTAGACAAGAACTGAATCGTCCGGCACCGTGAAACAGGCCAGGGTCAGAACAGAGACGTACACTGAAAGGGGCTGGGATAAATATTAACAACAACAGTAAGCCCACATTCTAACACGGTAACACGATAAAAATAACAAAGAAATCATTCAAAAGCGACACAAGTTTCCCTTCCAGGAACGATTACTACAATTAGTAGTAAACTTCCGGTCTTTGCCGGGTCTCACGGGAGCTGGTTTGACAAGCTCAGGCCTTTCGGAAGGGGAGCAGCCTAAGCTAGTTTAGAGACAGTGGCCGGATTAAGTAGACGGACTTGGATATTTCTGAGCCATCACCCAGGCAAGGGTTTCTCACATGGGGGGTCCACTGCAGCGGGGGCGCACGGGTTTCCAGCCTCACCAGTGCGTTAACTCAGCACACCCGCCACCCTCCCACCACCTCCCCTCCTCAAGCGCACCTGCACGCGCAACCAACAGCTACGTCCGCTGGCCGACCGACTGCGCCGGCGGCAATATTCAAAAGCAGGTCCGCGCTCGAGGAGAAAAAGCCTCTCCCAAACGGGGCAAGCCACTTCCACGCCCAGTCACTGGAAACCACCGGGCTAAAGACAGTGCGACCATGGAAGGGCCTCCCAAGCCAGCTCCCCTCCCTCAGGCAAGGCCTAGAAACTGCGGCGGCAGGGCGGGGCTTGACCCCCCACGGAAGCCCGGCCCTGCAGTAGAGGCGTGGCGGGCGTTACTACTCCCTGTAGGAGGGCTGAGGAGCAGCTGGGAAGGGAACCGGCAACAGGTTAGCGCTGCGGAGCTCACCCCAGGTTCAAGGCATCGCGCTTCCGGGAGCCGCGGCGCCGCCTCAGCCAGCCTCACAGACCCGCAGGCGGCGGCGGCAGCGGCGGCGGCGGCACCAACCACCCGGTCGCACTTCAGTGACGCACAAGTCCCGCCTCCAGCGCGTTGCTTGGAGACGGTGCCCAACCTTCTCCAGAGCTTCGACTAGCTGGCTGCGCTTCTGAGGACCTGCGAGGCCTCGGCCTCGGGGGCCATCCGAGAGGGAATGGTGGCGGCGAAGGCCAGAGGGGGCCGTGCGCTAGAGGAGGCAGCAGAGGCCTCGCCTGGCAGGTTCCTCAAGTCTAAGGCTCCGTGGGGGCGGCAGTGGGTGCGGCCTGGCCGACTGCCGCCTCGTCTGGCCCCACTCCCCTAGCGAGAGCCCACCTGGTGACAAAAGGCACTGTGATCCCTGATTTGGCCAATAGTTGAATTCCAAGTCACTACTTATAAGGCCTCCAACCTCCCACTGGTCATAGCTACACAAGTGAAAGTGAAAGTCGCTCAGTTGGTCTGACTCTTTGCAACCCCAATGGACTGCAGCCTGCCAGGCTCCTCTGTCCATGGAAATTCTCCAGGCAAGAATACTGGAGTGGGTAGCCATTCCCTTCTCCAGGGGATCTTGCCAACCCAGGGATGGAATCCAGGTCTCCCGTATTGCAGGTGAATTCTTTACCATCTAAGCCACCAGGGAAACCCATCTCATTTCTTTTGCGTGAAGGGGGCCCATCATACTCTCCTAGCTAGAATAAGAAGCATTAAAGAGAAATACAGGAAATAACCAGCACAGGGTTCAAACCAGTAAGCCCTGGTAAATGACTATTATTATTTTAAACACATGTTGGCGAGATCATGGCTTTTCAGAACGTCCCTAGTGGATAATTGCTGTCTATTAAGCATCTGTTGTGTGCCAAGTACTATACTAGGCACTTTTTAGGCATTGCTTTTGTTTAAATAGTGCACTTTAAGTTACACAGCCCGTGAATAATAGAGCAAGGCTTTAGACCCAGGTATGACTCACACTATCATCTTTATGCTTAGCAGCTAAACTACTTAAGCTTGTTGCCAGGCAAGAATGCTGGAGTGGGTTGCCATGCCCTCCTCCAGGATATCTTCCAACCCAAGGATCGAACCCGCGTCTCCTAAGCCTACCTGCACTGGCAGATGTGTTCTTTACCACTAGCGCCATCTGGGAAGCCCAATCTTGCCCTCTAACAATAGAGGGCATTTGTTGACCATTTACTATGTTCCAAGCCATGTAGTGCTAGTGGTAAAGAATCGGCTTGCCAATGCAGGAGATGCAAGAGACACAGGTGTGATCCCTGAGTTGGAAAGATCCCCTGAAGTAGGAAATGGCAACCCACTCCAGTATTCTTGCCTGGAAAATTCCATGGACAGAGGAGCCTGGTGCCAGGGCTACATTCCACAGAGCCACAGCAAAGAGTCAGATTCAACTGGTACATGAGCACAAGCCTTGTTCTAAGTACTTTAAAGGTATTAATTCATTTAATCCTTGCAGCAATCCTATGAGGTGTGTAAGTATTATTAATATTCTTATTTTAGTTGAAGAAACAGGCTCAAGAAAGTCAAGCTTTCCAAGGTCAATCAATTAGTGAGGAGTACAGGCATATTCAAACCCAAGCTGACTAAACCCTGAGCTGCTTGTTTAAACTGTCTAAATAAGATAATGAGAGGTCATTAGGTTCAGGTCTGTGGCCTGTGTACTCTTAAAAATATTTTAAATTGAAATATAGTTGATTTACAATGTATACTCCTTTTTAATACCTTATGGAGATAATCCTTATTGAGGATTATCTCCTTGACATCAGCACAAAGCCTGGCATTCAATACTTGTTCAACATTTGGACATTTGATGAATATTTGAATGTGAGAAAAGCAAAGAGCCTAAAAATGAACCATACATAATGATTTTTAAATATCTAATTAAATAAGGTCCTATAGTTGAGCCTAATCTGGGCCAAGAGTTAAGTCTATATCTCTGAAAAATTGCCTTCAATTAAATATAAAGTAGGAGATTCTAGTCAGTGCAATAAAACTAGACAAAGAAACTTTTAAAAAAGCATTCACATTGAAAGGAAAAAAGTTTAACACTGTATTTTCAGACAAAAATACCATGTTATATTACCAAAAAAGCTACTAGAACTAGAAGTGAGTTTCGTAGGATACCAAGTCAATATATAAAAATCAGTTTATGTTTCTATAGTAATAATGAAAAATTAGACTGAAATTTTAAAGTACCCTTTAGCAGCAAAAAAATGCCAAACACACACACACACATACATAAAACTTAGGGATACACTTGAGCAAAATGTGAAAGACATATAAATTGAAAACTGAAATTCTGTGAGAGAAATTAAACATCTAAATACAGGGATATATAATGTTCATGGATCAGAAGATTCAGTATTTTTAAAATGTCATTTTTTTCTCTGAATTGATCTATAAACAGGGCAAGTATAATAAAAATCATAGCAGATTCATTTTGTGGAAATTAGAAAGCTGATTCTAAAATGTCTATGATAATGCTACCTAGAGTAGCCAAAACTGACTAAAAACAACAAAGTTGAGTGACTTACACTACCTGACTTCAAGACTTTATGAGATACAGTGATAACACAGTGTGGTATCAGTGTAAAAACAGACAAAATGGAGTTAACAGAATAGAGTGCAGAAATAGACCTACACAAATTGATTTTCAACAAATATGCCAATGCAATTCAATGGGGGAAGGATAATCCCTTTAACAAAAGATGCTGAAACAACTGGATAGCACATGATAAAAATAAAAATAAAAAATGAAAAAAATCTTGACCCTGTCCTCATTCCATATGAAAAGGTAACTAAAAATGGATCACAAATCTAAATTTAAGTGCTAAAATTATAAATGTTATAGAAAAGAACATAGAAAAATTTTAGTGGCCTCAAATTTGGCTAAGATTAAGAAAATAGCAAAAAAGCACAATCCATAAAAGGAAAAAATTATATTTACTAAATTTCACTTCCTTAAAATTTAAACTTTTGCTTTTCAAAGCACACTTAAAATGAAGAGGCAAGCCATAGACTGGGAGCAAGTATTTGCAAAACATTTATTTGACAAGGGACTTCTAACTATAATATATAAAGAACTGTTAAAATTCAATATGACAACCAATTTTTTTTAATGGACAAAAAAATTTAATTGGTACCACACCTAAGAAAATACATGGATGACAAAATAAGAACACAAAAATATGCTCAACACCATTACCATCAAGGAAATGCTAGTTAAAAAGTGCAACGAGATATCACTGCACATCCTAGTCAACAGAATGGCTAAAATTAAAAAGACTGATCATATAAAGTGGGCAACGATGTGGAACAACAGAAATTCTCATAGACTGCATATTGGGAATGCAAAATGATACAACTATTTTTAGGAAAAAATTTGGCCATTTTTAAAAGAGTTACACGCACAGACCATATGATCCAGCCATTCCACTCCTAGGTATTTACCCATAAAGACTTATACATGAATATTCATTGCAGCATTATTTGTAACAGGCCCAAATTGGAAAACATGGATGAATCTTAAAAACATGGATAAATCTCAAAATAATTATTTTGAGTGAAAGAAATCAGACTAAAAGACAATTCACCCAGTGATTTAACTGATGTAAAATTCTAGAGAATCCAAACTGTAGTGATACAGAAAGCAGTGAGGGATGGAGTTTACTTGGAGTGAGGGGTGAAAAGGGGCCAGGGTAGAGATGAGCGGGAGGGTGGAATTACTTAGAGGCAAGAGAAAACTTTTGGGGGTGATAGATTCATTTTCTTGATTCTAGTGATGGTTTCATCGGAGAAGGCGATGGCACCCCACTCCAGTACTCTTGCCTGGAAAATCCCATGGACAGAGGAGCCTGGTAGGCTGCGGTCCATGGGGTTGTGAAGAGTCGGACACGACTGAGCGACTTCCCTTTCACTTTTCACTTTCATGCTTTGGAGAAGGAAATGGCAACCCACTCCAGTGTTCTTGCTTGGAGAATCCCAGGGACGGGGGAGCCTGGTGGGCTGCTGTCTGTGGGGTCACAAAGGGTCGGACACGACTAAAGTGACTTAGTAGTAGTAGTAGTAGTAGTAGTAGTAGTAGTAGTGATGGTTTCATGGGTGTATGGCTTCACTGGTGGCTCAGATGGTAAAGAATTTGCCTGCATTGCAGGAGACCCAGGTTCGATCTTTGGGTCAGGAAGATCCCCTGGAGAAGGGAATGGCAACCTACTCCAGTACTCTTGCCTGGAGAATCTCATGGACAGAGGAGCCTGGTGGGCTACTGTCTATGGTTCACAAAGAGTCGTACCCTGAGCAACTAACACACGTTTCATAGTTGTATACATGTGTCAAAATCTCTCAAACTGTACACTTCTATCACGTGCAGTTTATTATACCTTAACGATGCCAATTATACCTTAATGATGTTGGGAAAAAAACATATCTGTTTAAATTCTAAGAGACTTTATATTTCAATCTGATCTGAGCCTGGAAGTCAGGAAAATCACTCTACAAATTACCTTCAATTTTATGAAATAGGGCCAGTACTCTTATATAGCTAATGGAGAATATAATAAGGACTGGACTTTTGGCAAGATCACAAGACTTAAATATTTTAAAATCAACATTAAATTGGTATTATTACAGTCATCTCTAGATAGTTCTTTCTCATCAGTACAGCTCTTTTCTTAACTTTGCACAAGCATAAGAATTTAGTTAGAATGTAAACCAATAGGTTAGTAATAAGGATTATCTTAAAAACCAAAATAAAAGAGATTAGAAGTTCTCTCTGGAATAGGATTTATGAAGTTGTTTTGTAGCAAGATAAGGAAGCCTTTATTTTTCTTTAATATATAGAAAAAGCGGAGGAAAAATGTTTGTAGGAAGCCATAAATATAAACAGTTATGGGGGCAGGGATAAATTAGGAGTTTGGGATTAACAGATACTATATAAAATAGATAAACAAGGTCCAACTATATTCAATATTTTGTAATAACCTATAATTGAATCTGTATATAACTGAATCACTTTGCTGTATACCTGAAACTAATACAAACTTGTAAATAAATGACAGTTTTAAGAAAAGATTTTAAAAGAGTTATGGGAGAAGAAATCTCTAAGTTAATCCTTTTATAAGAAGAAGGATCCTCTTGTAATGTGTATTCAGATTGCCATAGTTTATATATGTATTTTCCAGTTAAAACAGAGGCTTTGATAAAATTGTAGTACACACAGTCCTTTAGTGAAGACCAGGAAAATTTGACAGAATTTTGAATATTTTTTCTAGGAAAGTATGTCCAGTGTCTCCTGCTTTTCATAAGGTCACTAAACATCTGTGATAGGGCTGTGGGAATATATGAGGAAGGCTTTCAGTGGCTATGGGTTGTAAACATTTTTAACTTCCTGTATATAATTCATAAAATCATAAAGTAGAAAGAACTAATAAGTCCTCTTGTCCAACATTCTTATTTTATAGATGAGGAAACTGAGATCCAAAGGTGGGAAATGATTCACCTAAGGACTAAAGAGCAAGTTAACTAAACTGGGTTGGAATCCAGAAATTTTCTGGCCACTAGTGCTTTCCCTCACAATGTATTACAAAAGTTAGATCGAGCTAGAACACAGAGGAACGGGTCATCTACAGTTAAGATGAAAGCATCATCATTTTCCAGGATACTGAATTTGAGGTTTTTATATTTGACTGACTCCCCCTCTCAGGCTGCTGCTTCTCAAGCTCTGGCCTCAGTCCTCTGCTTTTATTTTTAAACATTTGGAGAGCTCATGCACTCATAGCTGCAATTATCACCTGTATACAGATGATTCCCAAGTCAATACTGATTAATGTTAACTTTCATTGGTGTATCAATCTTGAACTTCCCTAATTACATAGGCTCTCTCCTGTAGGAATGAATATTACAGTAATGGCACCTGAACGCAACAATTTCTTTATCAAAATGGCTTCAATATTTCTTCTGGTTGCTCAGACTCAATCATACAAAGAGATATCTTTCTGTCTCTTAAAGCATTCTGGTATCCTGTACCTTCATTAAAATTTCTCATTTTTTTAATCCTTTTTTTTTTTTGAGTTTTAAGTGCTCTGTATGTATTATCTCCTATAAAGCTCACATGGTCCTAAAAGACAGATGTTGAACATATTAATATCATCTCAGTTTTACAGACAAGGAAACAGTCCCAGAGAGGTGCAATAACTTGCCCAAGTTCACATAGTGCAAACATGGCAGAGCAAGGATTCAAACCCACTGTCCGAATGTTTTAGCTACTGTACTTTACTGTTGGGTATAACCCTTTCTTGTTTATTCCTATCATCTCAGTCAAAGTTTCATATTAGATCAATGGCCACAGATAGATTAGCATACCTTAGCTGATCAATCTATCCTGAAACATATTTATTCAGTCTATTCTGTATCTTGCTATCAGAGCAAGCAACTTAAAATGTTAGCTTTTAAGTCTATACCACAAAGATTCAGTTCAGTTGCTCAGTCGTGGCCGACTGTTTGCGACCCTATGGACTGCACCATGCCAGACTTTCCTGTCCATCACCAACTCCTGGAACTTACTCAGACTCATGTCTATCGAGTCAGTGATGCCATCCAAACATCTCATCCTCTTTCATCCCCTTCTCCTGCCTTCAGTCTTTCCCAGCATCAGGGTCTTTTCTAATGAGTCAGTTCTTTATCAGGTGGTCAAAGTATTGCAGCTTCAGCATCAGTCCTTTCAATGAATATTCAGGACTGATTTCCTTTGGGATTGACTGGTTTGAACTCTTTGCAGTCCAAGGGACTCTCAAGACTCTTCTCCAACACCACAGTTCAAAAGCATCAATTCATCGGCACTCAGCTTTCTTTATAGTCCAACTCTCACATCCATACCAGACTACTGGAAAAACCATAGCTTTCACTATATGGACTTTTGTCAGCAAAGTAATGTCTCTGCTTTTTAATGTGCTGTCTAGATTGGTCATAGCTTTTCAGTGAGGTGCCAGTGCTCAATATTAAGCCAGAGCAGGTCGAAAAAATGGACCCTAGTGTTTGGCAACTGTTTTAAATGAGTGATTTTACCACCCCATTGCCCTAAAGATCTATCTGGGTCTTGCGGGAGAGATAGCTCTCTATACTACCTACTCCCATGGTTATTAGGTTAATCCAAACCACCTCCTAACACCCTCCCCCACAGTCTTTCATTACAATGTACTGTGATCACTAATCTTAACAGAACTCTTCACCGCCCACCTTCCTTGGTCATAACTCATCCCTCACCTCAGGCAAGGTTATTCTCTGCCTCAGCCATCTCAATTTGACCATAAGAATTCCGATTTTCCTGCCAACATCTCCTCAGCCATCTGCTTTTTCTTTGAACGGCTCTCTGCCTTACTGAAACCAGAGGAATTTACCTCTCTGACAACATTTTTTGGGTAGGAGACAAGTTAACATTTTCTTCTCTAGCTATCAGATCCTTTCACAATGTTTTACCACTATAAATGTTTTACTACTATCAATCAGCCATCTTGATGCCTGAAGTGCAGGAGTCCCGGGCTCCTGACCTGGTGCAGGTCAGGAAGATCCCCTGGAGAAGGAAATGGCAACTCGCTCCAGTATTCTTGCCTGGAAAATCCCATTGACAGAGGAGCCTGGCAAGAGTCGGATACGATTTAGCGACTAAACCATATTGGCCATCTTTACTTCTTTAAGCTCTTCCCTCTTGAAGTCTGTGTTTCCCTAAACCAGCTGTGCCTATTAATAACACAGATCAAAGTCATGTTTCTCCTTATGCAAATATGAGCCTCAAACTATCATGCATAATGCAAGGAAAAATCAATCCAATGCATACAGACAGGGCCATGGGAAATGAAGTGGGAAAATTCAAGAGCAACATAGAGATTACTTGCTCCAATCCTGGAAGCTATTCACCTTTGTCTTTTGGGCCCTTGTCAGACAGACAGACTAATGGGAAATGGCAAAGTCTATCCTGAGAGAGCTAAAGTCAGGTCAGTTTATCACTCTGCTACATGGAAAACAAAGACTAGAAGCAGCTGGTTCGCTATTATATTTCCAGATTCTGTGAAACATGTCTTTTTACAGATAATAAATTTGTACTAATTTGTTTTGAATTAGAATCCAAACAATCCTTCATTGCTATGTTCTATGATCACTGTTTATGGCCTCTCCTTGTGTTTGATTGTTAAGTTTTAAAATTTAGAACAGTCTGTCTATTCTGCTTTTTTCATGCTATCAACTTGTTACAAAAACTGGGTGTGTTAGGGTTCAAGCAGAGAAACAGAACCAGTAGGAAATATATTCTAAGAGATTACTGCAAGAAACTGACTCAGTCGTCGGGGCTGTCATGGCAAGCTGGAAATCCATACATAGAGCAAGCTGTCAGGAAGGAAGGCTGCAACGCTTGGGCATGAGTTGGAACTTCTACAGTTCAGTTCAGTTCAGTCGGTCAGTCATGTCCGAATCTTTGCGACCCCATGAATCACAGCACGCCAGGCCTCCCTGTCCATCACCAACCCCTGGAGTTCACTCAGACTCATGTCCACCAAGTCAGTAATACCATCCAGCCATGTCATCCTCTGTCATCCCCTTCTCCTCCTGTCCCCAACCCCTCCCAGCATCAGGATCTTTTCCAATGAGTCAACTCTTTGCATGAGGTGGCCAAAGTACTGGAGTTTCAGCTTTAGCATCATTCCTTCCAAAGATGACACCACCCTTATGGCAGAAAGTGAAGAGGAGCTAAAAAGCCTCTTGATGAAAGTGAAAGAGGAGAGTGAAAAAGTTGGCTTAAAGCTCAACATTCAGAAAACAAAGATCATGGCATCTGGTCCCATCACTCCGTGGGAAATAGAGGGGGAAACAGTAGATACAGTGTCAGACTTTTTTTTTGGGGGGCTCCAAAATCACTGCAGATGGTGACTGCAGCCATGAAATTAAAAGACGCTTACTCCTTGGAAGAAAAGTTATGACCAACCTAGATAGCATATTCAAAAGCAGAGACATTACTTTGCCGACTAAGGTCCGTCTAGTCAAGGCTATGGTTTTCCTGTGGTCATGTATGGATGTGAGAGTTGGACTGTGAAGAAGGCTGAGCGCCAAAGAATTGATGCTTTTGAACTGTGGTGTTGGAGAAGACTCTTGAGAGTCCCTTGGACTGCAAGGAGATCCAACCAGTCCATTCTGAAGGAGATCAGCCCTGGGATTTCTTTGGAAGGAATGATGCTAAAGCTGAAGCTCCAGTACTTTGGCCACCTCATGCGAAGAGTTGACTCATTGGAAAAGACTCTGATGCTGGGAGAGATTGGGGGCAGGAGGAGAAGGGGACGACAGAGGATGAGATGGCTGGATGGCATTATGGACTCGATGGATGTGAGTCTGAGTGAAGTCTGGGAAATGGTGATGGACAGGGAGGCCTGGCGTGCTGTGATTCATGGGGTTGCAAAGAGTTGGACACGACTGAGCAACTGAACTGAACTGAACTTCCAAAGAAATCCCAGGGCTGATCTCCTTCAGAATGGATTGGTTGGATCTCCTTGCTTAAAGTCAATTGATCAGGACTTTCATTTCATTTACAAAATACCTTCAGAGAAACACTTAGATTAGTATTTGAATAACTAGGGACTAAGAGGAACTAAAAAGCCTCTTAATGAAAGTGAAAGAGGAGAGTGAAAAAGCTGGCTTAAAACTCAATATTCAAAAAACTAAGATCTCAGCATCAGGTCCCATCACTTCGTGGCAAATAATGGGGAAACAATGGAAACAGTGAGAGACTTTTTTGTGGGGGGTGGGGAGCGCTCCAAAATCACTGCAGATGGTGACTGCAGCCATGAAATTAAAAGTCGCTTGCTCATTGGAAGAAAAGTTATGACCAACCTAAACAGCATATGAAAAAACAGAGACATTACTTTGCCAACAAAGGTCCATTTAGTCAAAACTATGGTTTTTCCAATAGTCATGTATGGATGTGAGAATTGGACCATAAAGAAGGCCAAGTGTCAAAAAATTGATGCTTTTGAACTGTGGTGTTGGAGAAGACTCTTGAGAGTCCCTTGGACCACAAGGAGATTAAACCAGTCAATCCTAAAGAAAATTAACCCCAAATATTCTTTGGAAGGACTGATGCTGAAACTCCAACACTTTGGCCAACTCATGCAAAGAGCTGACTCATTAGAAAAGACCCTGGTGCTGGGAAAGATTGAAGGCAGGAGAAGAAGGGGATGACAGAGGATGAGATGGTTGTATGGAATCACTGAATCGATGGACATGAGTTTGAGCAGGCTCCGGGAGATGGTGAAGGATAGGAGTCCTGCTTGGTGTGCTGCAGTCCATGGGGTCACAGAGAGTCAGGACTGAGTGGCTGAACAACAACAAGATTTAGCTACATTAATGTATAAGGACTATCACCCTGGGTTAGCTGTTGCATAGACTATCCCTTCATTTTGGATTTATCTGTTTTCTTCCATTTACCTTGCTCCCTTTTCTTGCCACATTTCCTGTGTGAACAGTTTGGCTTTAGAGGCTTGATTTGTCTCACATGCAACTGTTTGGGCAGGAATACTTCCTAGGTTCTGCTGTGTGCTTCATGCTGCCTCACATCAGGAGGCCCACAACATCTGCTTTAAGACTGATCATCGGGACTCCCATCAATATTTCATCTAATGCTTTTATCCATTATGATGGTAGCCTGAATCTATTTTATTAGGGATTACAAAATGTTGATTTTCTAGTTATCAGAAATTAGTAACTTAGTTATCACTAAATTATCACTTAGTAGCATCACTTTTGTAAAAAGTATAAAAAGGTTATTTGTTTACCCTGAAATACTGTTCATACAGGAAAGACACAAGAAATATCAAATTCTTTCCTTTTAAGGAGGTGGTAACTAGCTCCTTAAATTGTGTCCAGGGTGTGGAATTTTACTTTTGCAGTATAATTATGAATTTGTGGGTTTTAAATATTTGATCAATTGAATTTATTATTAGTTTTGATGTTTATATAATCCCATCTTTGGCCAGTGATAACCACAGTATACAGTATTTTAGGCAAGACTTTGATAGCTTCCTTGCATTCTGGTCCCTGGCTTATCTTTCTAAATTTTTTTGCTCCAGATCTGGAACTAGCCATTCTTCCAAGGAATTCTAGATCCTATTACTGGGGAATGGTATACAGGGTCCAATCTTGTCACTAGATCTATCCATAGCTATTGGACTATCATTACTTCTAGTCATTTTCAGTGTACAGAGTTAGGGAAATTAAAAAGGAAATAATAAGCCAGAGTTCATACTGATGTTCCTAGTTTAAGATTTAAAAGATTTAAAATCTTGATTAGTCTTTTCATGTACTAGTATTGCATTGCTTTAATTACAGGAGATTTGTAATATGCTTTACTATCTGGTTGTGATAGCCTCCTCCTCTCTCTCTCTTTTTGTCCTCAATGGAGAGAACTTATCTGAAGGGGAAAGGAAGCCAGGCCAGTATGAATGTTTGCCTAATAAAGCCTTAGTCAAGGGATGGGGAGTGGGTTGGAGTGAGGTGACTTTAACTTGATTTTTATCCATGAGCCAATTCCCATGAAGTCAAATCCATGTCATAGACTTATAAAAGGATGTTAATAAAAACGGAAAAAGCTGTCTGCACTAAAAAGTATTTTAGGTTATGGTAAGTACTGCTTTGGTCCATTTCAAATGAAGTTAATTGCAACTGGAGAAAGAAGCACTAATTCTCCACTTGTTCCACATTAGGGTTACCAGATAAACAGGGATGCCTGGTTAAATTTTAATTTCAGGTAAACAACAGTTTTTTGTTTGTTTGTTTGTTTAGTATAAATAGGTCCTAAATTTTATATCACACCAATATGTGGAACTAAAATGTTATTTATTACTTAGCAGAAATTTAAATTTAACAGGGTATCTTGATGTTTGTCCTGCTAAACTCAGTGTGCCTATCCAGCACATTCCTTAGCTTTGGTACTTCAGGGATTTCAGCCCATCAGTGCTGGTGTCAGGCAACTGCAATAACAGCAGGCAGAGAGGGCTGTGCCTGCAGAGTTTTGTGGCAGCCGGAGAAAAAAGCAGCCGTCTCTAACAGACAACTGCCATTGAGAGGTAACACTGTTAGCTGATAGGTGCCACGGAGGGTATTACCAGGGAGCAGCAGCAGGGCCTGTCAATGTCACTGGTTTCCTGTGGGTGTCGCAGTTCCCAGAGGAGACGGAAGCAGCGCTCAGTACAGACAGTGGTGCCTGGTAGATGTATTGGTACCTTAGAGGAAATAGTCACAGTGCTTGGTAGGAAAAGGAAGAAACAAGCAGAAGTGGCCAGAGCGCCTAATAGAAGACAAGACAACACTCACTGTTGGGGAATTAGACCGAGAGCAGTGGGAAAAACAATGCCAAAAGGCTGATGACCACACTGGCTAGTGTATACATTTCAGTTGTCTGCTTCTGGACAAATCTAAAGGCAGGTTTCTTATTTTTTTAAGGAGTAGGACTCTGCTTCAGCAGAGCCAGAGAAGTGCAGATTACGCTGGTTCCTTACAAGCCATCATTCTAGAAAAGGAGAACAAAGGAAGTCCAGGCAGTGTCACAAGTATGGACAGTATCACAATGGTCTCTGCCTCTGCCCACACTTTACTGATATCAACCAATAACCCCCAGTGGAAGGCTCTCTGTGGAAGCTACTTTGGGCACAGGGCTTAAGGCTAGAGGCCTAAATATTATCCAGAAAGAGAAGATTGCAAAGGGAGCTACAAGTCTACTTATCTAACCACGTGTTTAGTGTGGAAGTGATGGATGGCTACTCTGCCTCTAGGGACTAGGCCCTGTCTCAGAGTCTGAGACAGAAAGTGGGCAGTTGAGTGCCATGAATAAGTCCTGAGTTTTAAGGCAGACTAACTCTACTCACCAGTGAAATAAGGGCCAATAGAGGTCCTGACCTTTATCAATGAGGTTAGCAATGGCTCTTCTCATCGTGGTGGTGGTTTAGTAATTAAGTTGTGTCCGACTCTTGCAACCCCATGGACTACAGCCTGCCTGGTTTCTCTGTTCATGAACTTCTCCAGGCAATACTGGAGTGGGTTGCCATTTCCTTCTCCAGGGCTCTTCTCATGAGGGGGTATTAGAAAGGGGGCATCTAGGGACTCCTAGATGGTCCAGTGGTTAAGACTTCATGCTCCCAATGCAAGGGGCCCGGGTTTGATCCCTGGTCAGGGAACTAGATCCTGCATGCCACAACTAAAGATCCCACACGATGCAAGAAAGATCCCACATAGTGCAACTAAGATCTGGTGCAGCAAAATAAAAAAGGGAGGGGAAACATAGAGGTAGAAGCAGGGATGAGAATATCGTCTTGCTTCTGCTAAAGTTTGAAATGTTTCCCATCTCTGGTTGTCTCCACATGGCATTTCTCCCTATATAGGTGCAGACCACCCAGCTTACACACTGAAATATTACTGTGTCATTTTCATTGAGAATTTGAGTTCTTTGATCTACCTGTACTGGAGTTTCAGACACTGGTCAAAATGTCCCACAGACAAAGCCATATCTCAGTCCACATCGGCATCAGGTTTGCCTCTTGCCTCCACCTAGACTCATGGTGAGTTCACACAGTCTCTAATATCTGCTGGTGCCATATGCTCCATCCCACCCCCTTTCCAAATTTATAACCCAAACAGTTTCCATGCTGGACTCCAGATTTAGACATCTCCTTCCCATAACCTCTACTATACAGACATTCCACTTGATAGTATACCTTAAATAGGATCTTTTAGGAATTCTGCTAATGGAGAAAACATGACATGACTTTAACGTATCTGTTATAATGTTTTAGCTTTGTTCAGTTTTGTAACATCTGTCTTTGCTATTGCTATTATTTAAAATACATATAAATGTTACTATAATTACTAAATGTATTCAGTTCAGTTCACTCAGTCAGTTGTGTCCGACTCTTTGCGACCTCACGGACCGCAGCACACCAGGCCTCCCTGTCCATCACCAACTCTCGGAGCTTGCTCAAACTCCTGTCCATTGAGTCAGTGATGCCATCCAACCATCTCATCCTCTGTTGTCCCCTTCTCTTCCCACCTTCAGTCTTTCCC
Organism: Ovis aries; assembly: GCF_016772045.2. Lineage (NCBI taxonomy): Eukaryota > Metazoa > Chordata > Mammalia > Artiodactyla > Bovidae > Ovis > Ovis aries. The sequence continues at coordinate 41,843,392 of NC_056068.1, read as the reverse complement.
AGCACCAGGGTCTTTTCAAATGAGTCAGTTCTTCGCATCAGGTGGCCAAAGTATTGGAGTTTCAGCTTCAGCATCAGTCCTCCCAATGGATATTCAGGACTTATTTCCTTTAGGATGGACTGGTTGGATCTCCTTGCAGTCCAAGGGACTCTCAAGAGTCTTCTCCAACACCACAGTTCAAAAGCATCAATTCTTCTGTGCTCAGCTTTTTTTATAGTCCAACTCTCACTTCCATATATGACTACTGGAAAAACCATAGCCTTGATGAGATGGACCTTTGTTGGCAAAGTAATGTTTCTGCTTTTTAATATGCTGTCAAGTTTGGTCATAACTTTCCTTCCAAGGAGTAAGCGTCTTTTAATTTCATGGCTGCAATCCCATCGGCAGTGATTTTGGAGCCCATAAAAATAAAGTCTGACACTGTTTCCACTGTTTCCTCTTCTATTTCCCCTGTTTCCTCTTCTATTTCCCATGAAGTGATGGGACCGGATGCCATGATCTTAATTTTCTGAATATTGAGCTTTAAGCCAACTTTTTCACTCTCCTCTTTTACTTTCATCAAGAGGCTCTTTAGTTCTTCTTCACTTTCTGCCACAAGGGTGGTGTCATCTGCATATCTGAGGTTATTGATATTTCTCCCAACAATCTTGATTCCAGCTTGTGCTTCTTCCAGCCCAGTGTTTCTCATGATGTACTCTGCATAGAAGTTAAATAAGCAGGGTGACAATATACAGCCTTGATGTACTCTTTTCCTCTTTGCAACCAGTCTGTTGTTCCATGTCCAGTTCTAACTGTTGCCTCCTGACCTGCATATAGGTTTCTCAAGAGGCAGGTCAGGTGGTCTGGTATTCCCATCTCTTTCAGAATTTTCCACAGTTTATTGTGATCCACACAGTCAAAGGCTTGGGCATAGTCAATAAAGCAGAAATAGATGTTTTTCTGGAACTCTCTTGCTTTTTCCATGACCCAGCGGATGTTGGCAATTTGATCTCTGTTTCCTCTACCTTTTCTAAAACCAGCTTGAACATTAGGAAGTTCACGGTTCATGTATTGCTGAAGCCTGGCTTGGAGAATTTTGAGCATTACTTTACTAGCATGTGAGATGAGTGCAATTGTGCAGTAGTTTGAGCATTCTTTGGCATTGCCTTTCTTTGGGATTGGAATGAAAACTGACTTTTCCAGTCCTGTGGTCACTGCTGAGTTTTCCAAATTTGCTGACATATTGAGTGCAGCACTTTCACAGCATCATCTTTCAGGATTTGATATAGCTCAACTGGAATTCCATCACCTCCACTAGCTTTGTTTGTAGTGATGCTTTCTAAGGCCCACTTGATTTCACATTCCAGGATGTCTGGCTCTAGGTGAGTGATCACACCATCATGATTATCTGGGTCATGAAGATCTCTTTTGTACAGTTACTCTGTGTATTCTTGCCACCTCCTCTTAATATCTTCTGCTTCTGTTAGATCCATACCATTTCTGTCCTTTATTGTGCCCATCTTTGCATTTAATGTTCCCTTGGTATCTCTAATTTTCTTGAAGCAATCTCTAGTCTTTCCCATTCAATTGTCTCCCTCTATTTCTTTGCACTGATCACTGAAGAAGGCTTTCTTATCTCTCCTTGCTATTCTTTGGAAGTCTGCATTCAAATGGGTATATCTTTCCTTTTCTCCTTTGCTTTTCACGTCTCTTCTTTTGTCAGATATTTGTAAGGCCTCCTCAGACAGCCATTTTGCTTTTTTGCATTTTAGCTTTTGATAAAATTATAATCTTCATAAGTAAAAGAATATGCACAATAGAGTATTCTGTTACATATTTTGGTATTTATAGAGATTGTACTTTTAATTGAGTTTGTCTTTTTTTTTAATCACAAAAGAATGTCTTCAGTTTACCTGAAGACAAAAAGCTAGACAAAATAAAAATGAATGGAGCAGTAAAAAAAAAAAAAAGTCTGGAAATGCACCCAAATAGTTCTAATTTCTAGAGAATCTTAAAATTTAGTATGCAGAATATCAGATTGCCAAGAAATCACCCTAAATAGATCCTTAACATCACTCATTATTAGAGAAATGAAAATCAAAAGTACAATGAGATACCACCTCATACCAGTCAGAATGGCCATCTTCAAAAAGTCTACAAACAATAAATGCTGGGGAGGGTGTGGAGAAAAGGGAACCTTCTTGCACTGTTGGTGGGAATGTAAACTGATACAGCCACAATGGAAGCCAGTATGGAGATTCCTTAAAAAAACCAGGCATAAAACTACTGTATGACTCAGCAATCCCACTACTAGGCATACATCCTGAGGAAATCAAAATTGAAAAAGACACATGTACGCCAATGTTCATTGCAGCACTATTTACAATAGTGCTAGAAGATGGAAACAACCTAGATGCCAGCTGACAGATGAATGGGTAAAGAAGTCGTGGTACATATACACAATGGAATATTACTCAGCCATAAAAAGGAGCACGCTTGAGTCAGTTCTAATGAAGTGGATGAAACTAGAGCCTATTGTACAGGGTGAAGTAAGAGAAATATAAATACCATATATTAATACATATATATATATATATATCTAGAAAGATGGTACTGATAAATTTATTTAGAAAACAGACCTATGGGCATGGGGGAGGGGAGGAGGGAGATGAGATGTATGAAGAGAGTAACATGAAAACTTACAATGCCATATGTGAAATAGATAGCCAATGGGAATTTGCTCTATGACTCAGGGAACTCAAACAGGGGCTCTGTAACAATCCAGAAGGGTGGAATGGGGAGCGAGATGGGACGGAAGTTTGGGAGGAGTACCTAAGGCTGATTCTTGTTGATGTTTGACAGAAAAGAACAAAATTCTGTACAGTAATTGTCCTTCAATTAACAAATGAATAAAAAATTTAAAAAAAAAACCACCATAGATTTCAAAGACTAAAATAAACCTAGAGAGGAGCCACCTTTTGCTAATATTTATTGGTCTTGTGGTTGCTGAGGGAGCTCAACTTTCTTTAACTTGACCACTGTCCAAAACACAGTGCAGTTTCCCTGCTAAAATAAATATTAATATGAGATTACTCATAAAGGTGAGTCAATGCACAACTCATAAAGTTCAAGTATAATAGTCTTTATGTATTCTCCTGGCTTGTTCACAGCTGCATTCTGTACCAAGAGAGTCATCAGGAAGAACAATATTTGGATGGCCAGGAACAATAGGCCCTGTAATGGATGATCTTCAGCCTTGATACAGAGAGCTGGATAAAGGTATTGACTTGGAGCTCATGAAATCTGAAAGTGTATGCGTGTGGTCATTCAGCATTTACTGAGAGCCAGCCATGTATGTGCTAATATATATGGTGCCCTTAAGTCCAGGCACAGAACTCCTAAAACAGCCTAAGTGATAAAAGTACTAGGAACATCTTTTGTTCTAATATTTGTGTTTTGACCCTGTATCCTGACACAGAGTTCCTAAACCTCTTGGAATCTTTTCTCTTGGTGGTAGAAGTGTCTTTTGTTCTAATGACATGACTTTTGGTAGGCTTCTAGATGGTGGGTGATCACCAGAAAGACCAAGTCATGAATAGAAGCTTGAAACTGTTCAGTCTCCCTCCTTATCATCCAGAGAGGAATTGGAAAGGGATTTAATGAGTGATCATGCTTATGTGATGAAGCCTCTATAAAAATCCCCACAGGAACTTTCCTGGTGGTCCAGTGGTTAAGAATCTGCCTGCCAATGCAGGGCTGGTGTTGCTGGTAGACATGGGTTCAATCCCTGGTCTGGAAAATAAGATCCCACATGCCACATGGCAACTAAGCCCTGGCCCCACAACTATTCAAGCTTGTGCACTGCCAAGAGCCAGTGCTCCACAACAAGAGAAGCCACCACAATGAGAAGCCCCTACACTGCAGCTAGAGAGTAACCCCCACTCCCTGCAACTAGAGAAAGCCAGAGCGCAGCAGTGAAAAGCCCACGCGCAGCAGTGCAGACCCAGTGCTGCCAAAGGAACCACCCCAGAGCGCGGGGTTCAGAGAGCTTCCAGGTTGGTGATGCAGTGCTGGGAGATTGGTGTACCTGGAGAAGGCACGGGAGCTCTGCACCCCTTCCCACATGCCTGTCCTGTGCATCTCTTCCTTGTTCTGTGCATCCGTATCCTTTATCATCTCTCTTTAGATAGACTGGTAAACAGTAAACTGTTTTCCTGCACTCTGTGAGCCGTTCTAGTAAATTAGTTAAATCCAAGGAGCGGTTCCGGGAACCTCTATTCTATAGCCAGTGGTTCAGAAGCAAGGGCTTCCCTAGTAGCTCAGTTGGTAAAGAATCTACCTGCAATGCAGGAGACCTGGGTTCGATCTCTGGGTCGGGAAGATCCCCTGGAGAAGGGAATGGCAACCCACTCCAGTACTCTTGCCTGGAGAATTCTATGGACAGTGGACCTGGTGGGCTACCGTCCATGGGATCGCAAAGAGTTGAACACAACTGTGCGACTAAATTTCTTTTCCTTTCCTTTCAGAAGCATGGGTAACAACCCAGTTTTTGATTGGTGTCTGAAGTGGGCACGAGGGACAGGCTTTGGAACTGGACCCTTAACCGGAGGGCTCTGACATTATCTCCAGGTGGACTTTGTCAGAATTGAATTAATGTCCTTCCCAGGTGGCGCTAGTGGTAAGGGACCCGCCTGCCAATGCAGAAGAGGGAAGAGACTCGGGTTCAATCCCTGCATCGGGAAGATCCCCTGGAGGAGGAAATAGCAACCCTCTCCAGTATTCTTGCCTGCTGCTGCTGCTAGGTCGCTTCAGTCGTGTCCGACTCTGCACGACCCCAGAGATGGCAGCCCACCAGGCTCCCTCGTCCCTGGTATTCTCCAGGCAAGAACACTGGAGTGGGTTGCTATTTCCTTCTCCAATGCGTGAAAGTGAAAAGTGAAAGTGAAAAATGAAAATGAAGTTGCTCAGTCGCATCCAACTCTCAGCGACGCCATGGACTGCAGCCTACCAGGCTCCTCCATCCATGGATTATCCAGGCAAGAGTACTGGAGTGGGTTGCCCTTGCCTTCTCCACCAGCATTCTCACCTGGAGAATCCCAAAGACAGAGCAGCCTGGAGGGCTACAGCCCGTAGGGTGGCAAAGAGTCAGACACGACTTTGCATGCACACACGATACCCAGCTGGTATCCCAGAGAATTGCTTGTTGTGGGGAAAATCTCACACATATGTGATGACAGAAGTGTTGTGGGTGTGGCAATAGTATGAGCGTGAAAGAAAGACACGCACAGTTTTTCTAACACAAGTAAGAATGATACCATGTCGCATAAGCGAACAGACATACAAACAAAATGCAAAGAGAAAGAATGAGAAGAATGGCTAATGTTTGTTGGAGGCAGCCTTCTAAAAAGACTCCCAGTGATCCCTCACCTCGTGGTATTCATTGTTTTTGTTGTTTAGTTGTTAAGTCGTGCCTGACTCTTTTGAGACCCCATGGACTGTAGCTCACCAGGCTCCTCTGTCCATGGGATTTCCCAGACAAGAATAATAAAGTGGGTTGCTGTTTCCTTCTTCAGGGCATCTTCCCCACCCAGGGATTGGACCTGCGTCTCCTGCATGGGCAAGCAAGTTCTTTACCACTGAGCCACTGGGGAACTACCTTGGTGCATTCATGCTTTGGCATAATCCCTTCCTCTTAAGTGTGAGCTGGACATAGTAATTTACTTATAATGAATAGAATATACAAAAGTAATGGGATATCACCTCCAAGATTAGGTGTAAAAGGTGATTTCCATCTTGCTAGCATACTCTCTGACTCTTCAGCCTTGCTGGCTCTGATGAAGCAAGCTGCCACTTTGTGAGCTACCCCAACAGTGAGTTCCATGTGGGAAAGTACGGTGGTTAGCCTTTGGCAGATAGCAAACAAGGAACTAAATCCTGCCAACAACCACATGAATAAACTTAAAAGTGATTCTGCCCCTAGAGGAGCCCTGAGAAGAATACAGCCCTGGCTGACGCTGCAGCTCTGAGAGAGCCCTGAAGCAAAGGACCCAGTTGGCCTTGTCCAGATTGCTGACAGACAGCAACTCTAGATAACAAGTGTTACTACTAGTCATTAAGGTTAGGCTTAATACTTTGGCCATGTGATGCGAAGAACCAGCTCATTGGAACAGACCCTGATGCTAGGAGAGATTAAAGGCAGGAGAAGAGGATGACAGAAGATGAGATGGTTGGATGGCATCACTGACTCAATGGACATGAGTTTGAGCAAACTCCAGGAGACAGTAAAGGACAGGGAGGCCTGGCGTGCTACAACCCATAGGGTCTCATGGAGTCGGACATGACTGAGCAACTGAACAATAACAACAACAAGGTTAGGGGTAATTTGTTATGCAGCAACAGATAATAAAAAATACAATTGGGAAAAAAAGCAAAGGTATTTGAAACAGAAGGAACGGCACTTGCACAGATGAGAGGTCATGACGCTAAGTACATTCCTGAATAGCCCTGACCTGCCTCTTGAGAAAATGGGACCGGATGCCATGATCTTCGTTTTCTGAATATTGAGCTTTAAGCCAACTTTTTCACTCTCCTCTTTCACTTTCATCAAGAGGCTTTTTAGCTCCTCTTCACGTTCTGCCATAAGGGTGGTGTCATCTGCATATCTGAGGTTATTGATATTTCTCCTGGCAATCTTGATTCCAGCTTGTGCTTCATCCAGCCCAGCGTTTCTCATGATGTACTCTGCATATAAGTTAAATAAGCAGGATGACAATATACAGCCTTGATGTACTCATTTCCCTATTTGGAACCAGTCTGTTGTTCCATGTCCAGTTCTAACTGTTGCTTCCTGACCTGCATACAGATTTCTCAAATGCCCTGAGGTCAAACCTGACCTTGCATATAGACTGTTATGGGGTAAGCAACTAAATTTTATTTGCATTGAACTAGGAGATTGAACTGACAAATAATTGCTTTTTTTCCTGTTTGGATACCTAAACCTTTTCTTTTCAGTGTGTGAGTGACTCTCCCATTCCTTAGGAAGAGTTTATTTACTTGCATATTATTATTATTGTCTTTAGAAATTTGTTCTCCCCCAGAGCAACTGATTTTGCTTTGGGCACTAGCTAAAGGTCTAGAGAAGTACAATAAAATGTAAAAATGTAGCATTCTTTGGCTTGAAAGTCAATATGGTTCAATTCTGTTCAAGCCAATGGATATTTAGAAACTCCCACTACATGCAAACATGTGCTGGGTCTCAAGCCATCTGCTTTACTCCAGTTTTCTACATCTGGAAATCAGCTTGTCTTCATTGGACCCACATTGGCGTGTTAATATCAGACAGATGGCCTGGACTTTATAAGTAGGCAGTTTTACAGAGGACTCCTTCCCAAGACAGAGTAACTTTGTCCAAAGGGGTGCATCTATAGCATTTGAGCCTGTGAGACAGGCTTGGAGAAGTCATTTCTGGGCAGGGAAATCCTTTGCATCACCTGCAAATGTAATCACATGGCTATCTACCAGCTTCTTTCTAAAACTGGCTTTGGCAGGCTGGCCTGTAGATCTGACATGGGATGCCCCTTCACATTCTTCCAATTTCTCTTTGTTCGGTGGAGAATAAAGAGAATCTGACTAGGAAAGAGGAAACGGCTAGACCAGGATCTACTTCTAGTTGGTTGTGACATTGGGCTCCATTTCTTTTTTTTTTAACTATGGAAAAAGAGTTTAGAGAAGCTTATCTTGGGTCCTTCTGAGCCTTACATTTTCCGACTCTATGAACTGAATCAGGTTAAGTCTTTGCTGAGGTCGGTATCTGCCTCAAGAGAGGAGCAGTTCTCAAAGTCTTTTAGTGCTCCTCTTTTCCCCTTGTTATTGCAATGGATTTTAAGAAAAATTCCCTGAGGTTGGGACAGGAATCCTGAGTTGTTTTTCTTATTTCACTTCTGTGTTTTTTGGCAAGTGACTGATTTCAACCTTGCATGTTGGAATGGTTTACATCCCTACATTGTCATTTGCAAGGCAAGTCCATTGTTGTAGGGGAAGGAGGGTGGGCTCTGTGGTCATTCTGACCTGGAATTGAACCCTACCTTCACCACTTAACTAGGCCTGTGATCTCAGAAAAGCGACTAAACTCCTTTGAAAATCCAACTTCCTAATAATAGGAAATGACAGTAATAATCCTTCTCAGGGAAGATGTGGCAATTAAACAGAACAACATAAGAAAATGACTGTCACTTAGTAGGTGCTCAATAAATGATAGTTTCCTCCCTTCCTCCCTCCCTCCCTTCTTTCTTTTCTTATTTCCTTTCTTCCATAATGGTGGAAATTACACATTTTCATCAGTATTTTTGCAATTGACATTTGGACTAGCAGTTATATGCGGCTGGGTAGAGTTTTAGTCTCTCTTCCTCCCTCCTCCTGAGTAGGACATAGTCTTGTCTAAATTAATACAAGATCCTGTATGGAGAATGGGCCCTGGTGGCTCAGTGGTAAAGAATCCACCTGCCAAGCAGGAGATGTGGGTCCCTGGGTTGAGAAGATTTGATCCCTGGGTTGAGCAGATTCCCTGGAGAAGGAAATGGCAACCCACTCTAGTATTGTTGCCTGGGGAATCCCATGGATAGAGGAGCCTGGTGGGCTATAGTCCATGAGATTGCAAAGAGTTGGACACGACTTAGCAACTAAAGCCACAAGTGTGGTAGGTACTCATGGATGGAAGACCTAGTGTAGAAGAGCTGATTATTTTCCAGCTAAACACCGCAGATGGAAGACCCCCACTGAGGCTTTTCTCCCCTTTCCTTCTTCACTTCTTGTGAACTGGTTGAGGCTGATTAAGCTTTGTCGTTGTTGTTGTTTATTCACTAAGTCGTGTCTGACTCTTCATGACCCTATGGACCCTGGGATTTCCCAGGCAGGAATACTGGAGTGGGTTGCCATGTCCTTCTCCATGATTAAGCTTAAAGACTGACAAACCAGGGTTTTAAATTCGTAGACCTCAGGGCCAGCCAGGCATGTTGTCAATGAATGAAATGGACTGGGTGTGAAAAACAAAAAGGCAAGAATACTATAAGATTCATAGGAAATGGCACCTTTACTTTGGTGCAAGGTTGCAGTCGGGAATGGTGAGGACTGCGGTGAGGTGCAGAGAGCATCATCCACTTAAGGGGCAGCCACAGCTCAGGATCAGCAACTACGGAAACTATAAGGCAGTAAGCATTCTGCAGTTTCAGATCTTGCCAGCTTTCAAGGGAACAGAAGTATAAGCATGAAATCTCTTGATGTTAAATTCTTGGCAATTAAACATAATTTTAAGAGAATACTCTGTGGGCCAACCATAAAAGACTACGCCAACAGGTTATGGTCTCTGAGCTGAAAGGATCATGGAATTGTGGGGTTACTGATGAGGGGAAGAAGATATTAGCAGTCTAAGAGAGAAAGACTGGAGAGAGAGAGAGAGAGAGAGAGAAATTTAGAGACACAGGACAAATGAGAGGTCCTGAATCCCCAGTGTCCTGTGACTCTGAAACATATTGGAATGTAGGACCTGAATACTAAGTAAAGGACTGATTTATGTGTGTATAATTGACCTACTTAAAATAAGCCCATCAGAAGCAAGTAAAGTCCCACATGGTGACGTAGGTTCTATTGGCTTTGCAGATATATTTCAACAACCAAAGTTGTTTACTTTTACAAACAACAGGCTACTTCATTGCATGGAAGGTATAAGGCCTCAGTGTAAATAAGAGAGCAAAGAAACTTTATAAATGCTTTTATTTTTTCAGCACAATTATTTCTGCACCTCCCAGGCTTCTTTTGCTGGAAGAAGGAGAGCTAGCGATACATTTGGTAGTGACATCTAAAAAGCGTATAGAGGTAATGATGTATTTTTCAGGCATGTTAATAATAAATTAAGGCTTAATGGTTGCCATATTAATGAGAAGATAATGAGTAGGTTAGTATCCGAAAAAAATAACTGGGTTTTGGAAGTAGACAAGCTGGGATATTAACAGTGAAAAAATTGTCTTCATATATTCTACTATACAAAAATTTTGGTGAATAATATTCAATTATGGAATGTAAGAACTTGCACAGCACCTGACATAGAGTAGGCATTCAGCAAATGTTTATTAAACTTTACTGCTTTTTAACACAGTAATTTTATTCACTAATAATTTCTGTAATTTGGATTAAAATAGAAATTTGTAAGAGTTTTTTTTTTGGGGGGGAGGCAGGTTCTTAAAACAGTATATTCTTCTAGAGAAACTAGCAGCAGCTCAAGAGAGAAAAGTAAGTGTGTGTAGCTTCTGATAAGTGATTTCAATTCAAATTATTCAGAGATAAACATTTGCTCTGTCTGTATTTATAGTCCCTACTGACAAATGCTCCCAACATCCCCAGCCTCGTTCTTTTTCTCTGTTTATTTTCGCTTTACAGAGATTAGGTCTCACATCATGGGAATCTATGTCTTTTAGTTACTAAACTTTTTCTTCCTTCTCTCACTCTTGCCTGGCTCAGAACATGCCAAGTGGTAAAAGTGTTTCCTTTCCAGAGCTGAAGAAACAATCTGGGTTGTAGAGTCAAATCAATAGACAAAGCCTTGATGTCAGTGGTTTCTTGACTCTCAACTCACCTATTCTCAGGCAGCATAAAAGCCACTTGACAAAAATGTTCTGCTTAGCTGTTTAGGTCCTGGTGTTTTGCACAAGCTCCTTTCTCCCACTGGGATATTATTAGGACGTAACCAGGCTAGAAAGGCTGTAGGAAGCTTTGGAGGTAGGAGGGTAGGATCCAGAAAGGACTGCAGTAAGAAAAAGGGAATTTCCTTTGGTGTACGCCAGAGTTGAAAGGTAGCCCTGAGTTGACTCTAGTCAGGAACCAAGGGTAAACTTGCTTGCTTGGTTCTCTGGTCCTTTTAGGCTCCCCATCTGGGACCAGGATGTGTATCAGGAAGGAAATAAGCCTGAGGTGTGTCCTTTCATTTCTTGCTCATCTAAACTTCGGCTTCCAGGCATCGCACTGTGGTTTTGGGTGGACTCTTGGGCTCCTCTGGTTTTTTATTCATTTTCTTTGATTCCTCATTAGGGTTGCTATCATCGGCCTTCTCCTCTTTTACTACTTTAGTTTCTATCATTTCCTTCTGTTGGTTCTTATTTGTAAAAGGGAATGCCTTCACATACCTGTAGGCATAAACACGAAATTAAAACAAGAGACTTCTATACAACACATAGAACAACAGATAACACTCTGTAAAGACCTACACTGGCATAGTACACTGGGTTCCTTTATTTCAGAGAGATGCTAACACATGCATGCATGCTCAAATACCTTCACCTACCCTGACCCGAATGGATTCACTTAGATGGGATGGTAGGTTCACAGGCCAAACTTTAGCCTGGTCTCAAAACCCTCTCATCAAAAGCAAAGAATTGAAAATCAAATAAAGCATATCCATTTCCTCCTAGATGCCAGTCTTTTCATTTCTTGATATTCAAAGGGACAGCTGTTGAGCTATATCTTCAAGCTGGATAACACGCATGTGCTGGAATAGTAGGGAAGTTTGGGTGGTAGGGAGGACGAGTGAGGTGAGGGGGAACATGTTCAGTGTGTGAGGACTGCCATCTCCATTTGGAAAAGGGAAATGCTAATAGCGACCTTGGATAAACAAAAGATAAAGATGCGACAAAAATGATGAGACCGACCATGTACCAATAACCCCACCTTTTGACGTAGCAGACTGCAAGGCCAGCTGCGGCAGCAAAGAAGAGGAGCGCGAGCACCAGCAGGGCTGTGGGAACACCTGGGGAGACAGAGACAGGGCTTGTCGGTCTTCACACAGACATTGCTGCGGGCTGGTCTTCTCACGACTCACCCGTACACATGATGGAGACCACAGTCAGAGCAGGGGAAGAGCCTCCTCTGTGACCACACAGGGGCCACTTAGGGTGTTAGGCCCACATGCACTTCTTTCTTTCTTGCCTATGGAATCCTTGGTCTTGTCTCTCTCACACTCTCTACTCAGTTGCAATATGACAGAGTCCGATTCCTGTCTGTGGCCTTGAAGATGATAAGTTTGGAGCAAATTAAGTGCAAGACCCTTCCTTTTAAATAGGAAAACCCACTTACTGGTCATAGGCATTTAAGGTGTCTGGATATATTTTTAAAACTTCTGCATATGAATAGATAGTAATTTATTCTGAAAAGTCTTTATATTTTAAAAGTGAAGCTATCTTATTTTATTTTTTTAAATGTAGATTTTTATTACATATCATTCTTGTACATGTATAAGAAGAAAAATAATTGGTTAAGGTCCCCCCAAACCTTCTTCATATTTGGAGTCCATTTGTTTTTCTCAAAATCATTGATATCTGAATATCTCATACAATACAATTCCATGAAAACTTAGGGGATATATATACTTCTTAGAAAAGTGCTTTGCTGTTGTCACTAGAATTTTATTCCAAGCTACTGAAAAGTAAATCTATTTTAGACTCGTGGTGATGGTGGTTTCACTAAGTGGTGTTCAACTCTTCGACCCCATGGACTTTAGCCCCTCAGGCTCCGCTGTCCATGGAATTTTCCAGGCAAGAATACTGAAGTGGGTTACCATTTCTTTCACCATGGGATCTTCCTGACCCAGGAATCAAATCTGCATCTCTTGCAATGCAGGTAGATTCTCTATTGCTGAGTCACCAGGGATTCCCTTTAGACTCATGATTTTTAGTTTAATCATTAACGTTCTCTAGAGACCTCAAGTTCTATGACTACATGAAATTTGAATTTGCGTCAAGATTTTATTTGCATTAATATTTGTCAGGTCCTGAGTGCCTAATCTGGATACAGGCTAGTTTCAATGTATTGTCGGTTATATGTGCGTGCACACAGACACACACAGACACACACAGACACACACACACACACACACACACACATGCACAATACAGACAGAAAGTTTTTACCTCCAAACCCAACAGCTTCATTCTTGAAGGCTGGTCTATTTTGAATATCTGATTCTTTTTCTGTAGCTGTGGTGCTAGTTTCCATAAAAGCTTCTGTTATGCAAATTAATTTTCTTTTCCGGGGAGTAGAAGTGGAAGCCAGAGGGGGAGCCACAGTCGTTGTAACATAGTCAGGACCGTCAGTAGACAATGCTAAGTGTGTACTGTCACTGACCGTCATTTTTGTTGTGTATATTTCAGTTTCAGTGTTGAATAAGGGATCATCGGTGGTGATAATTTCTGGAAAGCATGAGTTAATCCAAGTATCTGTCCAGGGAGGGAAAAGTGAAATAAGAAGTGCATATTGAAATAGCCTCCTAAGTGGTCTGTCTGCATCTAGTCTTAACTTTCCTCCATTCTCTTTATACTGTAACAGGAATGGTCTTACAAAAATGTGAATCGAATCATATCACTTTCTCTTTGGAATCCTTCCCTCACTATACTGCTCGGCCTATGAAGTCCTTCATGACCAGAGCCTGCTGACATGGCCTGCCTCACTTGATCAATCTTTCTCTCATTCCCCTTGCCATAATGGAGTTCCTTCAGTTCTTTGATGTGCTTTTTCTCACAGTCAAGTCTTTGACCAGGATGCTTTCTTCACCTGTAAGAACCCACTTTTTATTAAGCTTTTCTTGTCCTTCAGGTCTCAAACTGACTATTTCTTAGACAGACTTGAAGTCCAGTCTGGATCCCTTGACTTGCAGGCTTGTACCTCCTGGTATTTCCTCTGCCATGGTTCTCTCTCTCTACACTGCTCCCCACTGGACCCATGGTTCTCTCTACACTGCTCCCCACTGGACCCACAGTTCTCACTACACTGCTCCCCACTGGACCCATGGTTCTCTCTACACTGCTCCCACTGGTCCCATGGTTCTCACTACACTGCTCCCCACTGGACCCATGGTTCTCTCTCTCTACACTGCTCCCCACTGGACCCATGGTTCTCTCTCTCTACACTGCTCCCCACTGGACCCATGGTTCTCTCTACACTGCTCCCCACTGGACCCATGGTTCTCACTACACTGCTCCCACTGGACCCATGGTTCTCTCTCACTACACTGCTCCCACTGGACCCATGGTTCTCACTACACTGCTCCCCACTGGACCCATGGTTCTCTCTCACTACACTGCTCCCCACTGGACCCATGGTTCTCACTACACTGCTCCCCACTGGACCCATGGTTCTCACTACACTGCTCCCCACTGGACCCATGGTTCTCTCTCACTACACTGCTCCCCACTGGACCCATGGTTCTCTCTCACTACACTGCTCCCCACTGGACCTGTGGTTCTCTCTACACTGCTCCCACTGGACCCATGGTTCTCTCTACACTGCTCCCCACTGGACCCATGGCTCTCTTTACACTGCTCCCCACTGGACCCATGGTTCTCTCTCACTACACTGCTCCCCACTGGACCCATGGTTCTCTCTCACTACACTGCTCCCACTGGACCCATGGTTCTCTCTCACTACACTGCTCCCCACTGGACCCACTGTTCTCTCTACACTGCTGCCCACTGGACCCATGGTTCTCTCTCACTACACTGCTCCCCCTGGACCCATGGCTCTCTCTACACTGCTCCCCACTGGACCCATGGCTCTCTCTACACTGCTCCCACTGGACCATGAGCTCCTGGAACAGGCCTCCCGTCTGTCCTGGTCACCGTGGTCTGTGCACTCTGCCTGGCACGTAGCACATGCTCAACATTTGATGATTAAAGGAAGGAAGGAAATGTGAAATGAAGGAAGGAGTAGATGGGGAGGCCAGATATGCATACCTGACACCTCTTCAGGACAAAGATCCACTAAAACCAGACTGTTCCTTGGTCATTGAAAAAAAAAATGTTTTTAAAGGAGGTGGGGGACAGAGGAGGGATGTTGGTTTTCTCTCCAATCTGTTGAATGTGGTAGAGAGGAAACTAGCATGTGATGAATATCTTACTCTTGAGTCAACCATGGTACTTCATTTACAATTTTATAAAACCCTCATTTGTATAGGAGAAACTGAAATTCAGAGAAATTGAACACCTTTTAAGTGTTAGAGCCATGCAATATATTCCAACATGCATTTGTATCTCTTAAATCCCTAGTTATTTGTGAGAGTGGGTAGCATGGGCTGGAATTTTAGCCATAAAGGAAAAGTTATTCTATTTTTTTTTTTAAATTAAGTAAAAATTACCAGTCGAGTCTGTGGTGAGTGTGATAAAACATTTTGACCCCACATGCGTTCAGTCAGTGTTTTATACTATTCTTTTTACTTTGAAAAGACCTCTATTCAAATAGGCATCATCCTTGACCTCTGCCCTGGACTTGGGAAGGCAGCTCTGCTCACCACTATACCAGTTATGCTGTCCTGGACTTTAAGCTACATTTTCTATTCTTGAGCACATGCTAAGTTCTTCCTTCAAAAAATGAACATTTTTAAATATCAGGAGGAAAAGCATACTGAACACGATATACTGTGTTTGGAACTGAAAATACAGAATCAAATAAGGGGGGATTCCTGTTTCCTGGAGAGGCATTTTGATGAGAGTAGGGGGAGATAACTGGGGATTCACAGATGAGATGGTATGAACAGCATGTGGAGGGTTAATGTACTCATTCAACAAATATTTAATAAGCTCCAACTCTGTACTAGGCACTAGGGACATAGTGCAAAGAAGACAAAGTGCTTGTTCATAAGGGGCTTATATGTTACTGGAAAGAAGGATATAGATAATAATAAAAAAAAAAACACAAAATAAGCTAGAAATTTCCAAAGATGATAATTGAGAGGATAATTAAACAGGGTCAAACTAGAAGAGGCAGGAATGGGAACAGATACTTTGGATAAGGTGATAAAAGTGAGTCTCCTTGGGGAGGTGATACTTAAGCTGGAACCTGAACGTTAAAAGTAGTGTGTCATTGACGATCTCAGGCAGCAGCATTCCAAGTGAAGAGAACAGGAAGTTCAAGAACCAGAAAGTGAATAATCTCGGCATGTTTGATGATAAGAAGGCCAGTATGGCTGGGATAGAGCTCCAGCTTCTGTAATATGGAAGAGGATATCCCAGTCAGTCAAAATGGCGTGACCCAAGATTCCAGAAATTTGAAAGTGTAGGCATGTCAGAAAATGACAGGGCACACAATGTGGCTGGCGTGCAGGGTGTGTCTATGCTGGGAGCATGAAAGACTGCAAGGGGGAGATGAGACTGGCAAGATAGGCGGGAGAGTATTAAGAGTTAAAACTGCCATGGTGAAGAATTTGGAATTTGTTCCATAGGAGAAGAAATTTTCAACTGGAGTCAGCAAATTTTCCAACTGATAGATGTGCTCATGTACATCCAGTTTTATGTGAAAAAAGTCTTCATAGTTCACATTAGATTCTCAGGTGAAAAGCCAACCCAAAGCTCTGGAGCAGAGGAGGATGTGTGTGGAGGATGAAACAGATGAGAGAGTAAACACGGTCATTGTTACTTAATTTTCAGGAGCCAACAAAGAGGTTATTGCAACTGCACAGAAATAGGAGAATCCAGAGTATCTGGAATTCTAGAACTTATGTCTTAGAGATCTTGGCGAGAGAGACAGTTCTCAACTCTGACTGCAGGTTAGAATTATCTGGGGAACTTTGAAGACATGTTCATTCAAAGGACCCACCCTGGGCCTGGAATGTTACTGTCACGTGGTAATCACCAGGAAAGGTAACGACGAAGTCACCCAAGGCCCAAGATTTAAATCCTAGCTCTGCCCCTTAGAGACTGTTAACACAGCAGAGCACACTTGAGTTACTTCTCCTGGAAAGTGGTAGTGGTACCCTTGTGTGATTCCACCGAGGAGCAGTGAGACAGCAAGTGTGTAGGGCCTAGCATCATCTATGACACGATCTGTAAAATCTATAAGAATTGGTTTCCTTTGACTCCCTGCTCATTAAGGTTAGGCAAAGGCTGCCATGTGAGGGAGCAGCGGCAATCCGGTTCCTTACCGGTTGAGGGCACAGTGTGTCTCACCCGGAAGTGATAGGACCTGGGTCTTCTTCCCTCCAAACAGTAAATATAGTTTCTCTAGAATATGCCAAATCCTTTGATAGATTATTAAACACAGTGTGGTTGGTGTACAAGAGGAAAGATTAGGAATCAGGGGTACAGAAAGTCTTCCTGAAGAAGGAAGTCTTTATTCAGACTTGAACAAAGAATACAAGTCAGTTAGGTGATGAGAGGATAAGCATTGCGGCAGAGGGAACAGCGTGAGCCCATGGTGCATGCCAAGCATTAAAAGCACTTTGGTCTGATTCCCAAAGCTCACAAAGACAGCAGTAAGAAGATAGCGTCCAGAGTCAGGTTTCAGGTTACTCTGATCCTCAGAGCCTGTAAGATAGCAATAAAAAAGAAAGCTACAAAAACAAGGAAGCATAAGATTAATCCAGGTCAGTGGTAAGAGGAGGGCTAGGGTAACTCTAATCCTCACAAAGATGGCAAACAGAAGCAAGTGAACTGAATTTATTTTAAAAGGGTAGCAAATTCTCTCAAGTCACTTGTATATATAATTCTCTGACAGTACATTCTCAGAGAGATACCTTCTGAGGACTAAAAATGCAAATGAACTGCGAATTCCATTCAGTAGGTTTATTATCTTAATAATGTTGTTTTTATAATTTTGAAAATATTATAGGATAAGAAAATATATTAAGATTATTTATTGAAAACAATAATTTTCCATGTAAGAGAAAAAAGATGCCAGTGTGTATACATATGCACATATATATTCCTAGTTGCCCACTAAAAAGGGCTGAGAAGCAATGAAAATGAGAGTATTAATTAGAACAAATTGCATGCAGATTTTGGTTTCGAATTAACCTCCCGCATTAAAAAGGTCTCTTGGAGAAATAGCTATAAATGGCTGATTCCATGTCTAGGATAGAGGAAGTACAAAGTGAACCTGTGACATGTTGTTATGACAGAAAGCAATGACTTGCTCAAATACTAATGGGATGAAGGACACAAAAGTCAGCTAGCAGGGTTTCCACTTGCCAAATGTGGAACAATTTGAGCATCAAAAAGAATAAAGTAATAATAACTGTAAAATTGATGACAACATATTTAACACACAGACTAAGCAAAATGCTATGCATCCATGTGATTACAGTATTAGTACCATATGAATTATAGTATTAGGGGAGGGAGAAGACGTGCGTGTGTGTGAAAGAGAAAGATTCTTCTTTATCAAAGAATGCCAGCTAATAGATGTAGAAGAAAGAATGTATTTAGAAGATTCACATTTTGTAGCCCTGCATCTAACTGATTCCAGCAAGGATCATCAATGTCTGCTTGAACTATTAGGTAAAATGTGATTAGGGGTATGCATGGTGCCAAAATATCACACTAGAGGTTCCTTCCTCATTGCCAAAGGGAAAACAAATCTGAGTTCATTAGGGAGGTCCAGCACTCACCATCTTATTCAGATGATCAAAGCCAGCATGTTAACAGTGCGATATACTGACATTCAGTGCCTTTTGTTAGGATATGATCTAAAGTACACAATATCTAACCTATCAAGTATTTTCGCCCAAACTAGTCACTGTGTGTCTAATCAAGCCTCTATACTTAACTCTAAGAATATAGAAAGCGTAGATAATGGAAGCATAAGTTAAATGAAACCATGAGGAAACACGCAAACCTGAGTCATCTCCCTGGACTTCTTTTCGTTTAGTCCAGAGGACTGGGTGTTTGTTTATCACACTGACAGCTGGCAGGAAGGGCGGGCATTTGAAAGGCCAGGCCCTCTGACAGACGTGCACTGGCTGTCACATAAGCAGGCAAACAAACCACCAATTCCCCAGCCAAAAGTGATAGGTGGATGAGGTGGGGAGAGGAGGATCGCGAAAAAAGTGGTAAGAAGCTTATGCTCTAGTCTTTACATAGCTGGGAGCTCTGACTTTGAACAAGACAAACCTCCATTCTGAGCTAGAGTCATTTTATCTGTGAAGTAAGGGAAGTGAAAAATCTCAAGACTTTTTGAGGCCAAGGCCCCATAGTTCATAGAATCGCTTGGATCTAATTGCTGCCTTTGGGCAACAGAACATTGCTGGTGCAATTTTACCTCCTGGATCTTAGAGAATGACCACTGAGCCACTGACCTTTAGAAGGTCAGATTTATGAGTATGTGTGAAAAGTAATAAACGAGACAGAGGTTCTTATGATAAGTGGAGAACAGTGTTTAGTCAAAAGCTTTCTCAGAAGTTACTTAGGTAAAGCACTTGGGCTAAGGCAGCCAAGGTTTTCCAACAAGGTTAAAGGGATGACCGTGAGCAAATCAGTTCTGTTTTCTAGTTTCAATTCCTTCCTTCATAAAATGAAAATCGGGTCTTGTTCTTAAAAACATCTAATGTAGCATTTGAACTTCCACTCCTGTAAAGGAATGTGGGATAAACAAAGGAGATCTGTGTGTGAGTCTTCATAGTAAGGAAATCTTAGATCATGTACTTACGTCCTCTAACCTAAGCTTTTTCATTTGCAAAATAGGGATGATAAAGCATACCTCCTATGGACATTGTCAAGGTTTAGTGAGATAAATTAGTATATTGCTTTGTCCATTGGGTGTTTCCTTCCCTTCTTCCTGTTTATCTTGTGGGATGAGAGGAGGGGATGGAGCCTCTAGGGGTACCCTCTCCCTATATTGCCAATCTGTCATGTTTCCCCTAAATTTTTCCTCTGAGGGGGACACTGCCACCTCTAGCGTTGTCAAAGAGGCAGTCTTGGGAGGATTCAATGGCCATCACCGAGACTGCCTCTGTAGCCTTGTCAAAGAGGCAGTCTTGGGAGGATTCAGTGGACATCACCGAGACTGCTTCTGCAGCTGCTCAGGCTTACTCTTCTCAGACTGGTCATGGTGGTGGTGGTTTAGTTGCTATCATGTCCAACTCGTGTGACTCCATGGACCGAAGCCTGCCAGGCTCCTCTGTCCATGGGATTTCCCAGGAAAAAATACTGGAGTGAGTTGCCGTTTCCTTTGCCAGGGGATCTTCCCAACCTTGGGATCAAACCTGCGTCTCCTGCTTTGCAGGCAGATTCTTTACCTCTGAGCCACCAGAGAAGTCCTGGTTATAGAGCTACTGAAATCCAGACGAAACACACCATGTGGAGAGACCGCACATCTAACTCACCAGATGAGTTGTGACAATAGGCCCTGTGCCTACTGCCGAGTGAACTTCTCCAAATCACGACGCCTACCCCACTCTTCCCACACTTGGGGTTGGAGATAATTCGAGGGATGACCACGAACTGATTTTTAACCCATCCATAGCTGTAACAGAATATGCAAGAATTGAATGGATACATAGATCTCTTGTTGCTGAACAGGAACACAGAGCCAGCAAAGCTCCCACAGTGATTGTGAGTGTGTTTCTCACCTGCAAGTCTCAAAGCCAAATTTCCGCGCTTCTTCAACCTGGTCTTGGCTGGCCAAAGTGAGTCCCACAAGCCTACAGGCCTGCTGGGCTTCTGTGAAATTCAGAAGCGGCTGTGTCTTTTTGGTCACTAGGGTGACCCCCATGATTCTGCATGGTCCTGAGACGGAAAGTTCTGCAAAGGAATCACAAAGCCCCTCAGTGTGCTGTGTCCTTGTCTCAGCCCTCGGGCTCTCCTTCTGAGTAGAGCCTCACTGTCAATACGGCAGCTGGGACTAGAGTTCAGAAATAACAGGACACAGATAAGGCAGGTAGGTGCTAGCCTGGATCCATGCTGTACCTCTCACCGGGTCCAAGTCCATCCCCCCTCACTGAGCTCAGGTGCCTTGTTCATTACATGGAGACTTTGGCTCCTAGTTCCTGGGCAAAGGCAAGTCTTGGGGATGCAGCTGCTGCAAACCTTTTTGGAGTCTATAAAATGAGGGGTCTGAGACTCTGAGAAAGATGAAATCCAGGGCTCTGCGTAAACACGATAGCAGTACTCCCAACTAGTGTGGGTTGGAGACAGCACTATTTCTGAGATGGGCTGAAACATGTACTTGTTATAATAGAATGTGAGCTTTCTCAGTCCCAGGTCGTCTCTGACCATTGGAGGGCAGGCTTACGCAGAAGTTCCTGGAGGAGTCAGCTCGTAAAGCTTGCATGGCAGAGAAACTAAATAAAGGAAATGGAGTTTTAGAGTCAGACCTGGATTTGAATCTAGCATAGATTGCTTGTCAGCTCTGTGAGTTTAGGCTGGTTACTTCATGTGTTTGAGCCTCAGTTTCCATATTGAGAAAACTGAAAGAACAGTATCTACTGTATAAGGCGGTGGTGGTTTAGACACTAAGTTGTGTCCGACTCTTGTGGCTCCATTGACTGTAGCCCACTAGGCTCCTCTGTCCATGAGATTCTCCAGGCAAGAATGCTGGAGTGAGTGGGTTGCCATTTCTTTCTCCAGGGGATCTTCCCAACCCAGGAATCAAACCTGGGTCTCCTGGATTACAGGCAGATTCTTTACCAACTGAGCTACAAGAGAAGCCCACAACATAAGGTGGTGAAAGTTAAATGAGTTAACTCAAATAAAAGTGCTTAGCACAGTGCCTGTCACATAGTAGGTGCTCAATAAATAATAACATAGTTTCATTATGTCATCTTGAAAGCACTCTAGTTTTAGTTTGCTGATGATTGATCTCCCTAGGGAAGCTGAGGCAGTCGAACAGTTAAGATGTGAATAATATCTTACTCAAAATCTAATGAATCTGAGAGTTCTGTTGATCCCTTTTCTCTGGATTCTGGGATTTATAGACCTGTATGAAGTTGCAAACTTGCATTGCATTCAGGTACTTTATTCCTACTGGGCATCACCCTCGAAAGTTCATGAAAGGGCATTTCCTGAGTAATTACTTAAACACAGATCTGTGCGTTGGATGCCTAGTCAAATGTTTGACCACCGTCTAAGTTGGTGTTTAAAGGAAGTTTCTTCTTGCAAACATGCAAAGAGCATTTCTAAGTACTTCAGGCGAACTTACTGTGGAGCAGGGGACTGGGGGAAAGGAAATTAATATGATGTATGGCATTTGTGGATAACCTTATTTGCTTCCAGACTCTGCTCTTGCGGAAAAGAGAGACTAGAGAGCCAACACCCATTATGAGCGTTTGTGACAGAACAGCTTCTTATGACTGTGTTCACTAATGCTAATACCTATACCAACATTGATATTAATACTAAAGCCAATGTTAATTCCAACTTCTATCATCTGTATATGACACTCTGTGCCAAACCCTGACTCTTCTGACAGAAAATTGAATTTCAGGGAGATAAGCAACTTTCTCAACCCAAGGATATAGAGCATTTAGGTGGAAGTTTGGAGGCACAAATCCAACCATGATTGATACAAAAATCTCAGTTCTTAACTAGGACACTGTTCTGCTTCTCGCTGTGCAATGGGGAGAAGATACACACACACAGAGCTAGAGCTGAACTCTTGCAACACACCATTTGTCCTGGAATTTGGCTCATTTAACTCATAAGCTTGCTTATAGCAGTGTCTTTGGGAATACTTATAGAGAAGGTACTAATTATACTGTAAAGTGGTCTTGATGCTCTCTCATCACACATCATTTTTACTCTAAATATTATTGTTATGAGTAACGACAGTAGACCTAGCTTTGACCATTTCTTCTCTTGCTAATTGGCTGTGTAACCTTGGGGAAGTGTTCTCAGCTGTAAAAGGGGGGTGGTTATATCTTTACAGAATATTTGTCAGAATTTTTAAATATATAACTTGTACCTAGTGGAGGCTGGGTGCATAAGTGGGCAGTTGACAAATATTTGTAGATTTTATGCTTTCCTATGTAAGGACAAAAACAGGGAGCTGGAAACTAAGGGATCCTCCAGTAACCCCTTCCTTAAGTTTTCTTAGAAAATTGCAAGTGTTGTAGAAAGAGTATATACCTAGGAATCAGACAGAGCTGAATTCAGACCCAAGCTTTATTATTTACTGATTTTACGACATTAGGCAAGTTGCTTGGCCTCACTGAGCCAGTTCCTTCATCTATAAAATGTATTCTTAAGAAATATATATGCATAAATTTCTTTTATATATATTTTACATACTGTATACGCAATATACAAAAATAGGCCCTCAAAAATACTAGTGCCCACTCCCATCCACTTACCTTCATCAAGCACCTCCTCTCTAATCATGGCTCTGGATAACTTTCAGTTGTTTACAAAATTTTAATTTCCTTAGGAAAATTTTGCCATTATTGAGGATGGTCCAAAGAGTGTGATGAATCAGGGTCAAAGGACAATTTCCATAATAGTTTGAGTATTAATGGCAGTATTTTGGGGAAAAGTGAAGAGTCTCCCCAGGGGGATGTCAAATAAGTTTGTTACTTTCTAACTTATTTGAAAGTAACATATTCTGGCATTTGAAAAAAAAATCAATCCTATAACTCTAACCTTTATGAAATGGAATGCAACAATATCTAAATCAAGTCTGGAGGTCTGTTCCCAACATATTTTATACTTCAGAACATCTCCCAACAGAGGAACACATAATTTTCCTGTTAAAGTGCTCATATTTTCATTTGCCCAGAGCTGTAATGAGTGATTTGTGGTCAAGTTTTTATTTTTATTTTTTTGCCTACAGTGCAGAGTGAAGTTACCAGTTAGGCATCTCAAAAGCCCAGAAATCATTTAAGTCATTCCTTTGGTAGGGAGCTGATAGCTAACTTTCAAACCTGTATTTTTTTTCAGGTTCTTTTTTGTTGTTGTTAATTTGGTGTTTATTGCATATTAAAGATGTATGCATCCCATGACAGTGTAGTAAAGCTAAAATTAAAACAATCACACTGACACTTCCAAAGACATAAAACAGGCCAATATTCTGTGAAGGTTAACCATTTCCCAGGCTTCATGATTGCTGAAAGGTTTTCACAATCATTCTTTGCTCCTTCAATGAAGCACTTTTAAAATCAAGTGATCTCTCTTCATTGTGTCAAAATATTTTCATTAAAAATATCCCATAGCCAAAAATAAAAGTCAAGATAACATAAAGGTAAGTGAGAATCATTTTGGTGAAGCTGACAATATGGTGAAAACATTTCTGCCAGGACAATCCTACCAATGAGATCTTCTATTGACACCAAGGGCCACCCCCACCCCAGAAATTCAACGAAGAAGTTAGTAGACTTTGGACAATATGCAGCATCTTGCTTTGCCTCAGGCTGGCCATCTAGTAAGAAACCTACCTTCTGAGCGGAGAGAGCCTTGGACCAGGAGCCTTGTGGTCCAGATGGAGGCAAGAAGCAACCCCAGACTGAAGAATTTGGCCATTGTGCCAGCACCTTCAGAGCCAGAGAAGTAGGTCAGATGAGCACTGGTAGTATCAAAGGCAGACAATAATCACGAGTGGATGGAGACTTCTGGAAACATGTGGGGCCCCCACTGCTCTGCTTCATAACCGAGACATCCGGATTTCCCTGCTTTCAAGCTTCTGACTTGTCAAGGTCACTAGGGGGAAATGAGTGACGTCCTTGAAAGCCCAGGCTGTACTTTGTGGAAGGCTTTCTGGAAAATTTAGCTAATGCTGACTCAGAAAACACACAAATGAGGAAGCCAGATAGCACAGGGTGAACTGCTGGAGGTTTCCCCAATTCTCATATCCCCTGCCACCACCCATGTCCCCCACCAGCTCAGTTCCTACCTGGTTCATTGTTACTGTCTGTGTAGCTGCTCATTTATATCCTTGTAGGAATGTCTCTGTCTCTAAAGGGGACAGAACATGAATTATGCTTCTTTTCCTCCTACGATCAGTGGGGTTTTTATTTAATTTTTTTAATCCCCCAACTGCATATCCTTGTGATCTGTAGGGAAATGAGGCTAAGACTCATGAAAACAAATGATTATTTAAATACCAAGGACGGAATCCTCATACTCCCTTTCGAGATTTCTTTATCATTTGAAATGTCTACCCCACCATAGGTGATTCCTGCTTCAAAGAAATCAGACACATTGAAGATTCATACAAAACATGACTAGGGTGGCAATTTATAAAATGAGTAATACTTTACAATAGTAATCACCACAGAGGTCCTGTATATAACTTTCTCTTTAATAACTTCTCGTATTCTGGTAGGTGAAAATTCAACTCAGACTTCCCCTTCTTCGTTTGATGAGTATGAGGCTTTTCTGCATGTGTACGAGCAGTCTGAATGCTCTCTTTTCCCAGCTAGGGTTTCAGTGGTTTGTCTTCCATGGTAATTATGGGATTCTGGTTTGAGGGTAATGCCTTGAGCAAAAGGTTATTAGTTTTCTCCAAAAGGAGTGTCATTTTCAGGAACAGTGTATACGGACGTCCCTGGTGGTTCCAGTGTTTAAGATACCACGCTTCCGATGCAGGGGATGAGGGTTGGATCTTTGGTTGGGGAACTAAGACCCCATGTGACTCGAGTGTGGCAAAAAAAGAAGAGGAGTATATGGGTAACTGCTGAAGCCTGGCTTGGAGAATTTTGAGCATTACTTTACTAGCGTGTGAGATGAGGGCAATTGTGCGGGAGTTTGAGCAGTCTTTGGCATTGCC
The DNA here is from genome assembly GCF_016772045.2 of Ovis aries. NCBI lineage: Eukaryota > Metazoa > Chordata > Mammalia > Artiodactyla > Bovidae > Ovis > Ovis aries. The sequence continues at coordinate 41,817,910 of NC_056068.1, read as the reverse complement.
TTTCTTTGGGATTGGAATGAAAACTGACCTTTTCCAGTCCTGTGGCCACTGCTGAGTTTTCCAAATTTGCTGGCATATTGAGTGCAGCACTTTCACAGCATCATCTTCCAGGATTTGAAATAGCTCAACTGGAATTCCATCACCTCCACTAGGTCTGTTCAGAGTGATGCTTTCTAAGGCCCACTTGACTTCCAATTCCAGGATGTCTGGCTCTAGATTAGTGATCACACCATCATGATTATCTGGGTCGTGAAGCTCTTTTTTGTACAGTTATTCTGTGTATTCTTGCCACCTCTTCTTAATATCTTCTGCTTCTGTTAGGTCCATACCATTTCTGTCCTTTATCAAGCCCATCTTTGCATGAAATGTTCCCTTGGTATCTCTGATTTTCTCGAAGAGATCTCTAGTCTTTCCCATTCTGTTGTTTTTCTCTATTTCTTTGCACTGATCACTGAGGAAGACTTTCTTATCTCTCCTTGCTGTTCTTTGTAACTCTGCATTCAGATGCTTAGAACTGTGAACTTCCAGATGTTCAAGCTGGTTTTAGAAAAGGCAGAGGAACTAGAGATCAAATTGCCAACATCCCCCGGATCACCGAAAAAGCAAGAGAGTTCCAGAAAAACATCTATTTCTGCTTTATTGACTATACCAAAGCTTTTGACTGTGTGGATCACAATAAACTGTGGAAAATTCTGAAAGAGATGGGAATACCAGACCACCTGACCTGCCTCTTGAGAAACCTATATGCAGATCAGGAAGCAACAGTTAGAACTGGACATGGAACAACAGACTGGTTCCAAATAGGAAAGGAGTACGTCAAGGCTGTATATTGTCACCCTGCTTATTTAACTTCTGTGCAGAGTACATCATGAGAAATGCTGGACTGGAAGAAACACAAGCTGGAATCAAGATTGCCAGGAGGAATATCAATAACCTCAGATATGCAGATGACACCACCTTTATGGCAGAAAGTGAAGAGGAACTAAAGAGCTTCTTGATGAAAGTGAAAGAGGAGAGTGAAAAAGTTGGCTTAAAGCTGAACATTCATAAAATGAAGATCATGGCATCTGGTCCCATCACTTCATGGGAAATAGAAGGGGAAACAGTGGAAACAGCGTCAGACTTTATTTTGGGGGGCTCCAAAATCACTGCAGATGGTGATTGCAACCATGAAACTAAAAGACGCTTACTCCTTGGAAGAAAAGTTATGACCAATCTAGATAGTATATTCAAAAGCAGAGATATTACTTTGCCAACAAAAGTCCGTCTAGTCAAGGCTATGGTTTTTCCTGTGGTCATGTATGGATATGAGAGTTGGACTGTGAAGAAGGCTGAGCACCGAAGAATTGATGCTTTTGAACTGTGGTGTTGGAGAAGACTCTTGAGAGTCCCTTGGACTGCAAGGAGATCCAACCAGTCCATTCTAAAGAAGATCAGTCCTGGGTGTTCTTTGGAAGGACTGATGTTGAAGCTGAAACTCCAATACTTTGGCCACCTCATGCAAAGAGCTGACTCATTGGAAAAGACCCTGATGCTGGGAGGGATTGGGGGTAGGAGGAGAAGGGACAACGGAGGATGAGATGGCTGGATGGCATCACTGACTCGATGGACATGAGTTTGAGTGAACACTGGGAGTTGGTGATGGACAGGGAGGCCTGGCATGCTATGATTCATGGGGTCACAAACAGTGGGACACGACTGAGTGACTGAACTGAACTGACATGGGTAACTAGTTCTTTCCTCTACAAATGGTATTGGTCATGAAGTTAGATATTGGTGTGGAAGATACCAATATGAAAGGAGAATCTGCTCTGCACAGGCATAGAGCACTTCTACATAAATAGGGTTTGTTTGTGCTCACTCAGTCATGTTGGACTCTTTGCAGCCCCATGGACTGTAGCCTGCCAGGTTCTTCTGTGCATGGAATTTTCCAGGCAAGAATATTGGGGTGGGTTGCCATGCCTCCTCCAGGGCATCTTCCTGACCCAGGGATCCAACCAGTATCTCTTACATCTCCTGCATTGGCTGGTGGATTCTTTACCACTAGCACCACCTGAGAAGCCCAGAGACCAGGGGACTTACCTTAATACACCTTAAATAGCTGTAGTTTAGACCTCATTACTCGGGTGAGCACAAGACCTACGCTACAGGGACCTCAGAAACAAAATGACTCTATCACCATGGAGCCAGGGAGACAGGAAAACAGGAATTGTGTCCTCTTCATCATTATCCTTAAAGCTAGCATCACACCTGAAAGAGAGTTAGCCTTCAAGCACCTGATAAAGTATTACAAAGAAGAAGGAAGGGAGGAAGACAGGAAAGGAAAAGAGAATTAGGAAAGGATCTCCCCATTCAAGGTCAACTGCACTATGCAAAATAACAGGAGTGATGTCTCACATTCAAAGTTCCGGGGAGTGAGGTGTAGGGGAGGTGCTTTAGACATTCTGTCAACCATAGTTCCCTACCTTCATTTAGATCCTGATTCTGCTTCCTAGGCGAAAGGCCCACGTCCCATGTCCACTGTTCTCTGTAGCTCTTCATTGGATAGAATCTTCCTTGGCCACATTTGTAGTGGGAATTGCAAATTCCTCCAAGGCTTCTTGTGGGTAGCACAGCTTGTACCGTCTGCTTTCTGCTGATGTAAGCTTAGGATGCCAAAAGTTGTTTTCTAACTTAACAATTGAAGGACTTTTTAGTCGTGGCTCGTATCTCTTTGTAAATACTACTCCTTCCCAAACTTAGGATTCTGGTCTATTTGCTTCCGTTTGATTTCATGTGCCAGTAATCATACCCCAAATCCTTTCCCAGTCACAATTCTCAAATGTTTCTTTTTTTTTTTTTTTTATCTCAGCCCCATGCCCCTCTCTAATTTAGTGGTGGCTATTGAAGTTCATTTGAAAGCACAGATGGAAGGACCATATTCTGACTCTGACCTTTACCGTAGGGCTGGTCTGATCTGAATTCAACTGAAAAGTTCTACTTGTTCTTTTTCACTCAAAGCTCTTTTCAGTCTAATTGGGTTTTAGAAGCAGTCAGGGTGTCTAAGTCTTCAGTTTAGGAACTCTGTATCTTTTTCCCTTTCTGTTTCAATTTATCCACTTCTTTCCCAAGTACTTCTTTTTCTTGCAATCTCTCTCAAAAGTTAGCCAAAAAGGGTTCACATACTTCAATACTCTGATTCTTTTCAGCCACTTCTCCTAGAGCTATAGCTTGCCCATGGACTGTCTTTTAAGTTATCATGGGTAAGCCTTTACCTATTATTTTTGTTCTATTCACAGCACAGGTCACCATATTTCCAGTCCCTGATATCAGTGTTCTGGTTTCCTGCCACTTGACTGCTAAGTCAGTGTCTCCTATGTTGAAAATTTGTTCTTGAAGTTCCCTATTTCTGCTTCTGTATGTGTTAGTCAGGGTAGGCTAACTGCTATAACAAACATTCCTGAATTTCTGTGGCTTAATATGCTAAACTCTTATTTCTTGCTTATGTCAGTTGAATTCTGTGAGCGCCCATAAGAAGACTCAGCTTCTACTTAGTGGGGCTGGCAACTTCTTGGACCTCAGGTTCTAAACTGAATGCCCTGAATCTGGCAGGCAGAAAGGGGACTGCAGGGAATGCAAGGTACTAGGCAGGAGAGTCTGTTTAGGAAACTGGATCTGGAAGGTTCACATTGGCCTGCCCCTCGCTGCAAGAAAAGATGAAAAAAGATTGTCTAACCGTAGAAATCAGATTGGTGAAAACGTAGCAGTCTCTATCACAGAAAAATGTATCAAAAAAACCAACACATAGACCAGGAAGATATGGGAAACTAGGGTCAGGAATGAGGATGAGAAGCAGAGGAATTGATTGAGGCCCCTGGAAGGGATCTGGTGACCCAAGGACTGGGGACCTGGGAGGCACTGTCGCCCAAGGTAGATTCTAGTTCAGGGTTGGGCAAGGTTCTGACTCAGCTCCACAAAATGAGGAGGCATTCGGCTGCTGCCAAAGGTTTGGAAATGTGCTTTTATTTTCAAACTCAGGTACGTGACACTCTATAGTTCAATGCTAGCACACCTGTGTGAGGTTTAACAACATTAGGAACTGCCAGCCAGTGATACATAAACCCCGCGTCTCCCTCTCCTCTTACTCCGCCAGGCTGTACGCGGGAGTGACACAGAAAGTGAAGGTCCTTTAGGAGGGGACATCGCGGCACCAACAACAGAGTCCTAGGGCCAAGCAGAAATGTCAGACCCCAGAGGCATGGTGAAGGAAGGGAGCTTTATTTCTGATCAATATCACTCACTGTTGGACATACAGGGCCTGTTTCTCTCCATTTCACTGCTGCTTTGGCAACAGTTCCAATTGCATTAGGTCCATCTTTGCTTTTAAGAAATACCGAGGAGTCCTGCTTCAGGAATGCCCTTGGTAATGTGATTACTCGTTTGCTCCTTCTGGTCACTTCTTGTCCTTGACCTCCCTTACTCATAAAGTCGTCTGGCTGAGGGCCTGATCTGGAAGCATTCTTGCAGGCCTTTCTATGAAGCAGCTGGGGGCTCAAGAGCTCACTGCAGCTCCTCTCCTGGCCTTTGTCTCAACTGGAAACAAAGGTGGGAACCCTGTGGCCAAGCGGGCAATGGGTCAGCTTGGCCCAGTCCTTCTTCAAGGCAGGCTGAGACTGGCCAGCCCAGAGTCCTGCGGCACAGCCACACTCTCCAGAGCTCTGTTTACACCCTGCCTTTGGCTCTGAGGGCCTAAAGCTCCTTCGTGTGTCTGCTCCCCCTTGAAGAGGTAGGGCAGATCATCCATCCGTGAATCCAATGTCTGTCTGCCTTGATCTGCGCCTCTTTACCTTAATGGCACATCCTTGGTCAACCCTGGCTTGGACTTCTCTTGCAGTAGTTTTCTTGCCACTGAAAAGGGTGCCACCTTCCCCGCTCCAAAAAAAAAAAAAAAAAAATCAAGCTGTTTTACCAGGGGTCCTGATCTAAGTCGGTCTTTCTGAAAGAAGTGATTGCTTCAAGCCCAACCCTTTAGTTTGGAAATGATGTTGTTAGGTCACAGAGTAGATTGAAAAAATAATAGAATAAGTTGAGGCTAATAAAGATGTGATTTCTCTCACTCACCATTTGAGATGGTGGTGGTGAGGATGCTGGTGCTGGGAAGTATGCAAAACGTCAGCTGTTCCCAGACTGCTCTCCACCACCTTGCACACTCATTCTTCTGACCAACATTAAATGACACCCTCCCAAGCATCAGCCACCATGCTAGGCACTTACCCAGAGAATGGGTAAGACATGGTTCTTGTCTTTGAGGAAAAACGCTTGGAAAGACAGACACATAAATAAGTTATTAATATTATGATACACTATAGTAGTAATGTTCATTAGTAGTAGTAATGAAAATGTTTTAAAAGTGCTGGAAAGTACAGAGAAGGGTATGACCTATTAATGTGGTCTGGTGTGGAGTTGGAGGGAGGCCACTAAAGCTGCATGGAGCGGGTGATTTTTGCACTTGGTCCTGAAGAGTGACTGGAAGGAAAGAGGATTGCAGCAGAAGAAAAATGAGCGTGAGAAAGCAGTCTGGTTTGGGAACCAGAAATGACTTGGAGTAGCTGAAGGGCTACCTGGAGGTGTGGGGCTGAAACAGAACATGTCTAGATAGAAGACCTTTGGAAAAGGCAATTTAGCGGAGGGTTAAGAGCATAGCCTCTGGGACCAGCCTGGCTGGGTTTACCTTCCAACCCCATGGGTATCCTTGGCAAGTTACTTGTGTTTTTGTGCTTCAGTTTCCTTATGTGAAAATGGGCAGAGTCATAGCTTTTTCCTTTTTCTTGAGGACACAGTAAATGAATCCTTATATAATACCAGTGTTTGGCTCATAGTAAGTTCTACATAGGGTCAGCAACAAAAGCAAAGAAACCACCATAAACGCCACACAGAAACCAGCACTCCCCAGATCTGATGTGGTAAGAAGGCAGGCAGTGGCTATCCAGGGGGAGCAAGAAGTCAAGCTGCAGGTGGGATTTGCTGTTTTCTGCTAAATAATGGGAAAGCTCCAAGACCTTCACTTGCATTGGGAATCCCACCAAAACTGGAGCCTTGTGGAAGAGATGCACGCTTGCACGTGGGCACAGCGAAGTTGAAGCACACCCTGTTTCCTCCTTTCCCAGAGAGAGCAAAGTGGGGGTAGACCATGCCGTAAGCATGCACGTGCGCTCAGCTGTGTCTGACTCTCTGTGACCCCATGGAGTATAGCCTGCAGGCTCCTCTGTCCATGGGATTTTCCAGGCAAGAATACTGGAGTGGGTTGCCATTTCCTCCTCCAGGGGGTCTTCCCAACCCAGGGATTGAACCTGTGTCTCCTGCATCGGCAGGTGGATTCTTTACCACTGAGTCACCTGGGAAGCCCCCACCATGCTGTATAGCAGCTTAGAATTAACACTGGAAATGGAGACCAGCAAGTTCACCACGCAAGTCATGAGTTTTCAGTGTTTCTCAAACATCGTAAATCCATGTGGAGAGCTCACTGAATAGGTAAGTGCCTGGTGACTGCCCCACACGTGAAAATCTGTGGGTTGGCTTTATGCCCAACACACACCCAGAGCACACAGTTGGAGAACAGTTGACTTCATGCACGTGTGTGCTTTGTGTGTGTGGATCTCTGTGTGTGTATGTGTCTGTGTGTGTGTGTTGCATGTGTACAGAGGCATATGTATTAATTTACATCTTCCCATTTCATTTCAAGCACTGAGCTAAAATCAGCCTAAATATTTTTCTGAGAAACCTTTCCATCTTCTGTAAAGAGCAACTGTGATTGCAATGAGGAGGCAGCGAGGCTGAAGGAGAGTCAGTAAGAATGAGATGTGAAATGGGAAGATACTCATGTTGCTATTCCAAATTCCAGGTCTGATCCTCAGGGCAGAGTTAGCCCTTAGGCACAGTCGTGCCTGATTTCCGATCAGTTGTAGAGAGGAAAACCAGGGAGAGTGGGCTTTTCATGTTTGCCTGTGAGGAAGGTATTTTGTTTCTCCCCAGCCATCCGAACTGGCGCGGCCGCATTCCCTTCTTCTCTTCAAGTCCCCTGGTGATGGCTACTTCTTTGTCCACTGATGCTTTTTGTCGATCCTCCAGGAACATCAGCTACTGTGTGTGAATAGCTCCCGCAGGGGTGCCGAGTGTGAAGGAACCCCTGCTTGCTCCCCTGATGGCAGCAGTGGCATGCCCACGCCCAGGCCTGACGCATCTCGCTTGAGGAAAGGGCGACAGGCTGTGTGCTGGAGCAGGGCACGGCCTGAGTGTTGGGTTTTCTACTGCTCTGTAGGCTGCTCATGCTGGAGTCCCGAGCTCCACCAGGAGTCCCGCTGGGCTGCCGAGCATGTGGATTTCCCAAGGGACCCATCGGCCTGCTCTACGCAAGAGCTGTGGGAACCGTAGAGCCCCAGCACGACAGTCAAGACCAGCATCGCCGCGGCCATCATCCAGATGACTTGCCAATGCTGACACAGTTTGGGATACATGACTTGTAAGAAACGAACCAGTTCTTCAAGTTTGCTGTCAAATGAAAAAAACAGGTGGCGGGTTTAGTATATTGGACACATATAAGATGCCCCGACCCATACTTCTGTCTGGAATACTTTCCAAGTTGTCTTGAGCCGTGGTTCTCAAACTTACCCGTGCAGAATTGCTTAGCAGTAATTATTCAAAATACCCCAGGACTACAGACTAAGAATCTTCAAAGCTACGGTCTAAGAGTCCACTGTTTAAACATTTCCCCAGGTGATTCTGATGCTAACCGTCCACATGCCCTCATCCATTCATGAGATGGCCATTGACATCTGAGCTCCCCCAGGGCCCGAGATCCAGGCTGGCTGACCCAGACTCCCATGCATCCATGCGGGCCCAGCATCTTTTCTGTACTTGGTGTCACAACCTGTCCCCTGCCTCCATGTTCAGAGGCATAATTTGTTGTGCTCAGTTCCACATGTGACCATGTCCAGAGTGGAAGGACTGTGACGAACTCCTAGAAGACTCCTGACGTTGAATAATAAACGACACAGAACCAGGAACCTCAAGAGCTCACTTCAGACCATCCCAGGGGCTTCCAGAGAACTCCTAGCTCTGGCAACCTCAGGGTGACTTATTCAAGTATTTTCTCAGTCCTAGTAATCCTCCTTCCCAGTAAAATAGAGAGCCAACAGAATTTGCTGTATGGCGCAGGAGACTCAAATGGGGACTCTGTATCAACCTAGAGGAGTGGGATGGGGAGATGAGAGGGGATACATGTATACCTATGGCTGATTCATGTTGAGGTTTGACAGAAAACAACAAAATTCTACAAAGAAATTATCCTTCAATTAAAAAAATATATATATAAATTTAAAATAAATCTTCCTTCCCAAATATCTCTTCCTCCACTTTCTCTGGTCTCTCCACACTTTTCTCTCTTCTCTCCTTGCCATTCATCCCCTCACCTCTGCTTCTTGCCTGTGTCCCCCCACCCTGCACCCTTGGCTTCCCAGGTAGCTCAGACGGTAAAGCATCTGCCTGCAGTGCGGGAGACCCGGGTTCAATCCCTGGGTTGGGAAGCTCCCCTGGAGAAGGAAATGTCAACCCACTCCAGTACTCTTGCCTGGAAAATTCCATGGACGGAGGAGCCTGGTAGGCTACAGTCCATTGGGTTGGAAAGAGTTGGACACGACTGAGTGATTGAATTGAAAAGACATTTGGTCAGATGGTCCACTTGGCAGAGTCCCTTCTTAAAGCTCTCTGGAGAAGCCCCGGACGCATTCATTAAGCTAGAATTTCTTCCCACCTCCCCTTTCTTCCCCCCACCCTACCTTTTCCTTCTTCTTTTCCTGACTGCCTTTCAACTTTTCCACTCTTTTTGTGGCACAGTTAAAAGATGATTGAATGGCATCACTGACTCGATGGACCTGAGTTTAAGCAAGCCCTGGGAGTTGGTGATGGACAGGGAAATCTGGCGTGCTGCAGTCTATGGGGTCGCAAAGAGTTGGACATGACTGAGTGACTGTACTGAAAAGACATTTGGTCAGATGGCCCACTTGGAAGAGTCCATTCTTAAAGCTCTCTGGAGAAGCCCGGACACGTTCATTAAGCTGGAATTTCTTCCTGTTTCTAATCCCAGATTGATTGATTGATCGATTGATCTAAAACTGAGAATACTGAACATCACCAAATGGAGGAGGTGAGAAGTGGCAGGAGGGCCTTCTCCAGATCCTGAGGCTCACATAGACCCTCACATAGCAAGTGGCCTTGCTGAGAAGTAGACAGTTCTAGACGTCTTACAATGGGTAAGAAGATTAAACAAATACCCTCTGTACAAAGGGATTAGATGCTCAGAGTATCTGTCTTGGATGTTAAAGCATTGGTTGATTTCTTTTCCACATGGGAAACCACTGATAATTGTTTCAGAAGCAGTTAAGCAAAGCAAAACAGTGAGCACATGAGCCAAGGTGGAAAATTATTGGCTACTTTCATAACTGTAGGGGGAGAGAGAATTTGGAAATGGAAGCTTGTTTTCTTTTGGCACCATTTTGATTCTTTAACTTCTATTTAGATACAGTTAGATGCTATGGCACAGTCTTTCTTTTGGGCTGTATTTTTCTGGGCCCCAGAACAAGCTGCTGGAGCTGGAAGAATCCCACTCTCACTCCATCCTTTAGAGGGGTTGGGAAGGAGGAGGGTAAGATAGGCTTTGTGACCCTCAGCTGGTTACCCATTTAAAGTCTATAAAAATGGTTAGAAATAGAATTATTGATTAGAAATAGAATTCCTTCGGAAATCAATTTTTGGTTGTTCTGAGTTCTGCCTACTCCTCCACTGGGAGGAGTGAGGTTGCTCCCCGTCACCTAGGCCAGGAGATGCTCAGTACCTTGCCATTTGGGCACATGGTGAGTGGGCTGATGTGCGACCCCCACCTGAGGGATCTGAAGAATGAGAAGCTTGCGGAACTGCTTGATGCCATCAGAACATGGGGCCATGAGACCGAGAACCGTCCTCCCACCACTAGTGGGCCAGAGATGCGTATTTCACTTTGACTGGGCATAGGCAGGAGAGGGAGAGCTGGCGCAGGGTGGCATAGACCTGGAAACGCTGCCCAGAAGCTGAGCACAGAGGTACACTTCCAGCTGCCCAAGGACTGAGAGAGAGATTGTAAGCAGCTAGCCAGAAGAGCTGCATTTGACCTCACAAAGGGAATTGCAGTTGAGAGATCCTCAGTAATGGTGTGGGTGTGTGTGGGGGGTGGGGAGGGTGGTGTGGGATTCTCTGAAGGTTCCATACAACACCACACTGAACAAAACCAGAGAGTCAGGGGACTTCCCTTGTCCAGTGGCTAAGATCCTGAGCTCCCGATGCAGGGGGCCCGGGTTCAATTGCTGGTCCAGGAAACAGATCCCACATGCCACAATTAAGACCTGGCACAACCAAATAAATTAGTAAAAATAAATTTTAAAAAATCAGCCTTAAATCCCTGCTAAGGCCTGGAGCCCGCTCACAAGAAGACCAGCGAGTTAATACCTTTCCTACCCTTAATCTCTGTCCCCTTTCCCAGCCCTGGAGAGGTCAGGTGCTGCATTAACTAAGCTCAGTGGAGGGCATGAGTGACAGAGAGCAAGAAGTAGTCAACTCTGTCCCCACTATCGGCTTCCTTCCTGAGGCAGAGCCAAGCTGACTGGAGGCAGGAAAGGATGGGTAGAAAGTTGAACTTTTTAAGTTCGGGATTTTGACTATTTCAGGGATCTAGCCATTTACACGGAGAAGGCACTGGCACCACACTCCAGTACTCTTGCCTGGAAACTCCCATGGACAGAGGAGCCTGGTGGGCTGCAGTCTGTGGGGTTGCTAAGAGTAGGACACAACTGAGCAACTTCGCTTTCACTTTAAACTTTGATGCATTGGAGGAGAAAATGGCAACCCACTCCAGTGTTCTTGTCTGGAGAATCCCAGGGGTGGAGGAGCCTGATGGGCTGCTGTCTATGGGGTCACACAGAGTCGGACACGACTGAAGCGACTTAGCAGCAGCAGCAGCAGCAGCCATTTACATGACTGAAATGAGGTTATCCTTGGGACTTAAAATTGACCAGAAGACTTCTATTTTCTGAGAGTTATTGGAAAAGTAAAGGAGTCTGCCTAATATCATCTTAACCCCATGGAGCAGTTCTGAAGACACACTGGGAGCCAAGACAATAGTTTTCTGTCCCATCTTATGAGTCTCATTCAGTGCATTACGTAAATGTCAGAAGAGCTATGTTCTCTCTTTTAATATAGTTAAGATCTTGGGTTGATTCACCCAATAAGTTCATTGAAGCTGATCCTCCAGAAAGTAATATTGAGAACAGATTATATTATTATAATAGAGGAGAGATTCAGTGTTTGAGGTTGAATGTCTTCAATAAAGGGTTGGCTGCTGGGGTGATCCTAGTGTTTTTCAAATGCGCTAAATAGGACATGGAACTTTTCACAACTTCAGACCTTGCTTGTTAGTGAGATGCCAAAATTTCATGGTGGGAATTGTGGTTGAGTAGAGGTGCCTGCAGGCAACTGTGTGTGTTAGGGACTTGGGGATGAATGGATTGTCTGGCATTCAAGACAATGGCTCTTGGGATTGGTCTGGGTTGGGTGACGGGTGAGGAAGGGATCCTGTGACTGTGAGTGGGCAGTTTCTCTGAGAACAGTGTCAGTCGTTATGGAGAAGATGATGCCACACTGCTGAGCCTGAACAAGTGAAGCTGTACCATGTGCTAAGGACCCTTCTGAGGGTGTGCTGATGCCTGGTATCCATCCCCTGAGGTCCAGGCATGTTCTTAAGATCAGAAAGTGAATCTAGAGGGAGCAGGGATTGGGAGAGAGAACAAGGCCTTTCAGGATCAGTAGGACCGAGAACACTCTTGGACAATGGATGTGAAGGGCAACCATTGCCACGCACTGCTGACCAAGAGCTGGACAGACGGAGAGCTGGGCACAGCCTCTCTTCTGCTGGGATTCCATGAATTAGGAGGGAGCTGCCAATGGCCCAAGATCAAACCAGCTAGATAAGGATTCTAGCCCTGTACTTTGTAAACCAGTGTGTTTATATTCCATGTACTCTCTGTGTTCTGTTCCTTTTGTTCTTTCCTGGTGTTTGGAAGGGTTAGAAGTCCCAGCCTGTCTTTTTTTTGAAGGGAGCCAAAGAAAGGGCTGTTGTCAGGCCTGGGCTTGACTGCGTTAAAGGAGAGGAGATAGAGTGGTGGCCCACAAAATGAGAGCAGAGGACCCCCAGGAGAGCCAGAAGACCGAGAAAGACAGGACCCAGTCGCTCAGGGCAGGGACTGTGCTTTGATTGTGAACACTGGGCTTCTCTCCCTAGCAGAGGTAGTGCATCCTAGCACACATTTGTTTCCAACTGTGAAACACTTTCTCTTCCCATGAACACTGGACTTGACTCATGCAGGCTAACGCCTCTTACTCTGGTTGAATCTGCCAACTGGGCTCTGCTGCTTGTTCTTATGTGCTTTGAAGCATATCCATCTCACTTCGAATCTGCATTTTATTACATGATTCATTGCATGCATATGGTTTCCAGAGTCTGCTAGCAATGAGGCATAGACAACATACCCCATCCCAAATGAAGCAGCTGATTAGATTAATTGATCATTTTTGACTAAAGTCATTCTGGACTAAAGGTAGCCTGGGAGTCTAAAAGCAGTAATTTTGGTGAAGTGTTCCAAGTTAGCTGTAACTACATTTTAAAAATCCAAAACTCAAGACTTCTAGTTTAAATGTGCTAATAGAGATAATAGGGCTGGATATACAAAATTGGGGCCCTCTGTTAAAATCCAGGATGTCAATTTGTCACTAGATCCATAGGGCACAGGTAGGGCAAAATGCCGGATCTATATTACCTTTATCTGCATGTTACATAGGTTTTTCAGGATTTTGTGGAAAATGCACTTAAAATATGAAGTATATTTAAAAAGAAAAATCTGAGTATTTCCAGTCCAAAGTAAAAACAATGTCCAGACGACCAAATTTGTTTGGTCACCATGGAAGGAACCTTTTGGAGACTCATGTTTGCCACAAAGTTGAGTTGTCCCCTATCTCCACGTGTTCCTCCACCCTCATCCTCCTCTAGGGCTTCAGGCCAACTCCCTTGACCTTGGATCTCTCATGGGGATGGCTGGGCAGTGAGTTAACTGTGGTCCCTTGCATTTTCCCAGCTCTTAGGAACTCCTGACCCCACCCTTGGCCATCACTGACCCCTAAACCCTTGCAAACAGCCCCTTGTTAACTACTTGGACTCTTGGGGATTCCCTCTGCTTCCTCCTCCGACATGAGTTCCCTCTTGGTTTCTGTTGGCTGCTCACTTGGGCCCTGGACGCCTTGGACTGGCCCCTCCAGGGATGCTGTGCAGTGAAAGAGACTGAGGCCCATGTTAGCAACTGTGAGGGCTACAACCTGCTTCTCCGCTCCTTCTCCTCTTCCTCAGTTTCTGCCACCTCTTCCGGCTCCTCCGGGCTCTCACTCTTCTGTTCTTCTTCCTCCTCCTTCAGGTCTTGAAGCTCCTTGGTTTTCTTTAGACCTTCCTGGTATCTGGAAGGCAACAATGAACAACTGAGTCTGGAAAGGCCAGCAGATGCAGAGCATCCTTCCCCAAGTTGCTAGAGGAGGGGCTCTGAGCACTTGCTGGGATTCTGCACTCACTTCCTGTGGCTCCACACAATAGGGAAAAGCCACCACATCCCACGGCGGCTCATATCAGGACGATTTCCCTTCACCCCCAGTCATCCTTCCTGTTTATGTGAAAGTGTGACAAAACAGATGGGGAAAAAAATGTGGGTGCAGTCTCCTGGCTAGATTCTTCTCCAACAAACCATTTGGGAGGGCTAAGGACTGCGTCTGCTCTCTGTGTGGCCTTGGAGCCTCGGCCACTCCCCTGTGAGAAGGAGGGGCTGGCACCCATTGCACAGGTGATGGAACATTTTGAGAAAGTGACAAGAGTATAGCTTGGCCTAGGGAAGGTGGGGCTCATACACAGGCTTGTTGGGAAGCTTTGTGGAAGTGAAATGCACACAAGTTCTCTGTAAATGGTCGCAAAGCCAATGGAAGCATTCACTCCCCTCCATTCTAAGTACAGAGGACAGGCATGGGTGAAAAGACAGGCTTTTCAAGAGAAATCTTCTGACTTCCTTCTCCCTGGATTGATATTACCCTGAGCATACTTTTTGCTCGTCTAACAACCGAGTGTTTAAGGCCAGCACAGTTGGGCCGGGGCAAACCCCGCTATGGTTGTAGGTACCACCACACCAAAGCCCATAGGTTCCATGTCAGAGAGAGGCTGCAGCTCCCTCAGGGGCTACAGGGCAAGAAGCCCAGGATGCAGTGCCTGGTCAGAGGTAATTCTTTACCTGGCTGGGCAGGGGCCCTGCTCAGTATTCTGCCCCATCAGTGACTGACAACAGGCCAAAGGTGCTACTGAAGCTCAACTGGAGAAGGGAGTGGCTAGAAGTTGAGGGGACTCCTGCGGCAAGAAGAAGGGATGACTGAAGCAGTTTTGGGAAGTGGGGCTGCAGCTGCTCCAGAACACTGCTGGCAGCGGCGTGACTGCTCTGGGCATGTGTCAGGAAGCCTCAGGCACCACCAAGAGGAACCCACCCAGGGCCTTTGACTTCCAGATCATTCTGGTGGCTTTATGCCTAAAAAGAGGGCAGTCTGGTTATTATCTAACCACACCCTTCTGCCCCATTTCCTCCTGTCTTTCCTGTGGAACAGTACTGCTCTTTCCTATGTAATTCCTTACTCAGGCAAGGAGGTCCTGGGGCCAAGAGTTGCTTCCCTAAATCCTTTAAGAAACAGGAAAGGTCTGTGGGAAGGTATCTTGTGAGACATACCAGGTGACCTCAGGGCTGCTGACAGCTGACTCACCCCTTGTTGTAAGCTTCTTCCTCCATCCTGGCCTTAGCATCCTGGCTGATCCCCTCCAGGCAGCTTGGAGTCAGCACAGAAGCAGAGGCTTCACAATCTGGGTCCCCATTTGTCTTTCCACTAGTGAGAAGACAAGTACAGGACATCCTTTCAGGGACAGATAGGGCATCTGAAAACCAAACCATGTCTTTGGCCTGTTCCTGCACAGAAGTGAGGAAGCTCATTCTGGTTGAATCTATTTCAATCTTTCTATCTTGAGATAAGATTCTTTTTTTTTTTTTTACAGGCTCTGGTCCATGAATCCTCCCTAGACCACCCCCAAACATCCAGTACTGTACCAGTTCCCCTTTTCCCTCCTGCTCTCAAACCCACTTTCGTTCTTATTCCAGGAGATGCTGTGAGTAGACAGACAGCTATTGGGAGCTCCAGGGCACTAAGAGGAAGGAGATGGGGGTGGACCAAATGTTCAGAGTCATCCCATCCCTGTGGTCCATCTTCTGCTTCATTCATTTAAATATCTACCCAGGATTAAGTCACAGGCACCTTGTAATGTGCTGGGGAGACATTAGGAAACAAAAGAAAAGTCTTAGCCAACATGGAGCACAGCAGGAGAAAATGCCCAAAAAAGTCAAGGAAAAATATTAAATTAATTACAAATTGTGATGACTTTTATGAGAGAAATAAACTCTGTGCAATGACAGAAAATAACAAGGGAAGAATCTGCTTAGATTGAATGGCTACAAAAGACCTCTTGGAAATGGAATAACAGACCTGAAAGATGAGAAGCCAGCCACATCTATGGCAGAGGGAAGATCATCCCAGGTAGAGGATTCAGATGTGTGAAGACCTTGAGGTACAAAAGACGTGAAGTTTGAGGGACTGAAGAGAGGCAATGAAGTAAGAGTTAACTTCTGGATAAGATGTATCTTTGATGCCTGCAAGGTTATCCAGCTGGAGATGCCAAGTTGGCAGTTGCATGTACCGTAGTGCGTAAGAGGAGAACTCTAGACTGGAGACATTCAGGAGGAAGCTGGGGTTTAATGCCAGAGGAGTGGGAAAGAATGTCTGGGGACAAGTGTGAGGGAAGATGAGAAGATGACCCAGGACCGAGCCACGTGCATGTCCACCCTTAGCTCAGGTGGAGAAGGAGGAGCCTGCGGAGGAGCTGAGAAGTAGCAGGCAGAGAGGTGAGAGGAGAACCAGAGAGTGAGGAGTCCTGGGAGCTGAGAAAATGTAAGCAGCTCTTTGTGGGAAACCTCCTTCAGAAGGAAGCCCCTTCCTTGCCACTTTAGCAAAGCTATATTGAAACTAACCATTCATTCATGCCATACAGCATATAGGATCTTAGTTCCTTGACCAGGAATCAACCTACTTCACTCCACCCCACCCCACCCCATCCCACCCTGTGTTGGAAGCTCAGAGTCTTAACTACTGGTCTGCCAAGAAAGTCCCTGTAACTAATTTTTAAACCAGGCACCACCATGCTCTACTTATCTCTGGCGCAAGCACAACTTGCCTAACTTTCTGGTTCCTCCTATAGATCAAAAAGGTAGAAATGAAGAATAAGTTAACA
The DNA here is from genome assembly GCF_016772045.2 of Ovis aries. Classification (NCBI taxonomy): domain Eukaryota; kingdom Metazoa; phylum Chordata; class Mammalia; order Artiodactyla; family Bovidae; genus Ovis; species Ovis aries. The sequence goes on along the minus strand of NC_056068.1, from coordinate 41,801,439 downwards.
GATGACCAGGTCTATTCCCTAGCTCCCCATTCAGTCATCTCCCAGACAAACCATGTGACCAAACTGTGTGAACAATATAACATCTAGAGTCAATGAGACTACACGCAGTGGGGGGACAGTGACAACTCTGACCTGCATCCCATTGATTAACTGAGATGACTTCCCTCCTTCTGCTTAAAGGTTTCCTGGCCATGCAGGATCTTTGGAGGTGGTTTTGGGGGACAGTGAGTCCACCATCTTCACAGACTACCAGCATTCCAATTAAAGGAATTTTCCTTTCTACCACTTTATTGATTTTATAAGCAGCGAGCAATAGGACCCTCTGCCCCTGCCTGCCCCGAACATGGAAAGCGTGTCAAGGAGGGAGCATTGTCTCACATACGCACAAACTTCTGAGAATCTGACTCAGATGTGTATAGGAGAAGTGACTCTTGGACTGGATACCGTGGAGGTCAAGAAGAGCTCTGGTGACACGGCCGGAGCCAAAGACAGATTGGAAAGGGCTGAGTGAAGACTGGGAGGTGAGAAAGGTGAAGACATAGACACAGGAAACTGACAAGGACAGGGAGTGGGGGAATGTGCAGCTGAAGCAGTGGGTCAAAGGACAGAAGCACACGTTAATGTGCATAGAATGGTTCAGTGGCGGGGATGAGAGGAAAGGGAGGACCGAAGAAATACACCCTTTGAAAAGGAAAGTAGGGGCAGACCTTAGAAAGGTAGAGAAACTTCTCCTTAGTCATAACAAAGGCAGGAAGGCGATGGAGATGGGGGGCTGGGAATCTGGCAAAGGAAGATGAGAGGAATCTTCTCATCCAAGAGCTTAAATTTTCTTTATAAAATGGAAAAACAAGGTCATCTACTAAAAGTGAGAAGTAGGGAGGCTAGGCAATCTTGAGGAGGGAAGAGGAGGCGTACGCATCATGAGGTGGAGGTAAGGGGGCCAAACGTGCTAGATTAAAGCAGGATAGCTGATGGTGCCAGGAGTCCATTTGAGGTATGAAATCACGAGTTGAAAGGAAATAGCCTGATGGCCGTGCCTTCCCTATGTATCCTGCAGCTCACCTAGGGGCCTGGAATTCCAATGAGAGTCTTGTCATGGAGGAGACCACAAACAAGGCAGACCAGTGACTAGAGCTTTGCAGCCAGGACTCTGAAGCTCACAGCAGCTACCCCCACTGACCTCTCAGCCCTGACCACCTCATAAGTGAGTCTCCTCATTCTCAGCATCAGTTTCCTTGTTTTAGTTTCCTTCAGGCCTTGTAAAATTTACATTTCATCAGGTTGGAAACCAAAACCCATCGTGAACAAGAAAGAACACTCTAAAAATATCAGCTATTCATAACATTTCTCCTTTTTAAAATCACATTATCCCCTCCCTTCTATGTGACCTCTGCCGAATGTACAATTTTCTTATTTTTCCAAATGATTGGAAAAAGAGCAGAAAAACAGAGCGACAGCCCAGGGCAGGGAAAGCCATTCTTGTACAAAATGTGGTGGTGGTGTAGTTACTGAGTCGTGTCCGACTCTTGCGACCCCATGGACTGTAGCCCACCAGGCTCCTCTGTCCATGGAATTCTTCAGGCAAGAATACTGGAGTGGGTTGCCATTTCCCTCTCCAGGGGATCTTCCCAACCCAGGAATTGAACCCAGGTCTCTGCATTGCAGGCAGATTATTTACTGACTGAGCTATGGGAAGACTTTACAAAATATGGTAGGGTGTAAAATGTTTGCAGTTATTTCCTGACCCCTAGACTGAGCCTGTGTGTGTGTTAGTTGCTCATTTGTGTCTGACTCTTTGCAACCCCATGGACTGTTGCCCACCAGGCTCCTCTGTCCATAGAATTCTCCAAGCAAGAATACTGGAGCGGGTAGCCATTTGTTTCTCCGGGGGTTCTTCTCAACTCAGAGATTGAACCCAGGTTTCTTTCACTGCAGACAGATTTTTTACCATCTGAGCCACCAGGGAAGCCCCTAGACTGAGCTTATAGTTCCTAAAATATCTTCTCCAACTATCTGGAATCTTCTCCCCATGCACTTCAAAGGATTTGTTCAAATATATTTTCCTCTGTGGAACTCTTGCTAATGTTTTCCTCTCTCTCACACCCTCTGGTTAAAGTTGATCTCTCCCTTTATATTCTCAGGAAACCTCTTTTACAGCATAACTCAGAGCTATGGCACTTTATACACATGCTCTTCCTTCTGTATGACTGTGATTGCAGAGAAAGGCTGTGTTTCAGTTTGAATGATGCTTAGCACATGGGAAGTGCCTTTAAGTGTTTGCTGAGCTGTATTGCCTTCTCTGTGGCTCATCCCCTACCGGTTAATCTTACAAAATGGGCAGGTCCTCTATGTAAATGACTCTTTCCTGAGAAGTCAGTGTTTGGACTGAGCTGAAGGAACCCCTATGCATGGTTGTAAACTTGGAGCTGAGCACAGCCAGTGCCCACCTTGAGATTTCTGGGCCAGACACTCATGGATCTTGGCATCTGTCCCCAGTTCATAATCTTGTGTGCTTTCTTCCTGAGATGACTGATTAGAATGAGGCTCATTGTTCTCTCACGTCCACTGGGTCAAAAATGTTTGTCATTGTGCTTAGCTCAGTAATGTGAAGAGATATTTAGTCAAAATGTGTTGTTTGACCTGCAGATATATTAGATTCTATTTTTCCCACGTGGTCAACAGTATTTGAAGGCGACTCCAGTGCTTTCCCATGGACAGATCTTACCTTCTCGGGCTCAGCTATGTCTGAAAGCCACCCCCATTACCAAGGTTCCCTCAGACAAGTCCAGCCTGGGGGACCTTGGCTACAAGAACTCCCTTAGTCTCGGTTACTCAGTCCCAGGTTCCTGGAGTTTACTAATAGGTTGCTTGAGGGCTAATCTATTTCAGAATACTATCAGCAAAGGGGAACTGTTTCACTACATATATTTAATGTGATATAAAACCTTTAAGCAATTATCTTGACTGCTTCAAAAATGTAGAAAATGGTTATTTTACAGATTAAAGAGGAAATTGCTCTGTGCTATAGCAATCTAATGGCCCCTTTTATGAAACCAGCCCTGTGCACCATCCGCATTTATGATGGTGCTGATCCTTCAGTGAACGGCTCTGTGTGCACTTTGCACCCCCATCCACTCCACCCTCCACTCCACGCCCGGTCACCAAGTTCTTTCACAATAGCTCACAGGAGCTTTTTCAAAAATAGCTCTTAAATCCACTCTCTTCTTTCGTGTCACACTGAATGTCTTCCCATTTTTCCAGCTGGAGTGTCTATTAAGAGGTTAAGCGCATGAGATTTATTATCTACTAGCTGTATATCCTCAGGCATGTGATGGTTTCTCTGAGTTTCAGTGTCCCCATCTATAAGACAAAAATATTCATAGTATACCTTCCTCATGGTATTATTATAAGGATTAAAGGAGATCATTAATGCAAAGCAATTAGAACAGAACTTGGCATCAAGTAAGCATGCAGTAAATAATAAGAGTAATTCTCATTATCTTCAATATTATTCCTTGATTACTCCATACTTTATTGCCTTAGTGCCTGGAATGTTATTAACCTCCTAGTTACCTGGTTAACTATTATAACCTTCAGGTTTCACTTTTAACATAAATTGCTAGAGGAAATGTTTGCTAAGCAACCCCAATTACCAAAACTGGGTGATGTGCTCATTTTCTTGTGTGTTGTTTGCTTATAACCTGTTCTTCCTTCTGATATCACTCATCACACTATATTACAATAGGCTGTTTTCCATCTGTCTTTCCCATTATACTGTGAGCTCGTTGAGTGCATTCCAGGTGCCTGGGTCTTGGTCATTAATTGGTGAAGAAATGAAAGACTATGAATAAATAGATTTTTCAAGTTAAACTGAAACTGTTTCAAGTTAAAATGAAACTGTTCTTGAGCCTTATTCTATTTTAATCTTTAATACTAATTTAAAATATTACTCTATTTTTCTCTCAGTCTACAGGTTCCTAGACCCTTGTTGAGTGAAAAACGGGTTTCTATGAAGTCATCTGGAAGAACAAGGCTCAGAATTCTTTCAAGTTATTATCGGGAGTGCAGTCTGTGATCAGGTATTTGCTTGTGAACTATCCACAGGCAATATGATATTCTCATCATCTTTCTTGTGCTTAGCCAACTCCCTTCCTGCTCAATCACTGTATGCTTAGGGAAATGTGAGATCATTTAAACACAACAATCTAGGTAGTAATACCTATGAACTGATAATGCATTGTTTCTCTTTAACAGTATGGAAAAGGCAGTTATAAACAACCATGTTTCTGTTAGAATGGAAATTATGAATTCATTTTCACTCACAGATTGTCTCATTGCCGATCTCTTGGCAATCTATCAGATATTTCCAGTTCCATAAATTTAGATCAAAATTACTTTGCATCTTTTAGAAATCCAGAATGGAGAGTTGTTGTTAATCTGAATCCCTCCTCCTTTGAATAGACCCTCCCCTTTTTGCAGTCATCTTTATAGACTGGGTGTATTCCCAACAGGCAAGTCAACCACAGCATGGGTAATGTATCACGGTGGTCTTTTTGAATAGCCCATAAGAATGAGCAGCATGCAGTTGCTTCTTTAGGGTTTCTTGCTCGACGAGGTTCAGTCCTCACTCTGTCTGGGTCTCTCTTGGTTCTATACCCTTGGAGTGGTGCTGCCACCATCGATCCTCATTCGTTGCCGCTCCTGATTCAGGGCTGCTGCCTACTGTCCCAGTTTTGTACCTCACTTTCTCCTGCTTAAGGATAGTTGAGATCCTTGATGATCTCTGATGCCTCAGATGGAAGCTGTCAGCTGGCCTGAGCATTCGTTCTACAGAGTACAGGCCCTGCCGCGTCCTGAAAGTCTGCTGGGGAGAAAGGGGATATAGATCTTCTGCCTTGACTGGCTCTACAGGCTGAGGGTTGAGAATGGAGCCTTGTCAGGGCCCTCTTGGAAAAGGGGTTGGTGTGTCCTAAGGTGGGACCTGGGGGGAGAATTTTAGCATGCTTCTCACTCAGGGCATCAGATGACCGTTTCTGGAGAGATTCAGAGACCATGGCCTGGACACTATGACTCTAGGGACTTGGCAAGATTCTGTAGGCTCTGTTAGCTCCACATGGTTGTGAGTCTATCACCCCTTTACAATGTCCCTGAAGTGATCAAAAAAACAAGGAAACAAACAAAACACCCTACTCAACATGAAGGATCTCTAAGCTTTCTCTGGGTAAGGTGGCAAGGTGAAGAATTGCTAGCCAACTTCAAGATTAATGGGCAGAGAATGAATCACTGAGTGATAGGTTGGTGGCTGCATATACTGAGAAGTGAGGAAAACAGGCTGAGTCTGGGGTGAGGAGCTGGGAGCTTGCCTGTACTAAAAAAAGGCACACGACACAGACCTTCCTTGCCAGGTCAAACAAAACTATTCTAATAGCAATGAAAAATGAAGTACTAAAGCTGTCTCAAGGCAAGGAAGAAGGAAGAATAGAGGTGTATGTTCTACCAAATGAAGAAAGACACAGGGGAAAGCTCTGAGAGGTGGCAGCTGTGATCCAGATGTTTCCAGCAAGTAAATGAAAGAATTGGAAAAGCAAGTTATAAACTTCTCTGAGTATGTAGAAATAGCCTGCCTTGCTTCAGCTAAGGATGAAAAGAACTGCAAATAGCATAGATGCCTAGAAAAGTTACATGTAGCAGAAACTGTTTGTTGCCAACCCATTATTCATTCTTCCTCCTGTTTCCTAACAGCAACGTGATTTATGCCTGGGAATTTACTCTTCTTCATGGATCCATTTGCTCCATGGGAAGCTGATCTTCTCTTCCCATCTCCAGGGTATAGTTTAAAGCTATGATGACAGTCTCATTGTCAATCACATCGCCTGTGATTGGTTTAGAAAGGGACCATATTCCAAATCTGCTAACAAGATAAAAAGGAAGACTGAAAGGCTGGTCCCTAAGAAACAAGCATGGGACAAGATGGTCCCTTTCTTCCTCAAGATGTTGTCATGTCTGGATGAAACACCTGGCATTAGCCATTTGTCACAAATCTGCTGATGAAGTCAACATGCAAAGTGGGGAGAGACAAGGAAACTATAGAGGCTGAGCTGGGGCCCTGCCATACCAGGAAAAGCCTCACCTACTATTTAAACACCTTTGATTTGGGGCTTTCTTGTACCTGTAGCTCAAAGGATCCTAATGAATAAAGAAGGCTTCTGTCTCCTCTGGGCTCTTCTAGGATTGAGGCACACTTGCACTCATCTACAGCATCTTCCTTGTCCAGAAATTTTGCAAACTGGGTCTGAAATCTTTGTGGGTCTCAGAGTACCATTCATTTTCCCCTAGAACTTAATTTGCCTCCCACTGCATTTTGTGAGTGAGGATGGGAGGAAAGTGAGCTGGAGAACTTTTCCTCCGAGATCCCCAAAGTTAAGAAGAAAATGGACATACTCACTTTTCCAAAAGTGCAGGCAGTGCTGAGGAGACAGGTGGGTTGCCTTTTCCATTGGATGATTCTGACTGAATGGAAAACAGGAGATATTGAATTGAGGATGAGCTAGGAAGGGAGAAGCCAGGGCTGACCAGTCTCTGAATCCTGGGGTAGGGCCTAGGCATTGAATGTTCTAGAAGCATCCTGTGTGATTTTGATGGACAGCCCTGATTGCCAATCCCTTTAGTATAGTTTGTGAAATAGTCTCTGTTAAAACATACTAATTAGTACTCCTGAAGCTCCTTTTCAAAAATTTTTTTTCAAATTGCTTTATTTTAGTGAGTGATTTGGGAGTTTACAGTGATCTCATGGATGATTGAAATGCTCAAGATCGGAAGTGAAAGAAGTTTTAGAGTTATTTCTACCTATTAGTACAGTAAAGCTTTTTATTGCTTATACAGTCAGATGGGCTCTTTGTAGAATGGTGCTGATCATGAACAGGGCATAGAGAAACAACTGGAGAAATAATTAAAGAGTTTTAAATAGGATTAACCAGATTCACAAAGTTCTGGGAACAGTTTATAGGAGCTGTTTATAGGAACAGTCTTTGTTTTAAAAAAATTGAAATGAATTTTTTTCTAATTATAAGTAATACAGCTTTACTATAGACATATAAAAAGGGATCAAAAAATTAAAATTACCTGGGTTTTTCCCACTGCCCGGAAATAAATATTAGTAGTAGTTCCATAGATATTATTTCAGAATATTCTATGTCTACACATAGATATTCTATGTCTACACTTTTTTAAAACTAAAAAACAGAGTTACACTGTAAATACTGGGGTTTTGCTTTTTGTTTGTAATAAATTATGGACTTTCTTCATGCCAATAAATAAAAATTTACATTTTAATCATTATATTTAGCAACTGCACAGAAACTCCTTATTGGGCTATTCATAATTTACTTAAATAGATCTCTTATTAATGGAAATCCTGGTTATGTCCAGTCTTTCAATGTTGTAAACAGTGCAGTAATGAATCAAGGCAGGGTAACATCAGGCTGAAGAACTCGGGCTCTGGAATCAGAGTACCTAGGGTTCAAAGCTCAGCTTACCACTTACTCCACACTGCAACTTTCAGCTGTTTAAACACACTGTAGAGTGGAGGGTTCTGGTTTAAGCATGAAGAGAGATACACTTTGTAAGGAACACTCTCTGAGTGGCCAGCACCTTGTTCAGGGATACTATGTCTTCTTCTCTGGGCAGTGCAATACATGGGGCCTGGTCTATGCTGAGGTTTCTCAGCCTATAGCTATAGCACGGAATCTGTGCTGTGAATTTCCCCACTTCTTTGATGCTGCCCCATCCAGGTCACCCCCACAGTTGTGAGCCTGAGGCCTGGGAGGCAAGCATCATGATACTCACCAGGGCTGGTAAGGAGGGGATGGGGGATGAGCTGGCTGACTGGCCCGGCAGGTTCAGGATATTAAACTTGGGCACCACGGCAACGCTGACCCTCCGGCGGGGCATGTTCTGTGGGAAGAGAATGGATCCACTGTCACAGAGGAAGCACCTAAAGTTCAGGAAGGCCTGGGAAATGCCTACTAATTCCTAATGCTGTATTCATTGGCTATTCTGGCTTTAAGGTAATGATGGTGGAGGTTGGGGTGGAGAGAGTGGCCCAAATTAACACATTTCTTTATTAGTGAGGAGTGATTTCTCAACATCTTCTGATTTTTTAAAGGTTTTCTTTTTTAATGTGAATCATTTCTAAAGTCTTCATTGAATTTGTTACAATATTGATTCAGTTTCATGATTTGTTTTTTTTGACCATGAGGCATGTGGGTTCTTGGCTCCCTGAAAAGTGAAAGTGTTTCAGTTGTGTCTGACTCTTTGTGACCCCATGGACTAAATAGTCCATGGAATTCTCCAGGCCAGAATACTGGGATGAGTAGTCTTTCCCTTCTCCAGGGGATCTTCCCAACCCAGGGATCGAACTCAGGTCTCCTGCATTGCAGGCAGATTCTTTACCAGCTGAGCCACAAGGGAAGCCCAGGAACACTGGAGTGGGTAGCCTTTCCCTTTTCCAGGGGATCTTCCCAACCCAGGAATTGACCTGGGGTCTCCTGCATTGCAGGCAGATTCTTTACCAACTGAGCTATGAGGGAACCAGGGATCAAATCCACACCCTCTGCACTGGAAGGCGGTTTCCCAACCACTGGACTGCCAGGGAAGTCCCAATTCTGATTTTAATCAATCAGATCCTAAAGAAGTGGAACAAAAATGACCTGTAGTCATTGGACAGTGTATGAAACCTGACTAGCACAAGAGAACTATCTATGACAATAGCAAAGTGCATGCATCATTTCATGTTCCTTAAAGAGGTGGTACAGTCTGGGAAGCCACAAGCAAGGGAAGGTTGCAGGGTGAGCTAGCAAGTGTGGGAAGTTGCATGAGAGGCTCTGTCCAGAGGTTCTCTGGCACCTGCGGATCCGAGAATGAATGATTTCCTGGTTGACTGTAGACATTTCTGTCTCTCCCCAGTTTTCCTTGAATATGCATACCTTTCCCAGCGAGAGGGACATGGATCGCGCTGTGCGAGGGACTCCATCTTCTGCAGGAGGAGGAAACAGAAGAGAAGCCAGGTAAGTTTTCAGAGTAGGCTCCAGCAGGAAGAAGATCACAGAAACGGAGCCAAGGTATCTATGGACCAGAACTGACCCTCAAGGGATTCCCCAAGGGCCTAGGTGCCGAGGTCATTGACTTTGACACTTGACTCTTTGAGACAGTCACCTGCAGAGAGGGGTTTCTAGGGGACAGAACCTTCATCCTAACGCCTCTGGACACTATGAGAAGTCTCGGTCTGGCCCCTCTGGTCTCCACCGACTGCACCACCTCTGGATTACGCCCTGGTGAGTGTGTGAGGATTCCTCATAGCAATACCAGGGTTTATTGGATCATCTTGCTCATTTAAGGGGTGAACAGTCAAGGAAATTATGAGCAAGGAAGGTGTGGTGTCAATAAAAAATGGAAACTTGACAACAGTAATTTTAATATGTCATCTACAAAATAATTTTGAACAAAGGAAACCAGCATACTCAGATTTTCTTCTGCTTAGTACATGTATTAAGTGATAAAATTTGTGTTAAATATTTAGCACCACATATGGATAATACCTAGATAGTATATTCAAAAGCAGAGACATTACTTTGCTGACTAAGGTCCATCTAGTCAAGGCTATGGTTTTTCCTGTGGTCACGTATGGATGTGAGAGTTGGACTGTGAAGAAGGCTGAGCGCTGAAGAATTGATGCTTTTGAACTGTGGTGTTGGAGAAGACTCTTGAGAGTCCCTTGGACTGCAAGGAGATCCAACCAGTCCATTCTGAAGGAGATCAGTCCTGGGATTTCTTTGGAAGGAATGATGCTAAAGCTGAAACTCCAGTACTTTGGCCACCTCATGTGAAGAGTTGACTCACTGGAAAAGACTCTGATCTGAGAGGGATTGGGGTCAGGAGGAGAAGGGGACGACTGAGGATGAGATGGCTGGATGGCATCACAGACTTGATGGACGTGAATCTGAGTGAACTCCAGGAGACGGTGATGAACAGGGAGGCCTGGCGTGCTGTGATTCATGGGGTCGCAAAGAGTCGGACACGACTGAGCGACTGGACTGAACTGAACTGAACTGATGGATAATACTGCCACTAGAAAACACAAATATGTGTAGAGAAAGGTTTTCAACAGCTCAGTTCAGTTTGCTTCAGCTTGTATGGTTGTCTATTTCTCACATTCATGTATTTTAGGTGTGTCTCTTGAAAAGCACATAATTAAACACATTTTTCTTAATCTAATCTGAGGTTTTCTATTAACCAACAGTTCTAAGCTGTTTATATTTCTTGCAGTTGATATATGTCTACCACCTTATTTTGTATTTTCTAAATGCCTTGCTTCATAAATCAAATTTATTCTAACTGCCCCCTCCCTAAAATTGATTTGGAATTTATATATTTTAGTTGTAACCTTTAGTGTGCCCCCTTAAATTTTTAACATGTTATTTGACTTTAGATTTAAATAAATCAAGATCTCTATTCTTCCTGAATTGTCCTTAAAACAGCAATCGTGCCTTCAAATCTTATATTGGTTTTCAATATTTTTACTTCACTCTGTTTTTGTCATCTCAAGTTATTGTGACCGTTGTTCTACATAGTGGCTATTTGTTTAGATTTAGTTCAGTGCAGTGGCTCAGTCGTGTCCATCTCTTCGCGACCCCATGAATCGCAGCGCGCCTTTGGTTACCATCTCTTCTTGCAGCCAACCTTCTTTCGATCTCAATTTTTCAGTCGTTCTTTTGGTAAGGGGCTGTGAGAGGTAAATTTTCTCAGTTTTTCTCATAAAGTGTCTTTCCATAGCCCTTATGCTTGCATGACACTTTAGCTGGTAGTATTATCTCTAGGCTAAGAGTTATTTTCTCTCAGCTCTTTCAATACTTTACTTCATTGTCTCCTGGTGCTGGTGGTGGTTGTGGGAACTGTCACTCCTTTGTGGATAATCTGTCTTCTCTCTCTGGTTACTTTTAAGATCTTCATTTTGCCCTTGGGGTTCTAAAGTTTCTCTTTGATGTGTTTTTCTTTCTTTTGCTTGGGATTCTCTGTACTTTCTAAATGCAATGATTCGTGTCTTTCTTTAGTTCTGAAAAATTCTCTGTTCCTGGGAAATTCCTTTGAATATTTTCTCTCCTGATGTATATCCTAACAAGTGTATTTCAAATCTTTTTAAATTTTATATCCTATGTCACATATAACATTTTTTCATATTTTAAATTAATGTATCCCTCTGAACCACACGGTGGCTGACTTCCTCAAATCTGCATTCTGGTTAACAAATTTTTTCCTCAACTATTCCTAATCTGATGTAAATGTTATACCAATCAGGATAAGCAAGGTTATGCTACAATAATAAACAACCACAAAGTCTCAGTGGCTTATAACAACTAAGAGTAATTACTTGCTTTTGCTACATTGCTTATGAGTCAGCAACAGGCTCTGCTCTGCATTTCCTCACTCAGGACTCAGGCTGATGGAGCTTCTACTATTCTGGAGCAGGGATGATTATCAAGTCTGGTGGAAGGAGACACAGGGCAAATTGCAGACTAGTCTTAGGGATCTCAGATCAAATGTGATACACGTCCTTCCACTGACATTTAACGCCAAATCACGTTGCTCACCTAACTTCAAGGGGATGGAGAAGTGTGCCCAGGAGGAGATGTGAATACTGAGAAACAGCTTCAACTATAGGAACTACCAAAGAGTCCAACTACCAAAGAGCCGTACACCACTGAGCAACTGAACAGCTGAACTAAAAGGAACCACCGCTCCTAAACAACTGAGTTTTATTTTCATGCCTCTATTCCTCATATCTAGGATTATATTTTTTATAATTGTATTCTTTATTTGCATATTTTTTTATTTTTTTATGCTTCTAATTTTATACACATCTTGAAAAAATAAGATTGCTTTATTATCTGCTGTGTTTAGGATACAGTCCTATTGTTTGGGTGTCTGATGATTCTCATTGATGGTAGACTGTTTAATTTTATAATTCTATATTGTCAACTCATCTCCTGTGAAGTTTTACTTAGAGGATTCTGTGTCTCCTGGGCACAGGGTGTGTCTCTCCAGAGTGGTTTATACTTATTTCCAATAGTGTTCCTAGTAACACCATTGTGATGTTCTTTTCAGAATCTCTGTGTATTGCATCATCTCTTCTGTTATAGCATGTACTTTGTGGGTTTGCAGTTTTCCTATGAGGAAGGAGAAAGTTTTTTTTCTATCAGAGTCCAGGGCGAAGCAGATAAACTTCCTTGATTTGTTCCATTGTGACTTGGTGATTGTATCAAAGATGCAGTCCTTGAAAAGTCTTCACTTGCTATAGGAGGCTCAGAGTCAGCTCCCTGCCTTGGGGCCTCTGAGGCCTCATCTCACATTGCGTGCGAGTGCAAAAGCCCAGAGTCCAGAGAGCTGAGGCTGACTCTTATCCCCAAGGAAGCTGCAGGGTCAGCTTGGTTTCAGTTCTCTTTTCTTTTCTTGTATCTGAGTATTTCCATTTCTTTTCTTGTGGATTCAGCTATTCCTTTAGGCTAATGTTTGATTCACTTTATCCAGCAGAAATTTCTAAGTATTTGTAGTCAAAGGATTTTCAAGTTTTCCAGTCAGCCAAAATAGCAGCACCAGAAAATATTCTTTGTATATGAAGAGTTCATGCAATTAATGAAATACCAATCTCACAAGAGGGGCAAAGAATTAAAGAATTTACACAAGTAGAAATACAAAGGCCCAACAAACATTTGAAAATGGCTGTCAAGAAATACAAATTAAAACTATGAGAAGAGGTACAATATTGGTTCAAAGTCAAAAATATTTTTAAAAAGAAAAGAAAAAAAAAGACAGGACTGTCCATGGTATGATAAATTGAGCATTACTGTTACCCATTAAATGGAAATATCGATGAGTTATCTGGAGATAATTTGCTTTAAGAGCCTTTTAAATATTCCTTTCCCCTGAGCCAGTATTTACACTTCTGGAAATCTACCTTAATCCAAAATGCAGACAACTGTCATGTTTCACACTCAGAAAAAAATAGATGTTATTTTTCTCTTTTGAATGTGTATCAGCTTTCTTGAAATTCGAGATATTTTTCTTGCCCTGTAGTCTTCAGAGTCTCAGGCACAGAGAAGGATTACATATGTAACAAAGAAGTCATATAAAAGCTTAAGGAACAAGCGCCATCAGGGAATGGTCACGGGGCAGCTGATGGGCACGTCTGGCCCCTCTGTACCAGCCCAAACTGAAGTGTAGCTTGGAGAAACAGTGGAGTGGAACCAGATTGTGAAAACCGCACATTCACCATTCAGCGCTCAGCCACCCGCTCCCGTCTTAATGTAAGCACTTCCTTGTGTCCCCAGGCTGAACGTGGGACTCTGCCATGTGCGCCCCGTAAAGTCTGCTTCCTTCGGTCATGGCACCACTTACGCCGCCCTGCCTCACCCCAGGTTGGGAGCTCCCTTGGGTCAGGCACAGGCTTCCCGTCACCTCTCTAGTCCAGTATCACAAGGCACACATCTGAGGTGCTCAGTTAATGTCTGTAGAACTAACGGCTGAGACTCATGGGCAGCTGTGCTCGTTCCACAAATCGTGGGTAAGGTGGCATGCAAGAGGCCCTGCTCCTTGCAGAACAATAACGCAAAAGCCCGCGTGTTAGGATGTCTTTGGTGGCAGCTTCTCTAACTTCTAACTCTGACAGAGAGAGGTTTGTTAGAGGCCCAGATGCATGTGGGTCAGAAGCCTTGCTGCCAAGATCCAAAACAGACGGTCTGGAGTGAGTGTGCGCTGCCTTCGGACTCTGGGAAGTATCACTGATATTCCCCAGGAAACTTGTGAAACCTCCTGTTTATAAAGGTTTCTCCATCTGTTATACTTTCCCTCCTCCTGCTCTTGGTAATACGGATGTTTGCATTCCCTAGGGATTCCTGTCACTGAAAGGTCTGTTTTCTCCGGCTAACACCACCCTCATCAGCCAGAGCTCAAACCCTGGCAGCTCCCAAGGACAGATCCTGGCCCAAAGCACCATCCTCCTCCCCGTGGACTGCGGCAAAGCCTCCAAACGCATCTCTCCACTCCTAATACATCATCCACTCTGAAGGCAGAGCAATGTTCTAAAACTAAGGTCTGACTGTGGCAGCTGGGGTGAACTCACTGGTGTTTCCTCACTGCCCGTGGGGCAGGCGCCCAGATTGCTCTCAGGGCCTGGCGCGTGGCCCTGGCCTCACAAGGCTTACCTTCAGCCCGTCACTGTCACGCTCCAACCCCGCAACCAAACGGAAGACAGTTTGTTTCAGAGTCTTCTCACCCCAACCTCCACATCTTTGCACATGCTGTTTCCTCCACCTGGGATGTATTTCCCCCTCTAGTCTGGAAAACTCCTATTCTTACTTTAAAACATAGCAACTCTCTTACTGCATAGCACAGGGAACTACATTCAAAATCCTGTGATAAACCATAGTGGAAAAGAAAACGGAAAGGAATGTGTGTACGTATGTATGCAAACTGAGTCACTTTGCTGTACAGCAGTAATGAACACAACATTGTGTATTAACTGTACTTCAATGAAAGATAAAAAAACACACTGCAGTTCAGTATCAAGTGAAATCAGCTGGCCCTCTCTCTGGTTCTATAGAAATCTCTCTAGAACTTAAAATTTAAAAAAAAAAAAAAAAAGAGTCTTTCTTTAAAGCACTTGTCTTGCCCACAGTTCTGCTGGTTATCTTAGCAGTAACTCCTTTAGCCAGGCTCTCACTCCACCCCCACTGCCCGGACTCCCCCACTCATCTGGACTCCTGTAATAGCCGGCTCGTGGGTTTCCCTGCCTCTGTCTTTACCCCAGTGATGTAACTGTCACACTATTGCCAGAGGGAATCTTCTGAACTATATATGATGATGGCAATGCCCTGATTAAAATCTTTGGTTGGACCCCTAATGCTTTCCAGAATGAAAATGCAAATCCCTTAGCGTGTGCTGCCCAAAGTGGGGACCCCAAAGCACCAAGCTGTAAGGTCTGGGGTCTGTCTCATGTGAGGTGAAAGTCGCTCAGTCGTGTCCAACTCTTTGCGACCCCGTGGACTAAACAGTCCATGGAATTCTCCGGGCCAGAATACTGGAGTGGGTAGCCTTTCCCTTCTCCAGGGGATCTTTCCAACCCAG
This sequence comes from Ovis aries, assembly GCF_016772045.2. NCBI lineage: Eukaryota > Metazoa > Chordata > Mammalia > Artiodactyla > Bovidae > Ovis > Ovis aries. The sequence goes on along the minus strand of NC_056068.1, from coordinate 41,786,262 downwards.
GGATCAAACCCAGGTCTCCTGCATTGCAGCCAGGATTCTTTACCAGCTGAGCCACCAGCCAGTCTCATAAAGGAGGTTAAATTCTTGCAGCCTATGGGCTCTGCATCACTAGTCAGCTTCTCTGGTTATTTTTATTAGGAGTTGCTTGGGGGCCATTCATGCTTTCCGGTTCCAGGCGCCCGGGGCTCACGGGAGCAGTGGCTGCAAGGCCCCTGTGGGCAGCACTGGGTGGGGCAGCAAGCCTTGCTCACCCTGACATAGGCCCTGGGACTGCCCCATAGGTGTGATCCTAGCCGGGATCCATCAGGGACCCATAATTACAGGGCCAAGGTGGGGCAGTGGGCAGGAGTCCAGTTCCTTACCAGAGGGGCCACAGCTGCGGCTCGAATTTTGATTTGCAAGTTTTTTAAACTCCATGAGCTCTGCATGGTCCTTCTCATACGTCCTCTTTAGGTTCTCCACATACTGCATCATCACTTCTGTTGCTTTCGACATGCGTTTTTCCTGCAGGGACGGAGAGGAAAAGCTCATCAGCCCTGCTTGCTCTGAGCCAGGATCTGGGCTGTGGGATTCGAAAGGTTACAGGGATATGACTTTACTCTCTGAGAGTTTGCTATGTGGGGTGTGAGCTGAAACAGGGGCTCAGGCACCTGCCCTCGAGGAGAACAAGAACAAGCCCAGCCATAAAGCCTCAGGAGATGAAAAAGGAACAGAGTCCTCCCTGCAGAGAATGGGTCGGGGAAGGCTTCACGAAACTGGCTGAAGTGGTGTAGGGCATGGGCAGCATCTGGGCATGTAGCTATGGGCATGAGAGACAAAGAGCATTCAGCCAGGGGACTCTAAGAGCCACGGTCTAGAGGCAGGACATTACCAGGCTTGTATCAAGGTGAGAATTCCCCTTCCAGACAGAATCCTTTGGAGAGTAAAGAGGATGCCTTCAGGAATCGTGGGCTTCCCTGGTGGCTCAGACAGTAAAGAATCTGCCTTTAATGCAGGAGACCCAGTTTCGATCCCTGGGTTGGGAAGATCCCCTGGAGAAGGAAATAGCAATCCACTCCAGTATTCTTGCCTGGAGAATTCCATGGACAGAGGAGCCTGGCGGGCTACAGTCCATGGGGTTGCAAAGAGTCAGACACAACTGAGTGACTTTCACTTACTTATCAGGAATTGTGCTGGGGCAATAGGCATATACCAGAACTGTCTGGAAAGCCAGGAATGCACAGGTCGTCCTGCTTATGTAGGAATCAGCAAATGGTTGGGTTTGTTCACAAGATGAAAAGGTGAGTTAGAGCTGAACTGAGTGCTTTGGACTCATTCTGAAGGAAGAGGGGAGCCACTGAAGGTCTTAAAGGAGTGTCATAATCAGTTCACCAGTGGAGACTGCTCTGAAGGAAACAAGGTGAGTGGCAGCTAGAGCAACAAGGAAAATGAGGGTGAGTGCCTGAGCCAGTCCAGTGGGGCCAGAGAGGACTCGGAGGACTGAGACAAGGAAGCCACTTGGAGAAGGGGGAAGGCTGGAGTGAGCAGCCCATGCACGGAGAAGCACGCCCGCAAGGACTGTGCAAAGCGAAGAGTCTTCTCTGCTGACACCGCTCCAGTCCCTCAGAGAGCCCACCACCTGCCGGTCTGCGGAGGGGCATGCTCAGCGACCAAACCCTGGACAAAGTCCCTGCAGCCCTGAGCCGAGACCAGTCACTTCCCTAAAGCTCTCCCCCTGTGCTGCTCCCAGCTGGAAGAGCTTTCTGGGTGCTGCCACCCAGGAAAGTTGGGTGACTTTTCCCTGGAAGAACACAGGTGGGACAGCCCTGTGGTTTGTTCTTCTTTCATTCTATGAGGGCCGCCCAGGGCTGGGCCCCAGGAACACCCCTGTCATGCAGTCCACGAGTCGGGACACGTGGTACACAGATCCATGGTAGCAGCAACAGTGACAACAACATCCAGGTGCTTTACAAGCGTCTCAGCAGCCTTGTATGGCAGATACTGCATTTTACAGTTGGAGCAGCTGGCGCGCAGAGAGCTTGTTAACTGAACCAAGGCCACACAGTGAACCCTGGTACAATCAGAATGAAAACTCGGGCCATCTGACCCCGCAACACCATGATGGGTTGGGGCAGTACCTTGTGTGCCTCGGGGCTTCAAAGTGGCTGCAAGGGAGCCACACTTGGGCTTGCATCCCAGGTTTGCCCATCACTAGTGCTATTCTGAGACTTCACATCTTTATTGAGGAATATCTTTCCAAGGTTACTGGAAGGATTAATGAAACAAAGCGGGTTTTCCTAAAGAGTGTTTTGCCAAACACTAATTTCATGGGAGTTGAGTAGGTATTTTATAGGGAGAAAAAAAAAAGAAGGAAGGGTTGGTTCTTTACTCAAAAACATTTGAGAAATACATAGGTAACGTTAAACAGGATTTTTCATTACAGGACTTCTCAAAGCCTTGCTTATGCCAACATGCATTAGAAATCTCCAAGGAAGGTAGCACGCAGCAGTTCCCCCACAGTAGGTGTCCATGCGTGCATGCTAAGTTGATTCCGTTGTGTCTGACTTTTTGTGACCCCGTGGACTGTAGCCTGCCAGGCTCCTCTGTCCTTAGGCTTCTCCAGGCAAGAATACTGGAGTGCCCTCCTTCAGGAGATCTTTGCAACCCAGGGACTGAACCATCATCTCTCACATCTCCTGCACTGGCAGGCAGGTTCTTAACCACTGGCATAAAAGTTTTTTCTGGGGGAGCACCTCAAGGGTTTAGTGGTCTGCCAAAAATACTCTGAAACAATTGCAATTGGGGACATAGGATGTCTGGCCCAGAGGAAGGCATCAGTCAGTGGTGTTTGCAGTTGTCAGTGCCTACGCTGCAGCCCCAGTTACCAGAGGCAGAGCAGAGCTCACCTGGCGGACGGCCCCCACCATCTCGGCACGGCTAGAGAGGCGGGCAGCCAGGCGGTGCAGGACAGCAATGTCCTCCAGCAGCTTCTGGTAGGTCTCCCGGTGCTCACAGTGGTGCCAGAGGGAAGCTGAGGACTGGGGAGGGAGAAGGAATATCACCTGGGGTCCTCGCAGACCAAGACTTGACTTGTGCTGTCCTGACCGAGAGGAGAGGCCTCTGTAGGCCACCAGCTGCAGCTGTTTCTGGGATTGGAGAAGCCCAGTGTGGACACTATATACCTGGCCAGGCCAGAGGAAGGCAATCACATCCGGGTCTCTGGTCTCCAAGGTGCTCCCTCTGCCATCCCAGGTCACCCAGCCCCCTTCCTGAAAAGCTGCTGAGGGCTCAAAGGCCTTACACACAGCCCTGAGGTAACCAGGTTTTCAGGATCTCAGTCTCGGCTCTCTGAAGAAGATTCTGCTTGGCTAAGGGCCTCAGCCCCATTTCTCATTTCATGAGACTTTTCTTGGTGACTAAGAAAAGCAGGACACCTGGCCCAGTCCTGGGGGACAGTCCCTCCTGCAAGGGTTCTCCAGTCAGGCTTTGCAATTACCGTAATGGAAGCTTTGAAGTTTTCCAGTTCCTTCTCTGTGTTTTCCTCTGTCAGGTTGCGTTCCCTTTCTGCCTGGTTAATTCTAGATTCCAGGGTGTAGCTGTCATTTCTAAAGGCCAAGGACAGTTGTACAAACACGTTCTGTTGGGAACAAGAATGTGGAAGAAGCGCTAGGAGGAGGTACTGGAGGGAGCAAAGCTGCCGGTGAGGTTTTGCATGAACATTTACATCACCTTGTGGAACCAGCCCACCCAAAGCAGCCAAGTACAAGTGAGACTCTCCCTTCATGGAGCAAACTGCACAAAAGATGGTGAGATAGCAACCTGAGATCTGTACTAGTTCCTTCTCAGGACCAGAAGACCAAACACATTTTACTGATAAACAATAAGAGAGTAACACTTTGCTTTTTCCTAAATGTCAAGAAAATAACATCCTGTATTTGGGTTTAGATAAACTCGGGCCAACGTAGCTGACTGTGTAAGCAATTTGGATTCATGCTAAGATTTATGGCACGTGAGTTTTGGAGGTTTTGCATGAAACTACCATATTTAAAGAAACCCCACTTGAGATGTAAGCCTGCTAATCCAAAGCACATTTCAATCAGCATCTTACCTGAATATTCCAAATCCTACATTGAAAGCAGCTCTTAGAAGCTGCCAGGAGATTAAAAAAAAAACAGGTATGATTGTGTTAGGAGAAGCTTTTTGGAAACAGTATTCCATGCCAAAAGTGCAGCCTGCGTGAATGAACTTTGAAAGGTGGGGTTCATCACACATGGAATTCCTGGGCTAGTAGGAAACTGCTGGAGAGGAGAGACAGACAGATGGACTCCACACGGGAAATAAACAATGGCCTTCATGTGCCTTGCCTGCATCAAGTGGTAGCAGATTTCCATTTCAGGCGAGCTGATTCTGCCTGAGCATCTGCGGTTCATGTAACATGGTCCACGGTGGGTAGACCTCTCCAGATGGAGAACCAAAAACCCTGAGCCACTCAATGAGATGATGAGAGCAACACTGAAGTCTTCTCTGTATCAAACGTCTGCTCTGCGCCAGCACGGCCAGGCCTTTCATGCACCTTAGCTCATTCATCCCTCAACCACATCCTGTTGTCAGGAACTGCTGTGTCCACTTTATGGGTAAAGAGACGGAGACCGAGAGAGGTCATTAACTGGCTCAATGGGCCACCGGGGCATAGCAGAGACAGGATTCAGCCTCAGACTCTCTGACTGCAAAGCCTGTGTTCTTTCCACTGTGCTGACCACAGGTTGTGTCAGTACACACCGAGGACAGGAGAGCACTGTTAACCAAACCACCCATGGCCATCGCCACCAACGTGAGTGGGTGGGGATTTTCTGTCCTGCCCAAACCTCAATCAAGTTTATCAGTAATGGTCAATGTTTTGTTCTCTATACCTGGGTTATCCCCTTGAAAGGCAGTGCAATATAAAGTGCCCTAAATTCAGTCAGAAGATGAGGATCCAAATATTGGTTCTGCTAAGCACTGGGTCTGGGATCTCAGATGAGTCATTTAATCCCTTAGTTTCCTCCTTTGTTCTGCTTCCTACTCTACCTGTTTCTCAGAGCTGATGAGAGGGTCAGTTGAAAGCATGACATGTGTGTGTCATGGGCTGTAAGCGCCCTGTCTGTGTGCCAGGCAATTGTTACTATCTGTGCCAAATTTCACATTGTCTCTCTCTCTGCTTATGTGGTCCACGGAGTCTCAGGAAGGGTATGTTCGCTTTCTTGTTATCAGGGGTAAACCATGCTATAAGACTGTAAAACCTGCCATCCTCCTGACCTGCAGTGAAAAGATTCTGGAATCATCTATGTTCTTGCTCCCTTCCGTCAGCACCGACATAATTGTCATGGAAACAAACTACTGCTGGTGTTGGAGGTCCTCGCTGTCTCACCTCTGATGCATTTTCTTTGTCCATCTACCCCTTCACCAGGATGAAATGCCTCTCAGCTCTCTCGCCGCCCCCACTGGGACAGCATCTTGACAGAGATGAGGAGGCCCTGGGGGGATCAGTCGAGGTGAGAGCTGCCCTCACAGTCTCTCACCATGGCTGAACTGGCTTCCTTATGTCTGAAACACTTAGAAGGAAAGCACCTTCATCTTCCAAAGTTTGAAACATGAAATCTGACCTTATTTTAATAATTTAAAAATTTGATTCACTCAGCAGCCTCCCAGCTGACTTTGTGTACCTAAGTCATGCTTTTAAAGAAAACAATCTTTGAAGAAATGTGGGACTTCCGATTACCTTCTTATCCCTGACCAAAGTTGTTAAAATCTTCCATTAACTGGGGTGGGGTCGGGAGGATGGCTGGTTCAATGTGTCTGATCACAGTGCCCATATTTCCTCCAGGGTCACTTGTTCTCATGTGTGTGTGAAAATGTCAGGAGTAGAGGCTGGAGAAGGAAATGTTTTGAATAAACCCACTCATGCCCAAGTACTCAATTTCATAAAGCACTGGAATTACTTACCTCGACTTCCTTTTCAGTAAGCGGAGGGGCACTGTGAAAAAGAAAAAGACACCGAAATGAACTTTGTCCAACCCATGAAATAAACCCAAAGGTGCCTTTGACCAACCAGCAGACCAGGTGTTTCCAGTAATTGGAGTAAGCAGGGCTGGCGAGATGGAGAAGATGCAGGGTGCACTTTGCGTGAGTTCTATAACCTGCGAGACTGCCCGGACGCTGACTCCTACAGAGGAAGTGTGCTGGAAAATATTAGGTTCTGGGCTCAGTGCTCTCCAAGTGCCTCCACGAACAGTGACTTTGGGTGAGCTCTTCAATCTAAGTTTGCTCATCTATAAAATGGGAATAATATCTATCTTGCAGGAATCTTATAAGGAATACATGTATGTATGTAAATATATATATACAATAAATGCATATATATGTGGGTTTATATTCATACATACATGACATCTACACAATTGTTTATGTGTATGTATGTATACAAGCATATGCATGTATGTATGTATATGTATGTGTACATGTGTGTATCTACATGTGATGTCTACACGTGGTGGGCACTCAGGAGATGTTGACTACTACTATGACTAACAGGCGTGTTGTGAAGTCTTAATGAGCAAATACACAAGCTATGTAGTTTATGAGCTGTACACATCTGAACAGCCATTGTCATTTTTCTGGGGCTGCTCAGGCCTGTAAAGCCTGGCCCTTCTCTTGCCCCTGAGGACTGTGACAAGGGAGAATGTGAGTCAGAGAATGAATGGCAGGAAAGAGTGGCCGAGCTCTTCTCCCTACCCAGGGCCTCCTCTGATGGCTGGAATCAGATCAGGCGAGAAAGTCCCAGCTGGTGCAGAAGGCGTGGTTCCCCCAGCAAGCACCCTCCACTCTGCACGCTCACTCAGCCACCACTCTGGCCGGTGACTGCAGCTAGCCCAGCTCAGAAACCTGGACAACGTAAATAACACATGGGCCCTTTCCTGTGCTGGGGAGGGAGGACGAGGAGGGGTCCCACGGGCGTCACAGGACTTGGCAACACAGTGTGCCATCGATAAGGCTCTCAGGAAACACAGCTTCCTCCCTTTGACGGGTGTGGAGGGACCCTGAGAGCAAAGGTAGGGGTCAGCAGTCTCTGCAAGGGGCTGGTTCTCACCCCTGACAAGGGACTATGAGAACCTTCCTGTCAGGATGAGACAACAAGACCCCATGGCCATCCAGTCAGCAGAGTACAGAGCATGAGATAAACAAGTGCAAAGATGTTGGATGCTTGCAATTCTTGCCACAGCCCCATCCGTCAGGCCCTTTCCTCTGGGGGCCAGCCAACAATCTCAACTCTCCTATAGAGCATGCACGTCTTGCTTAAATGGTGTAACAAAACTTATTGAGCTTACCTTTGACTCTTGACTTTGAACATTATGTGAAAATTACAGATTTTCATCAATTATTAACCAAACTTATTTTTCAACCTTGATTACTCATTGGCTGCTTTTTTTTTTTTTTTTGTGGCTATAGAACACATTTTTTTTTTTTTTTAATGTACAAGGCCTTGAGGGCTCACAGAGGTGTTATTTAGGTAACGAAACTGCATGACAAGGCCAGCTCCCAAAGCAGAGAGCTCTACCTCATGAACTGTCACTGGCAGGCAAGGGGGCAAAGCCATTACCCTCCAAAAAGGTGGTGACGTATGAGGAGACAAGTTTGGGTATCATAGTGTGCCTCAGAATTCAAACTGCCTTAAAAGGCCTTAGAGTAAAATCAAGGGCCTCTGTGAACTGTCCCCTACCAGACTGTCTTTCTCAGCCATGAGGGCTGCTTCCTCTTCAAACGCGCTCATCTCATGTGGCCCCAGGGCCTTTGCATTCATGTTCTTCCCTCTTTTTCATTCTCTTACATGTGTAATTCAGTAGTTTTAGTATATTCATAGAACTGTACAAACATCATTACAGTCGACCTTAGAACTTTTTAATCACCCCCAAGAGGAACTCTGAACCAGTTAGCAGTCAGTCTCCCAACCCCTATCCTGAGCCCTAGACAACCACTAATCTGCTTTGCCTCTATGGATGTCCCTATCCTGGATATCTCATATAAATGGAGTCATACAACACGTGACTTCTTTCACTTACCATAGTGTTTTCAAAGTTCATCCACCTGGTAGCATACACAAATACTTCATTTTTATGGCTGAATAGTATTCTATTCTACAGATATATCAGATGTTACTTATCTGTTTATTAGCTGATAGGCATTTGGTTTGCTTCCATTTTTAGCTATTATGAAAAGTACTTGTTGCTGAACATTCACATTCCAGTTTTTGTGTGGGCACATATTTTCATCTCTGCTGTATATGTAGGACTGGAATTGCTGGGGCATATGATAACTGTATGTTTAACTTTTCGAGGAATTGTTATTCAAAGTGGCTATACCATTTTACTGAGAATTTCAATTCTTCCACGTCCTCACCAACACTTGCTGCTGCCCATGTTTTTTATTGGGCTTCCCTGGTGGCACAGTCGATAAGGAATCGGCCTGCGATGTGGGAGACCTGGGTTCGATTCCTGGGTTGGGAAAATCCCCTGGAGGAGGGCATGGCAACCCACTCCAGTATTCTTTCCTGGAAAATCTCTGTGGACAGAGGAGCCTGGAGGTCTGCAGTCCATGGGGTCGCAAAGAGTTGGACACGACTGAGCGACTAAACACAGCATGGCACGTGTTTTCTATCACAACTATTCTAGAGATTTAAAATTGTATCTCATTTTAGCCATTTATAATTAATGGTAAATCATTCATTTAATGAAGTTATTATTCGTGATAAACCGTCTGAATTTGCACTTCCCTAATGACTGAAAGGTGAGGAAAGGCAGGCACCCAAAAGACGGCAGAGCAGAAGGAAGTGCGTGTACCCTCTCCTCTGAGAACTCCAAGATCGCAGCGAACGGCTGAACAGCCATTGACGGGAGAATGGTGGAGCCTACGCAAAAAAGACCCCGCATCCAAGGGCAAAGGAGAACCTCGAAAACGGTAGGAGGGGAAAAACCGCATTTAGAATCAAAGCCCATACCTTCCAGAGATGCTCGGAGGGCTGAAACAAAACCTTGTGCATGCCAGGACCCAGGGACCCCACAAGAGACTGAGCCAGACTTGCCTTTGAGTGTGTGAGTGCCTCCTCTGGAGGCACAGGTCAGCAGTGGCCTGCAGCGGGGACAGGGACTCTGCCAGCAGCAGACCAGGGAAGCATGTTGTATGAGCCCCACCATAGAGCCACCGAGCAGACAAACCCACAAACTGGAGCAATGACCCCACAAGGGACTGAGCCAGACTTGCCTGAGTGTCCAGGAGTCTCCAGTGGAGGCATGGGTAGACAGTGGCCTTCCGTGGGGTCAGGGGCACTGAATATGAGTCCTGGCATAAGTCCTTTTGAAGGAGGACCCCCAAACATGGTTTGGCCTCAGGCCAAACTACAGAGAGAGAACACAGCCCCACCCGTCAACAGAAAATTGGGTTAAAGATTTATTTCGTATGGCCCTGCCCATCAGAGCAAGACCAGGATTCCCCCACAGCCAGTCCCTACCATCAGAAGTTTCCACAAACCTCTTGTCCTTATCCATCAGAGGGCAGACAGAATGGAAACTACAGTTATAGAAAACTAACCAAACCGGTCACTTGGATCACAGCCTTCTCTAACTCAGTGAAACTATGAGCCATGAAACTACGCAGGGCCACCCAAGATGGATGGGCCGTGGTGGAGAGTTCTGACAAGACGTGGTCCACTGGGGAAGGGAATGGCCAACCAACTTCAGTGTTCTTCCCTTGAGAACCCCATTAACATTGTGAAACATCAAATAAGGTACACGTCAAAGAAGTGTCACTGAAAGATGAACTCCCCAGGCTGGTGGGTGCCCAATATGCTACTGGAGAAGAGTGGAGAAATAATTCCAGAAAGAATGAAGAGGCTGAGCCAAAGTGAAAACAGCACCCAGTTGTGGTTGTGACTGGTGATGGAAGACTGGTGATGGAAGCAAAGTCAGATACTGTAAGGAACAATATTACATAGGAACCTGGAATGTTAGGTCCACGAATCAAGGTAAATTGGAAGTGGTCAAACAGGAGATGGCAAGAGTGAGCAACAATATTTTAGGAATTAGTGGACTAAAATGGACTGAAATGGGCAAATTTAATTCAGAAGATCATTATATCTACTACCGTGGGCAAGAATCCCTTGGAAGAAATGGAGTAGCCCTCATAGTCAACAAAAGAGTCCGAAATGCAGTACTTGGGTACAATCTCAAAAATGACAGAATGATCTCTGTTTCCACGGCAAACCTTTCAATATCACAGTGATCCAAGCCTATGCCCCAACCACTAATACTGAAGAAGCTGAAGTTCGAAGGTTCTATGAAGACCTACAAGACCTTCTAGAACTAACACCAGAAAAAAGATGTCCTTTTTATTATAGAGGATTGGAATGCAAAAGTAGGAGGTCAAGAGGTACCTGGAATAACAGGAAAGTTTGGTCTTGGAGTACAAAACGAAGCAAGGCAAAGGCTGACAGAGATTTGCCTGATCATAGCAAACAGCCTCTTCCAACAACACAAGAGATGACTCTACACGTGGACATCACCAGATGGTCAATACCGAAATCAGATTGATTATGTTCTCTGTAACCAAAGATGGAGAAGCTCTCTACAGTCAGCAAAAACAAGACCAGGAGCTGACTGTGGCTCAGATCATGATCTCCTTATTGCAAAATTCAGACTTAAACGGAAGAAAGTATGGAAAACCAGTAGACCATTCAGGTATGACCTAAATCAAATCCCTGCAATTATACAGTGGAAGCAACAAATAGATTCAAGCGTTTAGATCTGATACATAGAGTGCCTGAAGAACTATGGACCAAGGTTCAGAACACTGTACAGGAGGTGGTAATCAAAACCATTCCCAAGAAGAAGTGCAAAAACACAAAATCATTGTCTGAGGAGGCCTTACAAGTAGCTGAGAAAAGAAGAGAAGCAAAAGGCAAAGGAGAAAAGGAAAGATAGATCCATCTGAATGCAGAGTTCCAAAGAATAGCAAGGAGAGATAAGAAAGCCTTCCTCAGTGATCAATGCAAAGAAATAGAGGACAACAATAAAATGGGAAAGACTAGAGATCTCCTCAAGAAAATTAGAGATACCAGGGGAACATTTTATGTAAAGATGGGCACAATAAAGGACAGAAACAGTATGGACCTAACAGAAGCAGAAGATATGGAGAACAGGTGGCAAGAATACACTGAAGACCTACACAAAAAAGGTCTTAATGACCCAGATAACCAGATGGTCAATACCGAAATCAGATTGATTCTATTCTCTGTAACCAAAGATGGAGAAGCTCTCTACAGTCAGCAAAAACAAGACCAGGAGCTGACTGTGGCTCAGATCATGATCTCCTTATTGCAAAATTCAATGGTGTGATCACTCACCTAGAACCAGACATCCTGGAATGTGACATCAAGTGGGCCTTAGGGAGCATCACTACAAAGAAAGCTAGTGGAGGTGATGGTCCAGCTAAGCTATTTCAAATCCTCAGAGATGATGGTGTGAAAGTGCTGCACTCAATATGCTGGTGAATTTGGAAAACTCAGCAGTGGCCACAGGACTGGAAAAGGTCAGTTTTCATTCCAATCCCAAAGAAAGGCAATGCCAAAGAATGCTCAAACTACTGCACAGTTGCACTCATCTCACACGTTAGCAAAGTAATGCTCAAAATTCTCCAAGCCAGGCTTCAACAGTACTTGAGTTGAGAACTTTCAGGTGTTCAAGTTGGATTTAGTAAAGGCAGAGGAACCAGAGATCAAATTGCCAACATCCGTTGGATCATAGAAAAAGCAAGAGAATTTCAGAAAATCATCTACCTCTGCTTCATTAACTATACTAAAACCTTTGACTGTATGGATCACAGCAAACTGTGGAAAATTCTTCAAGAGATGGGAATACCAGACCACCTTTCCTGCCTCCTGAGAAATCTGTGTGCAGGTCAAGAAGCAACAGTTAGAACCAGAACATGGAACAATGGACTGGTTCCAAATTGGGAAAGGAGCACGTCAAGGCTGTATATTGTCACCCTACTTATTTAACTTATCTGCAGAGTAAATCATGCGATATGCCAGATTGGATAAAGCGCAAGCTGAAATCAAGACTGCTGGGAGAAATAGCAACAACCTCAGATAATGCAAATGATACCACCCTTATGGCAGAAAGCGAAGAGGAACTAAAAAGGCTCTTGATGAAAGTGAAAGAGGAGAGTGAAAAAGCTGGCTTAAAACTCAACATTCAGAAAACTAAAGTCATGGCATCTGGTCCCATCACTTCATGGCAAATAGATGGGGAAACAATGGAAAGAGCGAGAGACTATTTTCTTGGTCTCCAGAATCATTGCAGATAGTGACTGCAGCCATGAAATTGAAAGGTGCCTGCTCCCTGGAAGAAAAACTATGACAAACCTAGACAGCATATTAAAAAGCAGAGGCATTACTTTACCAACAAAGGTCCATCTAGTCGAGGCTATTTTTTTTCCAGTAGTCATGTATGGATGTTAGAGTTGGACCATAAAGAAAGCCAAACGCCGAAGAATTGATGCTTTTGAACTGTGGTGTTGGAGAAGACTCTTGAGAGTCCCTTGGACTGCAAGGAGATCCAACCAGTCCATCCTAAAGGAAATCAGTCCTGAATATTCATTGGAAGGACTGATGCTGAAGCTCCAATATTTTGGTCACTTGATGCAAAGAGCTGACTCATTTGAAAAGACCCTAAAGCTGGGAAAGATTGAAGGCAGAAGGAGAAGGGGACAACAGAGGATGCGATGGTTGGATGGCATCATCAACTTGATGGACATGAGTTTGAGCAAGCTCCGGGAGTTAGTGATGGACAGGGAGGCCTGGTGTGCTGCAGTCCATGCGATCACAGAGTCAGACATGACTAAGCGACTGAACTGAATGACTAATGATGCCGAGCATATTTTCATGTGTTCATTGACCCCTCATACACATTCTTTGAAGAAATGCCTATTTAAATCTTTCGTCCACCTAAAGATATTAGTTGTCAATACTACTCAGCCATAAAAAATGAAATTGAAATTTTGCCATTTGCAGCAACATAGATGGACTTGGAGGGCATTATGCTAGGTAAAATACGCCAGACAGAGAAAGACAAATATTGCATGATCTCACTTTTGTGGAATCTGAAAAAATACAGCAAGCTAGTAAATATAACAGAAAAGAAACAGACTTACAGATATAGGTTACCAGTGGGGAGAAGGAAAGAGGAAGGAAGAAGGGCAATACAGGAATAGGGGATTAAGAGGTACAAACTATAGTAAAAAAAAAAAAAAAAAAAAGGCTGTAAATATATATTGTACAAAAACAGGGAATATAGTCAGTATTTTATGATGACTATAAATGGCATACAACCTTTTAAAGTTGTGAGTCATTATATTGCATATATGTAACATATAATATTGTACAACTATATTTCAATAAAAAATTTTAAATTATTTTTAAAATTTAACAAATGTTGTGTTATTGAATTATAAGTTCTTTATATGTTATAGAAAGAAGCCCCTTATCATATACGTGCTTTGCAAATATTTCCTCCTGTTCTGAGGGTTGTCTCTTCACCTTCTCGATGGCACTGTTTGCATTACAAAAAGAATGTTCGCTTATGAACCTTACCTACTCTCTGAGTTGGAACCACCTCACCAGACCCTTTATTATTCTGTTTGTTTTGGGTACATTAGCCCTGCCTGGACTATTGGACTTTGACCTTTCTGGGGTCAAAACTCAAGTCTGGTGCTCTTGTGTTCCATCCAGAATCGAACACAGAGGCCACCCAGTGTGGGCTCTTGTGCAGCCCATGCCCCGATTTTACCTTCCAGGGAGGGACTTGTGGACCCGCAGTTTGCGAAGCAGCACATCAGAAATATTGGGCATGACATCCAGCCCGCCCTTTGACTCTTCTTCCTCAATAGTTGAGGAGAGTTCAGAAGGGTGTCCTGGAAGAACAGAAAAAAGTATTTAACTTCTAAAACGTCTGTTTGAAATCACAGTAATATTCTTGGCAATTTGTTTCAGGGGGTAAGGAAGAACTTTAACATTTATTAGAACCTGGTTATATGCCAGGGGCTTCATAATTGTTATTTTATCCTTACAATAACCCAATGAGCTAGACTTTAATCATCCCATTTTACAGGAGGGTAAACCAAGACTCAGCAAGATTAATATTGCGTTGGCCAAAAAGTTCATTTGGGTATATCCAAACGAACTCTTTGGCCAACCCAGTAACTTGCTTATGGTCACAGAACTGGTAAATGGCATGGACTACAAACAGTTCTATCTGCTCCAAGTTCCCTGTTCTACCCACTGCTCCCCACAGTACCAAGCAGTCTCTTTTGTTTGGGGTCTGAGATTGGTTTTTGGCAATTGGAAGCTGGTTGGTCTGTAATGTTTAGAAAAGTCCCCTCTGTTTGGCAGGCTTCTCAGGAGGCTGGCTGCCCAACTAATCTTCCTCAAGTGAATTCCATCATCTGTGTCCCACTTAGAAATAAGCATTTTCTTCCATATTCCCACAGACAGGAGTAGAAACAGGGTTTTTCCAGAGTAAGGCTAAGGTCATTAGATCCTTGATCTTTTGTGGATCTCTGAAATAGTTGCCTGTGAGTTAGTGGTCCTGAGTTGCCTCAGGACCAATAAAAAGCTTTTTTTTTTTTTTTTTCCCCAAATATCTCCTAAACCTTTCCTTGGTCTGTGCTCTGAAGGCAGAAATAACAAGTTAAGTGTTCTCTTTCCCACAAATTTTTCTCATGTTCACAGACAGCTCCAAAGCTTCCTTTCTCCATTTTCCCAGCTGTTCAATGTGGCCTCTAGACACATCCCATGGCCCCACATTCTGGCTGTTGCTACCCCAGAGGCTCCAATGTGCTCCATCAAGCTCTTATCTCTGGAGCATGTTGGCAATGTCCTTTGCATTGACCTCAGTTACTCATTTGGCATAGACTCGCTCTGCCCTACGGGCTCATAGCACACTTCGAATTAAAAGTCTCAAATCTCTTTAACTTGAGCTAAATCAAATATCTATGTCTCATACAATGCTTACTTTCCATTGCAGGACTTTATAGTTATCCATCTCTTACCATCTTTCATGGATTTGGGCCCAGTAGATTTCCAGAACTATAGTCAAGACCTGAGATCAGGACTATGGGCAAGGTTGTGGTAGCCATCTAAATGGAGCTAAGATTGGGAATCATGAATTAGAAGCCTCCTCAAGCGAGATCACGTGGTGAGATGATTAGATATACTTTGGCTCTAGGTGAAGAATGTTTACATACTTAGATCTTTCCAACAACTGAACAGCGTTGATGATGTTCCTGGCCCTCAAGGCACCCAACAAAGTCTGGAGAATAATCTGTCAGAGCCAAGGCAGCCAGCAATCCCTCTTGGGATCTGAGATTCTACTCATATCAGGTAGCTACTTCTCTTAGCTACCCGTCACCTCTTGAGTTCTGCCCTGGCACTTGCTGCTCTCTGACATTTCCATGTGACAGAGGCCTCACTCTGCCTTTATGTATCCCCACTGCACCCAGCAGAGAGATAATGAAGAAGTGGGCTCCTGAGAAATCTGCAGGATTGACAGAGCTATACAAGATCTAATAATCATAGGGAAGTCATATGAGGGGGTTTTTGCCTGGAAAAGTCCCCTAGGTAGAACCCCATCCATTAAAATGGCTGTCTTAAGAGTGATCCCGTTGGATTTCCCTGGTAGTCCGGTGGCTAAGACTCTGGGTTTCCAATGCGGGGGTCCCAGGTTCGATCCCTGATCAGGGAAAGACACCCCACACGCGTCAACTAAAGATCTCACATGCCACAATGAAGATCTAAAATCCTGCATGCTGCAACTAAGAACAGGCACAGCCAAATAAATAAGCAAATATCATTTTTTAAAATGGTGATCCTAGAACTAGTGGCTCTCAGAACCAGCCACCCTCCTGATTGCAACCAAATTGACAACAAAGCCAGCAAAAAATTTTAAAGTCAGCTAAAAATATATCACAACTCTCAAATACAGGAAATGATAATAATCTTTAAAAATAATGGCCAGAGAAAAAATTTCCTAGAAATAAATGTAGAGCTCCCAACCTTGTTAACCCTTTCTTCCTCCCCTCAAAGAATCCGTCCTGAGAGGAAGACGTCAGAGGTAACGGTAAGGTTGTGATAAACTTTTGTAGTCACTTTTGTGACTGCAGAGCCAGAAGAGAACAGGACCAGGGGATGAGTGGGCAGATGCAGAGGTGTTCAGAAAGTTTCTCTGCAGTAGAAAGATCTCCGCCCCACCAAACAACACTCCAACAAGATGAAAAATGGCCTGTGCGGCTGTTTGTTTTTCATACTGAGGACAAGAGGAAAAGAAAGGAAAAGCAGAATGATAGCATGGTATTCTACCAGAGCTGATAATCTCAAACAATATAAAGGGATTTACCAGAAAGGAAGATACATGTGAAAATAAATCAAACAAGTCCCTCTGATGGAGTGAGTGGCAGAAGACACATGGAAAACCCCAGCTGAAAACTGACCCACCCATCCTGCACTTCTGAGAAATAGCAGAGTGACCAAACTCTCTGAATTTTGTCTGTCTTTTCCTTCCTTTCTCTGGCAGAAGAGTGAGAGTAGCTGCTGGCAATGGATGGGTCAAGTGTGGGAAATAAACACCCGGGCAGATTGTCCCTATAATTCTACCCTGAATTGGTGAAATAATCTATGCCTTACTACTGCCCACCCAAGGGAATAAGATATACCCCCACTTTGGTGTAATAAATTCAAGTGCTATGGTACAAAGTTATAGAAAAAGAGCAGAAACCAACCCACAACCACCACTACCCACAGCTCCATCTGAACTTCCTCTTTTCCCCATTCTCCAGGCAGTGACCAAGCAGACACGAAATACCCAATCCTCAACTAAGCACTGCCAGGAGGACAGAGATCTCAGGAAAGGTAGGAAGAAGTCAATGAAAATTGATCTACCCAATATATCCGGGTCAAGAGAAACTTCAAGTAGAAATGTTCTTATCAAAAATAAATTACATGAAAACAAATGTCATGGCAACTACACAAAAATAGTCAAAAGAGGAAGGAAAGTAGGGAGGAAGGTGTAAAGGAAAGAAGAAAGGAAACATGCAGGACACAGATGTCAGGATGGAAACAGAGATGCAAGAAATGCGTCAAAAATGCATTTTTGTGTAAAGTGTGTGCCACAAGTGCTTTGACTCAGGAGAAATTAGAACCCCCCCCCAATGAAAAAAAAGAATCAGAGGTGAAATTAGAGGATGGCATAAAAATGGAAGAAGATTACAATATAAGAAAATAAACTGAAGACCAAAACTAATGAAGCAAAGCAAAAAATTCTAAAAATATAGATCTAACCAATATGTTGGCAATATGAAGAAACAAAAACAAAGCTGAGTTAGTGGAGGAAACTGAGATGAGCACAAGGAATAAACAGGGAAAGAAAGATTAAAGTATTGAGAGGTAGAATAATGGATAGTTATTATAGTTCCAGATAGTTCCAGATTATGGTGGCTCTGAAGCAGGGAGAAAACCAAAGGAACAAAGAACAGAGTCAAAGGCATGAGCGAAGAAAAAATTTCCTCCATGGAGAGAAAAGCCAAATTTTCAGACTGAAAAAGCACACCACTACAGAAAAAAAAATACGTGTATATATAATCTTATTCTTTCTGTGTATGTAGATATATCTTATATAGATCTGTCTCTATATATCTTCTCCAACTACCCTCCCAGAAAGAGTAAGCCACCTACAGGGAAAGGTGAGGATTGAGAGGTGCTGTAAAGCAGCTGGTCTTAGACTTCTTGGCAACACTGAATGCAGGGTAGCATTTATAAAGCTCTGGGGAAAAGAGAGATCCAGAAATGTATAACCATCCAAGCTCTCTTTCCAGGGACTTCCTTCCCTGGTGGCTCAGTGGTAAAGAATCCACCTGCCAATGCAGGAAGGCGTGTTCAGTCTCTGGGTCGGGAAGATCCCCTGGAGAAGGGAATGACAGCCCACTCCAGTATTCTTGCCTGGGAAATTTCATGGACAGAGGCGGCTGGGGGGCTACAGTCCATGGGGTCACAAAGAGATGGACATGAGTTAGTGCCTAAATAGACAACAGCAACGGTACCTCAATGATCTTTTAGAAGTGTTTATATTTCTTGTTATTTCATGGCTTAGATAATCATACACCGCATTCTTTTTAAATGTATATCAAAGACTGGTTCTGGGCCCTTGATTCTGTTTTATTCTGATAAGTACTGTACCACTTTAATTACTTCTGCCTTATAATATGTTCTAAGTGTATAGTCAGTTACTTCTCCCCTCTTGCTGTTTTTTTTTTTAAGAGTATTCATTATATTTTAGATATAAAGATTCAGTGAGAATTAATAGAAAGAGCAACTAGAGAAGAATTCAGGAAACTGGACTTCATGGCCAAATACCACTTAATAGTGTCTGGTGTCTTTCAATGTGTCTGGTGTCTTTGCGACCCTATGGACTGTAGCCCGCCAGGCCCCTCTGTCCATAGGATTCTCTAGGCAAGAATACTGGAGTAGGTTGCCATGCCCTCCTCCAGGGGATCTTCCCGACCCAGGCATCAAATCTGCATCCCCTCCTGGGCAGGGAGTTTCTTTACCATTGAGTCACCTGGGAAGCCCAATCTTTGAGGTAACAGAATCTTAAATCTTCAGATATGTATATCTTATTAAATAAAACAAAATTCAGAAGTATTAGTAAGATAAATACAAATATAACTATATATAAACTGCTGGAAAACATATTTGCTACCCCAATTAGGGAGAAACAATTGGGCTTCCCTGGTGGCTCAGATAGTAAAGAATCCACTTGCAATGTAGGAGACCTGAGTTTGATCCCTGGGTCAGGAAGATCCCCTGGAGAAGGGAATGGCTACCCACTCCAGTATTCTTGCCTGGAGAATCCCACAGACAGAGTAGTCTGGTGGGCTATAGTCCATGGACTTGCAAAGAATTGGACACAACTGAATGACTAACACATATACACTGGAGAGAATAAAAAGTTGTTGCTTTTAAAGAATTTATGCGGTTGTGGGTAAAATTTCAAGATAAATCTTTTCCTAGGGTTTTAGATCTGCTTTAATAAAGAAGTTAGAAATTAAAAGTAGAGATTATATCATATTTTTTCCAAAGATCTCATCGAAAGATGATTTTTTAAAAATTAGTTCTTTTAAAAATTACTGGATATTTTACTTCTGTGAATCTTCTTGTCAATGCTGAATAGGTAGGTGTTAGTTATTATACATCAGACTGTGTGCTAAGTTGCTTCAATCGTGTCCGACTCTTTGCAACCCCGTGGGCTGTAGCCTGCCAGGCTCCTCTGTCCGCGAGAATTCCCAGACAAGGACACTGGAGTGTATTCCCATGCCCTTCCCCAGGGGTCTTCCTGACCCAGGGATTGAATCCATGTCTCTTACGCCTCCTGTATTGGCAGGGAGGTTCCTTACTACTAGCGCCACCTGGGAAACCCCTATGTCAGACTGGGGGCTTCCAACACGGTTGGTGGCACCATGGACATGAACACACAGCAATCCTCAAGCAGAAGGCTTCTGTGCTGAGAATGACTGAATGAGCCATCAGCCGTCCGGAGAGGTAAGTCAGGAGAGGGAGCTTGGGGTGGAGGGGAGGAAAGACCCCTCCCTCCCAAGTCTCCCTTTCTGAAGATAAGTCTGGCAAGAGGGTGGGTGGGGCCTTGCAGTCCCCAGGCAGGAGGGGCTGGGGTCTGGACTCTGTGGTGACTGCAGATTAGAAAGCAAGTGATGACTCTAATGTCTCAAAAAGAGGAACTGTTCTAGTTGGTGACATCCTGGGTGTGAGAGGAAAAGGAAAAGGAAGCATCAAAAGGTCAGGCCTGGGTCACGGTTCCAGACCCACTAGGTGCTAATGAGACTCAGGGAGGACTGGCAGGATCTGGAACAGGGGCTGGTTGGAAGGAGGCAAGTTTAGAGGTTCTTTGAGGGAGCAGGAAACACCATCTGATTCATTCATTCACCCATCTGCAAATATTTAGCAAGGGCCTGCTCGGCGTCCGGCCCACACTGGCCACCGGGGCGGACAAAGGCCCTGACAGGAAGTGCGGTGTTTACACGTTCAGCTTCTTTGATCCGGAGAAAATGAACCCAGCCCTAGCCTGAGGAGAGTGTCTCTTCAATCCCACCTACCTTTCTCCTGCTCGGCCGCTTCACTAAGTTCTGGAAGCTTGAGCCCCACTAAGTTCTGATTTCTCAGCAGGATGTGCTCCTTTTTAGGGAAAGACAGACAGCATTTCAGACGGTGACCTCAGGCTGGACCCCTCCCGCTCCATGCTCTGTGCCTGCTCGGTCTCACGGAGCAGACCCTGGGAACATGGGTAGTCAGGACACATGCGGGGCAGTAGGAAGACTGCTTCCCTCCCGGCCTGTGAAGGTGCTAGAAACCCCAGCTTCAGCTCCCCTTTCCCTGAGTCAGGAATTGTCCTTGGTGTGGCTGCCTTTTAAAATCGGCCTGTGAGCTTCAGGGCGAGAGAGCTGCCAGCCACACAGTGGCTGAAGGCTGGAGGACAAACAGAAGCAGAGCCCGGGGCTCTGGGGAAAGGAAGGTCCCCTGGGTGTATACGGAGCTGCCAAAGATGGAAACAATCTCTGTGATCTCATGGCTGTGCTCTGAGCTGGCTGGAGCCTCCTGCCTTGTTGTTCTTGGGCAGTGAGTGCCCACTTCTGGGACTTGTGTCCTCTCCTGCCCCCAGCTCCTCAGTGGCCTGTGATGGCACCTCTTGAGATGTTAAAACTCTCCAGACAAGTGAGGACTGCCGATTGCCACCCCAAGGCAGCAAGCCAGCAGCCCCTGCTGCTGGGGGCCTCACCAGAGGAGCTGGGGAGAGATGGGGCTGCTGACTCCAGGTATGTCACAGAAGGCCTCACACTTGTACCAAGTCCAAGACCAGCGCCCCGAAGAGGAATTACCAGACAGGGCTCCTTGGCCCTGGGACTTGTGCTTTCTAAGAGGGTTTTCAGTGTCCCTGTAGCAGAGGCCGCTTGGGCGGTTTGCCTCCTGGATGAAGGAGAGGAAGAGGCCAGCAGAGGGAGCTCTGGCCCAGATGGAAGCCACAGGCCAGCGCCCTTTACCTGTTTCTTTAGCCAGCCGCCCACAACCAAGCAACTCTCAGGACCCTGGCTTGGGGCAGTGGTGGGGGCTGGGGATGAGGTCAGAGGCAGGGCAGTGGTTAGTGAAATGAGGCTTCCAGATTCTTTCTACTTTGCTGCAGAGAGAAACATGCAGGGGTCTGGGGATGGCCTGTTGCCTGGGCCTGGCCTCTGACGCCCAGAAGCCCAAGAAGGCAAATGCCTGACCGTTTGGCTTCCTTGGTGTCACTCCACCCTGTGGAGTCCTGGCTGCCTTGGCCTGTGGTCTGGGTTGGCCCTCTGGGGAAGGAGGGCTCAGGAAAGGATTTCTTTTAGTAACCTCTTTTCTTCCTCACATCCAGGGCTCTCTCCCCCCATCTCTGGATACCCCCCAGTCATTCCCTGGTTAGGGCGGCAGCCTCATGACAGACAGTTGTGTCTGGTTTGATAGCCAGTGAAAGCTGGGGACATGATGGATATTGGAAGAAATTCACCAAGAGGGAGTAGCCCTTCCTGGCTGGGAATGTTGGATTTGAGGCCCTTTTTTTTAACAAGCACCAGGGAGGAAAGCTTGGGGGCATGACGGAAAGAAAAGCCATCCCATCTTTGTCTGTGACAGGGCGCTCCATCAAAGGCTCCTTGCTCATAAGGCATCAGCTCTGGCTGGAGCGGGGAAACACAGTCCAGCACTGAGGGGCCATGTGCCCTTCCATACACCCACTTTCCCCTCAAAATGTGGCTTTGTGTGGCAGCTACTTCCCAACTGACCTCACCCAAGTGAGCGGGTAAATGCCCTCAAAGATGCTATTTACGCCGAGTGCACAGCCCAGTGGGCCTGGCTTATCAGGGTGAGGACATCTAGGGCTCTACAAGGCCCACGTCTGGGCCAGAGCCACCCCAGCTCAGCCCAGTGGTCCTCAGCCCAGGGTGGGGACCTGCATGCACAGCCCACCCCAGGAGGCCCCAGAAACCCACCTCACGAAGCTTGGTCAGTTTCTGCATCCGCACAGGCTGCACTTGTATCTGAAAGTCTTTGAGTCCGGGCGCCTTGGCCAGCTTGCTGCCAGCTTTGCCTGTAAAACGCTTCTCTTCCTCAGCCAGCGGCAGCTTGGCCAGCACTTTCTGCAGCCGGGGGCCGGGTTCTTCGGGGCCGCTGTCCCAGGACACTCCCCGCAGCAGGGGTGGCCGGGACGTCGGGGGCCACAGCTCAGCTTTGGAGCCAACCTTGGACCCTGTGGGCTCTCCGACTGTACTCTTCCCCTGGGGGGCCTGGGGAGCCACCCCCCCAGGGCCCTGGGTTGGACCTCTGGGCAGAGGGTTGCCCTCCTTGGCTGTCTTTGCCAGTGGCTTTCCCAGCTCGCTCTCCACAGGGCCAGGCTGGGCGCTGTTAAGGGCCATCTTCCCACCACTGCCTGGGCCAGAAGCTGGGCCCTTGGGTATGGCCTCCGGGCACTGGAGGGGATCGAAGTTTTCCTTCTGTTCTATTGCAATTTCTCTGGACTTCTCAACTGTGGGAGAGCGGGGAGTCAGCCTGCCCTGAGACAGTTTCCTCTGGTCATTCTGCTTCCGGTCAGCTAGCCCTTTGAGGACGTTCTGAAAGAGACAAGGTAAATTTGGGACCCCGGAGGCAGGCTGGAGAGAAGAAGGGCGAGTTCGCTCTACCCCACAGACCCTGCTAAGGGGACTACATGTAGGGGGTGGGCTGGGTAGAAAGGGAGGACTGCAAAGTCACATCTGAGCCAGTAAAGAGAACCTACAAACAAGCCTGAGGTTTATAAAACAGACAGGACAAGGGACCTGCCTTTCAAAACCTGCCAAGAACTTCTCGAGGGTTATGAGCTGCAGAGGACAGTGGAACGGAGGGCAGCATGGGGGCAGTCACAAGTTCTGGCTTTGACTCAACTGCCCCAGATTCTAGCCCTGACTCTGCCTGGCAAGGCCCTTAACTGGCAAGGCCCTTAACTCTTAGGGCCTCAGATTTCCCATCAGGTTTGTAAAGAGAGAAAGCGGAGTTGCTCAGTCGTGTCTGACTCTTTATGACCCTATGGACCTTAGCCTACCAGGTTCCTCCATCCATGGGATCTTCCAGGCAATAGTACTGGAGTGGGTTGCCATTTCCTTCTCCAGGGGATCTTCCTGACCCAGGGATTGAACCTAGGTCTCACGCAGTGTAGACAGACGCTTTACCATCTGAGCCACCAGGGAAGTCCTAAATTGCCTGAAATTTTATGCAAATGTATATGTGCTGTTCATGGGCTGTATATATTTCTTCTGGGAAGAGAATCCGCAGCTTTCAACAATTTCTCAGAGTTCTATGAACCCAAAGAGGCTATAGATCATGAATGAGGTGATTCTTGCAAAGCTGATATTTTACTGTTCAGAAGTTCTCAGATTCTATATTCTTTCATTTCCCAGGGAAAGCTGCTTTGTGAGGCGCATGTGGGTCTGTGTGGGTATTTGTGTGGCTGTCCTGTGTGTGCGCTAACACTCTAATAGAGGACTCTATCCCAGACCCAGTTCTATTAATAGATGAGATTATATTCT
The DNA here is from genome assembly GCF_016772045.2 of Ovis aries. NCBI lineage: Eukaryota > Metazoa > Chordata > Mammalia > Artiodactyla > Bovidae > Ovis > Ovis aries. The sequence continues at coordinate 41,762,556 of NC_056068.1, read as the reverse complement.
CTTCTGCCCTTGACACCACCTTGAGCAGTTGACTCTGAGCAGGTGTGGGACTCTTCTTTTGCTCACCAGCCAAGATGAAATTTTCCAGGTGACCCCCAAAAAGAGCCCCAACTAGGGGCTGGAGCTTCCTTGCAATTTTCATGCAAGCTGACTGGAACAGCAGACTTGCCTGGCTTTTGCTGGGTCCAGCAGTCCCCCGGGTCTCTGGCAGCAGCCTGACTGGGGGTCTAGGGCTATGAGCAGGACCACCACAGAAATCATTCCCACTAAATCCCACCTCCTCACCCCCTTCTCCTCAGAATTCTAGTCAACGCAGGGCAGAGGAAACTTCTAGCCTCCTCAGCCTGGACCTTCTACTCACGCACACCCACTGGCAGGCTGCCCAGGGCCTAGCCTTCTGGAACACTGTGTCTCCCACACTCAAATCATCCCAGTTGGGCAGAGCTCAAACTCACAGACTCGCCAAGGTGAGGTGAAGGGACTTCGGCCTCATCCCCCTTCTGCTGGAGAAATTAAACACGAGTCAGCCAGCCACGTGAAGAGACCCTATCTCCTGTTGAAACACCCTCAAGGAGACCCTAGGGTGGTGTCGATGCCTCCCCCGCCCAACAGCCCCACCTCCAGGGGGTCACCAGGTGCCTCTCAGGAGCTAAGGGGTAAGAGAAGAGACTAGCTGGTGTAGAAACCCCACAGCAGCCCTATTACCTGCGGTGGTGCTCCAGGCAGAGGGGACGGTGGGCCACTGCACACATCCAAACCTACAATAGTCCAGACGCTGGTGAGTGACTCCCAGCGCCCCCAGACTCTCAGCTGTCCTCCCCAGAAGGCCCTCCCTTAGGTCCCTCAGGCCTGGAGCCCGTGTTTGTTGAATACCCCTCACAATGCTGCTCCGCAGGGAGCCCTCATCTAATCATCACAGAAACCGCGTAAACAGGTTGGGGCAGAGGGAGAGAAGGCCACACAGCCCAGAGGGTCAGCACTGGGCTCTGAACCCAGATTGCCTGGCCTGAGCCTGATCTTGCCCTGCGCCTCTGACCAGGGCAAGCTGCTCTCCTGGGCACCTCACTCCTTCCCTGGCTGAGCTGCAGTTATGGCTCTGAACGCAGCCTCGTGAAGGGAAGCAGTCAAAATAGAAATTGTGGCCCGGAGGCCTTTGCAGTAAGCTCTGAGGTCACCTTTCTCCGAGGCCTCTTTGGACAAGGGGCCCCGGTCACAGCTCGCTCCCACCACCTTGCACGCCTCCTCACCCTGGGCCAGGCCCACTTCCCCACGCTAGCTCAAAGCCCTGAAAGCAAGCATATCTTCCTCCTCTGAGGCCGCCCAGCCAGGCCTCAGGGGAAGGGGCCAAGAGGGGTCCCGACTGGGAAGCCCACAGGATGGAAGCCCTGGGGCCAGGGAGGAACCAGGGCAGGCGATGTCGGGGGACTGGACCTCACCGGGCGGCGTGGGGACAGTGAGGGAGTTGCTCTGAGAGGATGCAGGAGAAGCTCCGGGGCTGAGGTTTGGCGAAACAGCTGTGGAGACACACAGATTGGCCAGCATTCGTGAAGGCTCAGGACTTCAGTCTGACAAAGACATCCTTTCAGGTTGTCTCACCCTTGGGGTCTGCCTCGTCGGGTTCACAGGCTGATTCTAGACTCTATACAAGGCTCCTGCCACAGCCTAACTCCTCCCTGCCCCAACAGAGGGGGTACTAAGGTCACTTAGGGGTGACAGATAGCAATTTGGATCTTACTCCTCGGTCTGCCTGGCCTCAACCCAAAGTACCTTCTAGAAACAGAGGGCCTGGCATCACTTGGCAGGTATAGCTCCAAAGGCTGTACATCTTAGGCTTGCCAGGATGGCCCTGATTTTAATTGCACCCCTTGTCTCCTAAGTACATTCAGACTTGTCTAATTGCCCCAAATTTTTGTTCAAGAAAAAAGAGTGACTTTAGCCAAAGGGTTAACAGGAGGATTTCAGGGTCCAGGAAAACCTTCTAATTCAGAAATTTCATAAAAACACCGAAGACCACCTTCCCTTCCCCTTAGTAGCTAGGATCCTTCCCGGGGTCTCCAGCTGGAGGTCAAGGAGAGGGAGCCCAGTGCCGGCCTCTCCTGACCTTTGCAGAGGAGGTGCCCATAGAGCAGGGCCTCCTGGGGATGGTGAGATGCCACGCAGACCTGACTTGCAGGGTGGCCTAGGGGTCCGTGCACACTGGCATCACACAAAGGGTTTCTCTTCTTTCAGGGTGCAGGGACTGGGGAGCCCAGGTCAAGTTCACGGGTATCATACGGGCTAGTATTTCTTGGCAAAGCAGGAGGACACAATGGTAACACATAGTCCCCCAAAACTGAAAGGTAAAAGAGTTTTCTGGGCTGCTAAGCTAAGTCACTTCAGTCGTGTCCGACTCTGTGTGACCCCATAGAGGGCAGCCTACCAGGCTCCCCGGTCCCAGGGATTCTCCAGGCAAGAACACTGGAGAGGATTGCCATTTCCTTCTCCAATGCTTGAAAGTGAAAAGGGAAAGTGAAGTCACTCAGTCTTGTCCGACTCTTAGCAACCCCATGGACTGCAGCCCACCAGGCTCCTCCGTCCATGGGATTTTCCAGGCAAGAGTACTAGAGTGAGGTGCCATAGAGTTGGGTATTTCAGAGCTTCTGATATGGGGCAAGATGCCCTCCCCTCACAGGATCCTCTTCATGAGGCTCAGTCCTCCTGGGGGCAGGCGCATTGAGGGCACTTCTCAGAACCAAGGCTCCTGCTGCGACTGATGCCCGGGCCTCCCCACCCCTCAGAGGGGCCTCCTACCTGGTGAGGACTCTCCGGGACTGCTCCTGGACTTCCTTCCACGGCGGGTCAGGAACCGCTCGCTCACCGACTTGGCTTCCTCCAGTAGCGCCAGGTTTTTCTTCTTGTCCTCCTCTGAGATGCTGATGTCCGGCAGCTGGTCATTGACCAGGTCAATGACGTGCCCTGCAGGGTCTGCAGAGGCAAGTGAGCGCTAGGTGAGACCCATGGAATCCTTGGTCCCTCAGGGCCTCAGCCCTGCCCCCAACCCCCAGCCCCCAGCCCACGGATGCTGCCCAGAGTGGACTCGGCCAGCCAAACCCTGGCCCAATTCTGGGCCCTGGAGAGGGCTACGTGGGGACAGACAGGCTCCCTCAGCAGGCCTAGCCCCACCGGCCCATGGCTATGGCATGCCTTCTGTCACAAGTGATCATGAAATCCCCCATGAACCGTCAGTAGAGTCTGCTCCCCTAGTGTTCTTCCTTGGGTCTCTGTTCCTTTAACGAGCCAAGGACACAATTTCATGGCCACCTTCCATCGTTTTCCCCTCTATTCACACTGTTCACCCCTGTGCTGTGCTAAGTCACTTCAGTGGTGTCCGACTCTGTGACTCGATGGACTGTAGCCCACCAGGCTCCTCTGTCCATGGGATTCTCCAGGCAAGAATGCTGGAGTGGGTTCCCTTGCCCTCCTCCAGGGGATCTCCCTGACCCAGGGATTGAGCCTGTGTCTCTTACGTCTCCTGCATTGGCAGGTGGGTTCTTACCACTAGCGCCACCTGGGAAGCCCCTCTATCCTTATTCTAGTGAAGTGAAGTTGCTCAGTCGTGTCCAACTCTTTGCGACCCCATGGACTGTAGCCCACCAGGCTCCTCCCTCCATAGGATTCTCCAGGCAAGAGTACTGAAGTGGGTTGCCATTGCCTTCTCCAGGGGATCTTCCTGACCCAGGGATCGAACCCGGGTCTCCTGCATTCCAGGCAGACGCTTTAACCTCTGAGCCACCAGCTGCCCCTTCTCCAGGAGACTTTCCCTGGGTGAGTGGCACCACCTCTCACCCAGCTGCTCAGAAACATGGGAGTCACTCCACACTCTTTCTTCTGTCTCAGTCCACCCAGGTCCCCCCAACTCATCATTAAGTAAATGTCCCTGGAACCTGGGCCTCATCTCCATTTTTGCTCATCAGCTGTAACTTACTTGCTCAATTACATCAGCACCTCCCAGGTCCTTTCCACCTCCAGGTTACTTGCACTATCCCATCCTCCACTGCCTGTCAGAATGACCATCCTGAGAGCCTCCTCTGACCATGCAGTTCTCCTGCCTCAGCTCAGCAGGATTCCTCACGGTCCCCAGGGTGACATCAGATGCCCAGCTGGGCCCAGCCGCTCTTCCTGATCCCACACACTCCTCTCCTCCAAGCCCTCCATGGTGAACGGCTTCCGCTGTGCCTCTCCAGCCTCCTTTCCTCCTTCTTCTGGTCAGAGCACCCCAGTCTCCACTGGGTGAAGCTCACTGGAGTCTCAGTCATGTTGGGAAATTAGGAAGGAGCTAAACCCTGTTGCCCATCTCGTCTCATGTACCAGTAATGGAACTTGTACCATCCTCAGCCAGCCAACGAGCTCAGTCCCCCTGGGTGGCTGGCTCAGGGATGGCCAGGCGAGGCAGTGAGAGGCAATTCTGAGAAAGGTGTTGGGTATATGGGAAAGAGGAACTCTTTTTTCACTGAAGGGGTATAAGTTCATAGACATTTATTTGCCCAGAAGGAAACCAACACACAAGAGAGGAGACTTGGGAAAGGAAATGAGATGATTGCTCATGACTCAGCGTGAGCACCTGGGGTTAGCACACCCCGAAAACACAGACCCTGGCTTTTATTTTTATTTTTTGGCATGAGGTTTTGTAAGCTGAGTTTCTATGATGTGAGAGTCCTGATTAATACACACAGCAAAGCATTCAGTTGCTCTGTTAAGGCTCCTGCTCCCCAGCAATGTTGCTTCTTCCATCCGGATGACCTTTCCTCCCTCTTGTCCACCTCTCTAAGGCACAACTCAGACACTCTCCCGTCTGGAATACCTATCCAGCCTTCCCTGTCTCTAGCCAGAACTGCTCCCCTGCTTGACTCAGTTTCCCTAACACTTCTGTGAAGGACCTTGCCACACAGTGTCTTGATTCTATCTGTTCGCTTGTCAGTCTCCTCACCCACAGTGGCATGCAAGCAGAGACCACGCCTGCATTTGTGTTCTGATGGTCCAGAGCAGGCTCTGAGATACACTGGGGAAGGAGAAGGTGGTTGGGGCAGCCAGCCTTGCAGCTAAGCATACACCTACCTGGATGTGGGCCTTTCTAGGTGGGGGCGGAGGGCCTCACCCAGCCGTTCCGTCTCCCTTTGCCTCATCTTCCTCTGTATGCCCAGGACTTGTCTTTTTACCAAAACAAACTAAAATCAGATATTATATTTCTGGGCTCAAACACAGAGGGCTCATCGATTTTGCCCTGTTGGGCTTCTAGGGACGGACTTATCCGAGACACAGGAGTGGGGAAGAGGCCAAGCTGCCAGACCTCAGTCTTCCTACTCAAACACACCTTCAGCTGGACTCTACTTCTGGTTGCAGAAATAAGAGAAATCAGCCCAGCCCTTACCCACAGAAGTCAGCGAAGCAGTGGAAACCTTCAAGTGTCGGTGAGAAAGCCTCCTGTGGGGACTGTGGGCTCTGAAAGACAGGACAGAATCACGTTGTTAAGAAAATTGGTCCATGGAGCATGTAAATAGGTGTCTAGATGCTTGCCTATGCTCAAAGTTCATCCTAGAGCATGGCTTTCAATCTCATCTAAGCTTGGGATTTGTTAGAAACACACATTCTCAGGCCCCACCCACCAACAGGATCAGAAACTCTGGGGATGGGGTCCCACACTGATTGATTGAACAATTCCCACCCCCAACAACCAGGTGCTTCTGATGCTCGCTAAACCACTTCCCTGAGGAGATGTTCAGACTCTGAGCATCTAACTTGCAGAAAACTCATAAAATGTGAATAATTGCCTGGTAGAGATGCAGATGATTTCTGTTGAGGAAAAAGGATTAAAAAAATAAGGCTTCATTGTTCCATGAAACATTAAACCTATTTTATATCTAACTTAAGCAATCTTATTCCAGCTTTCTTGTCCTCCTCACTGATTATATTAAGTATGTCCATTTCTTGCATCCTCTTTTGAACCAGCTTTGTATTCCTGTTGGTCCCCCCACCCCGTTAATGAGTTAAATAAATCTTTGACACATAAATCTTTGACACATGCTCATTACATATCTGTATTAGGGTCATCTTTGTAACTTTTTGGAAATTATACTTAGGCCATCTCATTCTAGCTGGACGAATGCATGAGCTAGTGCTGTGTAAGACTGAGGCAGTGACATCTCTGTGCCTGTGAGCCAGTATTCCTACCACGAGGTCATCTGCCACACAGGCAGAATACTAGTCAAGAATCCACATCGTTCAGGCCTGTTTGCAAATATATGGGCAGATATTATAGGAAACTCCCCTGCTATGATTTGTGCTTTTCTTTAAGGTTCAGTTCAGTTCAGTTCAGTTCAGTCACTCAGTCGTGTCCAACTCTTTGCGACCCCATGAATCGCAGCACGCCAGGCCTCCCTGTCCATCACCAACTCCCGGAGTTCACTCAGACTCACGTTAGCCAAGTACAAAGATCCGAATCCAGGAGAGAAAATAACATGAGGGAAGGGGAGATAATGGGAAAATGCCATGCTCGCTCTCTCACGTTGAAAAACCGTTTGATTTTATTTCATCAATAAAATCATCAAGAAAGAAGAAAAGATTTATAAAAAAAAAATAGAGTTGTCTAATCCCACATGCTAGGAAACAGTGCCCTTTATTGCATAGATTAGGCACAGAGGATGTACCTGTTGACCGGGTTTTTGTCAGTTTCTCCTTCTGGTGAACTGGCATCCCCAGTCAGGATGATGGTGGGTGGACTGCAAGATATTCCTGTGGAGGCAGGGTCCTGGTGATTTAGAACAAGAACACAGATGGAGTTAAGCTTCCAGGAGCTGGAACCTTTATTCCAGCATCATGATACCAGAGCCTTCTTGAAATGGGCCAAAGGCAGTTTATTTGGATTATCCAGAAAAAAGAAAAAGAAAAAAAGTTTCTCCTTCATTCACCTAGCTTAGCTTGGTCTATCTTTTATGCACTAAGATTAGGAAACCACAAAGCCATCCCTGGTTATTCCTCACTAACACTGTATTAATAGGAAAAGAACAGTGGAGTCCTCAGGCTGCAAGCAGCCTGCTTGGGGAAGGATGCAGGCCAGCAGAAAACGTGGCGACACCCATGTTCCTGACACCCAGCGACAGTCCTCCATGTGGCTAATGGTGACATGTCAAGAAAGCGATTTGTCCCATGGGTACTGGAACATGGCTTTTAACTTTTATAACTTTGTGAAAATGTTTATCTAAATAAACAAACATTTCTGAAATAATAACAAAGATTACAGGCCAATCCTTAAATTTTTGAGATAGTTTGCAACTAGTAAGCAAAATAGAACAAAACTTCTAACCATCAAAATGAAAGTTATTACACTGTAGATTGGAGCAGCTGTAGTGAAAATGGTATACTGTTATGCTGCTAATGCCTGTGTGAGTGGTAAAACCCTACGTATACAAATGTAACAACAAATGTGTATGTTACAAATCTGTATAATAAATATTTGTTGAGTGAGTAAATGAATGAATGGAATGAAAGCATGCTGTATAGGATATACAACAAAATTCCTAAAGATGCACGTCAACCTGTGTTTTTCCATATCTAAGTGGACTGGAGATAGAAATAGGACCAATGAACAGGAGCAGTAGTGTCTTTGACTTTTCTGCCGCCTGTTGTCCCAGTGTATCCATCTCAGAATTGTTCCCAGTTATATCTGGGAGACTCTCTGGGGATCCTCTTTATGACCCGTCATCATTTTCCTTCTCCTTGCCCTGCTCTCCCATACTGGTGTGTGCTGTTCTAGCCCTCTGTGAATGCCCTACTCTCCCATCCAAAGGCCTGTCTCCCCATGCTCCTGAGCATGTCACACCACCTATCAGTGCAGCTTCCTAGAGCTTCACAACAGTGGGTCCCCACAGCCACTTTCTGTGGAGGTCATGTCCTTCTGGAGCCCCTGGGCATTAGTGCTCTTACCTCTACTGGCCTCAATGAAGCCATGGCCGGGGGCCTGCCCTCATAGAGCCAGGCTGAGCTGTGTTCTTAAGTCCTTGGTATGCAGGAGTTGGCTCTTAGCAAGGTGGGGAGGCCTCTCTCCTTTTCACATTATTCTTTCTTGTCAAGTGGGTACTATACAGAGTCATCTGGACTTCTTGATTCCCACAACTTTTAGTGAAACCAGCTCTTCCATTTTCATCTGCCTCTATTCCCTCCCTTGGCCTCAAACATGAGGCCAGGTGAGCTGGGGAAGAGTCTCTGAGTGCACCCAGGGAACGCCAGATCCCTGTGTTCCACGATCTTTCAGCAGGAGGGAGCTGTAGCGACGAGACAGGGGGAAGCCCTCAGAATCCCTGAGCACATGGAAGGAAACTTCGGACAAGGACTCTGGCTGGGTAGGAGTAGGAAGCAGCACTGCCTTTTTCCTTTTCCTTTGGAAGAATCACACCCTCAAATTTCTGCTCATCATCCACTAGCTGTGTGTCCTCGGCAAGCTACTTAACCTCTCTATGCCCCATGACAACTCACAAGGCTGATGTGAGGATTAAAAATAATGTTGAGAAAGTACCTTAGCACAAGACTGATATATCAATAAACAGTCATACCACCGTCAAATCACTTTTCTCTCTCACTCAACACATTTTAGTTACGCATCATGTGCCAGAAGCAGTTTGAGATACAAAGACCCTCATGAGCTCACAGACAAGCAAGGGATACAGAGAAGTAATTCATCAGTAATTCACTGATAATACATATAAGGTGATAAGGGATGAACCACACTCTTCGAAAGCTCCAAGAAAGCAAAGCAAACTCTCTTATGAGGGGAGCTGGAGAAGACTCTCCAGAGGAGGGGACATTTAAGCTAGCTCTTGAGGGATGAATATGAGTTTGCAATACAAAGATATTAGAGGAGGGACTGCCCTGGTGGTCCAGTGGTTAAGAATCCACCTTGTAATGCAAAGGGCGGGGGTTTGATCCTTGATCAGGGAACATAAGGTCCTACATGCCACGGAGCAACTAAGCCCACAAGCCGCAACTAGAGAGTCTGTGTGCTGCAACGAAAGATCCCACATGACAGTGAAGATCCTGGGCTGCAGCTAAGACCCGACCCAACCAAATTTAATTAATTAAAAGTAAGAATTAGGGGGGAGGTTTTGGGCAAAGGAAACAGCATTAGTAAAAGGCGTAACAGCACTAAGGATTCATGAGTGTAGGTGGAGCATAGACTATGGAGTAGGTGAAATAACTTGCTTACTCTCCCGCCACCCCTTTCCCTCTCTCCCTCTCTCTCTTCTTCCCCCCAACCCAGCTTAGTCTTCAGCCCCATTCATGGTGTAGACTGTTTTACCCTCCCTTTTTTTAAGATTGACACAAAAGTTTTCAAAAGTCTTAGAGTCTAAGAGAGCGGCCAGTCTGTAAACTTTTGCACATTATTACACTTTATTCTGTCTATTCATCCAGCAAACATTTATTGAATGCCTACTACGTGCTAGGGCCTACGCAGACAAAGGCGAACCAGGAGGACCTCTGAAATACTACCCCCCGCCTCCTGGCTAGCACAGTGGGAGGGGAGTGAGGTAGAAGTAGCCTCCCTCCCACCGCTACCCATCCCAGGTAGGGTCCCGCCGGTCCTGCAGGTCCGGTCCAGTCGGGTGCCGTCAAGGTTGACGCTGTGAGGTAACTGGTCTGCAAGGCACTGGAGGAACTGTTTTCCAGTGGAGTTTTCCCTGACTCCTGGCGAAAGTGATGAATATGAGTCACTATCCAGAGGTGACTGTCATCCATGGGGTTGCTGGTACCCTTACCCAGAGGAAGGTCAAGGGCCAAGATTCCCACACAGAAAGGCAGAAACGAGCCCCTGGTGGCGAGTGCCAAGCACGTAAATACAGACACACACACACAATTTGAAGTTGCTTAAAAGCCAGGAGGCACAAAGCAATCAGGGAGAAATCCTCTAATCCCCTGATGGAATGCCCTGGAATGTCCTCCTGCTCTCCTTCCAAAGTGTACAAAATATACACTAATAAAATCAAATTGTTCTCTCCTTAATCAGCTCACAGAAAGCTCCAGGCAATATCTAATTTCCTGCAAAACTGTTTTTGTGGGGAACATTTAGTCTTGTGCTGGCTGGGTTTCACTTTAACGGGGAATCAGGAGAGAGTGTGGGAAGATTCCAAGGGCCCTCCGGGTGAATTCTGCCAGGTTTTAATGCCGTGTAAATACTCATCCTTGCTCCGGCTCTGAGCTGCCAAAACAGAAGGCAGGGCCTCAAGAAAGCTTGTTGGGCGGTGCATTCAAACAGAATCCACCAGGCAAGTTCCTGGCTCCAGGACTTCAGGACTCAGGCTCTGGAGCCACACTAATTCACGATACAGCTTTTCACATTAGTTGTGTGACCTTGGGCAAGTGACCTCTCCTCTCTGTGCCTCATCTATAAAATAGCTATCTCACAGCGTAGTTACAACAATTCCACAGACTGATGTAGAAATAGGATTGCCGGATAAGATACAGGATACCCTATTACATTTGAGCTTTAAATAAACAACAATTACGTTTTTAGTGTAAGTAGGTCCCGAATACTTACTTACGCTAAAGTATTCAGTGTAAAGGAGCTCTGAAGGTGAAGACTCTGCCATCAGTGCAGGAGACCAGGGTTCGATCTCTGGGTGGGGAAGATCCTCTGGAGAAGGGAATGGCAACCCACTCCAGTATTCTTGCCTGGATAATCCCATAGACAAAGGAGATTTGCAGGCTACATTCCATGGGGTAGCAAAGAGTCAGACATGACTGAGTGACTAACACACATGTCCCAAATATTGCTTGAACATAACTGTTTCATTTGCTAAGTGTGGCAGCTCCAGATGGTAAGCTTGTAGAAGAGCACCCGGCTGCTAGTAAATGCTCAATAAGTGTCAGATGTTATAGTCTGTTATTGGTACCATTGGGGCTAAATTAATGACTTTGGAATTTGGTTTGGAGAAGATTGTTGTTCTTAGTTTTGCATCTACACAACCTTCTGGAGTTCAGTTAGGAGGACCTTGCACTTCTGGTCATGGAGCCATGGAATATCTTCCGTGGGACACCCAGCCACAGAAGTCCAAGTAATCAAGGACTCCCAGGGAAGTCTACATCCAAGGCCTCCTTCACCTGGCTCCACCCCCTCTCTCACCACCTGCGTCTCAGACAAGGTAGAGATGACTCTTACCTGCAGGAGAAGCAACGAAACAAACATGGGTAGAAGGAAGTGACATTTAGTCCCACCTACTGCCTGCAGGGCCCTGGCCCAGGCACTTCCTGTGTGTGTTCTCTTAATCGTTCCAGCAGCTCTGAGGATGAACCTCAGGACACCCATGAACAACGTGGGGTGAGAATGTCTCCTGATCTCACAGAGTCGTGCAGGGGAGATGAGAAGATGAAAGCAAAAGCCCTGAGTGTGAAATAGGGGATTAATATATTTCTTTTCTTTCCCCTTTTTTCACATTTCAATTTCCACTTAACCAACAACAAAAACCAGACTGTCCAGGGTTGCAAAACCCTGGGGAAGAAACAGATACCAGGCCTGTTGGCCTTCCTGTCACACACGCTGGCTGTACAAGTTGTCTCCAGGTCTTGGGTCTCGCCTTCCCTGATTTCTGGTGCCCTGCAGGCCTCTGACGTGCCTCTCTTATTCTTCCAAACTGTACCTTACCCAGTAAGCCCCTTCCTCCAGGAAGCCCTTCAGGCTGAATACACAGCTGGAGGAAAGATAGCAGGGGCACCCTTCTCACCTTCCAGGGCCCAGCCTCCCCAGGGATCCGTTCCCCTTCCCTGGAGTCAGCCGAGCACTGCGGGAGCTGGGCCATCTCCCAGCAAGCTTGCCCTTTAATAAGCCAGCAGGTCACATTTTGTTCTCTTTAAATAAGCCTTATAGAAACATTTAAATGTTTATTTCGCTCATAAATTCCCAAGAATGCACCACAGTTTCCTAACTGCCTGGGTGCAGGGATAAATATAGGCCAGTGTCACAGACGGGAATATTAGCTTCCTTTCCCCCATGTCACGTGGCGAGCCCTGGTTCAGAAGCTCTGAGCAGCAGACCAGCCCCAGCCCAGGCAGGAGTGGGGAGTTTAGCTCCTGCACTGGGACCCTGGCAGCCGTTCTGGGAGAAGACTGTGCAGGCAGGCAGTGTGGGGTGGTGAAGTCGGGAGGTCTACACTGCTCGGTGACCTCGGGCAAGTCACTTAACTTCCCTGGGCTTCCTGTTCTCAAACATTAGTTGGAGCAAATAATCCCCATTTTTCAGGCCGGTTTTGAGGGTGACAGTGACAGTGAGGATAGTGACAGAGGGCGGGCACTGCTATAGCTGTATCCCCAGGTCTCTCTCTCACAGCCCGAAGGGCAAATAAGGACTGTCTCTGGAGAGGACAGCCCTGGCCGCAAAGAGGCTTAGCACTCTCGTGGCAGGATAAAAGGATTCTCTGGGGACTTCAGAGAAAATGATTATTCCAGCAATGAGTCCTAAGAGCATGGGAGAGAGCAGAAGTGCCTCTGCTGAGCTCGGCTGGACCTGGGGCTCCTCCCTGCCAAACGTGGAGGATCAGATCCTGGCTCCCGGAAGGCTCCCCGTTGCCCGCCGTGTGGATTACCCCGTCACTCGCGGCCTGCCCTGCCTCTGTAGATCCTCTTTCCGGCCATTGTCCAGTCTACTCCTAGCAGTCTGGGGATCGTGGCTTAGTTGCTATGTCGTGTCCGACTCTTTGCGACCCCACGGACTGTAGCCCGCCAGGCTCCTCTGTCCATGGGATTTCCCAGGCAAGCATTCGGGAGTGGGTTGCCATTTCCTTCTCCAGGGGAATCTTCCCAAACCAGGGATTGGGAACTCCTGCATGGGCAGGCGAGTTCTTTATGGCCGAGCCACCAGGGAAGCCCCAGTCAGGGGTCACCCATCCCCAGATTATCCTACCTTCTTCGTCACTGTTTTTACTCTCATGCCATCAGCCTTTGAAGTGTGAAAGTGCATAGAGTGTCTGTTAGCCTTCCTCTGTCGGGGAGGAGGGTATCACTCAACCAGTTGGCCGTTCATCCATGATTATCTTCTAAACTCTCCTCATCCTTCCTGTCCATCTCCTCCCTTGGGTCCAGGCATTTAATCATCCATACAGGCAATTATGCGCCCAGCCTATCACACAACCATACATCCCTAAGCTCTTGCATGTGCAAGAGCCTATGCTGAGGCTTGGAGATACACATATCACCCCTGACCCTAAAGGAATGCAACCTGACAGGGTACTCAGAGAAATTAAAAAAAGACAAGCTACATCCATGGGCTTATAATAAGACCAATAACTGTAGTGTACATTCCTGACCATCTGTAATAATCCACATTTCTAAACCACATTCTGCTCTGTCCTGGACAGTTGCACAGCTATAACCTCACAGCTCTTACTCTCTGACCCAAACCATTAGAAGCCATCCTGATAGAACAGTCCTCTTGACTCTGTCTGAGCTTCCCTTCCATAGAGGATGGGGCATCAAGCACCTACCTCCCATGCCTGGGGTTTCTGGTGTCCAAGACACTGGATTTACTGCTGGGTGGCACCAGGGAAGGAGGCAAAGGTGGTGGGAACACCTCAACAGAAATGGGTTTGAATCTCCACTCAGCCATGACACTCCATGTGGCCTTTGACAATTATGTAATCTCTTCTACAAAATACAGATGATAGTAATGTCTACTTTGGGAGTTCCCAATAGATATCTCCAATATCTTATACATCAGACTCTAATGCTTTACTGACAGTTTATTTGAAGATACTTCACTGAAGATCTGAACAGAGCCTGTTCCTGCAAAGGGCAGGATGAGATAAGGATGAATTCAAAATCTTCAAGTGGAGTATTCAAGGTACTCCTCAGCTTCTGGTGGTTAGAGTGTACTTCCTTGCCTCAGTTTTCTCATCTGTAAAATGGGTAATAATCATACTGATCTCCTAGAATTGTTGGTGTAAAATGCTTAGAGCACTGTCAGTCACATAGGAAGCACAGTAAGTAAGACGGTTCTCATAGGGTTAGTTGGGAGGGTTGGGAGGGTGGTCTCCCCACTCTGCACAGTCATTACCAGTTTCCAAGGACTTAACACACACTATGCTTCTCCTTCATCTCATTCCTGACAGAGGATTGATTCTTTTGAGTCCTGAACCCTTTTCCCACCACGGTAGAGCACGCGTTTCTCCAGGGGCTTCCACTGGGGTATAGATGGAGCCCTAGCCCACTGACAAGTGATCACAGGGTCTCAACAGCCAAGGGGAGGCGAAGTGGAGAGTGAAGCTGGCAATCCACCTTACCCAGTCTCATGTGTTAAGGTCTAGATATTTCTGGGGATGGCATAGAACAAAGATCCGCCAGTTCCTGATCAGAGAAGGTCATGAGAGCAAATCAGATCAGAGAGACCTGTCATTCAGCTGTAAATCCACAAGGAAGTGAACTCCCTGAGAGTGGGACTTTGGTGGGTTAGAGCTCAATAAATGCTTGGTGAATGAATTCAATAAACATTTATTGAGTAAATTAAACTCAGTTCTATCTTTGCTGAGTACCTACCACACATCAGTGAACTGCCATCCATTTCCTGTGTGCTCAAACTCCACTGCATTGCAATGGGGTGTTTTCTGGACTAGAAAGAAGAAAAACCATCATTCTAGGCCTGTTTTTCAGCTACAAGCCATGAGGCAGCGAAATTCAGGCCTTGTTACTTCTTCATTATGTGACTTTGGACAACTGGCTTAACCTCTCCAGGACTTACTTTCCTAATCTATAAAAAAGGTACAGGCATTGCTAACTTACAGGGCATTGTAAAGGTCATCTGAGATCATGAGTACAAAGAGCTTAGCCTAGAACACAGTAGGAGCCTCACATGTTGGTTTCTCTCCTTGCATCCAACTATAATACCTACATGCTCTGAGCGTCTCCAGCCATAATACCTACATGCTCTGAGCTTTCCAGTTTCCTGGGGCTGATGATCTCTGTCCCCGCAGTGGCATTAGAAGACCAACAGCAGGGATACCTGTGAAAACTTTTTAGTGTACCATTTTGTGCTGTGCGAGGGACTGAGAACTTTGTTGAACACTGAGTAAAGCTGAGTGCTTTGCTTAGCACTGGCTATATGTTATTCTGGTAAAGTCAGGTTGCCTGGGTTTGAGTCTAGGCTCTTACAATCTAACCCCTTAGCTGTGTTGCCTAGTGAACCTTACTTTCTTTTCTGTGCTTAAATTCTTCATCTATAAATGGGAATAGCAATAATACTGACCTCACAGCGTTAGTGTGAAAACTAAATGAGAAAATATAGACAGAAACCTAGCATCGTGCCTGGAATTGCCTTAAAATTTAGCTGGTGTGAGCAGTTATTACTGGAACACTCAGTTTACAGATAAGGAAGCTGAGGCATGATGAATAACCCACCCAGGGTCACACTCAGGGATGAAGCGCAGGCCCCCTTCACTCTGCCACGTGGCTCATGTTTCATGTTCCTATGAAACAGAAGCATTTCCTGTGCCTTCCAGAACTCCCTGGCTGCTTGGGGAACCCTGCTTGGAATTCTTCTCTTCTAACAGGACAGCCGTGCGGGATGATGGTAGCGAGTCTGGATGTGCCTCTTACTACACTAAGCAGGGAGAAAGTTCCAGGTTGGTTATGGTGGCGGCCACCATGCTATCCAGTTCTGGGCCAAAAGATGGGGAGGCCCCGCAGCTTCATGGTCAGAGGTTCTAGGAGCTCCACAAACAGACCCTTTCCTGTTAGGGCTGGATGCAGAGGGCTGCTTTTCAAAAAAACACTCCAACCTCATTTTCAGTTAAGTAATAATTGGGGTAGGGGTCGGGGTGGGAGCAAGGATGCTGATGGTTAGTTGGGTGCTTCAGTGAGCATGTCAACCAGACGCTGCTGTATGTGAGGGCTGAACATCAGTTTCTGTCTAGAGGACCAGAAAGTGCAGTACAGTAAGTGCCCTACATACGAACCTTCAAGCTGTGAAATTTCAAAGATGGGAACGTGAATTTGCATGTAAAGTCACGTTATTTCACGCATCTAGTGTGCTTGTCTCACGCACACATCCTCTCCAGGCAGCTGTGTTTTGTGTACTTTACCGCACAGTACTGTATAGAGTGCGGGAGTACAGTCTCTTTATTTCAAGCCCAGGATGTCCAAAGGTATAAAAGCTCACTATGTTCTGTGCTTTTTTATGTCTTACTTGTGTGAAAAGTATTATAAACCTATTACAGTGCAGTAGTCTACAGCTGATTGTGTTAGCTGGGTACCTAGGCTAACTTTGTTGGACCTATGAACAAATTAGACTTACAAATGCATTCTCGAAACAGAACTCCTTCGTATGTAGGGGACTTATTGGATCAAGTAGATGCTCAGGGAGGCCTGGAGTGAGAGGAACACGTGTGTGTGGCCTGAAGCAGGAACAGCACGGTGGCCTGGGTTTCTAGGGCTCAAGACACACCCAAGCGTGCTGTTTTATTGGGACCACAGCTGTGGCACTTCAGATTTATAAGGTGGTAAGTTCTACGGGGCCCAGGTTGGCTGTCTCTGACAAGCGGTTTTGGGAGCAGAGGACAGCATTCCCTTGGTCCTAGCACCTCTCACAGAGGCCCCAGTGCCAAAGCTGAGAGAGCTCAGTGCAGGGCATAGACCAAGAATGTGGGCTCTGGGGCCAGGCTGCCTGGGTGCAAATCCTGGGCCTTTCACTTACAAGCTGTGTGACCCTGGAGCAAGGCACTTAACTACTCTGTGCCTCAGTCTGCTCAGCTATGAGATGGAACTGATGATGGATGCCTACCTCATAAAGGGACTTGAAAGTTAACTGAGTTAATAGAGTAGTAACCCCAACAAGGTCCATGTGGTCAAAGCTATGGTTTTTCCAGTAGTCATGTACAGATGTGAAAGCTGGACCATAAAGAAGACTGAGTACCAAGGAATCAATGCTTTTGAATTGTGGTGATGGAGAAACTCTTGAGAGTCCCTTGGACAGCAAGGAGATCAAACCAGTCAACCCTAAAGGAAATCAACTCTGAATATTCCTTGGAAAGACTGATGCTAAAGTTGAAGCTCCAGTACTTTGGTCACCTGATATAAAGAATGGATTCATTGGGAAAGACCCTGATGCTGGGAAAGATGGAAGGCGAAAGAGAAGGGGGCGGCAGAGGATGAGATGGTTGGATAGCACCATCGGCTCAAAGGACATAAATCTGAGCAAACTCCAGGAGATAATGAAGGACAGAGAAGCTTGGTGTGCTGCAGTCCATGGAGTTGCAAAGAGTCAGACACACTTAGCAGCTGAACAACAATGAAAATTGTGGCACCTGGCAGCACAAGGTTAGCAGTTATTAGTGGCTTTATGGATAATGGAGAAGTGGGGTAAGGCAGTGGTTAGAGAACAGTGGTCAGAGTGATGCCGGAGGAGATGACGTGAAAGATGACGTCAGCTTATGAGCTCACACTGACCTGCCCCTGGGGCCTTCCAAAACCCCTGGAGGGGGAGAGGGGTGAGATCCAGTGAGAACTGGGCTCTTATAGTTAATATGACTGTCTCCATACTTTGAGGTTTGGAAGGCCCCTCTGAGGAGGCCATGCAGTTCCAGTGAGTGGAGTTGCTAATACGGCTGCTGGTTACAGGCCTGGAAAGGGCTGATGTCCTGGTCACACCGCCTGTAGGGCCTGGGGCCAGGTCTGGTGCCCCACAGTGAGGCGGAGACAGGCTGGTATGTGTGGGGAGGGGTGGAGGAGGCTCTGAAACGTGCCATGGCATCAAAGCCTGGAGGAACTGGAGGCAGAGAGGCTCTAGGAAGACGCAGAAACCTCCTTCATGCGTCTGTGGGTCTTCACCCACAACAGGCCGCTGTGACGACAGAACTGAGGGAGTCGGGGGAGGCAGGCTCCAGCCTGACCAGGAAGCAGAGCTGCCAATCATGCGCGGGTCCACACCCAGAGGCTTTGGTCCAGCGGGTGGAGGTTGGCAGAGGAATCCAGGGGTAACAAGCTCCCAGGTGACTTAGACCAGGCAGGATTTTGCCTGTCTTTAGAGGAAGGGGCTTAGATGTGACCTGAGATCTGGTCAGTGACCTACTGTCAGTCTGTGATCCCATAAGGTCGCGGGCTTATATCCTCACAGCTTCTGCTCCTACCAGAGCCTCTTGGCTACCAGCCTCATCCCTTTCGGCCCTTCCCTGTTCAAAGGCCAACCCAGGAAACACTGCTCAGGACACAGCCTCACCAGAGGGCGTTGTCAGGAGGCTTTAGTTCTTTGTGCATTTTGATTATAGCTTCTGCTTGGGATCTTAAACAGTATATCTCTTTATCTGTCCAAGTCTGTGCGTGTCTGAAAGTGTGTTTAGGTCTGGCATGTGTATGAGTGTTCGTGTGCTTATGACTGTGTTTGTGTGTGTGTGTGTGTGTGTGCGTGAGCAGAAAGAAAAACAGGATCTTTTGTGTTTTTGTGTGAGACGGCCTCAGCTAGTGCCTCAGTCAGCGATGGCAAGTGGGGGCTGGGGCCTGAGGAACCAGAAGTAGGGCTGGACCGCAGGGAGCCGTAAACTCAGAAGGATGGTCTGTTTATTGCCTGTTTCACAGAGTGGAATTCACACGGCACCAGGAGTTCCAGCCCAGTCTTCCTGGCCAACCTTGCTTCCCTGGCCTCTGCTGCTCTGAGCGACTCAGGCTCCAGCCCCCAAGGCTCCAGTCTAACTCTCAAGACCTAACTGTCCCCTGAGGCTGCAGCTGCCGGAGGAGCCCCATGTGGGTTGTCTGATGGGCACTGCAGAGGAAGATGCTCTTTACTTAGGATGCCTGTGGGCTTCTGGAGGACTCAGGAAGGCCCAGGGCCTGTCAGTCAGGGCAGAGAATAAAAGGATACTGAATCTGATGTGGCCTTCAGCCTGGGTCTAACCTGTCCCAGCTCCACAGTCCCTCAGGCCAAAGCAGGCCCTCAAGGGCTGGGCTGAACAGACAGGGTCCAAGAGGCAGCCACTAACACTTGCCCTGGGGAAGAGATGAGGAACCAGAGGTATGGAAAAGTTAACAGACTCAACACCAGGTCTCTTGACCAGCATATGGAAGAGTTATGACTTCAGCCCAGGTTGGCCTCACTCCAGAGTCTCAGTTCTGAAATCCTGCACTAATGTGCCTCTCACAGGATCCGGGCATCCTGGCTCCAGCTCACCCAGGTTCCTCATGGGTCCTTCTCCTGATAGACTCTGGCACTGCAGAGGCTATTGAGGCCCACAAACAGTCTCTTTATTTTTTCATCTCCCCATGAGCACATGGAGGACCTTCAGAGACCCTGAGGGCCCAGGGTGTTTGTTATAGAAGTCTGGTTTGGGAAAGTGAGTTTGTGGGGGCTGGAATCTGGAGTTTCTGCTGCTCAGCTGGGGCTCTCTGACCCTCAGCTGTGTAGTGAGCTCCTGGCACCCTATCCCTGCTTAGTTATCCCTAGAAATTCACCCTCACCTCTGACCCAGTGAAGTTACACCTATGTGTGATTTGAAGCCATGATGGGGAAAAAGGCCAGCAGGCTTTTGTACTATCTGGTCTTGCGTCTCGGTGGAGGTTTGAAGTGTCTTTTAATTAGAGAGGTTTGAAACCAAGAGGAACTGAACTCAATGTGAAAAAGATCTCTTCACCGAGGATGGAGCTGTGTCTCTGCCCATCTTTCGTTAATTTATTTTTTTAGGAGCACTTGAATACTTGGGGATCAGGGCGTGGCAGCCATTCAGGGTAGTTGCCCAGGATTCAGGAGCTAGATTTTACATCACAACCTGTCTTAAGGGCACTATCATTGTGAGTAAAGTGGATAGGGTCAGGGATGACCACAGCAAGAAGTGATCCAGGACTGAGGGGTGGAGATGCTAAGGGGATAGAACCTGGGAAAGGGAATGACTTGAGGACTGGGGGCAGTGACATTGCAATCCAGATGTGTTTTAGTCTAGCTTTCTAGGTGGCTCAGTGGTAAAGAATCTGCCTGCCAGTGAAGGAGATGCAGGCAATAAGGGTTCGATCCCTGGGTCAGGAAGAGCCCCTGGAGGAGGAAATGGCAACCTGCTCCAGTATTCTTGCCTGGAAAATTCCACGGACAGAGGAGCCTGGTAGGCCACAGTCCAGGGTCACGAAAGAGTCGGACATGACTGACCACACACACAAGTGTTTTATTCTGTGTTGTACTTCCTTTCTTTAAACCCCAAGATTTCAGTAGATTAGCAAACTTTTTGTTGGGTAAACCTTACAGTCACTGTCGGTAACACTTTGGGGGAATTGTCCGCACGTGATTAGGAGCAGCAGCAGGAGAGGGGCAACAGCAGAGCACAGTGTGGGGAAGGCTAGATGTCACCTGCGGAGGAGTAGAGGAACCCTTTGGAGCCACTGAAAGGAGCTGGACAGCATCATCCCCATAGCCCAGGACACTCCTGGGAGTGGGGCTCAGTAAAGCCCAGAGCTGGTGCCTACGGCCAAGGGCATGGGGCTTGGCTCACTGGAATTTAGAAATTCAAGGGCTCTCCAAGGCTGCCAAGTTCTACAGGATCTCAGTCCCATGAGCTTGGGGCTGAGAGGCTGTTCTTTTCCAATTATCTGTTCTTTTTATTATCTTAGTTCCCACAGTCACGATGTGAAAAGAAAACAAATGTCATTATAACATGAAACTATTCACTAAGAGTCTGCCCACTTTTCAAATGTATCAAATTAATGCCAGCTCATATAACCTTCCCTCACTTAACGAGTGTCTCTCCCTCAGTCTCAGGGACATTTGGAGAACTGTCAGGTACAACAAGATGTATAAGTTCAGTGCAAATCAACTGCAAAGTTCATCAGGTTCAAAACGCCACGTCGGAGAATTTCACATACAAGATCTTAGATCAACGAACGAGGAGCTCATGGAGTTAGACCAGTTAACAGATGAATTCAAAATTATGAGGATGATGGAAAGATAGGTTCTTCATGAGGGAATATTGAGGGACTGAAAGAGGTCCTTAGGAAAATGAATGAAGCCCTTAAATATCAAACAAGCAGAATCTCTTAATGAAGGTGCTTATTATAAAGTAAAATGTAAAGGTGTGACATCATGTGAACAGATCGCTTCATTGGCATAAAAAATATGTAATACAAAAATCAACATACTTGATTAATTCTCTGTTCATTCTAAAAATTAACGTATATTTTTATACGTTATTTTTGCAATATGTACGGTTAAAAATTTATCTTCACGATATCATTTGTACAGTTAAACCTCAATGGAACCTTTCAATTTACTTTCATCATTGCCTTTTTTATAATAAAATCTGACTGAAACCCTTTTCCACTATTTACTAAGAAACTTCGATCTTCATTTTAAGAGGATTCGGCTTAAGTGACCTTAGGCTGGTGCCCACAGTGCTGACAGGACAGGGCCCTCCATGCTGGGGGTTCTCCTCCAGGTACCTCCCCATCCTAGGAGGGCAGTGTGACTTCCCAGGAGACCTCAGTCAGACACAGCCCAGGAGGTTCCACTCTCAGGGTGTGTGGGGGCCAACTCAAATGACCTTTGGATATGTATTCCTTGGTGTGGAAGCCACACACCTTCCCCAGCCCCACTGCCGCCTGCAAAGGCTGGTGGCACACCCTACGGCCTCAGCCCAGGGCGCTCGGCGTGGCCCCGGCCAGGCAAGCTGCAGGAAGGGAGGCACTTACTTGGCCGGCGGGGCTCTGGGCTGCCTGTGGCTCTCCGGGGGGCTCCTCGTCCTCGGGAGTGTGGGGCATGGCAGCCTCCTGGCGGGAGTGACTGCGTGTGCCCGGAACCTCCGCTGCGTCAGCCCCAAAGATGCTCCAAGAGGCCTGGGCTCCACAGGCTGAGGAGACGCCAAAAGGACAAGTCAAATCCAGTCCCATCCCTGACCCACGCCGGGTCCCGTTTCCAGGAGCCGCAAACCGCAGAGAGAGCCTGCTTGAGTTTACAGCAACAAGGGCTAAAATAGGCGAGCAGAGGGCATTTGGAATTGCATTTCCTCCTGCTCTTTCGCTCTGTTTACAAAGTCAGAGGTGACCTTAGAGATTTTGCATCTAATTTAGGCTGTACAGGAAACAGCCATCCCAGAAGGGTGCCTCGAACTCCTTGAAGCCATAACCGATGGAAGATTCTCCAATGGGAGCCAGACTTGTGTTTGTCAGCCATTTATTGAGCAGCTACTGGGTGTTAGGCATTATCTAGGAACATTACAAACATCACCTAGTTTAATCCTCACGCTGTAGGCATTACTATTTGCATTTTATAGATAAGAGAACTGTTTGGAGAGTGGAAGCCACTTGCCCAAATCATACAAAGACCAAGCATTTGAATCAAAATCTTTCTGATTTGGAGGCCACTATACCGTACAACCTTGCTTGGCCAGATGCAGGAGGAGGAAGGGATGGTGTCTCCTGAGTTCCTGCCCCATGCCTCACCTCATGCCCTTCAGCAGCAACTCTGACCCTCAGTTGAGGAACAGCCCTCACTGGACCTGCCAGGACTCTGCTGAAGTCATGGTTCTGGAGGTTCAGCCAGGGTGGAGCTTGTGTGCCTTGTGCAGTACACACCACAGCAACCTTGGGTTGCTGCCCCAAAGCCACACTTAACCCTCCCCTTTTCTTTCAGTTCTCTGAAAAAATAAATAAATAAATAAATAAAAGAAATTTTAAAAATAAAGAAAGCTGAGCGCCGAAGAATTGATGCTTTTGAACTGTGGTGTTGGAGAAGACTCTCAAGAATCCCTTGGACTGCAAGGAGATCAAACCAGTCTATCATGAAGGAAATCAGTCCTGAATATTCATTGGAAGGACTGATGCTGAAGCTGAAACTCCAATACTTTGGCCATCTGATGTGAAGAACTGACTCATTAGAAAAGACCCTGATGCTGGGAAAGATTGAAGGTGGGAGGAGAAGGGGACGACAGAGGATGAGATGGTTGGACGGCATCACTAACTCGATGGACATGAGTTTGAGCAAGTTCCGGGAGTTGGTGATGGACAGGGAAGCCTGGAGTGCTGCAGTCCATGGGGGTCACAAAGAGCTGGACACGACTGAGTGATTGAACTGAACTGAGCCCTCTTCCATGGAGTAGCAGCCTTGAGACCTGGTTGGGGTTGGCGCCAGTCAGCATAATCTCATCCATGTCACCAGAGACTGGCTCAGGGCTAGACAATAGATCCAGACTGAGCCAAGGAGCACACGGCAGTGATCTGGGACCCGGATGCCCTGTCTTACTCTGGGTGGTGGAGTGTGCAGGTCTGGTGCTATGGATGCCATTCTGCCTCCATGAGGAAGGCCAGACTGAGGAGAAAACTGGACACCCAGAGGAGAGCAGAGCCAGGAGGTCTGCAGAGGAACGGAGCTGGAGCCCTGGTCAAAGCTCACCTGCAGCCGGAACTATTTCTTAGTTATCCAGTCACACAAAGAATTAAGTCTCGAGTGTTTAAATCAGTTTGAGTTGGGGTTACTTTTAACTACTAACTACTGTTACTTCTAAGTACTAACTGCACTTTCACATTTCCTGGCTGTTAAGAGGTGTAGGACCAAGATCTGGCAATAAACCTGAGGCCATGGGTCTGGCTCCTCTGATTCCTCTTAGAAAAGGGGACCAGTCATGTCAGGTCTCCATCTGGAGAGGCAGGACAGCAAGGTAGAAGGAACACTGGCTGGGAACCAGATATCCAGATCTGAGGCTCCACTCTGCCCCTCACTGGCTGCTTAGCCTGGAAGCCTGGCTTCACCTCTGAGCCTTGGTTTCCTCATCAGGGAACAGAGACAAGAATGCCTCCCATGCAGAATAGTCCCAAGATGAAAAGCCAGCTCACTTAGCACGGAGTTCACAGAGGCCACCTGCAAGCTGGTCTGCAGTCCAGAAGCTTGGCTTGAGCCCAGGGGCCTCTGCCTGACCTCTTCTCATCCCTAAACACCTGGAGGGTGAAGAATGACTCCAGGGACCCGAAGCACCAACAACCATTCTGATTATACTACTTCGGGTGTTCCTTGAAGCAGCTGCTCTGGGGGACAGCAGATGAAAACCACCAGAGGCAGATGTCATCCTGAGACCCTGGCCAAGGCCACAGCCAGGAGCTGCTGGGACACACAGGGGAAAATGGAAGACACCATCGTTTACTGAGTACCTACTATGTGCCAGGCCCTATGCAAGCTGCTGTCTGCTGGAGACTACTGGGGAAGGAGCCAGAAAGCCCTGCCACCGCCCACAATACCAGGAGTTCTTCTTGACCCACCTGTCCCAAGAAAGGGCTCAGGAAGGTGCTAGAGTTACTGAGCTATGGGGTGGCTCAGATGTGGCATCAGCCACAGCTCTTACTGATGCCCCCCACCCAACAGACACCTCTAAACCAAGCTTCCTGAGGCAGGCAAGGTGGTCACAGATACCCAGATCACGATACCACAGGTATCAATTGATCACAGATACCCAGAAATCCATGTTGACTTATATTTTAAGAATTGGAGAACTTTTTCTCTGGGAGTTTTAGTCCTTGTGACCACCATCTCGACATTTGTTATTCTCTACAGTGCACAGGGAACCCCATTCAACTCTGAAACAGTTGGGGTGACCCCTGCTGGTCGGCTCAAGAAATCTCAAGTAGAGGACCTGTGAGCTGACCTCCTTCACCACTCTCACATCTACTCTACCGTGAAGATGAAGAAGATGTGGTCTTGGCCCCAAAGGAGCATGGAGTCCAGTGGGGGCGGGGAGACAGCCAGCAAACAAGATAAAGAGGGTAAACACTTTGAAAGTGAGATGCTTTCCCAGAAAAGGGTCCCTAACTCGGGAAATTGGGATGAGTGGAATACCGTTTTAAGGAAGATTTCTCTTTAGAAGTGGTGTTTAGACCGAGCCATAAATAGAAATGCTGGTGGGATTTCTCTGAACAGAGTAGCTGGAGAAGGTAAGACAGGAAGGTGGGTCACGGCCAAGAGGACAGATTTAACCTGACTTTTGGGAACGAGAGCTACGGGACCAGGGTATGCTGTGCCTCCCAGCCCTAATGGTTTCTGTGTAAGTAAATTGAGCAACAGGTGTGCCCAAAGGTGAGCTCTCTGATGAATTTCCATCACCCCGACTTGGGTGTCAGCATCAGGGGCAACAGCACTGTGGGGTGCTTAGTCGCTCAGTCGCATCCGACTCTTTGCGACCCCATGGACTGCAGGCCGCCAGGCTCCTCTGTCCGTGGGGACTCCCCAGGCAAGAACACTGGAGTGTGTTTGCATGCCCTCCTCAGGGGATCTTCCGAACCCAGGAATCGAACCCCGGTCTCCCACGTTGCAGGTGGATTCTTCACCATCTGAGGCGCCAGGGAAGCCCAGGGACAGCGGTGGTGCTGGGTAAGTATAGGGTAGCAGGGTTTGAGGGCAGCAGAAAAATATCCACACACCCCAGTTCTACCCGCAAAGTGGACTACATGTCCCAAGAAAACTTTTTAAATGATATGCCATGTGTGTGCATGTCTCCAGGCTGTCTTAACAGTATAGTTTCCAAACAGGGGAGGTAAACAGTTTCACTTTTCTTTTGTCTTAATCTACATGAGGTGTATTGTGCTCTGCATGCCAAGAGAGATTCAGACAATGCGGGGCATGTTCAAAAAAAGGGAAGCAGGACAAGAATTTGTGTTTAAAGAATTAAAGGTACTTCTCTGGCGGTTCAGGGATTCAGACTTCACCTTCCATGCAAAGGGTCGCATGTCTGATCCTTGGTTGGGGAGTTAAGATCCCACAAGCCTAGTGGCCAAAAAAACCAAAACATAGACCAGAAGCAATATTTTAACAAATTCAGCAAAGACTTTAAAAGTGGTCCACATTTAAAAAGTCATTAAAAAAAGAACTAATGACCTTAGCCTGGAAAAGAGCTGGTGCAGGAAAAAATAAGATCTATTTGCAGATATCTGAAAGCCATTCATGTAGTTCTATTGTCTCAGAAGGGCAGATGGCCAGTGACGGAAAGGTGAGATCAAGGCAAGGAAAAGCTTCCTAGTAGATGGAACCATCAGAACGTGAAATGGGCTGCTCTTTACAATAGTGAGCCCCGCATTCCTGGGAGAGTCTCATCAAAGGCTGGGGCAAGGGTCATAGGGTTTCTAACCTACTACAGGGGCTTTCTCCAACCCTAGGAGTCCCTGAAATCCTGAACTCCTCCTAATCACAGCAAACCACAGACCTGAGGGACCCATCCCATAGGATTCTAGGGCCATAGTATTCCAAAGTTGCGTCAGAAATATCTCCACTTCCTTTCCTTTACCTCCCGCTCCTAAAGACCTTCAGTCAGTCCCTGGGTCAGAAAGCAAAGTAAAACAGAAGCAAACTGAGACAAGCACCAAGAGGCGCCAGCTGCTGCAGGACAAAGCAGACAGGAGGCTGGCTGAGGTTCCACACTTGACGGGATGGAGCCTTGAGTTCTCCAGGGGGAGCCCCAGCAGCCCTGTCCACTCAGACCGTTCCCACGCTGCTCCTGCCCCGTTGCTTTCTCTCCCATCCATTATTATAAACTCGCTGCTTAAAATAGCAAGGTAAAAGCAGAGTCCCTCCCTCAGGGTGACATCTGGGTTCCGTTGGAGCTCGTGGGCACGCGGACCTCGCATCCATCACAGCAAGTTTAGAATATAATCTCCAGGAAGTGGTGATCTAGAGCACCAACCCAAAAAAGGAAAAAATATTCAGTAATGTTTGGTCTCTGAGCAGTTCCTTCTTTAACCCGTTTTCAGGACCATTCTTGCTGCCTCTCCAACCTGGTCAGTAAAAGGTTAGGTGGATCATTGCCAAAAACCATCAGCTCTTTTGATTCTTTCAGCCCCCAGATGTTGCTTAACTATGTAGCTTGGCCCATTTTACAGGAAGGAAAACTGAGGTGCAATGAAGTGAAGCAACTTGACTGGTCTAGCTACCTTTGTAACTGGTGCAAATTATCTAAGTCTCTGCAGGAATAAATATACAATCATTGCATAACCAAAAAAATAAAAATTCTCGAAACCTCATTTAAATATGTTAATTTTCCCCTGGCTATTCATTAAAGAAAGCAAACTAATATAATTTTATTCCTTCTTATTCATTAGACATGTCTAGGTTGTCTGCTGAGTACTGGACGCTATGTTAGGTGTATTTCAGATGCTGTCTTGTTTATTATTTCCATCTTATGTATTAAGGAACTAAGGATCAGAGAGGTGCAGCAACTTGCTCAAGATCACACAGCTAATAAGTGGCAGGCTAAGGATTATAACCCAGGCAAGTTTGAGTTGAAGGCCCCTCATCTGTTTCCTCTTCTACTTGGTCTCCTCCATCAGGAGTTCTGCTAGAGTGTAGCCGTCAAACCCAGCATGGGCACACTGCCCTGCAGGGGAGAGATGGGGAGCGCATTCCCAGCGGGGATAAGATAAGACAGCGGAAGCCACTGGTTGTCAGGCCAGGGGTCTTATGAGGCCAAAAGACTGGGCCCACTGTTAGAGGTTCTATGACCCCTCACTGTGTAGGGTGGCCCTTTCGCCCATCCATCAGTCTGTGGGTCCATGTGCTCACCCATTCATATTCTTAATCTTCTACTTATACAACTGTCTATTAGTTCGTTCATCCAACCTAGGAAGGCCCACATTTGTTAGGTGAGCAGTATAGACTCTGCCCCTGAGAATGGTTACTGCAGGCTGCAGGGAGAGGGCAGGAGGGGGCTTCTCTGACAGAGTGGCCATAAGGCACAGTCCTGCCACCCACAACTGGCAGAAGACCTCCATCCTGCACATGTCAGCCATGGGAGGAGGGTGGCTTCCTATGGGGCTGCCTATGTGCCAGCAGGCATCGGGCCCACTGTCAGGAGGAGTAATTTCACAAGGGCCTTTACAACCTCTTTGCTGTTCTTAGCAGCCCTTGAGGTCGGTAATGTATATACTATTATTATTAACATCATGATTGGTCCTATTTTGCAGATAAATAAACAGAGGCTCAAAGATTGGCCAACATCACGTCCCCCATGAGCGGCAGTGCTCAAGTCAACCACAGGTCTGTCTGACTCCCCAGCTCCCTGCGGGGTCACGTCCGCTGGATTATGGGCTCTTGGTAAGTATGACCTCTTTACAATGGCCCCTGGGCTGCCTCTCCCTGAGCCTGGTGACCAGACCCGCAGAGACCAAAGCCCTCTCTGAGACCACAGTATCCCAGGAGCACAGCCTGCAAACTGAGTGGCTCTAACATTCCCTCAGTTAATCTCTGGGTGTAGGAAGAGCCAGAGGCACTTCTGGGAAACAACGGGTTAACCTAGACTCCACTGACCTTTCTGGAGTGACTCAGAACTCTCAGAAGGGAGGGGTTTTTTTTTTTGTTGTTCTTCTTCCAGCTTTGAATTTTTGCTTTCATTTTAGCAGCACAAAGAATTTGAAAGAGATTAGGTTGCTATTAATACCGCTGGTCTATCTCTAGATGAAGAATTCGATGGAGGGAACTGTTTGGGGTGGCTGCACACACATCCCTCTCAGTTCTCTGCAAACTCAGAGGATGACGGAGAGGCCACTGGAGAAGCACCAGTCCTGTCCTTGCTCCCATCCGACAAACCCACACAGGGGCAGGGACTTGACCAAAACCACAGCTGTGGGTGAGGAGCAGCCAGAGAAGGTCCCAGAACCCCTGCCCCTCAGCCCTAGCACGCACATCAGCCTTCTGGCCTCTTATGTTGAAGGTTTGCTTTTAGTAAATAATAAGTCGGTGTGTCTCTGCCGTGAAAGCAGGAGTCTCCTGGCAGTGCCTCTGATCTTGGGAGAGTGAAGATGCCCCCAGTTCCCAGCATTTGCCCCCAGCAGTCCTGGACACACTTGGAAAGTCTCCTTGGGCATCAGAGATCAGCTCAAAATACTGAGAGGTGCCTCTGTGGGTCCCTAGACCTGGCCAACTGCAGAGTTAGGTCCTGTGCTTGCTAACTTGCTTCAGTCATGTCTGACTCTTTTGTGACCCCGTGGACTATAGCCCAGCAGGCTCCTCTGTCCATGGGATTTCTCAGGCAAGAATACTGGAGTGGGTTGCCATGCCTTATTCCAGGGGATCTTCCCAACCCAGGGATCGAACCCGTGTCTCTTACATCTCCTGCACTGGTAGGCAGGTTCTTTACCTCTAGTGCCACCTGGGAAGCCCCTGGGTCCTGTATCCTGAGTAAGTGAGGGCAAGTTGGGGGTCTCGCCAGGATAGTTCCATCCTGCTTCCTAACCTCAGGATGCTGCGAGAGGGCTTTGGACCTTGGCAGACTAGATTGTAATTCTCCCTCTGCCTCTTTCTTGCTGGATTAGTTTCCTCTTGGCCTCAATTTTCTCATCAGTAAAATGGAGGGAACAGGACCTACCTCTTCAAGTTGTTGAAAGGATTAAATTAGGAAATACACATGGTACCCACACAGAGTATACACTCAGTGAGTTCCTTTCTCATTCTCTGAGTTGGACAGCTGAGTTCCCTAAGTTGCAACATCACCAAAACCCAATCAAGGCCCAGAGAGTCTGGTGTTCATCCTGGGAGGCAGAGTTCCCAGCTCTGTCCCTGGCAGATAGAGGAGACAGAGCCCTGGCCTGGACAGGGCTTCTCCTCCGTCCTGACACATAGATAGCAATCAGACCCTCAGGGGCTGTGCACTCTGGTGATGCTGACATTTTTCTCTGTTCTTGGGCAGCAGTGGTGGGTTTACAGAAAGAGTGTGCAGTACTGTGGTTGTCCGAGCTCTGGCTGTGGTCAGTCCTGAGTCTATCTGATTCCAAAGGAAGTACATGCTCAGTTATGCCCAACTCTTTTCGACCCCATGGACTGTAGCCTGCCAGTCTCCTCTGTCCATGGGATTCTCCAGGCAAGAATACTAGAGTGGGTTGCTGTGTCCTCTCCAGGGGATCTTCCCAAGCCAGCGATTGAACCCACATCTCCTGCAGATTGGCAGGCAGGTTCTTTACCACTGAGCCCTCTGGGAAGCCCATATCTGGTTCCAAAGCCCCAGACTTTTCGGCCACCCCGGTGCTGACTCCCAAAGTACAGAGGTTGTCATTCTGCAAGGGAGAGATGACACCTGGCTTGAGAACTGGAGCAGCTGCTCAGGCTACACAGGGTAAATAAGAGAACGGATGGCTGAACAGGGCACAGCCCTCAGCAAGTCAGCAGGGGCCCCAGGTTTCCATCCTGGAGGCAGATCTGGATTGAAAGGAGGAGTGGCGAGCTAAGGTTGGGTGTAGAAGGGTAGAAGCAAGAGGCCTTGTGGGCAACAGAGAAGAGAGGACGAGGAACTGGAAGGGACACCCTCAGTTACTTCTCATCCTCACCACAACCCTTCTGCCCCAGGGACTAGGAGCAAAGGGGTCTCGGCCTAGCAGTGTTTGGGCAAGAGGGCCCTGAGCACTCCTGACACTCCCTGGGGTCTGGCTGTGCTGTCTAGCCCAGAAGATCTTTTATGGGCCCATTTGGCTGGGGATGCCTTCCTCCCCTAATTCAGACACCAATCTAGTCCTGAGAGTGAGCCAGCATCTGCTGAGACCAGTGCCAGCACCACATCCAGGAGTGGGGGCGGGGCCAGTCCCCGGAGGAAGAGTACCTGAGTGAGGCTGATGCTCGGCTGACAGGGGCCGGGATGGGCGGGAAAGGAGGGCCACAGAAGATAGATGGCACATCTGGAATCATAACAGACTCCTCATTTCCCTTCACATCTCCTTTCCCCTACTGCCTTTCCCCTCCAGTAAACAGTGAGGCCCTTCTGTGCCCATTGCTTGGGAAGGGGGTCTGGGGAGAGGGGGCTCGTGGTGGCAGCAGGAGGTAGAGAAAAGGGAGTCTGTCTCTGCCTTATGTGTCACAAAGGGCTAGCCCTTAGGGAAACTGGAAGGGCTGGATAAACATTTCTGCCAAGACACATAAAAGGCCACCAGGTACATAAACAGATGTTCAACATCAAGAGTCACTAGGGAAATGCAAATTAAAACAACAATGAGATATCATCTCACACCTGTTAGAATGGCTATCATCAGAAAGACAAGAGCTGACAAATGCTGGTGAAGGCAAATTTGTGTCCTATTTGATGAGATTGTATTTTGGTACAGCTGCTATGGTTCTCCATGGTATGTGTGTGTGCTCAGAAAAAAAAAAAAATTGCGGCAAAAACATTCTAAGGTTAAGTCTCTCTCCACTTAAGACCGTGAAGATGATGGGGTGAGGGGAAGACAGGGGAGGTGGAGTAGGAGCAGCGAGAAGTTAGGCTCTGGTGAGTCCCTGAGAAAGGGGACTGTGCCCTTCCTCCCCAGGGAGGTGAGCAAAGATCCCCAAATCTGAGAACCGAGAGGTTTGGGCCGCATTCCCCAGACACCTCAGAAAAGAAGAGATGGCTGTTTGCTGTGACTTGCTCGATGAGGCCTTTAGACATCGTCACTGGATTTTTTACATCCCTGGGGGTGGGGTGGGGGGCATGGGGTAGAGAGCACAGTGATTTCTGCGCACCTAGGAGCAGAGTTGCCAAACCCGAAGATGCCTTGAGAAGGCGGATCAGAAGTTACTCCTAAGCAAGGACTGAAAGCAGGGGGCTGTCTTGTTAAATGACAGGTGCCCTCCTCACGCGGGAAGCCTCTTGGAACTCAGATGCTGCTCAGGAAGAAGTGGAGGGTTGGAGACCCATCAGTGCCTGGCATCCAGCTTCTACACCCCTAAAAAGTGGTCGAGTCACAGCCAGACCTCTATCCACCTGCCCCCACCCCCCACTCCCTGCCCCAGCTAGGACAGGAAGTTAGCCAGAGCATCTCCCCAGCTTGCTGCTCCAGCTTGTTCACTTCAGCAATTCTTTCTTTAAAAATAAGTCCACTTGAAAAAATTTTTTTTCTTGGAAATATGTACAATTGCTTCATCAGAGGCAGTTCAAAGGTACCGGGAACAGCAGAAAAATATCCGAGTCTTGCATTGAGCTCCCAGGAGATAAATCTCGCTCAGTTCTCTTTGTTCCAGGCCGCCCAGCAGCCTCTTCCCTGAGTCACTCACTCGAGTGACGTGAGTCATCGTTCTGGGGCTAAGGACCACACGGTGTTCCCAGGGCTGCAGGGCTGGCCAGGGCATAGAAGGGCCAGCAGGGAGAGCCGAAGCTGCCTCCAGTCAATGGAGGACCAGAAACTGCCTCAGAGATCTCGGACCTGGTTCTACCCTCCTCAAGTGTGTGACCTCGGGGAGTCGCTCAGGCTGTCTGGGAAGGAGGTGTCTTTCCAGGCTCTTCCATCCTGTGTTTCATGGGAACATCTCCAGTGCTGTGCTGGTGCCTGCTAGTATGGGCTCGTAAGAGCCGAGTGTAAAATTGTCAAGTGTTTGGTGAGCTGGTCATTAAACACAGATATTATGAAAAATTAAATTACCTTGGAAACAAAGGAAATAAATACCCACAATAATGATGTCTTGATTGTTTGACTACGTTTTACCATTATCTGTGCTCTTGAGATGACTCTTTCCTAGTGTACCTCTATGGAGGGAACACTGTCTAACGGCCTGCTACTGTGTACCTCTTCCCAGCCCCATGTTCAGTGATGTTGAATTAATAGCTTAAAATTGGTCATGATGGGAGTAGCTTTACCGCAGGAATCAGCAAACGTTATATATCAAAGTCTTATTTCCCTAGAGAGCCAGGTGTTAAACACTTCCCAGGACACCACTGAGCCCCTCAGTCCCAAGCCCCCTGCTCCTCACCTCTTGCCAGGAGCAGAGGGGATGCAGATGACTTGAACATCGCCCCAGAGAGCAGGATTATGGACTTGTGATTGCCAACTGCCTCTGGACAACTCTTCCCACAGGTACTGTGGGCCCTGCACACTCACTATGCCCCAAACAGAACCCATCATTCTTCCTGCCCCCAGCCCTGCCCTCCCACAAGCCCACTCCTGTGACCTAGAGAACAGACTCAAGCTCAAAGCCCAGCCATCATCTCTCCTCCCTCTGCATCACTCCCCTCATTCAGTTAGACTCTGAGTCTTGTCAATCCTAGTTCATGTGTCTTTGGTCACTTGCCTTCTTCCCGTGGCCGCCATCCTTGCCATGGCTCCGTGGGACCTGAGTCACTGCGGCAGTCTCATTGGTCTCCTTGCCTCTGGTCTGGCCCCTCCCAAACACCCTCCCCAAACTGCCAGAGCAGTCTCTCTAAAACATAATTTGGGTCGCCCTTTTCTTTCTTTTAATCCTTGAGATGAAAAATCTTGATTTAGAACTGGTCCCTTTTCCCAGGGGACAAGATCTAAGGTGAGATTCCAACCCCTCTCACTGGCCTCATCTCTTATTTCAGCTGTCATACATCTTATGATCCAACAACAATGGACCAGCAGCTAACCTCCAAACACGCCCTGCTTTTTTACACCTTTTGCACAATTCTTTTCCCTATGCGTAGGCTGCCTTTCATCCCCTTTCTATACCTGATGAGCTCCTATTCATTCAGTTCAAACAGTCCTTCATTCACCCCAGAAAAAAATTCTCCCTTCGTATATTAGTATTATGGTTCCTGTGACAAATTATCAAAAACTTGGTCTCTTAAAAGAACACAGATTTATTATCTTACTGTTCTGGAGGTCAGAAGTCCCAACTCAGTCTCAGAGACTAAAGTCATACCAGCAGACTGTGTTCCTTCTGCAGGGTCTAGGGGAGAATCCATCTCCTTGCTTTTTCCGCTTCTAGATGCTGCCTGCACTCCTTGGCTGGTGGCCCTTTTTCCATCTTCAAAGCCAACAGTGCAGCATCTTTTCTCTTCTCTGACCTCTGCTTTCATTCTCACATTTCCTTCTTGTCTGACTTTGTCCTGCCTCATTCTTATAAGGACCCTTGGAATTACACTGGGCCCACACAGATAATGCAGGATGATCTCCAAATCTAAGGAAACTTAATCTAATCATATCTGCAAAAGTCCTTTTTCCATTTAAGGTAACATATTCAGGGTCCAGGGATTAGGGCACAGACCTCTTGGCGGGGAGCAGGGGAGGAGTGTTCAGTTTACCACATTTCTCTCTGTTCTCCCTGAGCGATTGGCACTGGCCTCAACTCAGCTAGAATTTGAGCACCTCAACAGCAGGGACTATACCTTAGTCATATTTTTGTGACTGTCTTTAATAAGTCTTCATACTTTTATGACCCACATCCAGGGTGAAACCCAGAATGGCTACCCACTAAATGTTGATTGAATGAATGAATGAAACCATATTATTAATAAACAGATTAAGAAGGTTTGCTTTAACTGGCACCTAGCTTCTGTGAAAATAGGACTCATGCAAAGGTGGCAGATTGAGATCCTCCAGGGGCCAGGCAGCTGAGATGAAAGAGAGCCATCACAGTGAGTGGCCAACCACAGAGCTCAGGTACCATCTAACCGTGACAGTTACTGCTACTCAACTGGCGGAGGTGGGTCATGAAAAAATATCCATCTTCATTGGCTGGATCTCCCAGTTTTTCAAGAAAAGCCCAAATCCCAGATGTATAAATATTAAGTCTCCCCAATTTATAAATGTTTGTCAAAACAAACACATCCCTGGTCAAGATTCGTCTGCAGCCACAAATGATCACCTCTGATTTATATCCTGCAAACTTGTTCCCCTTGACTTTTCCTGCTAGTTAACCTAATTCAAATCAAGTCCAATAAGCAGTGCCAACCACGAGCACCATCTGAGAAGACCAGCCAGCTAAGTGGAGACTGGCGCTTCCTAAAGACTGATGAGGCTCCATCCCATGGGTTCTTTGGGTGATTTGTGAGTCTATGGGTCTCTCTTTGCTGTCTAGGCCCTGGAGTTGCTGCTGGAGGAGACAGCTCTCTGCCTGGCCTCAGACCTTGATGGAGGCGAAGGCCTGCTCCATGCAGAAGCATCTCCCCAGTCCAGTGGCCCTGCCTCTGGCAAGGACATCAAACCAAACCCAGCTCAGGACTGGCAGCGAACATGAGATGCGGTACATCAAGAAGAGTTGGGATTTAGGGGTGAAACTGACCAGAGGTTCCACTGCAGCTCTGAAACTCACAGCTCAGTGGCTCTTGACAAAGCAATGAACTTCGATGGGATCAGACTGCTGTTTGTAACACGGAATTAAGATACTCCTCTCAAACTGTTGTTATGAGATTTAAGTACAATTGGCATGTAAAGTATCCAGGACACAGTAAATACTTAAGAAATGCTCATTTACTCACCTCTGAGAGAGAAAATATTGATAACACTAATCACCCATATCTCATGGAACAGAGGGTTTGACTTCAAACCTACATGAGCTCCTCTGCAGGCTTGGCTTTCTGGCTTTCCAGGTCACGCAGATCAACAACAGTGAGAAGACACAACGGACCACGAGGAGGGCAGCAGCCAAGGAGCAGACAAGCACTCTGTGTGGCCCAGACCCGGAGCCACTGGGTCTGGGCCTGCCTTGGCCTTCCAGGCCCTGTGAGTCCCTGGTGGCGCAGATGGTGAAGAATCTGCTTGCAACGAGGGAGACCTGGGTTCAGTTCCCGGGTCAGAAGAGCCCCTGCAGAAGGGAATGGCAACCCACTCCAGTATTCTCAGAGAATTCCATGGGCAGAGGACCCTCGAGCAGCCCATGGGGTTGCAAAGAGTCGGACACAACTGAGCAACCAACACATCCCCTGTGCTCAGCCCTGCTACAGAGCTAGAGTGTCCACAGTGAGTACGGATGAAGCAGAACTCGCATCTGGCTCCTTGGGAAAGACTGGAGAAGAAGTTCCATTTTAGAACATTCTGTCCAAATGGTTCAAAGGCATAAAAGTTTGATGGTTTGGACATTGTTTGTTTGTAAAATATTGACTGGGGGTGTATGTTGGGGGGAACAGGAGGCATGATTCTACTTTTATTTTAAAATCATATATATTTTTATGTATATACCTTTTTTGTGAAATATATCTAGATAGAAATATGACTCTATCTATTCATGAGGGTGGGGAGGAGAAGTCAAGAAGATTAAAACCCAAACGTTAAAAACAGTTATCTTCAAGTAGGATGGGCTTCCCTTGTGGTTCAGATGGCAAAGAATCTGCCTGCAATGCAAGAGACCTGGGTTTGTTTCCTGGGTGGGGAAGATACCCTGGAGAAGGGAATGGCAACCCACCCCAGTATGCTTGCTTGGGAAATCCCATGGACGAAGGGAGCCTGGCAGGCTATAGTCTATAGCGTCTCAAAGACTCAGACATGACTGACTGACTAACACTTTCAAGTAGAATCATGAATAAATTCAATCTAACATCTGATGCTGGGAGGGATTGGGGGCAGGAGGAGAAGGGGACGACAGAGGATGAGATGGCTGGATGGCATCACTGACTCGATGGACATGAATCTGAGTGAACTCCGGGAGTCGGTGATGGACAGGGAGGCCTGGCATGCTGCAATTCATGGGGTCGCAAAGAGTTGGACACGACTGAGCAACTGAACTGAACATCTTTAAATATTTATGTGTATATTTTCCCATTTTTTTTCTACACTGAACCTGACTTGCCTGGATAATAAATAATGGAATTGTTAAAGGAAGAAAAGATACTCTCTTTGGTGTCCTGAGAAATTAAAGGAAACCACCAGCAGTAACCTGTCTGAAAAGCCAGGAACAGCATGCTACCACCATGGGAATTTTGTTCCAAACAAAAATAAAATTTCTTGGGATTTCCCTGGTGGCCCAGAGGTTAGGACTCCGAACTTTCACTACCAAGGGCCCAGGTTTGATCCCTGGTTGAGGATCTAAGATCTCACAATCTGAATGATGTGGCCAAAAAAAAAATAATAATAAAAGAAAACAAAATTTATTCCTCAACTCAGCAACACCCCTGTCCCCAAACAAAAATAATTAGTGAATGTCCAGGTCCCAGCTTGCTTCTCTTTGCCATTCTTCCCTCCATGGCCCCTTCTTCCTCTCCCTTCCCAGCTTTGTTCTGGGGAGTGACCATCAGGGACTACATGCAGGAACTGGTTTGGGAAAGTCAGAAGGAAAATATGGGCTGCATGGTGCCTGTCTAAATCATTCATTCATTCAGGAAACGCCGTGGGAGTGCCTGCTCAGTGTCAGTGCCATGCTGGGCACTGGGGCTCCAAGCGCGTCCTTCACGGCTGCCTCCCCAGGAAGCCGTCCTGGCCTCTCCCAGATGCTGTGTGCCCTCTGGTCCATGACAGCGCTGTGCAGCTGCCCCCATCTGCCGCGCAGTGGTTCCCTGCATCCTGGCCGCAGCTGCCAAGCCTGAAGGCAGAGAGCTCCCATCTGTGCCCCAGCTGTGGGAATCAGCAGGGTCCAGGGCTCAGTACCTGGTGGATCCTCCTTTTGAAAGAAAGGACTCTAGGAATCAAACCTTGTTTTTCATCTGGCACCCTCCACACACAGCACACTATGTCAATGTTATTTATTAGCGTTTGAACCCTCTCGGCTCTGTGAGGAAGGGTTTTACCTTTCCATTTCACAAATGAGAAAATAGAGTCTCAGAGGGGTAAAGTGACTTGTGCTGGGTCACACCACTGCGGTGCAGAGTCAGGACCAAAACCTGGGCCTCCTGTGCCCAAAATGGGGTACTTTTTTTTCTCAAGAGCAAAGTCACTTCTGTCTCTCTGTAACCTCAACGGAGACAGACAAGAGCACTGGGAGAGGTTTCCAGACAAGGGCTCTGGATTGTTCCAGGTCACAGCCCTACCTCAGGGCCAGCAAGGGCAACCCTAGCTGAGGTGCAGAACTAAAAGTCCTCCTCACAGCATCCCCCTGGGGAGATAGGAAGTAGCTGTACAACCCGCGGCAGACAGAAGACATAGCTCTACCTGTCCCCCATGTATCTCCACGTTAGGAATCCCAGTTCTCAGAAGCTGTGGGAACAGGCCTGATTGCCTGGCCTGAGCTGCGTGGCAGAGCCAGGCTCCGTAAGTGCTTCAGAAGGCCAAAGGAAGGAATTACGATGGGTTGGTGAAGGAGCCTTCTGGGAGAATGGAGAGCTGACTGACGTCCCCAGCCTGTGTGGGGATGGATTCCTTCAGCACTCAGCCCTCAGTCTCCCCATTGCAGTACAGGGTCTGATTATGTTGCTGGACTGTGCCCCACGATTTTGGGGTCCATGGAGCCTATTGAGAGCAATCAGACAACCAGTGATGAGGGGTCTTAACCGGCAACCTCAGAGCAGAGGCAGTCTGAGGCCATCTTTGTATCACTTCCCTTATTACAGTGATGGGTTCAAGGGTGAGCATGTGACCAGCCAGAGCCAACGAGATACAGTAAGACTTTGCTGGTCATTCTGGGATGAGATTCTTAAGTGCAGACCTTGAGTGTAAGAGGGTGAAAACAGAGTTCTCATTGTGAAGGTAAAGAATTTGTCTAAGAATGGAATCAGTGTGAAAGAAAGCACAGCAAAGATCCAGAAAGAAACTAAGTTCTAAGGCTATCATCTAAGGCCCTGATCAGGCCATGCCTGATATCCCTGGCCTTTTATGTTTCAAGAACTGATGAATACCCCTTTCTGCTTAAACTGGCTTATGTTGACTTTTTTGTCTCTTGCTAAAAAGAGTTCCAACTGGGACACACAGCTGAGTCTTGGCTGTACAGGGTCTCTCTCGACACCAAAGGCTTCTCTCTTCTTATTGTTCTGCTGCCTACACGGGAGTTTGATCTGAAAAACTCAGATCTGGAGCAAATGCATTTGCCCTAAGTTATTCTGTGACTAAACTTATTACCATGCCCCTTTCCTCAGAACCTGCTCCTCATTCTGCATTCCCTGCCCTCACTGATGGGCTCAGCACCCTCCCAAAACCCCCAGCCCAAAGCCCTCCTGCACAAGGCCTGTCTCCCACCCTACCTCCTACTACACACACACACACACACACTCTCTCTCTCTCTCTCTCTCTCTCTCTCTCTCTCTCAAACTCAGGCTCCAGAGGTTCGAGGGACCAGGTTTGAGCAGCAAGCATGTTCTTGCCTAAAAGATGGCATGATGAACATAAAAACATGTTTGAATCAAATTTCATGATTTTCTTTTTTTTTTTTGACACATTTTAAACTTTTTTTTAATGTTGGAATTTAGCTGATTAACAATAATGTGAGAGTTTCAGGTGGACAGCAAAGCAACTGAGCCATACACATACATGTATCCATTCTCCCCCAAGCTCCCCTCCCAACTAGGCTGCCACATAGCATTGAGCAGAGGTCCCTGCACTATACAGTAGGTTGGGTATCCATTTTGACATGTACAGCAGTGTGTCATATCAAACGTGATTGCCTCCTGTGTTTGACCACCAGGACCTTCCCCCACCCACTCCTCAGCTCAGAGTCAGATGGGATCTGACTGCTAACCCTCCCCAGGAGAGCAGATCCCAAGGCCTCAGCAATACAATTCCCACCCTCTGCCCTGGACCCCAGTCCTATAGTTTGGGATGAGGACCCCAGTTTGCTGGACAAGGAAGAAGCTCACACCTCTCATTCACTGAGGCCTGTGGAGGAGACAGGAGTAGTTCTGGATCTTGGCTGGGGTCTTATCTTCACTAAGAGAATCTGAATCAAACTGCATTTGCAGTTTGGTCAACTCCAAAGATGCCCTTTGGGTGGGGGCTGTGGCCACAAGAAGCCATGTGCTTAAGTCAAATGCAGCAATTCCCTTGGTGTCCAGATCTATGCAAATAGCTGTGGGATTTGAGTCTTCAAGCACAGCTTGAGAACAGACTATGGTAAACAGTGATGTGAATTGGCCTGGGAGGCTGGGGGTGGGGAGGGCAAGGGCAGGAGCCTGGGAATGGCTATCCCAGTAGCAAACTTTGGTGGCCTGCGGCACATGGATTTCATTGTGCTGCTACTTGAACAGGCATGAGCAACAACAGCTGCTTAATGATCTGAGACAGGAAGGACCATAAAGGATTTCTCTCCAGGGGAGTTGTCATCTTCCCACAGTGGAAAGATGGCAAGCGCATGACAACAATATGAAGGCATCAGCAGAAAAGAACATACATTTGTTGCACGAGGTGCTCTTCCTGGCTCTTTACATCCTTTAAAAAGTCCTTACATCACCCCTGCATGGTCTTGTTATTCCCATTTTACAGATGGGAAGCTCAGAAAGGCTAAGCAATTTGCTCCATGCATTGCAAGCACTGTAAGTAGAGTTTGAGCTCAGAATAGTCTGGCTCCAAGCCCAGGGTTCTGTTCAATACACCATGATGAGGGCATTACAGAACCCAGCAGCGGTGGTGGCACAAAAGAAACACCAGTGCTGGAGCAGAAGAGATTTTTCTGGCCAAGGATTCACCGATTCATCATGGAGAAGGTGTCATCCTTAATGTCAGATTCACATAGCTTCTGTCTGTTAAATTGCAGTTGGTTAAGTCCTTAAGTTAACAGGTAAGTAGCATAGAGTTCAATGCAGAGTTTAAGCTGAGTCATTCTTAAGAAGCTTCTGGAAATTTCTCATCTGCACTTCCAGGTAAGAGAAACTGATAACGAATCAGAAAATGGACCTCGAGAGGGTTGGCTCCCATATTATGATGACACTTCTCAAACTCAGGATTCAGTGAACTAACTCTAACCCACTGACTTTATTTGTAAATAAAATTGTATTGAAACACAGCCATTCATTTTTGCCTTGCCTATAGGTGTTTTTGCACTCCAAGGACAGAGTCGAGTAGG
Source organism: Ovis aries (assembly GCF_016772045.2). Taxonomy (NCBI): domain Eukaryota; kingdom Metazoa; phylum Chordata; class Mammalia; order Artiodactyla; family Bovidae; genus Ovis; species Ovis aries. Next base: position 41,721,995 of record NC_056068.1, on the reverse strand, counting down.
TAAGACATATACTGTTATATCTGACTTACAAAGCCTAAAATGTTTACTATTTGGCTTTTTACAAAAGCTGACCAACCCTGCTCTAACACAATTCCAGTTATTTGTTTTCAAGTTGGTCTCCCCGACTTCACTGACTCTGTGGGTTTCCTGGCAGACTCCTAGTCATCCTTCAAAGCCCAGTCTCCTCATCTGTGCATCCCCAGCAACAGATACAGATATAATTAGGATATGGCAAGAGTTGAGCTCAGTCAAATAATTCTTTAACCCAGATTAATGCATACATCTCCTGAAAACTCCAAGGAGAAAGGGGACAAGACTTCTGGGAAGGTCAGAGATGTGCGACTTGAGGAAACCAGGGCCACCTGGGGAGTAAAATCAGGCGTTCTGAATTTTTCCTCATGGTCCTGCTTCTGAGCCTGATTCTCCCGCCTTAGGCAGGGGTGGCCCTGCTCTCAGGGCACCCACAGATGGTCTCACCGACTTCCATCACCCAATTCCAGCACCCTGGGCCTTGCAGTTAGAATATTTTCCTTGATGGAAGGAGAGGAGAAGCTCTTTCTAGGAAATTTTCTTTTCAAAGTTAGTACACTCTCATTATCCAAGAGGGCAGAAATGGTTGGTCCAAATTGCCCCTTACAGTGGACAATTTGATATATTCTTTTTAAATAATAAATGAACTAGCTGATATTTTCTCTTTCTAGTCTTCTCTTTTAGTGCTGACTGCTTATGAGTTTGCATTTCCTGACCAAAGTTCCTTTTGCGAAGAAAATTAGGATTTCAAAGCAGAGAGGCCATTTCTTTGTGACCTTGTTATGAAACCACTCTCTGACCTTGGCCAGTCATGCCTTTCGCTGGGCCTAGCTTTCAGCTTCTGCCCAATAACATTTCAGACTTTTGACTCCCTGGGCAGGGACGGAAAGCAGTGGCCTGACAACAGACAGCTCCATAGAACTTCTTTCTTCTTTCCCGCCTCTGTGCTACAGTAACCTCCACTGCCTTCTCCCCACTCCCCAGCAAATCCAGCAGTTCATTCCTACTGCCCTTTCTTGAGGCTTAAAGAAGATACTTTAGCTCTGAAGCTGATCCTTGGAAGATAAGAAAATGCCACTGATGTGGTTGGGAAAATCTGAGCTAAATGAAATGGAAACACAGAGCTTTCCCTGGAGGCCAGATGAGAAGAGGATGGAGAGAGGCCAAAGTCCATCCCTTCCTTGAGCTTCTGGGAGCTGGCTGCCCACCTCCTGTTTCAGACCACAAAGTACCCCTTACCCCTCACCCTCCTTGCAGATTCCCCCATGGGCTTAACTCCTGAGCCTGCAGAATCCTGGTTATCTGGGAGCAAATCAGTCTTACTATGGATTGAGCTGGATTTTATTGATTTTCCTGTGGGTGATTTATAACTGCCTGCTTCTTAAAATGGAGTGTGGCCAGATGTCAATAAAAACAAACAAAGGGTAAGAGAGTTAAAAATAAAAGGCTGAAAAAGAGAGCAGAGGAAAGAGGGGATAATTTCACCAGTCAAGTTTGGGATATGTCTTCCGTTCAGATGACTTGGAGAGAAAGCTTGATTTTCAGTTTTTATAGACATAACTAATTTTGCTTTGGGCTACTATAAGAATTAAAGAGCAAAGACATAAAGACCAAAGAATAGTTAACATCTTGAACTTTCAGAACTGACTCTTGCTCAAAAAAGAAAAAAATTAGAGTGAGCTTTTGCATTTCAGAACTTTGAAGTTCATTTCACAGGAGTCTTTCCATTTAAGAACTTCAAATTTCACTCCACAAAAGGACTCCTTCTTCAAATATGTCATCATGCTGCTACACAGCAGGATCTGGAATTACTTTTTTTTTAAGCAGGCAGTATAAATAGAGGTTCTAGGTGTTATATGCATGTGTGAGTTTGATGGCTGGTCACTGACTGTCCTTGACGTGGCTCTGGGGTAAACTGGCTAAAATGAGCTCAGGGAACATCCAGGACCACAGGTGAGGGTCCTTTAACTCAGGGACTAGAGGGAGTGCCTCTTAATTCTTGCTGCAGGTCCTGTCATTTGGTGGTCTTGTGAAGGGGTCATTTAAACAAATTCTGGCTTCGCTAGTTGCAACTAACTGGAAATCAGATGACTCAGAAAAAAATTAATAAGGGTATTGTTATTGGTTGAACTGTGTCCTCAAAATTTCATATATTGAAGCCTTAGCTCCTAGCACCTCAGAATGGGACTGTATCTGGAGATAGTGTCTTCAAAGAGGTGAGGGCATCAAAATGAAGCCATTAGGACTTTATTCAGTCTGACTTGCATCCTTATAGGAAGAGGAAATTTGGACACACAGAGAGACACCAGGGCTGTACATGCACAGAGGAAGGACCATGGAGGGCACAGCAAGAAAGCGGCCTTGTGCCAGCCAAGGAGAGACCACAGGAGAAACCTCGCCTGCTGACACCTAGAGCTGTGAGAAAATACGTGTCTGTTGTTCAAGTCACCTAATCTTTGGTATTTTGTTATGCGAGACCTAGCAAAGTAATACAGCTATTGACAGGATTTCTTAGTCATGTCAGGTTTGAAGTCAATTATTTTTCAAACAGCAAGTCTTTGGTATCAATGAAATTTAGGGGAATAATTGCTTTAGCACGTTTCTAGGCCAGTCACAAATGTCCTTTCAGGATTCTCTAATAAAATTAAAATGCTCTGAAGTAGGCCCAAAGAATTCCAGCTTTAAAGAAGTAAAACTATCACTATTCACAGAAGACACAATCTTATATGTAGAAAATCCTGAGAAATCCACTAAAAAATCTATTAGAATTAATAAACACATCCAGCAAGTTTGCAGGATACAAGATTGATGTACAAAAGTCAACTATATATTTCTATACACTAGCAGTGGACAATCTGAAAATGTGAAAGCATAAAATAATTGGGAACATACTCGATAAAAGAAATGAAAAACATATACTCTGAAAACAACGAACATTGTTGAAAGAAATTAAAGAAGACCTGAATAAGCAGGATGCCATCTCATATTCACAGATCAGAAGACTAAATACTAAGATGGAATAGTCCCCCAGTTGAGATATATGTATATATATATAAAACAATCCCTATCAACATCCAACAAGTAGATCCTAAATTTCATATGGAAATGCAAGGGTCCAAGAATAATCAAAACAATCTCAAAAAAAAGAAGGGAGAAAATAAGTAATCCACACTTTTTAATTTCAAAGCTTAATATATAAAACTACAGTAAGACAGTGTGATATCAGATGCTACACAAAAATAGACATAAAGGTGAATGAAACAGAATTGAGAGTTCATAAATAAACCTTTATATTTATAGCTAATTGATTTCAACAAAGGTGCTTAGATAATTCAATGGGGGAAAGAATAATCTCTATAACAAATATTCCTGAAACAAGTGAATATCCACATTCAAAATAATAAAGTCAGACCTGTTCCTTATACCATATGTAAAAATTAACTTGAAATAAATCAAACACCTAAGTGGAAGAGAGAAAACTATAGAACTCCTATAAAAATATACGAATAAACCTTCGTGTCCTTGGGTTAGGCAATACCTTCTTAAATACAATACCAAAAACACAGTCAATAAAAGAAAATATAAATAACTTGGACTTCCTCAAAATTAAAACTTTTTGCACTGCAAATGATACGATCAAGAAAGTGAAAATACAACCAATAGAATAGAAGAAATATTTGCAACTAACATATCTAATAAGGGACTTGTATCCAGAATATACAAAGAACTCTTACAAATCAATAATAAAAAGACAAAAATCAATTTTAAAGTAAACAAAATATTTGAATAGGCATTTCTCCAAAGAAGATATACAAACGGCCAATAAACATGTAAAAGGGGTCCAACATAATTAGCCACCAGAGAGTACAAATCAAAAGAACAATGAGATACCACTTCATACCCATTAGGATGACTAAAATGAAACAGACAGATAAGAACAAGTATTGGCAAAGATGTGGAGAAATAGGAACACTTACACATTGCTAGTGGAAATGTAAAATGATACAGCCACTGTGGAAAATACATTAGCAGTTCCTTGAAAGATTAAACATCTATTTGCCATATAATCTGCCAGTTCCACTCCTAGGTATATACTCAAGAGAAATGAAGACTTACAGCTACACAAAAACACGTGCACAGGGTTCATAGCAGTATTATTCATTACAGTCAGAAAGTGGAAATAAACCAAATGTCCAGCTGATTAACAGATTAATAAAATATGGTATATCTAGACAATGGGATATTATTTAGCCATAAAAAGGAATGAAGTACTGATCCATGCTAAAATATGGACAGACCTTGAAAACTTTATGCTAAGTGAAAGGAGCCAGCCACAAAAGACCATATATTATGTGACTGCAGTCATACGAAACAGCAAGAATAGAGAAATCTATAGAGGCAGAAAGTAGATAAGCGGTGGCTTAGGGCTCACAGGATGTGGGAGGATGGGAAGTAACTATTAGAAGGTACAAATTCCTTTTTGAGTGGTGAAAATTTTCTGGAATTTTAAAATAGTGGTGATGGCTGCACAATTCTCTGAACATATAAAAAAATTGGAATTGTATCTTTTATTTATTTACACTTTGTTTGGGTGAATTACACGATATAGGAAGTATATCTTAATAAAGCTGTTAAAAAAATAAAACTTTGGCCAAAAAAAGAAAAGAAAAAACAAAGAATTTAAGACAACAGATTGAGGAAAACAGATGGAATATCTGTTTGTGTATGGGGCTAAGTGTGGAGAAATAAAGGAGAAAGAGACAACAAAATGATGATAAGAAACAGGAGAGGACGGAGGGGCCAGAGACACGCGCTGAGAGAGACAGACACGTGGAGACGGGGAGACAAGACTACACCTAAAAGAGAGAGAACCCCAAGGTGCATGTGCAGATCGTCCGTCGATTCTTCCATCTAGCAGGTATTTACTGCGCACCTACAAAGCCAAGCTCTGTATATATCTAGTAAACCAGGTAGAGCAAGTCACTGAGTTCCGTGGTTAGAGACAGAGCCTCCGTCAGGCACTCGCAGGCATCGATGGTGAAAGCTGGGGTGCGGTCCACCGGTCCACAGACATTTACACATACTCACTCCAAACCACATCAACACATGCCAAATTCCCCAAAGTCCAATCATCCTGCCCTGTACATCGTTTCTCACCTGAAGCATTTAAGATTCTGCTAACAAGGACATTCAAATATTCAAATATGTTGAACTTTTACAAGCACAGGCACAAATGGGAATGGCGTCTTTTATTCTCTTCCTAAAGTTTCTATAAAAGAGTCTCAAGGACAGGATTCATCGCAGTCAGGAGCTTCCTTGTACTCTTCGCCTTCATCTGTAAGGACTGGCTTTGGAAACAGAGAGGAATATGAACTGTAACAAGTACACCAGGACTGCTCCTCTGGGCTTGCAGCTGGAAAGTTCCCAGAACACGTTGTTAGAATTGTCCTTTCATCCATTCAGATTTAGCCTGATAAAGACATTCATGTTGCCCATTCTCCTGTCTCCTGTCCCCTCTACTGCTGACAAGCGCGTGAGAGGAGATCTCAGCTCGTCAGGAAATGTGACTGTTCCCTCCACAGACTCTGCTCCCTGCCTGATTTAGAAAGGAAGGCAGGGAAGTTTCTGGATGTCTCTGGCTCTGATCCCTTTTCTCCTAAGTTAGCCAGAGTCCAAGCCGCATAACGTCCCTGAAATAGTCTTGAGTCATCCTAAATTGGTAGTTCATTCCCCCTCCCTTTTTTTTTTTTAAGATTTTTTTGGTGTGGACCATGTTTCAAGTCTTTATTGAATTTCTTACAATATTGCTTCTGCTTTAAGTTTTGGGGGTTTTTTGGCCCTGAAGCATATGAGATCTTAGTTCCCCAACTAGGGATCGAATCCATACCTCCTGCAATGGAAGGCCAAGTCTTAACCACTGGTCCATCAGGGAAGTCCCATCCATCCTTTTGCATTAGTGTGTGAAGAATTCTCTTTGGAAGATTTGGTATTCAGTGCTTTGGGCACTGTGTACAGGCAGAGAAGTAGGAAATTCATAAAACCCAGGGCATGGGGGAAGCGGACACTGGCCCGCAGACTCTGGGCAGGTTGAACCAGAGCTGTGCTGGGAAACAGCGCTTGGTTCCCTGAAGGCCTCCTCAGCTGGCCACCATTTGGAACGGTAGTGAATTAATGTGGTCCAGGCTCCAAAAATAGTATTCAGAGCATCTAAAATTGCCTTCCACCCGGGGCTGGGCCAGTCCCCTGGGGATGTCAGTATTTCTAGAATGTCTCCATTCACCCAGAGTGCCTTGTGTCAGACCCGAGTGGGGATCTGGGCAACCGTTAAGGTCTGCTGGTTGGGTTCACTCTTGCCCAGGCCTTCTCAATGCTACATCACTTGTCCTGCTTCCCAAACAGGAAATGCCCTAGATTTATGCTGCTTGCTGCCACCAGGTCAAAGGCCTTTAACCAGGCACATGGCTCGGAAGGGCAGAAAGTGGCCTGGCTGACTCTCTGTCATTGTTTAGCCACTAAGTTGTGTCCAACTCTTTGCGACCCCATGACCTGCAGCGAGCCAGGCTCTGCTGTCCTTCACTATCTCCCAGAGTTTGCTCAAACTCATGTCCATTGAGCCAGTGATGCCATCCAACCATCTCATCCTCTGCCATCCCCTTCTCCTCCTGCCCTTCCAGTGAGTCAGCTCTTCACATCAGGTGGCCAGAGAATTGGAACTTCAGCTTTAGCATCAGTCCTTCCAATGAATATTAAGGGTTGCTTTCCTTTGGGATTGACTGGTTTGATCTCCCTGCTGTCCAAGAGACTCTCAAGAGTCTTCTCCAATGCCACAATTCAAAAAGCATCAATTCTTTGGCATTCAGCCTTCTTTATGGTCCAACTCTCACATCTGGACTTGACTAATGAAAAAACCATAGCTTTGAGTATGTCATTAGCTGTGAATTAATTCCAAACTAATTCCTAAAAATGAAGACCAGGAAAGCAGAATCACTTGGTAGGGGGCAGAGCTTCTGGCTTGATGCTGATGCCAAAGAAAGACATTTCCATGACAGCCTATCTCTCAGAATGATTCTGGGTCCCCAGGGAACTTTATTATCAGAAAGACTTGTCATACCAAGCGTGTCTCAGTGCCTCTGTATATCCTCTGCTCTAAGTATGAATGTCCTTTACCCCCTCTTCCCTGCCTGACAAATGCCCCATTGCCCTCTCCTGCAATGTCTTGCTGAGGACTGGGAAGCCACGGTGCACGTGAAGTTTGTCTGCGATGAATGCTTCTGAATCACCGCCAGGTTGTACTCCATGTCTAGAGATGCACACCCCAGACTTGCCCACCTCTCGATCAACAGGGATTCCCAGTTGCCTTGCCCCCAGGACAGGAGGGACACAGGGAATGGGCATCTCCAACAACTGGACTGACCTCCAGTCTTCCAAAAATGAAGTGGTCAGGCTCTCCAACACTGCATGAGCTGCCTGATCGAACGCAGCCTGAGTGTCTCAGCTTAAATATCATGTGTTTACTTCTCATTCTCTTGGCTGTCAGCCTCCTTAGTGGCTCCACATTGCCTCCTTAAGAGATGCCCACGTGGCACAGAGCAGAGAAAGTGCTTGGGGAGTGGGGAGGGAGGACAAGTTAGCCTATGTCTCTGTTTCCTCTTCTGCAAAAGGAAGATCACTGATTCCACCTTAGGATGGTTACTTGGATGAAATGAGATGTGTAAACAACTTGGCTCAGAGTTGCTACTTTGAGGGACAGCTGCAAATTATGCCCTTTGTTGCAGCAAGTCCCTCTTCTTCTGGTAGCAACAATAGCATCATCATCCCTTTGCTAGGGGACGGATGAGGCCAGGCTCATCAGAGCACCGCATGCCCCTGGCCCTGGCAGTTCACTGAGGGAGGAACATCAATGGGTCAGAATGAGCCAATACTGGAGGAAGAAACAGTGTCCTATCCACAGACACCAAATACACACTCCCACCTGGGCTTACCTGTGTCTGCACACTAATTGTCCTACTGTGAATGAATGTATTGTAATTATTTTTATGAATAGCTTTGAGGAAAAAAATATCATTGCACATTTTAAAATGAAAGTGTTTAACTGTTACTACCATGGACATTCTTAAAATCCTTTCTGTACTAAGGAAAAATAAAATGAATTTCCCTTGCAGAAAATAAAGAAAAGGAATGGGCCAATAAATTCAACTTGGTGACTTTCATTGGAAGGATTGGGGGAGTCCTTGCTGCTGGGGGTTCTGAAAGTGAAGTGAAGTGAAAGTTGCTCAGTCGTGTTCAACACTTTGCGACCCCATGGACTATACAGTCCATGGAATTCTCTAGGCCAGAATATTGGAGTGGGTAGCCTTTCCCTTCTCCAGGGGATCTTTCTGACCCAGGAATCAAACAGGGGTCTCCTGCATTGCAGGCGGATTCTTTACCAACTGAGGTATAAGGGAAGGTTCTGAGAGGAGGATATAAGCTGGGAACTGCAAGCACCACGGTGCCACTGAGAGGCAGAGGCTGCCTGAGAAGAGAGGTCCCTTACTGAAGGCAGTTGGGAGATGGAGGGAATGAGCCCCATGGGTCCAGTCATTTCTGGAACTGCCCTAGACATCTCAGTTATGTGACCAGGAAAATTCTGGTTCTTGTCTAATCTAATTCAAATGCCTTTCTGTTCCATGCAAACAAGAATCTTGGCTAATGCGGAGCTCACCAGATTTGGTTTGACCATGACCCCTTGCCATTGCTCGGGGTGCAGTGAGGGGCTCTTTGAGGCCAGCAGAGCTAATACCACAGCCCACCTTCTCGTCCTAGCCTCCTTCTCTTCAGTCCATCAGCCACCACCCTGACCATTCTGGAACACGGGCTTAGTCCTGTTATTCCCCGCTTAGAAGGCTCCTTCCCGGCCCGCGCCCCACCACTGTGTAGAGAGCAAGTCGCCACTTCCCCAGCTCTACCTGCAAAGCCCTCTACAGTCTGACCCAATTCCCTCTCAGGACCCTCTCCCCTGCCACCCCACCTGCTGCTTTACAGATATTGTGCCTGATCCATAGCTGCCAGCTCCCCACTCTGAAATGCTCCCCCGCACCCTCCCACACACCCTGTGCTCTTCCCTGGAAAACCTTCCCCTTCTCACCAATCTGCCAACATTCCACCTCCTCAGCTATCTTCTCTTCTGAGAAACCTGCCCAGATGACCCGGGCAGAGTGAATGTCTCACTGCCCTGCCCTTCCTCCCTGCTTATACATTGTACTTGTCAGTCTGTCCTTAAGTGAGAATAACGTGTATACACTTTGAGAGCAGGAAGCATGTCATGTTGATAAGGGTCCCCCCGGGGCCCCCACACAAGGATTGCCTGCCATATGCTCTTGGTAAACTTGTTGACAAGATCTGAGCTTCTAGCTGACAAGCTCTGAGGCCCCTGCCCCTCCTCTCAACCACACTCTAGGAGAAGGGAATGTAGCCTTGGGGTCACATTTCCTCTTTACCGGGAAACTTTTTTTAATTGTGGTAAAATAAGTATAAAATAAGTTGTAAATTTAAACCATCTTAAAGTATGCAGTTTGGTGGTATTAAGTGCCATCACAATGCTGGGCACCTGTCACCATGATCCGGTTCCAGAACTTTTCAGCACCCAAATGGAAACCTCATACCTGCTAGGCAGTCCCCTCCCATTCCTCCGCTCCCCCCGCCAGGCCTGTCAACCACTAGTCTGCTTTCTGTCTGTATGGATTTGCCTGTCCTGGGCATCTCCTGTACACGGACTCATACAGTATGTGGTCTTTGTGTCTGGCTTCTTTCACTTAGCATCGTGTTTTCAAGATTCATCCCTGCTGTAGCATATGTTACTACTTCATTCCTTCTAATGACCAAATGATACTTCACCGCACGGTTATATCACATTTTGTTTATCTGTTCATCAGTTGATGGATATTAGGTTGTTTCCACATTTTGGCTATTGTGAACAGTGCTACTATAAACATTACTGTAAAGTTTTTGTTTGAACACCTGTTTTCAAGTTTGGGGTATATACCTCAGAGTGAAATTTCTGGGTCACATGGTAATTCTACATCTCCTGGGAAGCCTCTCACACTTGCCATCTTTAATTTCACCGATATCCTGAGTCTGCTTAACTGAGTTTACTTCTGGAGAGTCCGTCAGCTTTTTAAAAGTAAGCTATTTCGTCTTTATGACTGTCTCCTGACAGCAATCCTTACGGGGTGTTCCCAGTTTTTAGAGTTAACCTTCTGCTGTTTTGAGTTTTCTATTGTCTAAGCTGTTCAGGTCCACTTGTCTCATTTGTGCATCACAGAAATGCTGCAGGGTAGATATTATGATGTCTGTTTTTCAGATGAAGAGGCTGAGTTTCAGTGGAGGGATGTGACTCGACAAGGTTCACAACCATAGGGGACCAGCTGTGATTGATGCCCAGTGCCAAGCCCTTTCCATACAACCACAGTGTCCCTCTCTGTCCAAGGTCTTTTTTGAAATAATGTGTTCTGAATATCTGAAATGTATTCTCAGATCCATTACTGTTAAAGACGCCCCTTGCTAGGTGACTGGTCAGTGCTGGCACAGACTTCACACACTCTGCCAGTTGGCACCTCATTTATAATCAGAACTTCTTCCCTGGGGCCAATTCTGCCTGTAGCAAGAAGATCAACTTTTTCCTTTTCTGGGTCTTCTGGGACCTGCTGCAATCCTGGGTTAATACTCCCTTTTGATGTTGAGCTGAAGCTAAATGTGAGGGTGTCCCTCAGCTCAATCTGACATTTCCTCCCCATTCTTTTATCCAACTCAAGTTCAACCCAAGAGCATCCTCTTCCCCTTCTCAGGAGGAAACTCTCTCTTGGACTGAGGAGTCCCGTGATCTCTTTGGAGCAGAGAAGAGGCGCAGCCATGCTTGGAAGCCTCCAACCCTAGTATCCTATTTCCCCGTGGAACCGCACGGAAGACTGTAAAGCAAAATAGACGACGGACGGCAATGACAACACTCACATTCATCAGAGCATACCGTGCCCCCGATGCTTCAGGTCTGTTGGCTCACACTGTCCCCCAGCTGCGCCTGAAGGAGGGTGTCCTTCAGCGGGTGAGGAAGCTGAGACTCAGCGCCCTGTGGTGATTCCTCCAGAGCAGCAGGGCTGAGGGTGGCCGGGCAGGTGGACACCAGCAGAGCCCACGCTGTCCCGCATCCTGGTCGCCACCTGCCTCCCAGGGAGAGGCTTTGGGAGTGGGACTGGCCCTGCCCTGTCAGTCCTGAAAGTGCCTGTGGGATCTGCCTCACCGCAACTCAGCCACACGCGTTCCGAGCCAGCTTCGCCCAAGTTATGGCCTCTGGAACCCTGGTGCTCCGGGGTGAAAACAGGAGCTCTGAAAATAAAGGCTCCACATTTTGATACGCTTGGGGCTATCACTATGAGGCAGGTTTCAGCCTTCTCAGCCCTTAAGAGGCAAAATAGCCCTGGGACTTGCCTGGCAGTCCAGGGGTTAAGACTTTGCACTGCCAATGCAGAGGGTGTGGGTTCGATCCCTGTTCCTGGAACGAAGATCCCACATAACTTACAGTGTGGCCCAAAGATTTAGATAAATAGACAAATAAACAGACCCAGACATGGAGAACAGTGGACAGAGCAGGGGTAGGAGAGAGTGGGGCGAGCTGAGAGAGTAGCGCAGGTACATAGGCATTACCACATGTAAAATGGACGGGGACAGCTGGTGGGGGTTTGCTGCATGATGCTGGGGGCTCAGCCAGGCGTTCTACGACTACCTAGAGTGGTGCCAGGAGTGGGAAGGGGTGGTGGGTGGGAGGGAGGTTCAAGAAGGAGGAGACCTGTATGCCTGTGACGGATTTATGTTGACCTATGGCAGAAACAAGAGCAACATTATAAAGCAATAATCCTCCAATTAAAAATGTTTAAAAATAAAATAATAAGTAAAATACAAGGAGGAAAACTTTAAAAACACTATTAAGAAAGGATATTTAGATAGCCTTAAATTTATTTGATTATGGGATGTCAAACAGAATATCTCCTTTTTCAAGAAGTGGCTCAATGTGTCTTCCTCAAAGCCCTGATCAGAGATGCCCCTGAGCCCTCTAATTAGTGGGTATCCAGAACTGAGGGAGCATGATGGCTGTGCCCTGGGCTCTGAAGCCAGGCTGTCTGGGATCACATCCCAGCCCTGCTGCGTAGTAGCTGCATGAACCTCAGGCAAGTTACTTCATCTATCTGTACTTCAATTTCTGCATTTGTAAAACATGGATGATGATAACAATGTAAATTATACTCTACATGTTAGCTTCTTAGAACAATGTTCAGCACATAGCACTCACTAGATGCCAAGTGGCATTTTCAATCCTTCTTGAGCTCTGCAAGTCAGAGTCTACACCTGGCCTCCCTGCCCCCAGGCCAACAGTAGCATTTTTTTGTTGTTTTATAAAGCCTCTCAGTGAAGATGATGCAAAGCCAATTAAAAGACAGCTCCCTGGGAATAATCCTTCCTATCCTTGATGGCTGTGAAAGCTCCTTTTATTTCTACGTGATATTTTTCTCACTCACAGACAGGCACAGAAGAATGAGAAGACCAAGATTCTGCACGCTACTTATTTATTTTTCCAGCGGGATCTTGAGTTTCCTTCCCAACAACATGGAACATAACAAGCCTCTAAACCAAGGGTAAGGCACAGAGTGGGTGGGGTTACAGCAGGCAGAGGCTGGATGGCCAAGCCACAGAGGACAGCACCGGTGACAGGTGGTGTGTGTCTTTCCCTTTGGGGGAAGTGGGAGACGGGGAATATGACAAGTGGACTTGGATACTAAAATAGGAGAATTCACAGTAACTGCTGCAACAGACCTAAAATCTTAGTGGTGTTGCATGTACACCTTGGGGACAAAGTGTAACACAAGTTGCGATGCCCACCTCCACTAGCAAGAAGTCCTAGAAGAGACCAGTCTATATGGAATACATGGCCAGCATTAAGTGGGTATGTGAATACCAAGAATTCCTGGATGACTTTGGCTGCCAAAACCTTTTTCTGTTGCTCGGCTGATGCTCTCCTCCCTCTTATTGGAGAAGCAAGACCTTGAGGGAGAGCATGTGTTAATTCTCTCAGCTTTTAAAAGTCTTCTCTGCAAGTCTGAGTCTCTAGAGGCCTACATCCCAGGTTATCAAATTCTTGCCTCTGGGAGGCCTCAGGCTGTGCAGTAGCTGTCGCTTGCCCCACTGACTTCACCTGGAGCAGAGATGGCCCATACTGTCTGCATACGTCCGTGCCCGCCCGCATTTCCCAGCTTCCCTTGCAGTTTACTGGGGCCGTATGACTATCTCTGCCCAAGAGACCAGGTGTCACCTCTGAGTTGAGGTGCCAAGGGCAGGGCCTCCTACCTCTGCCCCTGTCAAGATGGCTCCAGAGGCCAGGAGCTTCACAGAAGAGCTGGCAGAACCAACTCAGAAGCAGGCGCACCCCCTCCTCCTGGGTCTGCCTTCTCCACTGAGAGTGTGTGAGCGGGGAGGGGAAAAGAGGGGCCCTCACCTACTCAATGGACATGAGTTTGGGCAAGCCCTGGGAGATGGTGAAGGACAGAGAAGGCTGGCGTGCTTCAGTCCATGGGGTCACAGAGTGTTGGACATGACAGAGTGACTGAACAGCGACAGCTGGCTAAGAAAGGAGCACAGTGTTTGCCCACAGGGCCGTCCAGGAATTCCTGGCATTTACACAGCCATTTAGCGCTAGATGCACCTTCCTAGTGGGCTTTCTGTGACTAAGCTTCTCGCTGTAATTTGGGGGAACAGTGTGACCTGTGATTCTGATATACCAGCGGTACCATGGGACAGTGTGGCAGACGGCATGCCGCAGACTACAATATACACACAAATGACCCAGGGGTCTCGTTAAGCTGCAGATTCTGATTCAGTAATTCTGCGGCAGCACTCAGAAGCCTGCATTTCTAACAAGCTCCCAGGTCACTAGACTATGTTCTGAACAGGAAGGTGAGGGGGTAGGGCTGACTCATCCATTACATATGGTAGGAAGAGAGCCTAGGGCCCTTGAAAATGTTTTAATCACTTTAAAAAAATCAGAAAAAAAAAAGCTTTTAGGTCAAAGAAAATGTTTTAATACATTACATTTAACATATTTATCTTTACACCAACAGAGATATAGATTTTGTAAGCAAGAAGGGGCTCACGGGGACTTCCTCGGCCATCTAGTGGTTAAGACTCCGTGCTTCCACTGCAGTGCGGCATGAGTTTGATTCCTGGTCAAGGAAATACGATGCCTCAAGGTACAGCAAAAAAGTAAAAGTAAATAAGTAGTTGTTTTTTTAAAAAAAAAAAAAAAAAGAAGAAGAAGAAGAAGAAAGGCCTCATTAAGGCAAAAATGCCTAGACCCCACCAAAATCCTACACAGGGCAGGGGGGCAGTGGGAGGGGCTATGCCATCTATAATGTGTATGAGTGTGCATATTCGACTCTTAGTAACCCCATGGACTGTAGCCTGCCAGGCTCCTCTGTCCATGGGATTTCCCAGGCAACAGTATTGGAGTGGGTTGCCATTTCCTCCTCCAGGGAATCTTCCTGACCGAGGGAAGGACAGAGAAGCCTGGCATGCTTCAGTCCATTGCAGATGGATTCTTTACTTGATGAGCCATCAGTGAAACCCCTCTATAGTACATAAAATTGTGAAATCTTGAGCAGTCATGAAAGGTGACACAGATAAAATGGCTCTGTGGTCCTCTCAGTGGGGAGGATCATAGGAGATACAGTATAAGAACATGTTACTAGGCAACAGAGAATGGCAGCCAAGCTCATCCAGAAATTCTTGGCATCCATACTCACTTAATGTTGATTCCTTTTAGGATGGTCTCTTCTAGAACTTCTTGCCACAAGATGGAGGTGGGCATCCCAATTTGCATTAGACTTAGTCACCAAGATGCAGTTAGTTGTTTGAACCATTTTTCTGAGTGTCCTCAGGTTCTCAAGATCTCCACTTAGGGAGCTCTGAGGGGTACCCAATGCCTCCTGGTGGCCCTCAAATTCCAGTGTCCCAAAGTCTTCCAAGAGACTTCCAGTCTTTTTTCCCCTGCTCCCCATGGCATAGGACACACCCATGTGCTCCCACAGCTGGGGGGCTTGGAGCAGCTGGCCCTGTAGTGAAAGGGAAGAAGGACCCGGCTCCAGAGGCATTTTTTGTTAGTGACGAGCACAAGACCATCATCTCTAATCTAAGCAGCAAACATTCAAAGCACGAGTCAAACGCCTTGTGACAGGAAAGAGAATGAATAAGCATTCCCTTCAGCAGTAAATGTTTCCTTAATAACGCAGCCATCCATTTGGACCTGATGCCAGGTCTGACTGTCCCCAAAAGCACTGCATTTACTTTGAGAGACTGGACAATAATAGCTGACTCTAACACACCTGCGATCCTCCTTTGTCGCAGATGCGTCTGCCACAATTATTGCTCTTGCTTGGCCTCAGTCATGTACCTACTGGGGTGAACCATTGGGCCTTGGTTGGTGTACTGTTCATGGATGAGGAAACTAAGGTCCCAGAAGAGAGATGTCATCTGTTCAAGGGCACAAAATGAATTAGAAGCAGAGCCATGCCTAGCACCTGGGACCACTGCTTATATATGCAGTCTTCATTTCAGCACCAGGGATGGATATTGGAATACTGCCTTCAAACTTTTACTGTTTTCAAACTTGGGAAGATTCATTCTTTCATTCACTCACTGTCTACTGAAAACCACCATAAACCTGCCATGGTTCTAGCTTCCCTTAATACATCTCAATAAAATCATAATGATCTAACCTTTTGAAGAGTCTTACTGGCCCAGCCTCTATGTCCTCCAGCCTGATAGTTCCAATCTGTTTCTATCTGTTGATGGGCTGTATATGTTTTGCAGCAAGGGCACTCTAACCTTGACCTTTCCACTTTCCACTGTGTAAACCCGAGTGAACTAGCAAAACTCAAAGCCTCAATTTCTCATCAGTAAAATAGAGATATTATTATTACCTATCTCACAAGGTGCAAAAATGTTATAATATGTGTAAAGCATTTAACACACTATGTAGCTGGTGCTCAGTCAATGACAGCTGTGATAGTAATGATCATAAGTACATCATTATTCCCTTGCTCTTGTCAAGTGAGACATGCTCCTGGGGATTTCAGCAAGTGGAACCTCCCCACCCAGAATGCTGAAAAGCCAGGCTTTCTTTGTTCACGTGCGTGCACAGCTTCTGTGGTTTACAAACTATAGGACTCATGACAGAGGGACAACTTGCAAGTGTTTCTGGGTCTAATGTACCAGATCCTTGAAGTCATCACCATGTCCATCTTCATCTGCCGAACCCAGCTGACCGGAGAAACAGTCTGCCCCAACCAGCGGAAGGCCCTGTGAACCCCAGCATTGTTGGAAATGTTGGCTGTACGTGGGGACAACTGCAGAGGAAACAAGGCTGCCCTCTGATGTACAACCGTGTGAAAAACCACATGCAATGGATATGATTAGTCATCTGTGGAAGTAACCCAAGAAATTGTCTGTAAATGTGGCTGAAGAGACGGGAGGCTTGACCAGGATCTCCGGAGGGCAGGACAGAAAGACAATTATAAGCGTGTGACGACACCTTTTGGAGAGAACTTTGCTCTCAGCGATTTCCCCTTCTCTACGAGGATCCCTTACATACTGAGGAATGGCTCCTTATGGCCACATCTATATCCCACGATCCTGTCACCTGATCATGGCTGATTGATATTGACCCAACCAAACTGGGCCTATCAGGGTCTCTCCCCTGAGACCACGGACAGAGCCATGGAACCTGGTTAAGATAGGAGTTGAGCCCTAGTGTGGTGGTCTTCCAGGTCGGGGTTGCATACCCCAGGAATATCCAAGATGATCTGTGGAACACGGGAAGACAGTCGGGAACTATCACTTATTTCATTTCATTAATATTAAATAAGCAGACGGGCAACGATGCCTTCATTCAAGTCACCGGTCGAAAGGTCACTGTCACATCCAGTTTCTGAGATGTCCTGGGGGAACACAGGAAATTCTACAATGCTAAGGGACTGACGTCACACCCTCAAGTATTCATTTGCTTTCAGGGACATATGACACAGTTTATATGTGATCAAGTGGATTCGTGAAACATATCTAGTTTTAAGCAAACCAATCATCATAAAATGGACAAGTGGCTTAAATGTCTCCTGCAAATATGTGGAGTAAGTATACTATAACTACTAATAATACCACAAGCAACTCTCAAAAGTTTCTACAACCTAGTGGATCACACTAAAGAAGTTCAGTTACAATTCTGTAAGTAAGGACAGTTTTCTTCTACATCAGCTGTCTGAGCTGGCTATCCTTCGCCTGCTCTCTCTCTCTCCTTGCCCTGCCCCAGGATTCATCCTCTCTGCTCTGGGCTCCCGGATGACACCTATAAGACTGGATGCAGGCTTCCATGCTTGCTGAGTTTGGCCAACGGACCAGTAGGAGGTAGGGGGTAGGGGGAGAGGTTGGGCATTTCCTTCCCTGCACCCTTCTCGCTTCAGTGTTACATCTCTGGCAGTGGCTGTGACCCTCCTTAATAACAGCTCAACCTGGATGCTCCCGCCTCCACGGCTCCAGGTGTCACTGGCTTCCAATCACACTATTTTCTCCTCTCGCCCCTCCTGGCTAGAAGTGGTAATGGCTCCCTGCTGTTGCTAGTTTGAGGGAGTACCTGGGCACCATCCCTCGTGGTTTCTAAACCTCTATAAATGGTTCTTTCTTTTGTTAAATCTCTTGAGCCAACTCAGTTAAACTTGGTTCCTCACCGGGAGACTGGTACGTGTCTCATGTAGTCATGACAGTTATTAAAGCCAGAGGTTATCCAAAGTGCTGAGATCTTAAAACATAATGAGGCATAAGTAATCACATTTCTCTTAGTAAAGAATACGCTTTTAAGGAAAACAAAACAAAACAAGTCACTGGCACTGGTAAAAACACAAAGCAAGATTTTTAAATAGTGTTTTCTCTTTCTTATCTCTTAAAAATTTCTATTTTCATTAATTTTATAAAATAACTTGCATATCGCCAGTGGTAAAGAATCCAACTGCCAGTGGAGACACAGTGCAGGAGACACAAGAGACGCAGGTTTGATCCCTGGGTTGGAAAGATCCCCTGAAGTAGGAAATGGTAACCCACTCCAGTATTCTTGCCTAGAAAATTACATGAACAGAAGAGTCTGGAGGGCGACAGTCCATGGGGTCGCAAAAGACTCGGACAAGACTGCACACAAGCACAACATGAATGCAGTGGCTCATGAACACAACTGAAAACGGAGACATACACATAAATTAGAGATGCATTCTAAAAATATTTTAATTGATGAGATGAACCATCAAAACCCTCTGCTGTAGAGAAGACCTCTGCTCTAAAGAAAACACTGGCAAGTTCCTGCAGCCCGGGGCCTGCGTTCCTGGGGAAAGTCTCCTCCTTCCTTTGATTCTCTGAACTCTGTTGCAACAAATCCCATCTTCCTACAGAAGACAAAGGGAATTCCAAAGAGAAATGCTTATCTAAATTTCTCAGGGGACAGACCCATCCTGTGCTCTGGGGGAGTATCTTTATTATAAGCAGAGATGGCTATCAGGCCATCTTATGGCTCACATGAAATACTCCTTAGAACTTTCCACCTTCTGAGCTAAATCTCCATCTCCCAGGCATTTTGGTCACTGGAAGGGTAATCCTTTCCCATACATTAGCGCACAGGCATTCAGAATCACATACTTCACTCTCTTGTGAGTTTGATTATCATGAGTCAGTCTCCATATACATAATTAACTCCAGGCCACAGACCAGGACCCTGGAATACCCCCAAGATCATGCTCCTTAGGGAGTCCTCTTGGCATCCAGTCTACATTCCTCCTGACAATATTCAGCTTCATCATCATCACCTTCCATCAGGGACCAGTTGGATCTCAACTGGGAAACAAGAAAGATGTTTAAGGTAAGAAGTCCAGAAGGGCATCACAGTCTTTCTACCAGGGAACCAAACCCCAAACAAGTGGAAAATATCATGATAAGACAGCCCTTAGTGAAACCTGACCACCTAGAGCCACAAAACTCTAGGTGTTTCCTGTGCTTGATGTTAATCTAAGCTTAAATAACAGTTATTATTTATTGAGTACTTATACACATATAAGTACTATGGATACAGCAGTCCATTTCATTTTCATAAAACCTCTTTGAGCAAGTTAAATTATTATCATCTTCAGCCTCATCTTACAGGTAAGAAAAGTAGTTAGATTCTTTCCCCCAAAGTCACACGGTAAGTTGCAGAGGGATTTGAATTCAGGTCATTTGTTTGAACACCTGAGGTCCCAACCATACTCCATGCTGCCTCCGTAGCAGATTGCGTGGCCTTGGCGTGTCTAGGAACTTTTCGGGCATAAACCTTGGTGGGTCAGAGGGAATGACTCAGGCCTCATGACACAGGACATGGCATTTCCTGCTAATAGAAAGCTCATGGTTCTAGACTTTTATTTTCCTACTAAACAGAAGATAAGGTCTTGCTCATGGACAAGGTAATGAGACCTGATAGAGACTGCCACATACTGGGAGTTCCCTGGCTGTCCAGTGGTTAAGAATTCACCTTCCAATGCAAAGGATGAGAGTTCAATCCCTGGTAAGGAAACTAAGATCTGAGAACTAACTACTGAGCATGAAGGCCACAACGAAAAATCCCACATGCCACAACTAAGACCTGACCCAGAAGGGTGGGAAGGGAGGGGGTCGCTGAGAGCAGACACCAAGCTGAGGGATTTAACCCCACGAAGCCGACACCATCATTATCCCTGTTTTACAGGAGAGGGAACTGAGACTCGGAGAGGTTAGCTGTGGCTCAAGGTGTAGAGCTGGTCAGTGGTGGAGTCACGTGGTCACTCCAGGGCCTGCGCTCTCCACCAAGCAAGGTGCTAATTCCAGCTCCAGCCACCAGCTTCCACTGTGACTGTGAGAGAAGAGCGGGTCAAAGCTGAGCCCTCCTCCCAACTCAGAGCCGGCGCTCTTTTGACCACATCTGTATGAGCAAAATCAAGGGTGTCTTCGGGCTTTCTTTCTCTTCTGATGAACCAGGAACCTTGGGCTCTCTGGAAACATGCTCCAGTTAGCTTGTGGGTAGCCTCCAGTAGCCTCTGTGTGTCTCTTCCTGGAGTGACCACCATGCCCTCTGCACCATGTCCCAGCCCTGCACCCCTGCTGCAACCACCGGATGGCCCCGTCCCTTCCAACCTCTTCTGGGCCCGTTGGCTCCTAATTTTCACTTAGTTCCCTCTGCCCCATCTTATACTCACTGATACGCCTGCTCACAGAACCTGTGTTTCCTAAACCCGAGTCATCTACACCCCACCCTCACACGTTCTCTCCTATATATTTAGTGATTTAATTTTTTTCATTTGATTAGCAAGGCGCCAGGATTGCTCTCTTGGCTGGGCCATCTACCAGCTCTGTGTTGTTGGTCAAGTTATTTACCCTCTCTGGCCCTCAGTTTCCTCATCTGTACAATACAGCGAACAGTTGTAACTACTTCAGGGGGCTGCTATGAGGATGAAATGAGGTCCTGCAGGGAAAACAATAGAATATCGCTAAGCACATGAGAAGTGCCTGGTGTGCTAGCCTCCCTTGTCGTCACACTTATTTTAAAAGGGAACTGTATATCCCTACCATCCATGGAAAAGTCAGTACCATTTGTAACACAAATAGAGAGGACTTAGTTGTAAAAATAAACTTAATGAAAACAGTTATTAAATTCTAACTATTCCTGACGAAGTCTCCAAGCCCAAGACTTGCTCTCATTTTTGTCAAGAAGAGAGACAGGAAAGCATTGGAAAGACGTTGAAGGCACACTAGGCACAAAGCCGGGGGAACAACTTGCCCCGATTTGCCTGGGACGTCTGGTTTTAGTACTGCCAGTCCTGCACACCCGCGCTCCTGGGCTGCCGCAGATAGACGGGAAAGAACATAAAAGGCAATTCTGACGTGAATCCGTGTGTTTAGAGCTGAGTCAATATCCCACTCACTAGCATCTTGCAGAAAAAAACTCACACCCTAGAGCCACACCAAACAAGCCCACCTGGGAGCACGGAGTTCCCAAACGCCACACATGGATGGAAAAGCCGTCATGTGTGTGCCACTGAGGCGCGCCCCAAAGAAAAACCACACTTGTAAATGCCCAGTGGGAGGAACGATGATTTAACTGTTGCACGGCAGAATTACTCGGTCGCATACAACCATGTTTTGCATACAACCATATTTTGCATACAATCACGTTTTGAAGTATCTTTCATGACATGAGAAAATAATCAAGATAGAATGTTTGGTTAAAAAAAGACTACTACTCAGACATTAAAAAAAGAAAGAATGAAATCTTGCCATTTGCAATAACGTGGACAGACTTGGAGGGTATTATGCTTAGTGAAATGTCAGACAAAGAAAGACAAATACCTTATGATATCACTTATGTGGAATCTAAAAAACAAACTAGTGAATATAACAAAAAAAGAAAGAGATTCACAAATAACTCTAGTGGTTACCAGTGGGGAAAGGGAATCAGGAGGGGTAGGATAAGAGTAAGGGATTAAAATTTGCAAAGTGTTACGCACAAAATAAATGATCTATGAGGATATAATGTAAAACATAGGGAACACAGCCAACATTCTGAAACTATATAAGGAGTATAACCTTTAAAAATTGTGAATCAGTTAGAACTGATGCTGGAGCTGAAACTCCAATACTTTGGCCACCTGATGCTAAGAACTAACTCATTTGAAAAGACTCTGATGCTGAGAAAGGTGAGAGGAGAAGGGGACGACAGAGAATGAAATGGTTGGATGGCATCACTGACTCAACGGATATGAGTTTGAGTAAGCTCCGGGAGTTGGTGATGGACAGGGAGGCCTGGCGTGCTGCAATCTATGGGGTCGCAAAGAGTCAGACACGACTGAGTGACTGAACTGAACTGAATGTTATAAGCTGTAACATATAATATTGCACATCATTGATACTTCAGTTTTTTAAAAATTGGGGGGAAGAAAAGCCAAAGATGTCCTTCAGTAGGAGAATGGATAAATTGTGGTGCATCTAGGTAACGGAATGTTATTCAGTGCTAAAAAGAAATGAGCTATCAAGCCATGAAAAGACATAGAAGAATCTTAAATGCTTGTTACTGTGTGAAAGAAGCCAGTCTGGAAAGGCTCCATAGTGTGTGATTGCAACTGTATGGCATTCTGGAAAAGGTGAAACTACGGAGACAGTAATAAAGATCTGTGATTGCTAGAGGTTGGGGTTATCGGAGAAGGATGAATAGATGGAGCACAGAGGATTTTTAGGCAAGTGAAAATACTCCGTATAATACTATCATGGTGCAAACATGTCATTATGCAATTTTTCCAAACCCACAGAATGTACAACACCAAGAGTGACCCCTAAGGTAAACCATGGACTTTGGGTGACTATGATTGTTAATGCAGGTTCATCAGTTGTAACAAATGTATTACCCTGGTGGAGCTGTTACCTGGCAGAGGCTATGGTGTGTGGGGGTGGGGAGGAGCTGGGAAATTTCTGTGCACACTTTCCTCTCAACTTTGCTGTGACCCTAAAACTGCTCTGAAAAAATAGTCTTAAAAATTTTTTTTATTTTGGCTGTGCCGTGTGGTTTGCAGGATCTTAGTTCCCCGACAAGAGACTGAACCTGGGCCACTGCAGTGAAAGCGCTGAGTCCGAAACACTGGACCACCAGGGAGTTCCTTTAAAACAATTTTGTTTTTAAGCAGACTATAAAACCCGTATGGTAAGACCCTAGTTTCATAAAATATACAGAAATGTAAAGGAAGAGACACACCATATTAACAATAGTTTTGGGGACTTCCCTGACGGTCCAGTGCTTAAAACTCCACTCTTCCAATGCAGGGGGCACAAGTTCCATCCCTGGTCAGCGAACTAAGATCCCCCATGCTGTGCAGCCTGGACAAAAACAAAAACCCAGTATTTATCTCTGAATGATGCAATTCCACAGAGATCTTTCACTTATTTATATTTGTTTCTGAATTTCTTGTTTATACTTTCCAAGAAAGTTTAGCAAAGAATACACATTGCTTTTATTACTAGGGAAAAAATCTGAATAAGAATTATATTATATTATCTGAATAAGATGAAATGGGGTGGGGGGTGGGAGGGGGGTTCATGTTTGGGAGCTCATGTACACCCGTGGTGGATTCATGTCAATGTATGGCAAAACCAATACAGTACTGTAAAGTAAAATAAAGTAAAAATCTTTAAAAAAATTATAAATTTAAAAAGTACTGGGGTGGAAAGAAAGTAACCAGAGCAGATTACGCCCCAGCCTTCGCGAACCCTTTTTTCACATCTGTGGCTTATTAGCTGAGAGGCAGAAGAGGTTTTCTGTCCGGCTGGCTGACTGTCACCTGCTTGCCTTCTTCCATGGGGAAGGCCCTCACAGAGAAGTCAGGGCATGCCCAAGGTCACGGACTCATGTTGCCTCTGCACCTCATCCAGTGAGGCTGCCCTGGGCTCTCACCTGGACTCAGGGTCTGGCCTCCAAGGTCCACAGGGCAAAAGGAGTCCCCTTGGCCTTCCCATCGCCTGGACTGTGGCACTGTAACTGACCGAGACCCTGGTCACTAACTAGAGGCGGCATGGCATCTAGCCCCGCAGGCGCCCGCTTTGGACCACCCTGGCCTGAGCTGGAGCCCTTGCTCACCGCCCACCAACTGTGTTCCCTTGGGCATGCTGCTTCACCTCTCTCAACCACAACATTCTCATCTCGACCACAGGATTAAATGAAATAACAGTTCTAGCACAGACCCTGGCACAAAGTCAATTCATATCCATTTTCTCTCCTCCTTCCTTTTACATTTGCTACAGGAGAACTCAGTTCTCTATCTCTGTCCCCCTGTCTCCAAGAGCTCAAAGAACAGAATCTGGAGGCTCCTAGATCTCTCCTCCCAACCCTTCTGGGCCTCTGCTCCTCCTCACTCATCAAACAGTCCCTCTGCCAAGCCACAGAGAGGGCAGCTGAGAGGTACTCCAGAAGCTACATGCGGCTACCCAGGAGAGGTGGCAGGATAAGGAGGGGGTGGATAACTTGAGACACCCCTCCACACACACACCTTGCATTCTCTCAAGATACACCAGAAGAATCTGATCATCCGGCACACATATGTAGTAAACCCAGGGCCCTGTTTAACCAGAAACCACATCATAAACATTATGTCCATTTCTTCATTAGAAAAAAAATCGCTCCTGAGAACTTTGTATTGATGTACTCTTGGCATTATTCTGAGTGTAGGACACACTCTACAGAATGAGACGGGGTCTCTGCCCTAAGAGAGCTCAGTATCCACTCCTGCTGAAGCTGTAGGCACATCCCTCCACCTTTGTTACTAATAGGACAGAGGCAAGGATTGTTTGGGAAGCTGAGAATCCATATGTGAGGTTCAGACCACCAGGCAAGGAATCTGGCTTCCTCACACAGAGACTCACAGAACCAACCCCTCATCCTGAAGTTATGAGCCTACTGGTCCACCTGAGAGTTAGTTTCAAGTAGAAGAGATCCCATGGCCTTAACTATTTTCACCCAGGATACGAAGTCTCCTGCTTGTCACTTGGTGACTGGATGGCCTTGGACAGGTCATGGAACATCCCCCGGTTCTAGTGTCCGCCTATGAAACTGCAGTGAAGACACACCCCCTTTAGCGCTGCTGGCGAGAGCACATGAAATCACGTATGGAAAGTCTGCCACTCAGTGTTGGAAGAGAGTCGGTGCTTCCCCAAGACCCGCTCAGAAGCGGCGCCAGCCAGAGATGAACAGGGCATGGTGGTTAGAGCAGAGCCTATGGAGATGGGCTGCCTGGGGTCACAGGCCAGCACCACCTGTCACCAGCTGTGTTTCCTCTCTGGGCTAAAACGTCCCATCTACATGCTGAGGACAATAATAACCTGTGCTTTGTAGGGTTGTGGAGGTCTGAATTACTACAGGCAAGTGCTTAGAGCAGTGTTCCATGCATAGTAAGAATGGCATGTTTGCTTTTTTTTTCCTTCTAGAAAACATGTTTATGGGGATCACTGATCATGGTGTAGTCATTTATACAGGATTATACCTCCCAATCTTACATGGTATGCAAGAACATCCTGCTTACTACCAAGCACAGAGGAAGGTGCATCAGCCGCGAATACAAACAGCCACTTTCAACACACCTATAGACTTGTGCACCCACACACAAACACCACTGAATCATGGACAAAACGAACGTGACAATGACGATTGTAATATCCATTAGGGACAAAAAGCCCAAGACGCTCCCCAAGGCGAAGCATACCCTCATACTCCCGGTTGTGTTGAGCATTGCGGCTGGACTCTACGGACTCGGCTCTGACTCCTAGCTCTCCCAGCTCCGCTCCTCCTCAGTGGTCTGACCCTAGACAAGTCACTTAATCTGAGTTTCCTCCCCATAAAAGCCTTGGGGTGAAGCTGAGGGGAGTTCACGCCACCTGGTGGGGACAACAGAAGCTCCGCAGGCTCCGCCTCCCTAGTGGGAAGCAACTGCCTTTTCCTGCACGAGATCCATAGGCTGCTTGAGTCCCCCCACACGGAGACCCTCAATGAGCAGCCTGAAAAGTGGGTGTTAAGAGGGCAGCTGCTGCTGAACTCTGGGAGATGGGAGCACCGGCCAGGGGTCGCTGACAATCCCACACTGTGTTTACTCAATCTGCAGAGCATCTCCAGGCTTTTATAGCCGTTTACTGGACAGGAGGGAACAGTCAGCTGGGCCCCTCTCTGGCCTCTGGCTTCTACTGGCCTTTACTTTGGAAAAAGGCAGCCTGAGTGCCTTCCACTCTAGGAATAGCTCTGATTCCAAGCTTCTGGAGGTGTGCAGGCTCAGCGGACAGGCCAGGCACACACAACCCCTTGAGCGTGCAGGGAAAGGTCACAGGGGGGCAAAGCTGGAGGCAGGAGAGATGGGGACAGGGGTAAAAACAGGGGCTGCCACCAGGACACAGGATAGAAAGTGCAGGGACAGACACAGGGGCAGGTCAAGGAGGGAGACAGACAGGGCTGGGCCAGCACAAGGGCCAGAGTGGACAGGAGGCGAGAGTGTTGGGGGGTGGGGGTGGCGGTGGCAGAGAGAGACACAAGTGCTCACAGAGCAGGGCTAGGGCAGCAGGCAGTGCACGAAGAACCCTGCCCAGTGGGCTTACGTAATCTGGGGACCCTCTATTACTCCAAAGTGGTCCACAGGAAATCTGGGGATGGGGATCCCCAGTCAGAACCCACGTTTTCACCCTAACCTGTGCATGCTTTCCAACAGCAAGCAAAAGAGACACAATTTAGTTAAGTTAGGACGGGCTAAGATTCACTTCTTATTTTAAAATGATGACAGCAACAATAAAAATACTCGGCTGAAATGCCGTTCAACCAAGCCAGCTCCCCTAGAAAGTTAAAGTCAGGCGCCCCCATCCCAGCACACCCTGTACCTTTAAGGAGGAGAAGAGTTCCCTTGCTCCCAGCTGAAGAGGCAGGTTATTCTTGGAGACAGAGACGACTTACCTAAAACTGAGTTATTCCACTTTCCTCCTCCGGCCAGCCTCTCTTCACTCTGGGGAGCTTTTACCATTTAAGGTCAATGTTACATCTGGCTCCGGAGCTTGGAGCTGAGAAGCCTCTGGCTGCTGAGCTCCACTGCCCGCCTCCTCGGAGAGGGGCTGGGACTTAGCCCGGAGCTCCTTGGGGACCCCTCTGGCCCGACTCAGGGGGCAAACGGCAGGGAAGCTGGCCAGGCCATCCGAGGCTCAGCGCAGGCTGGGCCTGAGAGGCAGTGGCTGGCCCTGGGCCCCTCCCACGGGCACCCACACAGTGGAGGGCAGTGCCCACAGGCAGCTCATGCTGCTGGGCATGTCCTGGCCAGGCAGGGACCAAGAGAACTCGGCCGATCTGCCTCCCAGCCTGGAGTCTCCAGCGAGCATGTGAGCCTGGACAAGACCCTGGCCCAGCGCCAGCGAGACTGGGAACATTTCCTGTCCCAGGGATTGGGAGATGGGGGTTGCTCCCACCTTAAGCCCTCGGGATTAGCAGAGAGAAGGGCCTGGAAGATTCAGCTAATCCCAGACCTGGCACCAGCCCCAGGGCTTCAGTCCTTGCTCCTCCACTGAGTAGCCCTGTGGTCTTAACCTCATGGAGCCTCAGTCTCCTCATCTCTAAAGTGGGAATCATTGGGATCACAATGCCTAACTCCTCGGGTTGCAGGAGGATTTGATGAGATGATACAGAAAGGCTTAGCACAGTGCTAGCATCTCAGACTTGCTGATCAACACCAGCGAGTTTCCTGCCCCTGCTCAGACACAGGTGAGGAAAAGCTGCTCTCTCCCGAAGTCCACACCTTGCCCTTACTTGCTCCTCACCAGTTTGGGTGCATCATGGTGCTGTGGGCCCTGGCCAATCACATGGGGGCTCCAGCCCTTTTCAGCAGTTAGAGGCAGCTCAGAGAAACCCTGAGTAGGACTGCCAGATAGAATGCAGGACACCTACTTAGACTTGAATTTCAGATAACACATATCTATTTTAGTATAAGTATGTCCCAAATATTGCACAGGACATTCTTACACACACACACACACACACACACACACACACATATGCTGTGTTGAATTATTCAGTAGTATCTGACTCTGTGACCCTACGGACTGTAACCCACAAGGTTCCTCTGTCCATGGGGATTCTCCAGGTAAAAATACTGGAGTGGCCTCTTGCCATGCCCTCTTCCAGGGCATCTGCCCAACCTAGGGATTAAGCCTAGGCCTGCCACATTTCAAGTGGATTCTTTAACATCTAAGCCACCAGGGAAGCCCAAGAATACTGGAGTGGGTAGCCTATTCCTTCTCCAGGGGATTTTCCCAACTCAGGAATCAAACTGGCATCTCCTGCATTGCAGGTGAATTCTTTACCAGCTGACCTACCAGGGAAGCCTCTTATATATGTGCATGTATGTGTATATATACATATATATATATATATATATATATATATATATAATCTGAAATTCTAATTTAATGAAATTTAATGGCTCATCCTGTATTTTCATTTGCTAAATCTGGCAACTCTAGTCGTGGGCCATCACTTACCGCCTCAGAAAGTGCTCGCCAGTCATGCTGAGAGCTCTAAGTGTTGGTGCCTCAAGACGTGTGGCCTCAAGGCCTCCTGGTGACTGTTGCCTGGCTGCATACAGTCCTTATCCTCAGTTCCTGGCTGTGGCAGGCTTTCTTCCCCAAACCCTGCCCACTGGGCTTCTATCCCAGCCCCCTCCATGAACATCCAGTCCTGGGCTGTCTCTTCTTCCTTGTTACAAAAGAGATTCCTGATGAGACTATAATACATGCTGTCTGTCAAACCCATAAATAACTGTATTTTTGTAGATGGAACCAGAGGAGACTCCTGGGTACTAGCTGTGCTTTCTCTCAGGCATCTACACCTATCCATCTACTGGGGACAGGCTCTCTCTGGCAAAACCACAAGGTGATAGCTACTAGAACTGCAGGTATAGGGACTAGAATGAATTATCAAACTCTTTAGCACTGTTTCTCCAACTTCATTGTGCAATAGAACCATCAAGTGTGAAACTCTCTGGACCCCTTTTCTAGACATTCTAATCTTGCGGATCTAAAGTGAGGCCCAGAAACCTATATTTTAATTAAGGCCCTCGGGTGATTCTTATGCAGTTGGTCCAAAAACCCCATTTTAGGGAATGGTACTCCAAAAGTGGATTTTGTGAATCCAGCAGCAACTACCGCAAAGACAACTAGAAACTTGGGTTTGTGTGCATGTGAGGAAGAAGGCGTGAGTGTATGTCTGTGTGTTTATGTGTCTGTATGTGTTATATATACCTTATATTGAACACCTACTATATTCCAATCACTATATTAGACACTCTGCATTAAAGCATGTACCTTCCTACGTGCCCCATGAAGTAGAGCTATTATACCATTCTTTTGAAAAGGAAACTAAGACTTGAAGAGGTAAAAAGACTTGTCTGATGTTCCACAGCTAGTAAGTTGTAGAGTGAAGAAGTGAAGTTAGGTGGTTTGGCCCTAAAAGTCTTCCCTCATACCATGTTTCCTTCCCTGCAGCCTAATTTCTTAAATTAGGGCTTGTAGATAGCCTTCAGGGGTCTCTGAGCCAACTGAAAGTGTGTGCAAAATACTGTGTGATTTCTGTTTTTCTTGGGCACAGGCCCATAGCTTTCACCGGACTCATAAAGGGGTCACCAAATAACATTTAAAATGACTACATTAACTCACATTTCATAAAGCACGTCACTGATGGGTGTGTGAAATGAGCACGCTCTATGGAAGACAATTTAGCATGATCAAAATTACAAGGCTTGTATCCTTTGATCCAATTCCACACCTAAGAATTTATTTTGCAAACATATTCCCACACTTGGGGAAATGGCAAATGAACACAATTATTCACTGCAGCTTTGTGTATAAAAGCAGAAGGATTGGAAACAACATAAATGTCCACCTACTGGAAGCCATAAAAAATGATGGGTATAGCCGCAGCACAGGGTGAGAAAGCATTTTATGCAGCGATAAGAAAAGCCTCCAAGATCTCATGGTTAAGCAGAAAAAGTAAGATAACAGAACAGTATAGATATATATATCAGTTCAGTTCAGTCGCTCAGTCGTGTCCAACTCTTTGCGACCCCATGAATCGCAGCACGCCAGGCCTCCCTGTCCATCACCAACTCCCAGAGTTCACTCAGACTCACGTCCATCGAGTCAGTGATGCCATCCAGCCATCTCATCCTCTGTCGTCCCCTTCTCCTCCTGCCCCCAATCCCTCCCAGAATCAGAGTCTTTTCCAATGAGTCTTTTCCAACTCTTTGCATGAGGTGGCCAAAGTACTGGAGTTTCAGCTTCATACATATAAATATACTTACATTCACACATACATACTCACAAGTACATATGTGTGTGTACACACAATCTCACTAAAATTAACACAAGAAACAAATAACATTAACATTAATTGCCAGATTAACATTAACATTAATTGTTAATGGTAAAGAACCCATCTGCCAGTGCGGGAGACATAAGAGACACAGGTTCAGTCCCTGGTCAGAAAGATCCCCTGGAGGAGGGCATGGCAACCTACTACAGTATTCTTGCTTGGAGAATCCCATGGACAGAGGAGCCCGGTGGGTTCTACAGACCATAGGGTTTCAAAGAGTCAGACACAACTAAAGTGACTTAGCATGTAGTAGCCTATGGGGAGGAAATCTAAGTGGCTGGGGCAAAGAGTATACACTGTATATTTTATCTATACATTTAAAGTTTGAATCATGTGAATAAGTCACATGTTTACATTCAAAAATAGTAATGAAACAGAAGTGTTGCTAGAAACAGGGATTTAGTTAATTCGTCTTCCAGCACTGCCTCCCCCAAGTATCAGAGTATTGGCATGAGCCTGACTAAAGGTTATTTTGGGTTTTTTACTTTTTATTTTTGAATCATTGCAGAAATGCAGGAAGTTCAAGAATAGTACAAAGAGTCTCATGTACACTTCCCCCAGCTTCCCCCAGTGGTAATAGCATATATAACTATACGAAAGCCAGGAAGTGGGCACTGGTACCTTATTGTTAACTAGATCCCAGATTTTATTCTTTTTTTTAATTAGAGTATAGTTGCTTTACACTTGTCAGTTTCTGCTGTACAGCAAGGTAATCAGCTATAGACACACATATAATGTTCGTCGCTCAGTCGTGTTCAACCGTTTGCAAGCCCATGGACGGTAGCCAGCCAGACAGACTCCTCTGTCCACGGACTTCTCCAGGAAAGAATACTGGAGTGAGTAACCGTTCCCTTTTCCAGGGGATCTTCCCAACCCAGGGATCAAACTCAGGTCTCCTGCATTGCAGGCGGATGCTCTACCGTCTGAGCCACCACAGATATCCCCGCTTTTTGGATTTCTTTCCCATTCAGGTCACCAGAGAGCACTGAGTAGAGTTCCCTGTGTTGTACAATGGGTTCTCATCAATTATCTACTTTATGCATAGTAGCGTATATATGTCTATAGATCTTATTCTAAAAGTTATTTTAAAAATACAGCCTTCTCACAGCTCACATATTCATTTAAAACGTTTTTTGGGTGCGCCAGACTAGAGTTGGCTGATGGGATGTGGTAGGGACACTTCAGAGCCATCCCTGTCCTCATGCGGTATAGACCAGAGAAGGTGACCCCTTACTTAAGCAGTAACAGTATGTGGAGGCCTGTGACCCAGCAGTATACAAGGAGTGTTGACCACAGCTCTAAAAAAGGCACTGTGTCCTTTGCTGTCCTGGTCGTAGAGCTTCACAGCTTGCCTGAAAGCTGACTTTTAATCCTTAAAAGAGCATGAGCAATTACTTGGGCTATATTTATCCTTGTTCCTGGAGCCACACAGGGATTTGGCCTCACTCTACCCAAATCTCCAGCTCATCCATCACTCATTCCCATCAGAGACAATCACGTGTCCTCAACATCAAAGCAGTGGGCCAGCAGAGGCGCACTGGCACACGACTGGGGGAAGCTCTCCCCACAGGCCCTCTGACTCAAAGCCAGGGAAGAAGTTTAAAAATCCCAGGCCAAAAGCACATCTTGGGGCTGAGGGAAGCCAAGCCAGGAGAAGCAGAAGCTTGCCAAGAACTCTTCCAGCTCAGGGACTGGGATGACCTCACTGGGAGTATTGGCATCCCTGCCCCTTTTATACGTAGGAACTCTGTGAGATGCCCAGTACTTAGGAGGCCCTGGATGAATAAGTGAACAGATGAGTGGCCAAATTGGCATGAATGACGTCCAGGTGTCAATGCAAGGGACAATGACAGGTGTCATTGACTGAACATGGTGCCAGGCACTCTGTTAGCAACCTTACATATAAGGTCTAGTCAGTCTTCACCAAGCCCATGTGATGTATGCCTTCTCACCCCTAGGTCCTAGATGAGGAACCTGGGATATGGAGAGGTCAAGGAGCCTGCTAGCGTCTCACAATTGTAAAACTGACCTTTGCCACTCTAGAATCTCAGGGTGTCAACTTCAAGAGAGCAGCTTGGGGAACTTCCTTGGTGGTCTAGTGGCTAAGATCCTGGCATCCTGACTTCATTAGGCCAGTCCTGGAGAGAACAGCCGCCAGAAAAATTGTCCTCCACATTCTCCACTCGACCTCAAGAGCGTGACCTACCCATTTGTTTCAAGGACGTGCTCTGTGCGCATACCTTGTGCTTGGACCTCTGCTGGCAATGAGGTTACACAGATGAGCAAAACGTGACTCCTGTCCTCCAGGAGCTTATGGGATAAGATGCAAGAAAGTAAGTAACATCTGTGATTAGAAGGTGTGTGAAAGTGGTTTACAAACCGTCTTTTTGTGTGCTTACATAAGGCATTAGAGTAAAACTATTCTGCAAGGAAGAATGTGGTTAGTAACAATGGGTGGGCTGGGCTGCTGAACTTGAACCCAAGAGCTGCAGATGCTCCAAGGAAGAAGAAGTGGGGACACTGAGGAAGGTTTGGTTCTAGAGGAGTGGGCATTTGAGGCAGTCATGTATCCAAACAGGTCAAGGTTTCAAGACGTAGAGAGTGGGTCAGGGAGATTGTTCCTAGAGGAACAAGTGGTGTGGGTCTAGGTGGAGAAGCAGGGAAGTGCTCAGGAATGCAGTGGCAGGGCTTCTGTCAAGGAGCTGACCTGAGTTGGTCAGACTATGAAGGAACCTTGAGCCCCACACTTGAGTTTGGACTTAACTCCATGTGGATTGGGAGCCCCAGGAGGTTTCTAAGCAGGACTAGTGTGTGGTGAACGTTAGGCTTTGGGAAGATTGTTGTAGGACAATGGGACCAGTCAAGAGGTGACTGATAAAAGTCCTTTGGAGCCACATGGACTCCAAGGAACTATAGGGAAATTATGTAATCTCTTCAGTGTCAATTTCTTCTTCTTCAAAATGGGTAATACTGGGGATTATCTTCAAAATATCTGTTATGACCCACATGCCGGCCAATTGTAATAGGCATCAATGGCTATATTACTGGAGTCTCTGGATCCTAGAGATCCCCTGCAGTATAAGGCACCAACACTAGGTCTCCCCATGGTCTGAGTTGCCAGGTCATGGGGAGATCTAGGGAATTCTGGGGGAGATTCCAGGGCAGCTGAGGTGGTGGAGGAGAGTCAGGGGTCTCAGAGTAGGAGCTGTTTACCAGCTGGCATGGAGGTACCTCGATATTTTAACAACACTTGGCTATAGTGGAGTGACTGGGGTAAACATTAGCCCAGGTGCTCCTGAAACACCCCATAGACATGTGGCTCTCAGGAGAGAAGAAAATGTCAAGGATGACCAGGTTGAGCAACCGGATATACACTGGAGACATTTATGGAGATGGGAAAGCCGGCTGGGGTACAGGAGTAATAGACTCCAGAGCCCCGTTTTGGACATGTTAGGTTGTAGATGACTATGAAACATCCCAGTGGAGATGGCACATGGACAACGGAATACAGGAAGCTCTGCACAGAAGTGGTAACAGCAGTGATAGGGTGGGAAGAAAGACTAGACTCAATAAACTTGTGACCTAACTACGGGTCACTGTGGGGTGTGGAAAGAAGAGGTCAGGTGGCTCCAGAGTTTTGATCCGATCCCTGGACAGGTAAAGTGAATGTTAATACCACAGGGCAGCCAGGAGCAGGCGTTCACTGGTCAAGAAAGATCAGTTCAGTTTGAGATGCTGGTGGGATGCCTGGATGGAAATACCCAGATGGAGACACTCAAATGGAGATGCCCAGAAGATGGTTAGAAATACAGGACTGCAAGGATTGTTCCTTGAGAGATGTCTAGACTAGTGGAACAGACTTTAGGAATGCGGATCTCGAGGAGACCTTTAAATCACAAGTGAAGAAGACTGTGAATAAGCTACTGGATATTTGGGAGGGCCATGTCAATAGATGGAATCAGAAGCCAATTTTCAGGGATTTGGTGAAGTCTGGGATGTGAAGGCAACAAGACTCATTTCATCATGCACTTGGCAACTGTGTGCTGTGACAACCAAGTCATTCTTGGCTCATTGAAAATCCATGGTCCACTGAGACTCCCAGATCTTTGTCACAAAATAGAGCTCTCTCTACTTTGCCCCCACCACCAACTATCCTGAATAACAGCGTAGTCTCAACTTGTTCTTCAAACACAGGATTTCTGTGCAGGTGCCATGGGGCAACAGATTGTTTATCTCACCAAAGGAAGAGACAAATTTTTCTCAGATTGTCCTTTCAGGCTTCACATACGTTTGGGAGTTTGCATTTTTTTTTTATGAAAAAAGAAAAGAGATGTGAACCATAAAAGGATTTTTGAGGTTTGTGAGTTGACATTCCACCATTAAATTAATGCTAACAAAAGCTCAATTTCACTAATCCTGAGAGGAGCTTGATCTCCAGATGCATTGACTGCTGATTGGATGCCTGCACCACGAGGCCTCTTCCACAGCCCAGAGTTGGGTGTTTTTCCTTTTTAAAACTACTTTGAAGTTGTGAAGACCACATATCACTTTTTAAGAGCAAACCCAAAAGAACTCTTGCAAGTAGTTTTGTTCAAGTGAAGGCTAACTGAATTAAATAGAACAGTCCCCTTTCATAACAACAAAAGCAGAAGAAAGAGGAGGAGAAGGAAGAGAGAGGGCGTGCATGTGTTCTTCCTCGTCTCCCCGGTATGGAACGCTAGACTTCTCTGGGGCTTGGTTCTCAGGCCTAGATTCTTTTCTATCTGCACTCATTCCCAAGAGAATCTTTTTGAGTGCATGATTTTAAATATCATTTATTTAAACTCTCTAAAGACTCTTAATGTTCATGTCCACTCTGGACTTCTCCTCCCAAATCCAAAGTTATATATCCAACTGCCCACTCAACACCTTCCCTTGGGTGTCTCACAGTCAGCTCCAACTTCACTCAAGGGCCTGCTTTGCCTTCAGCTTTCTCCATCTTGGTAAATGGCAAGTCCATCCTTTGAGCTGCTCAAACACAAAACATGGCTCATGATTTCCCTTCCTGCTCCTCACACACCCCGCAGGGAATCCATCAGAAGATTCTGTTGGCTGTATTTTCAAAATACATCCAGAATCTGTCCATTTCTTACTATGTTTATCAATACTACAGGTCTAGGCCTCCATGACTTCTTGCCAGTCATCAATGCAATTGCCTCCTAATTGCTTTTTTGCCCTTACAAAGCAGGCAGAGTATTTTTTTCCCATCATGAGTTATATCATGACTGACAAAACTTACTCTGTACCAGGTACTATACACAGAGATTTATATCCATCACTTATCCTCAAAGTGTATTCTCCCAAAGTGTTCAGTGTACATTTTCCAGGTTAAGGTAGTGAAATGAAATTCCTTATCCAGGATCACACAGCTCTTCTTTGAAAGAGCTGGACCTAAACACCTCAAGTCCCAGGCTTTTTCCTTCAATCCAGTTGCTGATGAATAATTTGATTTTCACCCCCAGGAAATCTCTCAAAGCTGCCTGATGAAGTCAATGCAATCTAAAGTCAAGTTCATAAAAAGAGATTTAAACAAAATCAGATAGGTAAAAATGAAAGAAAAGTAGGAGGAACATTTCTGTAGGTCAATCATCTTGACAGCAGTTTATCTGCCCAATTCATTCCATTCAGTCAATAAATCTGTCCAACTTATGGTGTGATATATCCAAAAGAGGTTGTTCAACCAGGTATCCTGGGGCCATGTGAAGATAATACCAACTAGGGCCATATTTACTCTCCTTCCCATCCTTGGGATTCTGGGCCCTGTAATATCATTTCTTTATTTTTCACAGCATTTTGGGTGCAGTGTTCCTCAGGCTCAGTACCTCCTTTCTTTCAACAATGACAAAAATTGCACAAACACATATCTGAGCACATCCTCCAAACATGGAGAAATGTCTATGCTTCAGAATTCACAAATGTCCCATGCAATCCATTTGTTTGTGTAACCTTGAACTTTCACATTTAAAATAAACCATGTACTAGACAAAAGAATTCACTTTGGATCTGAGCCTTCCTTTGTGATCATCCCTTCTTCTTCTGGATTAAAAGCAAAAGACATCTTAAAGCTTGTTTTGGATTCTCCAAAAGCTAGTTTTGAGGGGTGCTAGGGACCTCCCTCGTCTTTCTTGGATGGGAATGCTGCTCCTTGTTTTGATTTGTTTTTGGTTTTTTCTGAATGTTGAAAATACTCTGGGAATGAAAAACTGTAAGGCTGGACCCTGAGGGCAGGGCCCCTGGGTGATGGGTTCCCTAAGAGCTGTAAGGGCCAAATTGATAAGTTACCCCTTGGAAGTGCATAGCTTTGGGGAGCCACCTTGGCTCTGCATGGAGGTTGTCACCCTATGACCCAGAGGAATCTGCTTGTGCTTCAAATGTCGATCTATGGGGTGGGGTGAGGATTTTTGGTGGACTAAAATTGTGATGTGAACCAGAAAGGCTCTGAGAAAAGGTGGTACCTGCTATTAAGTAAGCCACAGCTCAGAACTATGAGAGGTGAAGAAGGGAAACATGCCAAAGCCTAGAACCAGACTTTATGCCAGCTTATGGTCAGGCTCCAAACACTCAAAATTGCTCAAAGAAAACTAGGAGAGGATCTCAGGGGCTACCGTCCAAGGGACCTGCCAGGAAGGGAGAGAGTGGGGATCTGTAGAGTCAGTGGAGGACAGCAGTAAGGGAAGAGTTTTACTTTTCCAGAAGTCTGAAGACCCGCCATAGCCCTTAGGGAACATGACACACACCGCAGAGAATGGCCTTTGGCCAAGAGTAGGGATGGAAAGGGGCTTCCCAGGTGGTGCTAGTGGTAAAGAACATGCCTGCCAATGCAGGAGATGTAAGAGACATGGGTTCTATCTCAAGGTTGGGAACATCCCCTGGAGGAGGGCATGACAACTCACTCCAGCATCCTTGCCTGGAGAATCCCATGGATAGAAGAGCCTGGTGGGCTACAGTCCATGGGGTTACAAAGAGTCAGACATGACTGAAACACCTTAGCATGTGCATGTTCAGGGACTCAAAGTCACAGCTTAAAATCCACTGCTTACTATTCATTTCTTCATTCATTCATTCAATAAACATGTGTCTTTTCTACTTCCCGCTAACGAGTCTGCTTGCCTTTACTCTTGCCTTTGTCCAGTCCAATCCAGTCCCCCCACCTCAGTAGCCAGAAAGACACTTCTAAAATGCCATTCTGTTGCTTACACCCACTGGCAGAGGGAGACCAGACAATAGTGACTGAAAGGTCTCTACTCCCTGTATTGAGAGCTCCTCTCCCTGAGCCTGGCTAGGTCTTCCCTCCTCCTTCATGTTTAAAAGATTCATTGCTGGACTTCCCTGATGGTCCAGTGGTTAAGAATTTGCCTGCCAGTACAGGGGACACGGGTTCAATCCTTGGTCCCGGAAGATCCCATGTGCCATGGAGAAACTAAGCCCATGCGCCACAACTACTGAGCTGTGTGCCTACAGCCTGTCCTCCACAACAAGA
Organism: Ovis aries; assembly: GCF_016772045.2. NCBI lineage: Eukaryota > Metazoa > Chordata > Mammalia > Artiodactyla > Bovidae > Ovis > Ovis aries. The sequence continues at coordinate 41,684,394 of NC_056068.1, read as the reverse complement.
GAAACCACTGCAACAAGAAGGCCCCACACCGCAACTAAAGAATAACTCCTGCTCGCTGCAACTAGAGAAAGCCTGCACAGCAATGAGGACCCAGCACAGCCAAAACTTAAAAAAATAGATCCATTGCTGACCATAGACCCTTCACAAACCTTTTCTAGTTGTGTTAATATGAAAGCCTGAGTTATGTCGCCTTTGATTTTGCATTAGAATAATTCTTTGAATTCTCAGAATTTCATCTTATTTTTTGGAGGTTTTAGAAGGAGAAAAAGGAGAATGGGGTAGAATAAATGATGTTGCCTCCTTATGAATCATTTACCTCTTCACTTTGCCCTCAGGCCCTCTCATTAAGACCTCCATATAACATCTACGTATAACAGAAGGGCTGCTAATGTGGACTTCAAAAAAAACCCTATAATTTTTGCTGTCATTAGAAGTGGGAATAGCAAACTACATTGGGGTAGACTGTATCTACTATGGGGGAAAAATCAACTGAGTGACCTCCTCTAACTAATATAAGGCAAATAAGCACTTGTACACAGGAAAGAGATGTAACAAACTCCTGTAGTCTGACAAAGACTATCTCTCCCAAACATCTGTGACATGGCCACTGCGGTAAATCTGCATAGGAAGCAAGGGCATTGGGCCCCTAACCCTTTTTCTTTGCAGGAATATTATTATAATCTCACTGATGTATTGGGAGGGCCCCAGTTGGAATATGTGAGCAGAAAGTGATACCAAGGGCCCCAGAGGGGCTCACACCATGAGGGTCTGGTCTGGGACCTGTGATAAGAGCCTCAGTAGTTGCAGAGGAAGGAGGTCAGAGGTGGTGGAGCTTGTAACTGAGGCTGCAGGCCCCTCTCAACCAAGCCACCCTGATGTAATGGTGTGCTTTGGGTGTAAAGTCTGAGCCAAACGTATGAACTAAAAGAACTATAACTTTAGGGGACTTCCCTGGTGGTCCAATGGCTAAGACTCTGCACTCCCAATGCCGAGGGACTAGGTTCAATCCCTGGTCAGGGAACTAGATCCCCCATGCTACAACTAAGAGCAATGAAGACTGAAGACCCCACATGCCACAACTAAGACCTGGCACAGCCAAATAAATAAGTCTTTTCAAAAATGCTATAACCTTAGAACCTAAATAAGAGACACTCCTGTGACTCAAGAGGATATATCAGTCAGTTAGAGAAGGTTATACTATAGTAACAAAAAACTCCAAATTCCCAGCAGCTTACAACGGTAAAGGTTTATGTCTTAGTCATATTACATTCTGGCTGTGGTTTGACTCTTCTCTGTGAACTCTTCACTCCAAGACTCAAACTAAAGGAGCAACCCCACACTGCCAATTTTGTGGCAAAAGAAAAAGACAGAGAGTGATGGCTCTTAAAGTTTCTGATTGGAAGCAGCATGTGTTACTTTTGTTTCATTGGCCAAAGCAAGTCATAGGGCCAAGCTGGACATCAGCGAAGTGAAAAATACAACCCTTTCACAAGGAGGGTAAAGACAATCTACCACAGAGAGTTCTAGACCAATGAAGGCATTGCTATGGCAATGATCATAACTATTTGAGACTTTTTTCAACTGTGACGCCATATGATGGCAACAGAAACAGGGGCAGCAACATCATCATTGGACCAATATCACTCTAGGGTTCTCTGCTTGGCATTTGGAGGCAAGACTGTACGTTTGGACTGAGTAAGCCTCTGAGGTTAGAAAATTCAAGGGAAAAGACATCTTGAGTGGAAGATACTGGACTTCCAGCTAAAAGACGGGACTGCGGGTGCTTGGAAATTTCAAAGAAGATGACTTTGCTTGTACTCCAAGTTGGGAAGGCAGTTCCTAACAATTTTATGCAAAATCAAGAAGGTGAAGGTGGTTTATGGTTATAACAGTTAGCAGTCAATCCACAGTAACGCATGCCAGATAAGCCCTGTTAAGCCCTTCATATGAATTACTTTAATCTACACAAGAATTTGGGGCTTCCCTGGTGGCTCAGTGGTAAAGAATCTGCCTGCAATGCAGGAGATGCAGGTTCGGTCCCTGGTTCGGGAAGATCCCCAGGAGAAGGAAACGGCAACCCACTCCAGTATTCTTGCCTGGAGAATTCCACGGACAGAGGAGCCTGGTGGGCTACACAGTCCATGAAGTAGCAAGAGTCGGATACAACTCAGTGACTAAACCACTACCACCACCCACACAAGAATTTATAAGTAAGTAGTATTCTTCCCTTATTTTACAGAAATTAAGATTTAGAAAAGTGAAATATCCTTTCTAGCTAAGTATCCACAGCTAGCAGGTGGCAGAGCGCTGATTCAAACCCAAACCTCTTTAGCTCCAGAATTTTCTCTCAAAACCACATTTGCTTGCCTCCCTCTGATGCCCTTGCTCTGACATCATCTTTTCAGCCCCTTTTCCTCTACTAATTTGACACCATTTCCCTTTTCACGTCTTCGCCTGTTTTCTCTGGACGCTCCTGATACTGCAGTGCCAGGAGCCTCTCCAAACAAAGATTCCTATTCTCTGTCTCCACATCTTGAAAGCTGAAATTTTTAAACCTGTCTGGGGCCAGCCCAAAAGGTCAAGGTTGTCTGCAGTGTCCTGGCTTCCATGCCCTTCCCTCATTTGCAAAGACTGGCCACCTACCTGCCTTTAGTCCAGCTCCAAAGGCAACTCTCTGCCCTCGATTCTGCACTGGGAGTGCCCAGCTCTGCTAGGAAAGGGACAGAGCCCCTAAGTAGACCCTCCAGCAAGTGCACAGTGAGCACAGGCTAATTTGTCCTAATTCACAAAGAGAGATCCCGTTGCTAGAAGAAGCAAACCTATTCAGCAAAGAACAACACAGGAATTTTAAAATATTGAAAATACTCCAAGTGCCAGAGTCTTTCTGTGGCAGGCCCTGATTGTTCAAGGCCTTAAGCGGCCCCACACTTGGCATTTGGAGAGTTAGCAATTACTGCCACATCTGAACAAATGGGATGCTAAAGTTTACCGTTTGAAAGGTGACTGTATGCTTTGAACCAAAACTAGGAAAACACTTTGCTGAGAAAGGTTTCTCTTCTGATTTGTGAGTGTACTTAAAGGAAAAGTCCCCTGATGGCCTAAAAATACTATTATATTTGGGTTTTACATTCAACAAAAACCCTTGTACAAACAAAAATGTAATTCTATAAAATTGAGATTGTGGGCCTTCCCCTAGTTACTCTGTCAAGGCAGGCTTACATCTGGAAGACTTCTCCTGAAGTAGTGCTTCTCAACACGTGACTGCCTATTATACATGCTTTAAATTGAATTTCCTGGATTCTATTCCAGATTGAGGGTTGTAGAGCAGGGGGTTCTGTCATTTCTAACAAGCTTTCTAAGAAATTCCCACTGAAATTTGAGAACCACTGCCCTAACTAGTGACAGGCCAAAAAAAGACACTAATGAGCTCATGCGAAATGAAAGTTTTAGAATCCCCTAAATGCCTATAACTACTCTCAAAAAAAAAAGAAAAGTCTATGCCATTTGTTGCAAAAGATTGTTGGTTTGTGGCCAAGATGGAATGGGAAGACCCTGAACTCTTTCCACAGGCATACCAAAATCGCAACTACTTACAGAAGGGAATTCATACAACTCATTATCCAACAAACAAACAACCCAATTAAAAAATGAGCTGAAGACTCGAATGACATTTTTCCAAAGAAGACGTATATTAAATTGCTACCATGGTATGTATATTCAATAAATATTTTCTAAATCTGAGCTGATCCAGAAGATGAAATCAGAAAGAGAATTCTGGGATAGTTAATAGAAGAAAGAAAGAGTTGAGAACCTGGCTCTGTGTCCTCACAAAGCCAGTGTGCCCAAGGATGAAGCTGGAGAGGAAGTTGCAGTGTCCTCAGGCTTGGCCACATCCCAGTGGCTCACTACTGTCTCTAGTCACATAAATCCTGCCACAGTGTTCAGAGCTAGAACCTTGACCTGGTGAGAAGCAGAGCAACAACTGTCCAAACTCAGGTCTCCTCGGTGTTAAGATGCTGACACATTAATGCTGAAAGTGTGCAGCCCAGACTCAATCACCTATGTTCTTGCCTCCTTCTAAGAGCAAAGCTTTCCTAAATATGGCTCTCCTTGGAGGAGCATGCAGGAAGAGTCAGCCATGACCTTGGGTTCCCCTGAATAGCATCAAATGTATTGGGGTGTACATAAGTGTTATCAGGGATGAAAGGTCTTCTGTTCCACTCTGTACACACCCTTTTGGCTTTCAGCTTTCCCACTTCCCTTAGTCTGGCATAAAGAAGGCCCAGCTGTCAGTTCTGGGCACTGCTTGTCCTCCAGCCTTCATAGGAACCTAGATTCCCTATAGAACAAGGAGAATAGGTAGCTGACATCCCCTTCACTTATCAGGGACTGAATTCCCAGTGATGATGTAATTTGCCATGAGGTATGAAGCTTCTTCACAGTGACCTGAACTGAAGATAGGAGGGAAAGGAGGTGAACAGAGTTGAGATCTGACCTCAACTCTGGGCTCTGTGGATCCAGCATGGACAGCGGGCTTAGGGATAGCCTCTCTGACACTTTGGGAGCTTACCATCACCATCGCTACCCACCACCACTGTCACTGCAGCTTAGAGAAAAGGGGAAAATAAGAACATCTACAAGTTTAGATCCCACACATAAATTTGGAAGCTTGTGGGGCTCAGCAGGCCTGCCACTACCAATGTGTGACTGATACAACAGCCATCTCAGTAGAAGGCACTTCACTTCAAATGTTGAATGGTTACCATTGAAGTCCACTAAAATCCCATCAGTTATCAGGACTTTATAAGAGCTCCTAACAAATAATGATAACTTACTCATGGTTTGAATTGTATTACCCCAAAATTCATATGTTAAAGTCCTAACCCTCTTAGAATGTGACCATATTGGAAATAGGATCACTGCAGATATAATCATTTAAGATGAGGTCCCTAGGGTGGGCCTAATCCAATGACTGGTGTCCTCATAGAAAGAGAAATTTGGACAGATACAAACACACACGTACTCTGCACCATGTGAACAGACACAGGAGAAGATGAACATATACAAGCCAAGGAGAGAGGCCTCAAATAGGTCCTTTCTGATCAGCCCTTAGAAGGAACCAACCCTGCCGACTCCTGATTCAGACATCTGGCCTCCAGAACTGTGAGACAACATGCTTCTGTTGTTGAATTACTCAGTGCTTGGTACTGTGTAATGCTATCCCTAACAAATGAATACTCTCACCATTGAGAAATTCTCACTATAAATCACGATCGCTTATTTCAGTCAGCCCTACAACAGCCTGATAAGTCAGGTACTTTTAAAAATCTTTATTTAGTTATTTTATTTGGCTGTGCCAGGGCTCAGCTGTGGCACGCGGGATTCTCAGCAGCATGCAGGATCTTTAGTTGTGGCACATGGGATCTTAAACTGCAGCAAGAGAACTCTTAGTTGCAGCATGTGGGATCTAGCTGCCTGACCAGGGATCGAACCTGGGCCCCTCTCATTGGGAGTGCAGAGTCTTAGCCACTGGACCACCAGGGAAGTCCCTAGGTACTTTTTTTTTAATCCTCATATTTCCAAACAAGGCCTCTAAGGTTATGAAAGGTTAAGAAACTTGCCCCAAGTATTACATCATGGAGCCAAAGTTTGACTTCTGCTGCCTGACTTTGAAATCCCTGTTCTTTTCTATACCACCCACCACTGCCTCAAGAGTTATGAATAATGCTGTCATGGGAACTAGGCTCACGTGAGCTCTGCCTGGTAGTTGCGCTCCCCGTGTGAACATGCTCAACTCACTGTTGTCAACTCAATGGATTTCCTGACATGCCACTGGCATGGACCACACTTGGCAGTTTCCAGATGGCCAAACAGGATCCAGGGCGGACAACAGGTCAGCAAGGGCTGACAGATGAGATCCAGCTAATAGGATTTGGCAAGAAAGTGGGGCCAGTATTCATGGACCTGACAGGCTTAGTCATGGATCTACAAGGTGGGTGGTACTGGGGACCAAGAGAAGCCAATGAGAATCCCATGCAGGCAGGAAATAGATGGGCAGTTATTAGAAATTGAGCCTGGAGAGGAATAAGGACAAGACAGGGGCAGAAATGCAGGACCTGGGATCCAGAGAGACCAAGGAGGCTGAAATTCAAGGCTGGAAGGTGGGGACAGGCCACAGGAGCCCCTCAGGGAAGATGCTGCCAAAGTCAGAAGTAACTGGTCTCTGAGGCTAATGTCCATGGGCTTGACTTTGGTGGGAACAACGAAGAGAAGAGAAGAGGCTTCTCATCTAACTACTGGAGAAATAATTCCTCATGTGCAAATGAAGCAAATGGGGGAAATCTTGCATAAGGCAGTTGCCCCAGCTGCAGGCTTACAGCCATCCTGGGCTTCGCTCGGGGTTCCTCTGCGGCTACTAGGTCTAGTTCATGTCCTAGGTCATGAAGCCTTTAACAGCCCCAGACAGAGCATGCTTTCTTCATTTCTCTTCTGACTGTAGGCCCTGACTTCCTACAAGATAGGGTACCAAAATGCCCAGCCATTTCCCGAGCATTTCTCAGACACTATCAGTGGGCCACCACTGCTTCCTGGAGTGTCTCGGGTCCCAGATATGAGCTTATGGGCTCATCATTTGGGACCAAGAACAGCATTCAGGAAGCTGGTGGCAGGGCACTTGCTCCCCTCTGGCTTCTACTCACTTGTGTTCGCACCACTGCAGGACTTCCTCACCGACCTTTTGTGGGACATGGATAAACATTTTGAATGTCCTTAGATGTATATTCTAATCCAATATACACTTTGAAAAAGGAAAATGTTATGAGTGACAATGTAATGCTTACGGCTCCTTGGGATAAGTTTAACAAAAATGTCACAAGAACCATAGACAAATCCTACTTTTTGATCCCGTAATATCACCCTTGTAAAGTCATTCTAAGGATATATGCTCAGGAGATGAGGAATATATTCATTCATAAATTTAGTAAGCTTGCCAAAGATGTGAGGACCTGTAGAGAAGTGAATGAACCTAGAGCCTGTTATACAGAGTGAGGCGAGTCAGAAAGTACATCAAACATTGTATATTAATGCATTTATATGGGATCTAGAAAAATGATACTGAAGTTCCTATTTACAGGGCAAGAATAGAGACAGAGACATAGAGAGCAGACCCGTGAACACGGCAGGGGAAGGAGAGGGTGGGACAAACTGAGGGAGTAGCGTTGACATATATACACTACCCTGTGCGAAACAGATAGCTAGTGGGAAGCAGCCGCATGACCCAGGGAGCTCAGCCCAGGGCTCTGTGGCAATCTACAGGGGTGGGATGAGGGGTGGGGGGAGGGGGGCTCGGGAGGGAGGAGATACACGTATACTATACCTGATTCACCTTGTCATACAGCAGAAGCCAACATAACATTGTAAAGCAATTATCTTCCAATTAAAAATAAATTACAATTTTAATTTAAACATAAATTTAATTTAAAAAAAAAAAAAGATGTGAGGGCTGTGTGGCAGGATCACTGTGCAGGGCACTCACATTCCATCTTGCCAGCAACCTTGGACTCTCCTTTTCATTTTTCCACCCACACGGCCTCAGAGGCTCCAAATCCACCCCCCACCACCACCATTATAAAGAATAACTGTGCTCTCCACAACTCCTTCCCCAACATTCCTCCACTCAAACCTGCCAAATGCTCCATTCAGTATACTCTCATTCCCCACTCCAGAGAAGGCAGTGAAAAATGGTTATTCTTAGCACAGATTTTTATTCCTTCCCCTCACATATACTATGGAAATTAAACAGCTATTAGAAAAGAGGGAGGATTAGATCTGTATGTACTGACATGAGCAAAAGATGTCAGGGATTTATCATCAAATGAGAAAAAAACAAACAATTAAGTTCCAGGGTCATAAATACAGTGTGATACATGTATATCACACATCTGAGATACAGTTAAGCCTCAAGATCCATGAGGTCTGGCAGGCTGCGAGTCAAACTGTTAGCTGTTGTTTCCTATGGGGAGAAAACGGGATTAAGGTTATAAAGGAGAATATTCTTTTTTTTTTTACTCCATACTGTTTGAACTTTATTTTACAATGAAAATGTGTTAAATAAATAAAGGAAAAACAGTCACACACACTCAAAAAAAAAAAAAAAAAGAAAGAAAGAAAGAAAATGTGTTGACTGTGTAAGTCAGAAAGAAAATATGTAGGATTTCTGCATGGGAAAAGTGGCCAAGGATTGCCAAGGCCCTGCCCTCTTGGAGAAGCAAAAAACCAATTTTTTAAACATAGTTCTTTTTTTTAAAGTATTTGTTCATTTATTTATTTGGCTGCATGGATCTTAGTTGCAGCATGTGGGATCTAGTTCCCTGACTTGGGATTAAACCCAGGCCCCCTACATTGGAAGCATAGAGTCTTAGCCACTGGACCACCACAGAAGTCCCTTGGAAAAGCTAATTTTTACCTTCTGCTAGTTTGCTCATTTATCCTCAACTGCCCCAGGAAGCCAAGAGAGGGTGGTCTCTCCTGTTAGAGGCATTGCTTGGGGAGCCAGGCTGGACGCTCTTCCATTACTGCTGAGTAACAACCCTTCTCCTTCAGCCTTCCCAAATCACTCACCCGTGTGCAGTGCACAAGGGTAGGCTGGGGCCCAGAAGACACTTCCTTGGTAGGTTCTCCTTTCTCCAGTAAGAGCCATGCCCAAGAGCCTGGGGTTCACCAGGACCATAAGCTCCTCTTTGACGAGGAGAGGTGAGGGGATTCTGAGCCCCTGATATACCTCCTCACCTTTCTTGGCAGGATTGATCAGGCTTGGCTAATACCAACCAGTAACCCTGAATGAAAACAGAAAGCCTCAATTAGGAGCTGCGGAATTTGGGGGAAAGTATTGAACCTCTCTGAGCTTTAGTTCCCTCATCTGTAAAATGGATATAATGATATCTACCCTGATATCTTCAAGGTAAATATTTTTTTAAAAAAAAGAAAACAGAAAGCCTTAGTTCTATCCACTATGCCTCAACTTATAGGAAACAAAGGTAAGTCAACAGGTTATCATTTTTAACCACGTTAATGGATCAGGGGAAGAAGCAGCTTTGAATGTCCTACCAGGTTCAATGGGAGTTTCCCTTGTGGGGGAAGAAAATTCTTGGCAAGTCGGCCCTAGTTGTTGGCAGGAGGCCTCAATTTCTTGCCGTGTGGACCTCTCTCCATAGGGCTGCTTGAGTGTCCTCACGACACAGCAGCTGGCTTGCCTCAGACTGATCAGAGAGTAATGCTCAAAATTCTCCAAGCCAGGCTTCAGCAATTCGTTAACCATGAACTTCCAGATGTTCAAGCTGGTTTTAGAAAAGACAGAGGAACAAGAGATCAAATTGCCGACATCTACTGGATCATCGGAAAAGCAAGAGAGTTCCAGAAAAACATCTACTTCTGCTTTATTGACTATGCCCAAAGCCTTTGACTGTGTGGATCACAATAAACTGTGGAAAATTCTGAAAAAGATGGGAATACCAGACCCCCTGACCTGCCTCTTGAGAAATCTGTATGCAGGTCAGGAAGCAACAGTTAGAAATGGGCATGGAACAACAGACTGGTTTCAAATAGGAAAAGGAGTACATCAAGGCTGTATATTGTCACCCTGCTTATTTAACTTATATGCAGAGTACATCATGAGTAACACTGGGCTGGATGAAGCGCAAGCTGGAATCAAGATTGCCAGGAGAAATATCAATAACCTCAGATATGGAGAGGACACCACCCTTATGGCAGAAAGTGAAGAAGTATTAAAGATCCTCTTGATGAATGTGAAAGAGGAGACTGAAAAAGTTGGCTTAAAGCTCAACATTCAGAAAACGAATATCATGGCATCTGGTTCCATCATTTCATGGCAAATAGATGGGGGAACAGTGGAAACAGTGGAAGGCTTTATTTTGGGGGGCTCTAAAATCACTGCAGATGGTGACTGCAGCCATGAAACTAAAAGACAGTTACTCCTTAGAAGGAAAGTTATGACCAACCTAGATAGCGTATTAAAAAACAGAGACATTACTTTGCCAACAAAGGTCTGTCTTGTCAAGGCTATGGTTTTTGCAGTAGTCATGTCTGGATGTGAGAGTTGGACTATAAAGAAAGCTGAGAGCCAAAGAATTGATGCTTTTGAACTGTGGTGTTGGAGAAGACTCTTGAGAGTCCCTTGGACTGCAAGGAGATCCAACCAGTCCATCCTAAAGGAGATCAGTCCTGAGTGTTCATTGGAAGGACTGATGTTGAAGCTGAAACTCCAATACTTTGGCCACGTGATGCAAAAAGCTGACTCATTTGAAAAACTCTGATGCTGGGAAAGATTGAAGGCAGGAGGAGAAGGGGACAACAGAGGATGAGATGGTTGGGTGGCATCACTGACTCAATGGAGATGAGTTTGAGTAAACTCCAGGAGTTGGTGATGAACAGGGGGTGCTGGCGTGCTGTGGTACATGGGGTGGTGAAGAGTCAGACATGACTAAGCGACTGAAGTGAACTGATCAGGGAGTGATCAGGCCATGTGTTTTATGACCTAGTCTCAGAAGTCACATATTACTTCTGCCACATTCTATTCATTATAAGCAAGTCAGTAAGCCTAGCCTGTCATGCAGAGTGAAGTAAGGCAGAAAGAGGAAAACAAATATCATGTATTAACACATATATATGGAATCTAGGAAAATGGTACTGATGAACCTATTTGCAGGGCAGGAATAGAGGCACAGATGTAGAGAACGGCCTTGTGGACACAGTGGGGGAGCAAACTGAGAGAACAGCTTTGACATATATACATATATATACATATATATATATATATATATATATATATATATATACACACTATTATGTGTTGAATAGATAGCCGGTGGGAAGGTGATATACAGCTCAAGGAGCTCGGCTTGGTGCTCTGTGATGACCTAAAGGGGTGGAATGGGGATGGGTGAGTGGGAGGAGATATATGTATACACACAGCTGATTCATAATGTTGTATGGCAGAAACTAACATAATATTGTAAAACAATTATATTTCAATAAAAAACAAAACAAAACAGGGACTTCCCTGGTGGTCCAGTGGTTGAGAATATGCCTTGTGTTGCAGCCAACGTGGGTTTGATCCCTGGTTGGGAAACTAAGATTTCACATACCGTGGAGCAACTAAGCCTGTGCATTGCAACGGCTGAAGGCCCCGCGCTCTAGAGTGGTTGCAGCGCACTACTCTAGTAGTTGCTCCACGGCAGCCAGTAAGCTTGCAGGCCACAACAGAAGATCCTACATGCCGCAACTAAAACTCGACTCAGCCAAATTAATCAATCAATTAATTTTTTTAATGGGACCTAATTAAATTTAAAAGCTTTTACACTGCAAAGGAAAGCACTGACAACATGAAAAGACAACCTATTGAATGGAAGAAAATATTTGCAAATAATACGACCGATAAGGGGTTACTATCAAAATATGTATGTGTGTGTGTGTGTGTATTTAGCTTATGCAACTCAATATTTTAAAAAGATTTTTTAAAAAATGAACAGAAGACCTGAATAGACATTTTTCCAAAGAAGACATACAGATAGCCAACAAGCACATGAAATGATGCTCAACATCACTAATCATCTGAGAAATGAAAATAAAAAACCACAATGAGATGTCACCTCACAACTGTCAGAATGGCTATTACCAAAAAGTCTACAAATAGCAAATGTAGGCCAGGATGTGGAGAAAAGGGTATCCTCATACACTGTTGGTGAGATGTAAATTGGCACAGCCACTATGTAAAATAGTATAGAGGTTGCTTAAAAAACTACTTCTATCCCAGATATATAATCAGAATAAATGAAAACACTAATTTGAAAAGATGTATTCACCCCAATGTTCATAGCAGCATTCTTTACAGCAGGAAAGATATGAAACAACCTAAGAGTCCATGAACAGATGAATGGATAAGAAGATGCAGTGTGTGTTGTGTGTGTGTGCGTGTGTGTGTGTGTGTATACATGCATACATATAGCTGTTGTTGTTCCATCACTAAGTCATGTCTGACTCTATGACCCCATGAACTGTAGTACTCCAGGCTTCTCTGTCCATCACTGACTCCCAGAATTTACTCAAACTCATGTCCACTGAGTCGATGTTGCCATCCAACCATCTCATCCTCTGTCACCCCCTTCCCCTCCTGCCTTCAATCTTTCCCAGCATCAGGGTCTTTTCCAATGAGTCAGCTCTTCACATCAAGTGCCCAAAGTATTGGAGCTTTGGCTTCAGCGGTCACTCCTTCCAATGAATATTCAGGGTTGATTTCCTTTAGGATTGACTGGTTGGATCTCCTTGCTGTCCAAGGGACTCTCAAGAGTCTTCTCCAGCACCACAGTCTGAAAGCATCAATTCTCTGGCACTCAGCCTTCTTTATGGTCTAGCTCTCACATCCATACATGACTATTGGTAAGACCACAGATTTAACTATACAGATCTTTGTCAACAAAGTGATGTCTCTGCTTTTAAAAACACTGGCTAGGTTCGGACACAACTGAAGCGACTTAGCAGCAGCAGCAGCAGCAGGTTTGAAATAGCTATTCTTCCAAGGAGCAAGTGTCCTTTAAGTTCATGGTAGCAGTCAACTGTCCATATCGGTTTTAGAGCCCAAGAAAATGAAATCTGACACTGTTTCCACATTTCCCCCGTCTATCTGCCATGAGTCACAGGACTGGATGCCATGATCTTAGTTTTTTGGGTGTTGAGTTTTAAGCCCGTTTTTTAGCTCTCCTCTTTCACCTTCATCAAGAGGCTGTTTAGTTCCTCTTTACCTTCTGCCATTAGAGTGGTATCATCTGCATATCTGTGGTTGTTGCTATTTCTCCTGGAAATCTTGATTCCAGCTTGTGATTAATCTAGCCTGGCATTTCACATGATGTACTTTGCACAGAAGTTAAATAAACAGGGTGACAATATACAGCCTTGACGTACTTGAACCAGTCCATTGTTCCATGTCTAGTTCTAATTGTTTTTCCTGTCCTACATACAGTTTTCTAAGGAGGCAGGTATGGTGATCTGGTAGTCCCATCTCTCTAAGAATATTCCACAGTTTGTTGTGATCCACACAGACAGGATTTAGCATAGTCAATGAAACAGAAGTAGATGATTTTTTGGAATTCCCTTGCTTTTTCTATGATCCAAAGTATGTTAGTAATTTGATCTCTGGTTTCTCTGCCTTTTTTAAATCCAGCTTGTATATCTGGAAGTTCTCAGTTCATGTACTGTTGAAGCCTAGCTTGAAGGATTTTGAGTATAATCTTACTCGCATGTGAAATGAGTGCAATTGTACATAATCTGAGCATTCTTTGGCATTGCTTTTCTTTGGGACTGGAATGAAAACTGACATTTTCCAGTCCTGTGGCCACTGCTAAGTTTTCCAAATTTGCTGGCATAACGAGTGCAGCACATTAACAGCATCATCTTTTAAGATTTGAAATAGCTCAGCTGGAATTCCATTACCTCCACTAGCTTTGCTTGTAGTAATGCTTCTTTAGGCTCACTTGACTTCACACTCCAGAATGTTTGGCTCTAGATGAGTGACCACATCGTCACAGTCAGCTGGGTCATTAAGACCTTTTTTTGTATAGTTCTTCTGTGTATTCTTGCCACCTCTTCTTAATCTCTTTTGCTTCTGTTAGGTCCTTGGCATTTTTGTCCTTTATTGTGCCCATCTTTGTATGAAATGTTCCCTTGGTAACTGCAGCCTTTTAAAAGAGATTTCTGGTCTCCCATTCTATTGTTTTCCTCTATTTCTTTGCATTGGTCACTTAAGAAGGCTTTCTTATCTCTCTTTGCCATTCTCTGGAACTCTGCATTCAGCTGTGTATATCTTTCCCTTTCTCCTTTGCCTTTCACTTCTCTTCTTTTCTCAGCTATTTGTAAGGCCCACTCAGACAACCAGTTTGCCTTCCTGAATTTCTTTTTCTTGGAGATGGTTTTGGTCATCACCTCCAGTACAATGTTATGAACCTTTGTCTGTAGTTCTACAGGCACTCTGTCTACCAGATCTAGTCCCTTGAGTCTATTTGTCACCTCCATTGTATAATCATAAGGGTTTGATTTATGTCATAACTGAATGGCCTAGTGGTTTTCCCTGCTCTCTTCAATTTGAGCCTGAATTCTGCAATAAGGAGCTGATGATCTAAGCCACTGTCAGCTCCAGGTCTTGTTTTTGCTGACTGTATAGAGCTTCTCCATCTTCAGCTCAAAGAACACAGTCAATCTGATTTTGGTGTTGACCATTGTCCATGTATAGGGCCATTTCTTGTGTTGTTGGAAGAGGTGTTTGCTATGACCAGTGCTTCTCTCGGCAAACCTCTGTTAGTCTCTGCTCTGCTTCATTTTGTACTCCAAGGCCAAACTTGCCTGGTATTCCAGGTATCTCCTGACTTCCTGCTTTTGCATCCCAGTCTCCTATGATGAAAATAACCTCTTTCTTTTGGTGTTTGTTCTAGGAAGTCTTGTAGGTCTTCATAGAATCATTCAACTTCAGCTTCTTCAGCATAAGAGGCTGAGGCATAGACTTGGATTATTGTGATATTGAATGGTTTGCCTTGGAAATGAACCAAGAGCATTCTGTCATTTTTGAGATTGCACCCAAGTACTGCATTTTGGACTCTATTGTTGATTGTGAAGGCTATTCCAGTCCTTCTAAGGGATTCTTGCCTGCAGTGGTAGATATAAGGTCATCTGAATTAAATTCTCCCATTCCTGTCCATTTCAGTTCATTGGTTCCTAAAATGTTGATGTTCACTCTTGCCATCTCCTGTTTGACCACATCCAATTTACCTTGATTCATGGACCTAACATTCCAGGTTCTTGCGCAATACTGTTCTTCACAGCATCGGACTTCACTTTCACCGCCACAGTCACATCCACAACTGAGTGTCGCTTCCACTTGGGCTCAGCCTCTTCATTCTTTCTGTAGTTATTTTCCCACCCTACCTCAGAAGCGTATTGTTCATCTACCAACCTGGTAGGTATGAAAAGGCAAAAAGTTACATATATACATTTATATATGTATAAAATACATTCCTCAGACATAGCAAAGAATGAAATTTTGCCACTTGCAACAACATGGATGGACTTGGAGGGCATTACGCTAAGGGAAATAAGCTACACAGAGACTTATTCGGTTAAATACTGCATTTTACCACTTATATGTGGAATCTGAAAAAGAGAAAAACAAATGAATGAATATAACAAAATAGAAACTGACTCAGATACAGAGAACAAACTAGTGATGACCAGTGGGGAGAGGGAGGGGAGGCAAGCTCGGAATCGTGGATTAAGAGATATAAACCAATATGTATAAAATAAATGTTACAATAATATATTGAACAGCATAGGGAGTATAGCTAATATTTTATAACAATTTTAAAAAATACTTATTTATTCGGCTGTGCTGGGTCTTAGTTGTGGCGTGCAGAATCTTCAGTCTTCAGCACTCAGAATCTCTAGTTGCAGCATGCGAACTCTTATTTGCAGCGCGTGTGGGATCTAGTTCCCTGACTAGGAATTGAACCCAGGCCCCCTGCATTGGGAGCAGGCAGTCTTAGCCACTGGATTGCCAGGGAAGTCCTTATAATAACTTTAAGTGGAGTACAATCTATAAAAATTTTGGATCACTATGTTGTATGTCTGAAACTAATATAAGGTTGTAAATCAACGATGCACAATTAAAAAAGAAGTTGCTGTCATCAAGAAGCTTTCAGCTCAACAAAGGAGACTGACCACCCTGGATTACATAAACCATGGGAACACAGAGAACGTTTTCTCTTGGGGAGGGAAGGCCATGGGAGGGGAGCCTCTGAAAGGAGGTAGCATCTGATGTGGGCCTCAGAGTGTGAGTAGGAATGTATTAGATCAGGTGAGCTGATGCTCAACACCCATTGCAACCTCCTTCCAGTGTTCCCAATACTGCAGGAGCTGCTAACATAAAACTATTTTTCTCAGACTTCCTTGCAAGCAGCACTCTGGATAGGGTTTAGGTTCTACTCATAAGGTTTACAAAAGCATGACATAGACGGCAGGAATCAGGCGAGAGCCAAGCTCCCATCTCTTTGACTATTTCTGCTGTCAAGTCCGTGTGGAGGTATTTGCTTTTTCTGCAGCACAGGTGGTAGCGGCCTCAGCATCAGACTCTAGCTCATGGGTGTCCAGAGAAGGCAGAGAGAGGGGCATCATTTTGCTAGTGAGACTGTGGCCAGTGTGGCATGGTTCTGGAGTGACAGCTGTGTGATTCCCAAGAGTAGAAAACGTTCAGGCCTTCCAGAACCTCATCTAGAGCTGGAGTAGAAGAGCTCAGAGCACAGGGACAGTTTGCCTCAAACTCTCCCTCCTGTGACTACTAATCACCTCAACTTCTACCCTTTCATACCCTTAAATGAGGGAGGGGCCACCCTTTGCAGGCCCTCAGAGGTGATCTGACTTTGCAAAGTGTCAGGATCTTGGAGCCTTAACTACAGCTGGGAGTGAAGCCATTTCATTTTAACAGCCAGTTGCTCCAAGTTAAAAACCATGAAATGTCAACAAAAGCTTCAGCTGCCCTCTCCAGTCTTCTATGTCTCCCTCACGGAACCCATCCACACAGGCAAAGTTGTCAGCCAAATGAAAGTGTTGCAGGATTCCTTTAAGAGATAAATGTGGGATCTTTAGAAAGTCTATAAACTCAGCAGTTTTCAGGAAGCCAGCAACTGATGTTTACCCTTGGTTTCTGGGCTGTGTACCTGGGATGTACTAGTTAAAATAGACTTCACCTCCCCCCAGTCCTGGGCTGCAGAGATGCTGACTTGCAATGGGTTTTTACAGCTCTTGTTTTCAATCATTAATGCACTGACATCACGTGCCAGCTTCCGCGGCGCTCTTGTTCTCTAGCAGGCTCCCCCACTACACACATTCACACACATACACACACCACTCCAGATACTCTTCAGAGACTGACATCACACATTCATTTGATAAATATTTATAGCTCTGGCTGGAAAGCCCACAACAACACTCATGGATCCCACCCACAGTGGGACTGGCCCTATGTCAGCTTGGCTTGTAAACCTCTCTGAGTGCAGGGCAAGGTGTCCTGGGCAAGAGGCAATAAACACACATTACTTGGTTGAGCCCCTGACTGACAGAATCCTGAAACCAGAAACGAGTCTACATTTCCTGCATAGCCTGTATGCTTTAGATCTCCACGGGTGCTTGGCCTCGATGGGAGACAAGCAAGAGGATGAAATGGACTTGGCTTTTGAAAGATGACTCTGTTTTTAATTGCAGTAAAGAATCTGTGACCAGGTGTCTCCGGAAGACCTCGTTATGCAGCTTCCAAACATTTTCTAGATCCTGGGCCCTTTTCGGAATGTGATTAAAGTTCTAGGTATTCTCCCCAGAAAAATGCACACCAGCACATGTACACGGCATTCTGTGCACGTAGTAATGTCAGAGACAGGCCTTCAGGAAGCTAAGAGTCCCACAGAGAGCGTAAATGAGAGGACAGAAATGCACATAAACAAGGATAAGACAGTTATGGGTGCTCTGAAGGACTGTGGCGTTTAAGTATTTTGAGAGCTCCTGGGGGAGAGAGATCAAGCTGTAAGGTAGAAAGTCAAGCACAACATGAAGGCGCCTGTCTTAAATGCATTCTGATGTCCTGATGTCCTCCAGACATCTGCTGAGGGCCTCTGAGCCTTGATGTCCAGTGTGGTGGCCTGGACTTCTGAATCCCATGGACCGAGGAGTTCCACGCCCTCTCCAGCATTTCTGCTGGTTTCCTGTGGGGATCTCAGTCTCTTGGCCCTCCTACCTCTCAAAATGCTAGCTTCCTCACACACCATTCCTGTCCCCTTAGGACACCCCCTCCCCCAACACAAAATTCAGCCACTCATCTGGTTTGCACAAGAAAAACTCAATCACACCAAGAATTTATACACACAGGTTTCATACAGGAGAATGGCTCCTGGGATGGAGTCGTGTTAAATATCACCTGGCCTTCTACCATCCCTCTGCCCTCTCACCACACCTTTGTCTCTTTCCTCTTCTTTCTCAGAAGCAACTCAAAAAGTTCCTGAGCCTTAGTGCCAGCTGACACCTAGGCCTGGGGTGCCGGTGGGGCAAGGGTTGGTGGGAGAATTTCTCAAGGCCTCCTTCCAAAGCACACACACAGTCTTTCGCTAAGAGGAAGCTGGCAGTAAAAGTCTCTCCATCCCATTTGAATTGGTGAATTGAAGAGAACAAAATCCACTCAAGCTAGATTAAGCAAGAAGGGATTTATGACAGGATATTAACTGTCTTACAGGACTACTAGGAAGAATTTAGAAAAGATTTTAGGTTGAGCTTGCAGTAAAGTCTTCCAAAGCAGATCCTGGCCACCAAGGAAGCCACTTGCTCCAGAATCAGCACTGCTTCTGCTACAAGGCCAATGGCAGAATGCATGATCCTGGGCCTCCCAGCATCTATGAGACTGTGGCAGGACCCTGGAATGTCTGCTTATGCCAGCAGAGAAAGCTCAGTCAGCCCCTCAAGTGCAGTGCCAGCAGAAAGTGCAGGAGCAGCAAAGGGCTGGCCTCTGCCTGGCTGCCCCCTAGATCTGCTTTGCCTCACACCTTGAGGTTTGATCATCTACCCCAGGGAAGACATCACAGTCTTCCCTGAGAGTCCATCACAGTCAGGATCCACTAGGCCTACCCAGCAGGTAGGGACTCTTTCCTGAGCACTCATCCTTGTAATGTGGGCCACACATACATGGGTGCCCTACTCCTTGGGCCCAGGCAGAGCCAGGACTGGAATGAGACAATGGGCACCAGAGGCCCAAAGCTGAAAGAGGCACTTCTGTGGCTCACGCAAATGCAAGGTCAGCCCCTGGAGTGAGTGTCTCCTTAAATATCTGTGCACTCAGTCCCCTGTTCGCCTCATCATAGTTCCAGCCAGCTCCCAGGAGAGACGAACCTATACTCCTCCTCCAGCCTTGACAATCTGGAAACAGGTCCTGGCTGGACACCATGGTGAGATTTCCATGTGGAATCACGAGGTGCCACCTCCAGCTTGATACCTAGGCCAGATATCAGAAGAGGCACCAGGCTCTCTGAAAGTCAACCCTTCTATGCCAGCTTCCTTAATTTGAGAGTCATCAATAAACAGATGTACTTTGTACCTCTTAATCCCTTACCCCTATCTTGTCCCTCCTATGGATACAGTTAAAAAAAAAAAAATAGCTGTAATGATATACTGTTGGGGCTTCCCAGGTGGCATAGCAGTAAAGCACCTGCCTGCCAATGCAGGAGATGCAAGAGACACGGCTTGGGTCAGGAAGATCCCCTGGAGTAGGAAATGGCAACCCACTCCAATATCCTCGCCTGGAAAATTCCATGGAAAGAAGAGTCTGGCGGGCTACCGTCCATGGAGTCGCAACGAGTCAGACACAGCTGAGCACACACACACACACACACAGTGAATACACACAGGGAATATAGCCAATATTCTACAATAAGGCAAATGGAATACAGTCTTTGAAAACTGCGAATCACTATGTTGTACACTTAAAACTTATATAATTTTGACCCTGAGACCTGACCCCAGGTCCAGCTGGGTGGCCAGCACCGTGCCACACTGCCTCCCTGGCAGAGGCTAACTTTTCAAGGTCCATTTCAGGATACTTCCCAGCACAAATGGAACCCTGGTATAAAAGGTCCTCTATCCTCCCCATTCCCACCACCACCCCTGTGAAATGTTAAATGGACAAGGATAACTTTTTCCTCCCACTTCTTTGCAGCCCCCTCCCCTGGAGACCCACCCAGACTGAATCAAACACAGGAGGCAGCCGGGGGTGTGGCGGGCGGTGTGCTGCCCTGTAAGGGAGACCGAGAGGCTTCCAGCCAAAGGGCCCTGGGTTGGAAGCCCAGCACCACCTCTATGTAGCACTGAGCAGGTGACATTCTCTCTGAGCCCCATTCATTATCTGTAAAACAGGATAAGTGATACCCACCTCCTAGGGTGGTTAAAGGGATTAAACATGTATGTATACAGTCTCGCCTCTGCATCCATAGGGAATTGGTTCCAGGAGTTTCCTCGGATGCCAAAATCCACGTATCCTCAAGTTTCTTAAATAAAATGGTGTAGGATAATCAATACAGTCAGTCCTGTGTATCCATGGGGTTTTTATCCAACCAAGGGTTGAGCAACTGGTTGAATCAGAAGCTGCAAAATCCAGCAGATTCAGAGGGCCAACTGTGTATACAAAATCTACATTGTCAGCCAGGTTGCCTACCCTTTGAAATTCAAAAACGCTGGCTTAAATCTCATCTCAGCCTCTGCCAGGGACCAGATCCATTTAGAGATTTATTTCTGCACAAATTAGAATTGTGTCACTTTCCTTCGAAGGCAAAAAGGCTATAGTTGGCCTTGGGTTTAAATATTATTTTCCTCTCTGTTATCCATGAAAATTTCTGAGAACTGTTCCAGGTCCACTGTAAACACTTCGAGGACCCAGAGGCCAAGGGGGGATAGAGAGGAACAGTCTCCTTCTTAAAGCAGAGGCTGAACCCCTCCAAAGCCTCCTATAGAGGATTTCAGGGAGGAGCTGCTCTGTTCTGAGGTTTTATGATATAAGAAACAGAAAACCCAACCTGAAGGCCTTAAACATCAGGACGACTTATTGGTTCACAAAGTCCAAAGACAGGGTGAACTCTAGCATGGGTTGTTCAGAGGCTCCCAATGTGTGGAGGTCTATACCCCAGTATACCCATGAGTCTTTCCACCCCCTCCTCCCCCATCAGCTCTTTCCAAAGTAGCCTTTTTTTGGGGTAGCAAGATGGCTGCTGGCAGTTTCCAGGGTGACATGCTTCCTCATTCACAGTGAATGGATGGATGTGGTTGCATGCCCACTCCTCTGCCAACAGGGTTGGGACTGTGTTGATGACTTAGGCCATTTGAAACCTACCCCTGAAACCAAAAGTTGGCTTGACCCTTGACTTAAACCACATCGTTGTTATACATGCTGAGATGGAGAGGCAACCATAGTATCTGCTACAAAACCCCTTTATCAGCGTGGGTGCAGGTATGCTGTGTTGTGTGTGACATGTTTGATATGCCACTGCGTGTAAAGCATGAGTGTGCTATGTGCATGCGATGTGTCTGTGTGAGCGTGTGTGTGAGATGCGCGTATATAAGTGCAAGTATGCTTAGTAATCATTTTGCAGTATATACAAGTCAAATCTTTATGTTGTGCACCTTACACACTGTGTGCATGCGTGCTAAGGCACTGTAGTTGTGTCCAACTCTTTGTGACCCTATAGACTATAGCCAACCAGGGATTCTGTCCATGGGATTCTCCAGGCAAGAATACTGGAATGGGTTGCCATGCCCTCCATCAAGAGATCCTCCTGACCCAGGGAACAATCCAGGCAGGTTCTTTATCACTACAGCTACCTGGGAAGACCCAAACTTATACAGTGCTATATACTTATACAGTCAATCATAAGACGCTTTCTCCTAGGAAGAAAAGCTATGACAAACCTAGACAGCATATTAAAAAGCAGAGACATCACTTTGCCAACAAAGATCCATATAGTCAAAGCTATGGTTTTTCCAGTAGTCATGTACTGGATGTGAGAGTTGGACCATAAAGAAGGCTGAGCATCGAAGAATTGTTGCTTTTGAACTGCAGTGCTGGGGAAGACTCTTGAGAGTCCCTTGGACTGCAAGGAGATCAAACCAGTCAATCCTAAAGGAAATCAACCCTGTATATTCATTGGAAGGACTGACTGCTGAAGCCGAACCTCCAATACTTTGGCCACCTGATGGGAAGAGGCGACTCACTGGAAAAGATCCTGATGCTGGGAAAGACTGAAGGCGGGAGGAGAAGGGGACGACAGAGGATGAGATGGTTGGATGGCATCATCGACTCAATGGATGTGAGTTTGAGCAAACCCTGGGAAACAGCGAAGGACAGGGAAGCCTGGCGTGCTGCAGTCTGTGGGGTCACAAAGAGTCAGACACAACTGAGTGACTGAACAACAAATATGTCAATCATATTTCAATAAAACTGGAAAAATTTAAAGTGTATGTATGCTATGCGATTGTGTATATATGTGTGTATGCGAAATGTGTGTGTTGAGAAATCCAAGTGTCCAGGTTAAGTGAAACTCACTCAGTCCTTCAGTTGCTGTCAGTCTAACTCTTTGTGACCCTGACCCCATGGACTATAGCCCACCGGAGTCCTTGGGATTCTCCAGGCAAGAATACTGAAGTGGGTTGCCGTATCCTTCTCTGGGAGATCTTCCCCACCCAGGGACTGAACCCAGGTCCCCTGCATTGCAAGTGGACGCTACCATCTGAGTTGCCAGGCAGGTCCAGATTAAGTGCTGCTTCTGTTTGGGGCCTGTTACTCTGACCTCTGCTGCTACCATCTTGATGAGAGCTAAGGAGCACAATGCTGCCCGCCCCCCCTCCCCTGGCCAATTGTGTACAAAATCCTTTACCCCTAAGTACAGATGAGAGGTCGCAAATTTTGAAAACTATACTAACAAAAAGGAAAAACAGTCAATTCAGAGAGCATACTGCTACTGCTACTGCTAAGTCGCTTCAGTTGTGTCTGACTCTGTGCGACCCCATAGACGGCAGCCCACCAGGCTCCCCCACCTGGGATTCTCCAGGCAAGAACACTGGAGTGGGTTGCCATTGCCTTCTCCAATGCATGAAAGTGAAAAGTGAAAGTGAAGTCACTCAGTCCTATCCGACTCTTACGACCCCGTGGACTGCAGCCTACCAGGCTCTTCCATCCATTGGATTTTCCAGGCAAGAGTAATGGAGTGGGGTGCCATTGCCTTCTCCGTCAGAGAGCATAAGAATTATTCAAAGTTATTTCTGGCAATGTCCACTGAGGAGCCAATAATGACCTCCTGTTAACCCCAAAGCGCTGTCTGCCTTTGCTCCTTCCCAGCTCGTGCTGTGACTGAGACACGTCTCATTCCCTGCTTTGCCGAACAGTCTCCAGGAAACCTGTTCCCTTGCTGCTGCTGCTGCTGCTAAGTCACTTCAGACGTGTCCGACTCTGTGCGACCCAGGCCAAAATTTCCATCTGTGCTCACCATTTCACCTCAGGGCCCTTCCTCCTCCTCCCTCCTCCTTTCTCCTTCTCTCCCCTTTCCCCCATCCCTGCGCTGGGAGACCGCCCTTCGCAGCAGCAACTGGGCGACAGTGAATCAGCTTCATTATACTGTGATAAAAAGCAGCACAGTCTAAACACAGAAATATGGCCTCACGCTCTTCATCAGCGCACTTTAGGCTCCCATGAAGGACCGGCGACTTTCGTCACCTTTTTCCTAAGCTTCAGCCTGGGGTGGGGTCTAGCTGCCTAGTCTGCTGCCCAGCCACCCCCATCACCGCCCCGGGGCCAGGCCAATCCAGCAGAACCACAACCCTGTGCGGCCCTCTACTGCCCTCTGCTGGGACTTTGCTTACACAGCCCTGGAGTTCACTAGCAACCAGGGACCAACTCTATTAAAATATGAATCCTCTTCAGTCTGGCCGCTGGAATATAACTAACCAATATCTAACCCACCCATCGCTACTCAAATGCTTTATTAATTTTTAAAAACGTGTATGGGATTTAAAACTCTCACTCCACAGGGCCAGGATGCAAATCGAAAGGGCTTACTTATTCATTCATTCATGATTCAAAAATTGATTGCAGGCTACTTGCTAAAATCCATATTAGCCCTAAGGACACAAAAAGGACTAAGAGAGAAACTACCCTAAAAAGGAATAAATAAGATGCTGGGATAGAATATAATAAGGAGAAGCTACTTGCGTGAAGAGGAAACAACACTTCTTTGCAGCAACTTTTTTTCGACTCCTCCCAGTCTCCAGCAAGAGTGACAATGTCATATAGTGGGAAACTGGAGCATGTCACTTTTCTACTTCAAATCCATTAAGTGCACCCCTTTATACTGAGGACAAAACCAAGCTCTCCAACAAAATGTGGCCTATTATTCCAACCCCTTCATATCCTTCTCTTCTGTGTTTGCTGTGCTCACCACACTGGTCTTTTTTTTTTTTTTTTTAATAGCTTCTTCAAATAAGCCAAGCTGTTTTCTATCTCCCAACCTTTGGATATGTAGCTCTCTCTACCCTGAATGTTTCTGCCTTCATCTCCATGAAGCTGGCTACTTCTTATTCTTCAAATGTCAGCCTAAATGTCACCCACCAGCAAGACCTTCTCTGTTTAGCCTGTCCAAAACATGTCCACTTCTAGTTCTGTATGGTATCAAAATATATTTCAAACCTTCAATTAATAAAGCAGTTTGATATGAGAATAAATTAATGAAGCCAAAGAAAAGTAAGACATAGACTCTAATGCACAAGGGAATTTACTGTAAAGATGGAAAAGTGAGACTTCAAAATGCTGGGGAAAAGAGGCTAGCGAATAAAAATAAATAGTGATGGCACAACTTGTCTGTATACATTGAGATAAAAACAAAGCTGGGATCTTATTCCTTATATCCAATTCTGATATATCAAATATGAACTGTAAAAAATAACTCAGAAATTATCCTTAAAAGTATGTTGCTGCTGCTGCTGCTAAGTCGCTTCAGTCGTGTCCGACTCTGTGCGACCCCATAGACAGCAGCCCAACAGGCTCCCCCGTCCCTGGGATTCTCCAGGCAAGAACACTGGAGTGGGTTGCCATTTCTTTCTCCAATGCATGAAAGTGAAAAGTGAAAGTGAAGTTGCTCAGTCCTGTCCAACTTAGCGACCCCATGGACTGCAGCCCACCAGGCTCCTTCGTCCATGGGATTTTCCAGGCAAGAGTACTGGAGTGGGGAACTAAATGCTAATCTAAAACAGAGGCTTTTCTAAAAAGACTGTGAAATCTAGCAACTATATGGGGAAAAATTAGTCAAGTTCTCTAGATAGCAATGTAACTTTGGAATGAAAAAAAAAAAGGAAAATAATGACAGAAACTGAAATTCAAATGAAAGGCTGTTTCAAAACAGGGAAAACAAATTCAAAGAACTCTTTTTCTTAACTTAGATAGAACTGATATAAATGAATATTTTAAAAAACAGCTCAATAGAAAAGTGTGCAAAGGATACAAAAAGTTCATAGAAAATAGCAAATTCAAAAGACAATAAACGTTTGGAAAGATGCTCTAATTCACGCATGCTTAAACAAATGCAAGTCAAAATGGCAAGAAAACTTTTTTTTTCTTTCCTTATCAAACAGGTACAGGACTTTTCAGATGCTGGGAGGGATATGAAGAAACTAATACTCTGGCTTCCCAGGTGGCTCTAGTGTCTAGAATCTGCCTGCCAGTGCAGGAGATGCAAGAGCTGTGGGTCTGATCCCAGGGTCAGGAGGATCCCCTGGAGGAGGAATTCACTTTCATGCATTGGAGAAGGACATGGCAACCCACTCCAGTATTCTTGCCTGGAAGATCTCGTGGACGGAGGAGCCTGGTGGCTACAGTCCGTGGGGGCCACAGAGTTTGACACGGCTGAGCACACGCACACAACACTCTCATTCACTTTTAAGGAAAGGAGGGCGCAAATTGATACAGATTCTTACTGCAGGTAAGTTTGATAAATACCAAAATTTAAAAGGCACATATCCTTTCACATAGCAAAAAATTTAGATATGGTTATACCTACAATCGGAGAAGACAATGGCACCCCACTCCAGTACTCTTGCCTGGAAAATCCCATGGGTGGAGGACCCTGGTGGGCTGCAGTCCATGGGGTCGCGAAGAGTCAGACACGACTGAGCGACTTCACTTTCGCTTTTCACTTTCATGCACTGGAGAAGGCAATGGCAACCCACTCCAGTGTTCTTGCCTGGAGAATCCCAGAGACAGTGGGCCCCCGTCTATGGGGTCGCACAGAGTCGGACACGACTGAAGCGACTTAGCAGCAGCAGCAGCACCATACCTACAATAATTTGACCACATATGTACAAGAATCTTCCTGGCAGAATTTTTATAAAAGCAAAAACCAAAGTATGAATTAAAAGTGAATAAATTATCCATCATCTATGATTCCATACATATAGAGTTCCAAAGATGCCATGGAAAAACTACTAGAGCTCATCGATAAATTCTGTGAAGTTGCAAGGTAAAAAAATTAACATATAGATATCTATTGCATTTCTATACACTTACAACAAGCTATCAGAAAGAGACATTAAAACAGTCCCATCTATAATCCCATTAAAAAAAATAGCTAGGATTAAATTTAACCAAGGAGGTAAAAGACCTGTATTCAGAAAACCTTAAGACACTCATGAAAGAAATTGAAGATGACACCAACAGATGAAAAGAAACATCATGTTCATGGATCGGAAGAATTAATTGTTAAAATAACCACACTACCCAAAACAATATTCAATGAAATCCACAGATTCAGTGCAATCTATATCAAAATATCAATGGCATTTTCCACAAAACTAAAATAATTTTAAATCTTGTGTGGAAACACAAAAGACCCCATATAGACAGAAGTCACCCTGATTTCAGACTATACTATGCAGCTATACTATACTGTACCATAAACTCCTAGAAGAAAATATAGGCATAACACTCTTTTAACATAAATAATTTTAAGCAATTAAAAAATCTATCTCCTAAGGTAAAGGAAGCAAAAGCAAAAATAAATAAAATCTAATTAAACTTTAAAACTTTTGCACAACAAAGGAAACCATCAACAGCATCCAAAGAAACCTACTGAATGAGAAAATATTTGCAAATAATATGACCAATAAAGAGTTCCTATCCAAAGCATATACTGTATGACTCCACTTATGCGTGGAGTCTAACACAGCAAAACAAACAAATAGGCACTAACATAGTGTTGTAGGTCAAAAACAAACAAATTTTAAAACTCACAGAGAAAGGTATCAGATCTGTGGTTACCAGAGGCAAGAGTTGGGAGGAGGGAGAATTGTATGAGGGCAGTCAAAAGGTATAAACCTCCAGTTGTAAGATAATGGCATCCGGTCCCATCACTCCATGGGAAATAGATGGAGAAACAGTGGAAACAGTGTCAGACTTTATTTTGGGGGGCTCCAAAATCACTGCAGATGGTGACTGCAACCATGAAATTAAAAGACGCTTACTCCTTGGAAGAAAAGTTGTGACCAACCTAGATAGCATATTCAAAAGCAGAGACATTACTTTGCCGACTAAGGTCCGTCAAGTCAAGGCTATGGTTTTTCCTGTGGTCATGTATGGATGTGAGAGTTGGACTGTGAAGAAGGCTGAGCACCGAAGAATTGATGCGTTTGAACTGTGGTGTTGGAGACTCTTGAGGGTTCCTTAGACTGCAAGGAGATCCAACCAGTCCATTCTGAAGAAGATCAACCCTGGGATTTCTTTAGAAGGAATGATGCTAAAGCTGAAACTCCAGTACTTTGGCCACCTCATGCGAAGAGTTGACTCATTGGAAAAGACTCTGATGCTGGGAGGGATTGGGGGCAGGAGGAGAAGGGGATGACAGAGGATGAGACGGCTGGATGGCATCACTGACTCGATGGACGTGAGTCTGAGTGAACTCCGGGAGTTGGTGATGGACAGGGAGGCCTGGTGTGCTGCGAGTTATGCGGTCGCAAAGAGTCGGACACGACTGAGTGACTGAACTGAACTGAACTGAGGGAGAAGGCAATGGCATCCCACTCCAGTACTCTTGCCTGGAAAATCCCATGGACAGAGGAGCTAGGTAGGCTGCAGTCCATAGGGTTGCTAAGAGTTGGACACGACATTAGCGACTTCACTTTGACTTTTTCACTTTCATGCATTGGAGAAGGAAATGGCAACCCACTCCAGTGTTCTTGCCTGGAGAATCCCAGGGATGGGGGAGCCTGGTGGGCTGCCGTCTATGGGGTCGCACAGAGTCAGACACGACTGAAGTGACTTAGCAGCAGCAGCAGCAGGATGTAATGTTTAACATGAAAAATATAATGAACACTGCTGCATGTGATACATGGAACTTGTTAAGAGAGTGAATCCTGAGTTCTCATCTCCAGAAAAAATGATTTTTTTCTATTTTTTCTATTTTGTATCTACATGAGATGATGGATGTTTCTTAAACTTATTGTGATGATCACTTCATGTTGTATATCAATGAAATCATTATGCTGTGTACCTTAAACGTATGTACTGCTGTATGTCACTTGTATCTCAATACAACTAGAAGAAAATAAATTATTCATCATTCACATGATGCAATATTCTTTTATTTTTAATGGAAGGATAACTGCTTTACAGTATTGCCTTGGTTTCTACCCAACATCAACATGAAACAGCCATGGGTTTACCCATGTCCCCTCCCTCTCGGACATCCCTCCCACCTCCCTCCCCACATGAAGCAATATTGTGCAGAGATTAACAAGAATATGGGTGTTCTGACCATGCCAATGGGGAAAGACTTTTAATACATTAATATGTAATATTTTAATTTTAATTAATAATTAATTTATTTAATTATTAATTCTCTTTTGTTCTTGAAAGCATTCTGTAGAGGAAAATGATCCCTTTTGTATGATTTATAGCATTGACACATAAGTGGGTAAGTGCATCTTTTTCTGGAAGGAATCATAGGAAACTATGCTTTTTACCTTTGAAGAGAGAAAATGGAATGGGAAAAGAAGGAACAAAGTTCTCCATTTTTGTGTTTTCTGGAGTAAAGCTGAAGGACTTGAAAAGTTTCACCTTGGATTTATATTATTTTTTAACACTTTAAAAAAATTTGACACTCAACTGTTTGTAATGAAATTATGGCCTCAGTTTTGAATGCCCCTTTCATATCATGCTCTGTGCTAAACAACAGGATCCCTTTAAGCATTTCTCCTTTAAAGTGAGCAGGATGTGAAAACTTTCTTAACTGGATGCACTGGAGGGGTGCTGCAGGAGAGAGTCGGCTTTCATGTCATTCCCAGGTTGGAGGGGTGGGTGTGGGGACGAGAGCCTGCCCAGCCATGGCGCAGAGCACTGTCCCTCCGTAGCCCTGCAGCTTCAGCCTATGTAGGGTGACCTTCCCTTAAAACTCAAAACCTTGAGCCCCCATGCAGCCCACATATTCTAGAGGGCTCCTCCCTAAGCCAGGGCCCCAGGCCCATCCACCCTGGTGGCACATGCCCCCTCCTGTGTCCCAGGAGGTAAGCTATTGCTTGTCCAGTGAGGCCAGAACAGCTCTGGCCTGCCCCAGTCAGCCAACCTCTCTGCTATCCCACGGCAGAACTGTACGGCTATGGACTGAATTTCCTCCCCCTTAAAATTCACATATATAGTTCTAATCCCCAGTGGGATGGTAGGTGGAAATGGGGGTTGTCCCCAATAAGAGCTCCTTTATGAAGCAGTGAGTGCCCCTTCCTGAGAGGCTTGACAAAAGCTGAAGAGTCATGGATCAGGTATGTTAGACAAATTATTCCTACGTGAGGAAGAAACTGGGACTAGAAGACTTTTAATCTAGATAAGAAAGCATATTTCTTTCTTCTTCTTCTTTTTTTTTTGAGTATAACTGCCTTACAATGTTGTGCTAGTTTCTGCTGCACCACAGCCTGAATCAGCGATAAGTATAGATACATCCCCTCCCTCTTGAGTCTCCCTCCCACCCTACGCCTCCAAAAAAACGTATTTTAACAGAAGTAACATTCATCTAGAGACAGGAAAACCTGGGTTCAAATTCTGGCTCCTCCACTTACAAGCTATGTGATCTTGGATAACCAAATTAACTTTACAAGCCTCAGTTTCTTGATTTATAAAATAGCAATAATTGTTTCCGATTTGTAAGGTTGTCATCTGGATTAGATGTTAACAGATGTAAAGTGGCTTGCACAGTATCTGACCTTATATCAATATCCAGAGGTCCAACTCTAGAATTCTCTAATCCCAGGGTGTCTCAGCAGCAGTTCTCAGAGTGTGGTCCCTGGACCAAGAAAAGAAGCATCAGGAACTCATTAGAAATGCAAGCTCTCCATCCCACCTCACACTTACTGAGTCAGAAACTGGGATTAGGCCCCAGAAATCTGAGTTTTAACTAGCTCTCCAGGTGATGCTTATTACACTAAAGACTTTGAACGACTTTGAAAAGCAGTTCTCTAAGCAACAGTCTTGTCTCTGAAACATAAGAATGGGAAATCTCTCCAAAACTTGAAAAGTGCTTGCTTTTTTCCACCATAAAATAAAATTATTTTAAAATAAAAATAGTGCTGAAATGTTGACCCAAATGCCTTTTAAAAGGCAATTGCCTTTGTAAACAGGTTTCACAGGCAGGAGTTATTTGCACTCTGGGGTAAACATGTCAGTATGACCTGGGCTTGGCAAGCATGCCCTCAGCCAAAAAGCACTGATAAATTGACTTCCTTTGGTTACACCATATAAACCACTAATTTGACCAATCATGAACTACACAGTCGAGCTGATTTTCCACACTCATAAAGGGGGTAAGTCAGCAGAATAGTTGGAAAAGAATTTCTTAAATTGTGATGGTTCTCTAGATGGGAAGTCACCTTGAGGGTAAGTAAAAAGAATTCTCACTGGAGTGCACATTAACTTTTTCTCTGCCCGAACAAGTCTCAGAATTCAGTGATATGTTTATCATATACATAAACCTGGACAAAGAATCAGGTTAAAGTAATTTTTAAACAGTTTTAAACTCATTTTATAAACAGAGGGGATCTTTTAATATCCAAAACCTAGGATAATTCCATCAAAATAATCCATTTTTTCTTGAATTTGAAATGTTTCTCATGATTTTTAGGGATGAATGCGAAGAAAAATATTCACTTTTCAAAGCTCTGAGACTATCTTGAAAATGTTGTTTAAACAGTCAGGCAGAAAACTTCATCTACACAAAGCAATAGTACCCAAATTCCCTGGGCACATTTGCTTTTGAAAGGAATATCCTTTACTGTGCTTCCAACTCTGGCTTTTACCAAGCAATTTAAGCTTCTAGGCTCCTCAAGCTGGGAGAGGGGAGTATTCAAAGAGTATTCTGACCTTGAGGAAAGGAAGAGTCAGAGGGGAGAAAGCACTGCATTCAAAATAGGTATTTTAGGGACTTCCCTGGGGGTCCAGGGGTTAAGACTGTGCTTCCAATGCACAGGGGTGACTGGTTTGCTCCCTGGTTGGGTAATTAAGATCTCACCTGCCACTCAAACAAAATTGGTATTTTAGCCTCTTTGCATGCTGACACTGCTCTCGCAAACATGGTGAATGTTCCTAAAACCCACCAGACTTTCTATAGGAAGTGTGGCAAGCGCCAACAGCACAAAGTGACACACACCAGGAAGGGCAAGGATTCTCTGCCTGCCCAGGGAAAGCGGCATTATGCCAGGAAGCAGAGTGACTATGGCGACCAGACTAAGCCGATTTTCCAGAAAAAGGCTAAAACTACAAAGAAGAGTGTGCTGCAGCTCGAATGCACGAAGCCCAACTACAAGGGAATCTTGGCTAAAAAGAGGTACAAGCATTTTGAGCTGGGAGGAGATAAGCAGAGAAAGAGGCAAATGGTCCCGTTCTGAGCTTCATAGTTTTATTATGAAGAAAATAGAAATTTGAGATTGTTTACCTCAAAAAAAAAAACAACCCATATTTTCAATATACTGTGATATACTAACATGGAGAACAGACTTGTGGTTGCCAAGGGGGAGATGGTTGGGGGAAGGATGGAGTGGGAAGTTGGGATTAGCAGATGCAAGCTATTATATATAGGATGGATAAACACAGGTCCTACTGCACAACACAGGGAACTATATTCAATATCCTGTGATAAACCTTAATGGAAAAGAATATTTTAAAATATATATATGTGTATAAATTAATACAACATTGTAAATCAACTATACTTCCATTTTTCTAATGAAAAAAAATAAATTAGTATACTGTGATACATACTTTCTTCCAAAAAGAAAGGAGGAGAATGGGGCAACAGAGGATGAGATGGATGGATGACATCACCGACTCAATGGACATGAGTTTAAGCAAACTCCAGGAGACAGTGAAGGACAGGGAGGCCTGGCATGCTGCAGTTCACGGGGTCACAAAGAGTTGGACAGGACTTAGCGACTGAACAACAACAAAACTGAATATCGTTCAATGCCAAGCTATTTTTGGAGACAATAAGACAAATAGAAAGGAGAGAGTTTCTTGAACGATGTTAACAAGGAAGGCTTCTTGGAGGAGATGGGAAATGGAATAAAATGTATGTTTTAAGGCAGGCAAGAACATTTAAACAAAATTCTGCCTTTCTGTTCCATTTGGGCCTCCTCCCTTCCCCCTTAATGTGCAGTGTGCGTCTATCTGCATTACAAGTTAACCAGAGATCCTCAAAGATGGAAATTCCTACTCGAACTTAAACATCAATTTTTTTTCTTCTTTCTTCTGATGCTAGCAACATAACTTCCCAAAAGATTCACATTCCTTCCCAAGTCTGTAGGCAGTCGTGGGAACTTACTGCTCAATTTGTACATGTTTACCTGGACTATGTATTTTTGGTGAGCGTTATTTAACATATCAGTGTATCATTTTAATGTATGATCCTTTGTCTCAAGAATGTATATGACCTTGCCTTCAATTTCTAACATGTCTCAGAGCTTCTGGGAGTCTGTCTCCTGGGTTCTAATCCTCAGTTTGGCCTAAATAAAATCCTCTTTTTTCTTCTTGATGTGATTTTTAATTGAATATTTGTCAACAGACACATGATGAATGTCAAAGAACTGGTAAGTTTTAATGCTGGGATGCGGGCTTCCCTTGTAGCTCAGCAGTAATGAATCTGTCTGCCAATGTAGGAGACTCAAATTCAATTCCTGGGTCACGAAGATCCCCTGCAGAAGGAAACAGCAACCCACTCCAGTATTCTTGCCTGGGAAATCCAAGGAACCGAGGAGCCTGACAGGCTACAGTCCATGGGGTCAGACACGACTCAGCAACTAAATAACAACAATGCTGGGATGTACTCACTTGTCACTGGCCTTTAAAGAGTGTTATTCTTGCCATTAAGATTTTGCTTGAAATGGTTCCCACATTCTGCCTATTCAAATCCTACCCATTTCAAAGCCACTTCAAAGTCCATCTTCTTTTCTTCTTTCAACAAGAATCTATAACGTTCTTAAAATAAGAAGGGACCTGTGCTTCTTACCTTTGGAGACAATAAGAAAGAGAAGAAGTGAAGACTTTGAGAGTCTGTCATCCTATCTGAAGCAGAAAACCCCAAGGGATAGAGCATATGGTTGCAGTTTCCAAAGTAGAGTCACATGCATGTTGGCCCATCACTTTATACCTCATCTTATTTCCACACTGATCCCAGGAGAGAGATATGACCACCCACCTTGGCCTCCGTACCTTTGACAGTTCACTGTACCCATGTCATAAAGCTGTTCTGAAGATTAAAGGAGTTTCGGCATTTCAAGTACTGGAACAAACAAACATTCAATACCTCTTAGTTACTACTATTTAAATTCCAGTAGGGGAAGTACTCCAGTGTTCTTGCCTGGAGAATCCCAGGGATGGGGGAGGCTGGTGAGCTGTCGTCTATGGGGTCCCACAGAGTCGGACACAACTGAAGTGACTTAGCAGCAGCAGGGGAAGTAAGGGCCAATCAATCAAAAATATTAAGTAACTTGCCCAGCCATGCCAGGGATACCACACACTTACGGATAATTCCTATGCTGTCTTGCCTTGGGAATTCCCAGACCAAGAGGAAAATGTCAGATACTCAATCTACCTAATATATAGACCCTGTGGTAGCAATTTCTTGAGGGAGATTCTCCCACCCCTCCCCCACTACCAATTGCAAATTTTATACCCTGAGACCAGACTGTTATCTGTATTGGTGGGATTTTTTTCCTTACCCTCTTTTACTTAGAGAATAGCCTCTTAAGGCTTCCAGCATAAGCCCCAAACCTCTAATCCTCTCTCTCTGTGAGCATTACTATTACCCACCACTATCTGGGTAGTGTTAGCATGGGCTTTAATTTCTGTTATTCAGATTAGTAGATCTCTCAGCTGTGCATTTACAAGGACATGCCATACTATAATATTCTCATTTTTTTAAAATTCAGCATATCTAGGTTATCTAGCAACATATTCAACATGTCTAGCAGAAGGATTTTCTGGTTATTTCAGTTTGCCAGAACTAAGATTTCTATCATAGTTTTTCTTTTTTACTGACAATGAAATTATTAATAGTTCTGTTGACTTTACATTCCCAGTTCTTATCTAAGGGAGCATTTTATATAGTTTTAAATTCCTGAAAATAGGTTCATGTTTTAGAGATGAAAGTTTATTAAAACCTAGAGATGGGGGAAGAATAATGGGGAAAAAAAACTTAAAGGAAACTATGACATAGATCATAAAACAACTGCCCAGAAAAATGTAATGACAAACTAGAAGCCTAAAAATTTACTAATGATCAGGCGTACCACTACTACAGGAACAAGGCTTATTTTAAAAAAGGACAAGAAAAAGCACAGTTTAAAAATTCACCTGGGAACTTCCCTCATGGTCCAGTGGTTAAGACTTGACCTTCTATGCAAGGGGCATGGGTTCAATGCTCAGGGAAATGAGATTCCCACATGCCTCCTGGCCAAAAATACCAAAACATAAAACAGAAACAATATTGTAACAAATTCAATGAAGGCTTTAAAAATGGTCCTCACCCAAAAAAATATATATATTTAAAAAATAAAAATTCACCTGCAAAGACATATCCTATGATAGGCTCTGTTAAGGCCTATATTATGTCTTCCCGTAATTCAGATGTTGTAATCCTAACCCCCAGTGCCACAGAATTTGACTTTATTTGGAGTTAGATCTTGAAAGAGGTAATTAAGTTAAAATGAGGTCACTAGGGTTAGTCCTAATCCAATTATGACTGGCATCCTTAGAAGAAGAAGAAATTAGGGCACAGACAAGAGACAGCCAGGTGGAGACAGAGGGAGAAGACACCACGTACAAGCCAGAGAGAAGAATCCTCAGAAGAAACCAGCCCGGCAGACACCTTGATCTTGGACTTTCAGCCTCCAGAATTATGAGAAAACAAATTTCTGTTGTTTAAGTCACCAGGCCTGTGGTACTTTCTTGTGGCAGCCCTAGCAAATGAATACAATTCCTATTCTTTCTTAATAATATATACAAACTACTTAAAATATATACCCCTTAGTGTCCCAGTATTTAGGGGCAGGGTGGAAGGGAGGGGCTAGAGGGAAGGGATATGTGTACACACACAGCCGATTCACTTCACTTTGTTGTACAGCAGAGTCTAACACAATGTCGTAAAACAATCATACTCCCATAATAGAAAATATAAATAAGTAAAAGATATCTAATTTGAGAGCTCAAATATTCTTTACCAAAAGATCAATTATTTCAATAAGTACTATATTTGATCAACATGTAAAACAGCTCACTCTTCAGAATGGTTAAATATACATGTTTACCAACACAACAACCAACCAAAAATCAATATCAGAAAGCTGAAGAATCTTAGCAATCTATTTAGAATATGTATTCACTAAATCCTACACTGACCAAATACACTAACTGCTTTACCTTGATCTGGGCCACTCAAACCCAACGTGGAGCCTGGCATTTGTGAACAGACTTTGCACACGCATGTCAGCTGGAGGAAAATCTCTGTACTCACTACCAAACTAGATCTGCAGCTTAAAAACATCGAACTTTAGGCTCCCCTCGTGATTCAGTGGTTAAGAATTCACCTGCCAGTACAGGGGACTCGGGTTCAATCCCTGATCTGGGAAAACCCCCCCCCCCCCCCGCCATGGCACAGAGCAACTAAGCTCATGTGCCACAATTACTAAGCCAGAGCTCCAAAGCCTGTGAGCCACAACTGCTGAAGCCCACAGGCCCAGAGCCGCTGCTCCACAGCTAGAGAAGCCACCGCAGAGAGAAGCCCTGTGCAATGAACGGCAATGAAGACCCAGCACAGCCAATATATGAATAAACACATCTTAAAAAACAAAAGTCTAATTTCACCCATATCTGCTATGGTTAGGGGAAAACAAAAGGCTGCCTGTCACTCTCCATATCAAGTTACAGTTTAAGTCCCAGCGGTTGCCTCACGATTTTCTCTCCTCCTGGTCTTCTAATTCCTTACAGAACCTCTTCCCCTACCTGCCTAGGGCATATGCAACAGTTCCTCATAGCTTGGTCCTGGGCCCTCCCTTGTCACTCTACATTCTCACTCGAGTTTATCTCAACCTTCCCCATAATTTTAAATTTCATCTATATGCTAGCAGCTTTCAGACTTATTTCTCCAGCTCTTAGAAACTGTCTTCTCAGCTCCAGATTTATATATTCAACGGCCTGTCTGATATCTGTCTCAGAGATGTCAGAGACAGGGCAGGCAACACAACTGAAACCCAGTAGGGATCTGCACTTGCCCAAATGTTGCTCCTCCACTATTCATATGTATCTTGGAAAATGACACTTCATTCACCCAGTTGCCCATGCCAGAAACCTGGAAGTGCTTCCTGATACTACTTTTTCAATGACCCTTGTATCCAGTTCATTAGCAAAAGAAGTGAAAGTTAAAGTCACTCAGTTGTGTCCAACTCTTTGCGACCCCATGGTCTATACAGTCCATGGAATTCTCCAGGCCAGAACACTGGCGTGGGTAGCCTTTCCCTTCTCCAGGGGATATTCCCAACCCAGGGATCAAACCCAGGTCTCTTGTACTTCTGGCAGATTCTTTACCAGCTGAGGCACAAGATTATACACACACACATACACATGTAGAAATGGAGAAAAGTGAAGAGATTATATTTATATATATCTACCACCACCTACCTGCCTGCCTGCTAAGTCACTTCAGTCATGTCCAGCTCTTTGCAACCCTAAGGATGACAGCCCACCAGGCTCCTATAGCCACAGGATTCTCCAGGCAAGAATACTGGAGTGGGTTGCCATGCCCTTCTCCAGGGCATCTTCCCTACTGCCGTCTCTTATGTCTCCTGCATTGGCAGGTGGGTTCTTTACCACTAACGCCACCTCCATCACCTTAAACCTATTCTTAGCTATTTATCATATGTAACTCGGACAGTAGTTTTCTAAGTATTCGGCCCACATCCTCTTAAACACTCTCGAATCCATTCTCAATGGATTCTCAATGTAACCAAGACAATCTTTAAAACCACAAAACAATTCTCTCTTTCATAGAGACCTATTCAATGATACATATACCATCACTTCATTGCGCCTAAGATAAAATCCAAACTCCTTAACCGACTTTATGTCTAAAGAAGTCTCATGGACACATACATTAGAAAAAGTATTTCCTTAGGAAAATACTTGCAAAAGTTTACAGGTGAGTCAAGGCTTTAGTAGGACTGCTTCATCAAACACCCGTCCCCCACCCAAGGTTATAAGGTCTACAGTCAGCTGATTCGTGACTGAAGAGCAGTTTTCTCATACGACTTCCATATTCCCCCAAATTCTTGCATATTTTCAGACTTGCAAAAGTCAGCCCTGCAAACGTCATTGAGTTGTTTTTGTTAGAGAATCAATAACATGGGAAACATTGAAGGTTTCATTCACCTTGGAAACCTACAGATAGTGTGACACAGATTTTGTTTGGTTCCCTCAGAGTGCAATTGTTTTGTTTTTTCTAACTGTGATGTCTATACTTACATTGGAAACAGGGCAAGGCACCAGCTTTGCTTTGCATGGATAAACCTGGGCATGATCTGGCTATTTCTTATGTCTTCAAGCCTCAACCCATGCTACTCTCCCCATCAGTTTTTACATTCTAGCAATATGACTTTCAGGTTCACAAAGCTCTTCCCCAGAGTACTGTCCCTTCTATCTTGCATACACTCCACCTGAGCCTTTACCTAGCCAAATTTTACTTATCTTCCCAGCGGCAACCTAAATATCACCTCCTTCAAATTCCACTCTAAACCAGGCTCTCGTATTACTCAATGATAGTGTTCTGCACTGTCAGTTAGGATGCTGTTGATTGCCAGTAAATGAAACACCAATTCAAATGTGTTGCTAGCGTCTTTAAGGCCAGGAGGGTTTGGGCAAGAATAATAACATTCATCACTAAGTTTACTTTTGTCTAATGCTCATTTTATAAACCTTAAAATGTATTAAACAGTATTTCCTGAAAATACAATACAGAATCCACTAACCATATGTACCTACTGAACACTTGAAACATGGTTAATGGAACTAAAGAACTGAACTTTAAGTTTTGTTTATTTTTAATTAACTTAAAATTTTAACTTTAAACTGATAATTGATTCAGTTACTGGAAAACTTATAAATTTGTTTGGAAAATTCAAGTATGTGGATTTCTTTTTTTTTTTTTTTGGCTGTGCTGTGGGGCTTACAGGATCTTAGTTCTCTGACCAGAGATTGAATCAGGGCCCCAGCAAAGAAAACATCAAGTCTTAACCACTGGACTGCCACAGAATTCCCTGGATCTATTTTCTTTTCAATGCCAACTTTTATGAAATTTAAGTACAGGTCCAATAGTTCCAATTAAAATTAAGCAACTGAACTAAGTATATAAGTGTAAAATACATACTGCATTTGCAAGACTTACTATGAAAAATAATGTGAACTATCTCAATTTTATATTGATTATATATTGAAGTTATATTTTTTATATATTGGGTAAAACAATTGATTAAACTAATTTCATCTACTTCTTTTTATTTATTTAATGTGGTTACTAGAAAAATTTAAATTACCTACATACCTAGTATTATGTCTATATTGGACAACTGATCAAAACATAAATTTAATGAACTTTCCACTTAAAGATTTTGAGGGAGGTGGGAGGAAACACAAATATCAAACTAGTATATTTTTTAAAGATAGATGTGTAACATGCTGAAGCTGGATTGGAGTTTCGGATCAAGAGTGGATGACATATTGGATAAAACAGGAATTTATTCCAGGAAAGTGAGGCTACTGGTTTGGTCTAGAATGGAGGTTGTGGAGATGAAGCCCATACATATAAGAGGTACTAGGTAAAACTGACAGTGTTACAAATCTGTTTAATCAGTTTCTTTTCTGGCTCACTCAAAACAGTGATTACAAGCTAATCTAATCACATTCTACAATTTAATGAAAACACTAATTAAAATGTACTTAGTCAAATTCTATAATCAAAACGCTGATTACAAATTTAATCCAATTCTTCAACAGTTTTATTAAAATCACAAATCTAGCAGATTCTCATATGCTTCAAAGACACTCCCCCCAAAAAAACCCCAAACAAAACCCACACAAAATACATGAACTAGCACAATGATTACAGAATTCACTGAAACGTTTCTATTTAAGCTCGTCACAAAGCTCGCACAAATAGGACGAACGAAAAGTAGCTGTTAACTGAACAACCAATTTGCGTTAAGGAATGAACCGACTGTCTCATTCATGGTAATCTGGATTAGAAAAGGAGGCTGGCCGGGCCCATCTGGTAGAGGATAAATCCGGGGATCGGGGGCGGAATCAAGCTCAGGAAACGATGGCTACAATTTCCATGGCCAGAATTCCCATGCCAGTCATGGGCTACTAGGGCTTCCCTTGTAGCTCTGTCAGTAGAGTCTGTCTGCAATGCAGGAGACTTGGGTTCGATCGCTGGGTCGGGAAGATCCCCTGGAGAAGGAAATGGCAACCCACTCCAGTATTCTTGCCTGGAGAATCCCATGAACAGAGGAGCCTGGCGGAGTCGGACACTACTGAGCGACTTTTCACTTCACTTCCCACATGGCAGTCAGCGGCCAGGCCCCGAATCCGAGCCTCATTCGCCCCTAAGGTGGGAAGGGGCGGATACGCTCTCCACCTATTTATCCCCGCTCCTGGGGGGGCTTCAGGTTCAATAGCGTCAGGCCCTCGGAGAGGTAGGGCTACGAATCTTCCGAACCCTCCTTTAAAACCGGGGAACCTAAACCACAGGAGGAGCGTTCCCGACGGACAGGCCCTCCCGCGCGGAAAGTTTCCGGGGCAGGGGGCGGGGCTGCCGGAAGTCGCCGGTCGCCGTCTGCTGTTCGTTGTTTGAGCGGCTGACGGGAAGGAGAAGCCGAAGCTCCGGCGGCGCTGCGGGGCTGCAGTCACAACCGGAGCCCAAGCCGCCGCTAGTCTCCGGACGAGCTATAAGCCAGGAG
The DNA here is from genome assembly GCF_016772045.2 of Ovis aries. NCBI lineage: Eukaryota > Metazoa > Chordata > Mammalia > Artiodactyla > Bovidae > Ovis > Ovis aries. The sequence continues at coordinate 41,644,233 of NC_056068.1, read as the reverse complement.
TACCGGCTGTGGAGAGGCGGGGCCCGACGCCCGCTCTCCTTCTAATTTCACCATGTCGCGCGGCTCTATTGAGATTCCCCTTCGGGACACTGACGAGGTAAGTGTCGAGCATGGGGGAGGGTGGGGGCCGTGAACTTGGACGATCTCCCCCTCCCCCTTTCTCTCGACTTCGCTTTCGAAGTAAGAGCACTGTCTCTCCCAGATCGAACTCCCCTACCGAAGCTCCGACCACTTCCTTCCCCAGCCCCGGCACCCTCCCAGGCTGGGAACATCAGGTCCCCGAAACCTTGAGGCCACCCCGAGGAGTTCTTTTAAAGTTCCCCTCCAACCTGTTCGTATTTGACAGTACTCCGCTCTTCCTAGTTCAGAGGCGCGGGAGTGTGAGTGTGCTTGATCAAATGTGAGGGACCTCACAGACCACAGAGGTGGACACTGATGTCACTGTGTTCTCTCTGCTGCTCAAACTAAGTATCTCTCCCCGGGAATATGTAGGATGTCGCCCTTCCTCCCTTAGAAACTCCCGTGTCGCTGCACAAGGCTCTCTCAGCGAAATAGAGACCCCAGGCCGCTGCTGTGTGCTGATAGAATTGCCCCCCTCTCCCTTGTCTCCTCTTTTATGGATGGCCAATAGCTTGTCTGAGTAAAGCTCTCAGAATTGCTGTTGTCTTATTGGCTATCTCATATTCCTATTTGTTTGTTTGATTGAGGTGCACTATTGAGATGTGTTTCACTTACCATAAAATGCAGTGGTTTTTAGTGATATTCACAAAGCAGTATAACCACCACCACGATCTAATTCTAGGAAATTTTTCTACTGTGATTTTTGTGCCACAGTCAGGAGTGTGTGTGACACAAATGCTGCCTCCATGATGAATGTGTGCAGTGGCAACTCAAGATTGCCTTGCTTCTAGGATTGTGCTTCTTGTCAGACCAATGGCATCAGAGTCTCTGGGGTGCTTATCTACACTTCACCTGCACTATGCATTAAGCAGAGTTTCCTTTCATTTTTTTCAAAGCTTTGTATAGTTCTAGTGATTTGAAGACAGCTAGCAGGATTTGTTTGCTATGCTTTTACTTTACTATTCCATATAATGTATTTGGCATATGCTCCTTAAACATTTCTTAACATATACTTGTTTAGCGTTACAGAAAGTGAACATAAATCCTATGGATTTAAAAAAAAAAAAAAATTCTATGTATAACCAGACTGATGAATCTCTGGGAAAAGAGCAGTCAGAGGAGAAACATAGATTTCAAAAAGAAAAACAGGGACTTCCCTGGTACCCCATGCAGGGTTAAGACCCTGCATTTCCACTGCAGAGGGTACAAGTTCGGTCCCTGGTTGGGATATAAGATCCCACATGCTGTGGTGGCATGGCCAAAAAAAAAAAGAAGAAAAGTAAGAGTTAAAACCTACATTTTGTATTTTAGGTCATTGAACTTGATTTTGATCAGTTACCGGAGGGAGATGAAGTTATCAGTATTCTGAAACAGGAACACACACAACTGCACATATGGATTGCTTTGGCGGTGAGTATTCATGTAACAAATACTTTTTACATGTCGACTGGAAAAAAATATGTGGTTTCTGTTTTCAGATACAGTAATAGCCAGCTTGGGTGAATGATAGTACCGTGTATGTGAAAGTTAATTATATTATAGTCCAGTTTCCTAAGTGGTCTGCTGACCTCTGGTAAATTAGAATATGTTGGTAAAAGCAAAATTCACTTAAGCCAAATAGTACTCAGCATTGAACATTTGGTTATTTAGTGGTTATTCAGTGAGGACTGGCTTATGATTTGCAGATAAACTGAGAAAAAAACAAGGTGCCACAATGTAAACAATCTAACACCCTCTACCCTCCTCAGTACTAGCTGCATGATTATGTTTCTTTTTTGTGGGAACATTATAGGAAATGATTATAGTAATGAATATAGTGAATACTTTAATCATTATTCCTAAGCAAGTTTGCCACAGGTCACTTTTCATGTAAGGATATAAACAAGACATCTAATGTTAGCTTGAATAGTCAGAGAAACAGATCTGGAATTAGGTTTGTGTCCAGTGCTCAAGTGTAACTCCTGAGTTTCTTAGGCTTGGGTTTAAAGAGAGGTGCTATCAGTGACAAGCAGTGCCTTCCTGACTTAAGTGCTAAGTTTTCTAAGTCTTTGGAGAACAGGCCATTTATGCTTGTCACTCATTTTTTTTAAACCAGAAGGGAACTTTAAGTTGTTTTTTTTAGTACAAATGCCTCCTTTCACAGCACTTATATGAAAATTGGAGTCTTGCAGGGTTAGCATGATACCAGTAGTAAGATAAATTTATGAACCATTGTGGGCTACAGGTTGTTAAAACAAGAAAGAATGTAGCTTTGGGATTAGAAAGGCCTTTGTTCAAACTTCAACTCAGCTGCTAACTAATTCCATGACCTTCAACAAATGATCTATCTTCTGAGCCTATTTCCTCTTCTAAAATAGGGGGTTGTTAACACTGGATTAAAAGATAGTTGTAGAGATTAGAGATAATGTCTAAGAAACTCCTGGCATTGTTTGTGGCCCAAAGGAAGGGACTAATGATGGATATTCCTTATATTATTAATAAATGAAACAAATATCCACAGAAGTTATTCAACAGGCCCAAAGTCATAGATAATTTTTGGTGGATCTAGAACTAGAACCCAAGTTTTTTGTTTGGAATTCTTTGTACCTCTCACTATTTCTTTCTCTCTTTGGCTCTGATTTAGTTTGCAATCAACTATTGCTGAGTAAGGAGATGGAAACATTTGTAGTGATTTTAATTTTTTAAGCAAATTGATTAGGTATAATTCACTGTAGTAAACTACATATGGTTGATAACAACAGTCAAAAAGGAGAAGGGTTCCTTATTAAAATAGAAATTCCTCACACTGTTGAATTAATATGGGCATATTTAGCGTAGAAATTTATAAACATGTTGAGTTGGCAATTCTAACATCCTCAGGTGAATTTCAGACCACTGAATATAACACAGACATTTGAGAAGCTTTAGCACATATATACACCTGTGAAATGATCACCATATTTAAAATAACACATACATCCATCACCCCTGAAACTTTCCCCCCAGCTCTCCCTTCCCCACCCTCCCATAGTGCCCAGGCACTTGTTAATATTATTATGTATGATCAGGTAAATTAAGTCAGATTTCTTTGAATTTATGAAAGAGGGAAAAAATGCCACATGAAAGCAAAATAGTGTCCCGGCAACCCCTGATCAGCTTTTTGTCAATGAAGATTAGTTTGAGATTTATCCACATAGTTGCATATATCCAGTAGCTCCTTCTTACTGCTGAGCAGTAGCCGTTGTACAGATAGACCACGGATTGTCCATTCACCTTTTCAACAACAGTTCGGTTGTTTCCAGTATGGGGCCTATAAAACCTCTGTAAATATTTGTGTTCAACTTTGTGTATGGACATAGAATAATTCTAACTTGATTATATGCCTTATAGCTGGAATACTACAAGCAAGGGAAAACAGAAGAGTTTGTCAAGTTGTTGGAAGCAGCGCGTATAGATGGCAATTTGGATTATAGAGACCATGAAAAAGACCAGATGACTTGCTTGGATACATTGGCAGCCTATTATGTTCAACAGGCTCGTAAGGAAAAGAATAAGGACAATAAGAAGGATCTTATTACACAGGCAACCCTATTGTATACAATGGCAGATAAAATTATTATGTATGATCAGGTAAATTAAGTCAGATTTCTTTGAATTTATGAAAGAGGAAAAAATTGCCACGTGAAAGCAAAATGTGTAATAGGCAACAGAGTTTCTAAAACAATTTTTAATATGGTTGATAACAGTCAAAAAGGAGAAGCGTTCTTTATTAAAATAGAAATTCCTCACACTGTTGAATTAATATGGGCATATTTAGCATAGAAATTTATAAACAATGAGTTGGTAATTCTGACATCCTCAGGTGAATTTCAGATGTATTTTAAGGAGTCTGAACTTTTCTTTTTGTCATTTTTCTTGGCACAGACAGCTTGCATTTTGGGATAATTTCTCAGTTTGTAATTCAGAATTGCTTACTGATGGTTTAAACACACTATAGTGATAGGGGAATTTGTGTGACGCCCAACTTCTCCCCTGTATGGTTTTCATTTTCATGTTACACATTTGTCGTAAATCACGGTTAGTCCTATGTAAAGTCAAGTGTAAAATGGTACGTTACTTTTTCAGAACCATTTGTTAGGAAGAGCCTGCTTCTGCCTTCTTGAAGGTGACAAAATGGATCAAGCTGATGCACAGTTTCATTTTGTACTTAACCAGTCTCCAAATAATATTCCAGCACTGCTTGGTAAGTCATTTTCAGCAACCATCTTAGGAATCTTCATTTTTCAGCAAGTGCCTAAAATACATCTCTTTGTTGATAGCTCCTTAGTAACTGGGCTGGGCAGCAAAGTAGAAGAGCTTTACCTTAGTAAAAATAAAACCTTCGTGGGGTGGGGAGGAGACTTCCCTGGTGGTCTAGTGGTTAAGAATCCACCTGCCAATGCAGGCAGCATGGGTTCAATCCCTGGTCCAGGAAGATTCCACGTGCCACGGAGCAACTAAACCCGTGTACCTCAACTACTGAGCCCCAGTGCTCCACAAGAGAATCCACCACAACGAGAAGCCCATGCACCATATAAAGGAGCTCCCATTCACTGCAGCTAGAAGAGAGCCTGCATGCAGTGACAAAGATCCAGTGCAGCTGAAAATAAATAAAATTTTAAAAAACAAAAAACCTCTTGTAGGGAGTTCCCTGGTGGTCCATTGGTTGAGACTTCATGCTTTCATGGCCAAGGACCTGGGTTCAGGGCCACCCAGAGTGGCCAAAAAAACAAAAATGGAAAAAACTTATTGCAGGAGGTCATTTCTGTTGACATTACAGAAATAAAATATATACCAGTTAAGCATAATTTGTAATCTACTTCTAGAGAATCAGTAAACAACCTATTTGGACAACTCTAAGCTAATTTTTGTTTTCTAACATTTCACATAAATATAGGACTTAGACATAGACATATATTAATCTATGTCAATCTTTATAGACATAGATTAATAGATCCTTATGGAAAGCAAGTTTAAATATGAAATCATTTTTACTATTCTTGACTATTTTTTACTGGGAGATATATATTTGATCTAGGTGAGTTAGTGGAGAGTATATAACACTTGAGTTCTTTAATAAGTGCATGTTTATTTTTAAAAATCATTACAGGTAAAGCTTGCATTTCGTTCAACAAGAAGGATTACAGAGGCGCTCTAGCTTACTATAAGAAAGCCTTGCGGACTAACCCAGGTTGTCCAGGTAAGAGAAAAACTTTAAGTCTAAGCTGTATATGATCCAACTTAAAATATTGGTATTTGATTCAAAGGCTGAGTAGAAGTAGTTCTTAATATATCTTTTTCCTCTATACTTGTTTCTTTGCAAAATCACATTCATTTAGCAAATTTTGAAATTAAATATCAAGTGTTTCCAGAAGGAGAGATTGTCAGACTGTGTCAAATTCTGTTGTTAGGCCAAGTAAAATAGGGAATGAAAGTTGCTCTTTGGATCTGGCAACATACAAATCATTAGTGACCTTGATAAAAGCAGTTCTATTGGAATGGTAGAGGTGAGATACTCATCGGAGTGGAGTCCAAAGAGAAAAGGGAAGGAAAGGAATTGGAGGCAGCAAGTATAGAATCTAAGGAGCTTGACTTTCTAAGGAAAGTAGGAATGAAGTGACACTGGAAAGACAAATGGAATCGAGAGGATTTTTTAGGATAGGGGAGTGTGTATGGATGAGAATGATCTAGTTGAGAGGGAAATTTTGATGATACAGGAAAAAGAGGGGAGGGTTGCTGGTGCAGTGACCTTAGATGAGAAGGGGTAGCATCTAATGAGCACTGGAGAGGTTGGCCTTTGATAAGAACATGGTTGACTTTTGGCATGGGTTTGAAATTGGGAAGCATTTGTAAGCTTAGTTCTGCAGATGTGCATGTAGCCAGTCACTTTATTTAAGCCTATAATGAAGCTCTCTGTTTAAAAAATTGCTGTTTAAAAATTAGAGCTTGAAGGTACAGTATAGTCAGGCATATCGGAAGACAAGAAAAATAACATTATTTTTCTGACCCCCAGTGAAGTCAAGATTGTGATACACCCAAAGATTTTATGGTGGGATTATGTTGAGGTTAATTCTGGCATTTTGCAACTTATAAATAGTGTGTAAGCATTTAAAAAAATTTGAATCCTAAGAATGCCTTAGTTTGACAGACTAAACAACTTGATTTTATTTTTGTAGCGGAGGTTCGTTTAGGAATGGGCCATTGCTTTGTGAAACTTAACAAACTGGAGAAAGCTCGTCTGGCATTCAGCAGAGCCCTGGAACTCAATTCCAAGTGTGTGGGAGCATTGGTGGGACTGGCTGTTCTAGAACTCAATAATAAAGAGGTGTGTGATTAAAAAAAAAACTGTTTAGTTTCTGACCATTTTGTCAGGTGAATAGTATTAAATTATATATTGAATTATATCTCAACAGAGCTGTTAAAAAATGCAATCTTTTGGAGTCTTTCCTATTATTTGCCTTGGGGATTAGCAGTAGATTGTTTAGGACAGTGATATCAGGTATATTTATTACATTCACCCAATTTCAAAGGGCAGGAAATGCTTTCCAGTGGCAGTGTTTCTGCAGTTAAGTCTGTTAAGAAAGCTAAATTCTGAAAGTTTAACTCACTGTTTGAATTTATTTCTACTGTTTTTCCTTTCATTTTTGTAGTTTTTAAAGATTACTTTCCATTTGCGTTATTACAAAATCTTGGCTATGTTCTTCATGTTGTACACTACATCCTTGAACCTTTCTTATACCTTGATAGTTTATGCCACCCACTTCCCAACCCTTATATTGTCCCTCCCCTCCCCAACTGGTAATCAGTAGTTTGTTCTCTATATCTGTGACTACACTTCTTTTTTGTTATATTCACTATTTTGTTGTATTTTTTAGATTCATATAGCATTTATCTTTCTGTGACTTATTTCACTTAACGTAATGCCTTCCAAGTCCATCCATGTTGTTACAAACGGCAAAATTTCATTCTTTTTTATGGCTGTGTTGTATTCCATTGCATGTACGTGTGTGTATCATCTTTATCCATTCATCTGTTGATGGACACTTAGGTTATATATCTTGGCAATTATAAGTAATGGTCTGGATTTTGAGGTAGTGTTTCCAGTTAATATTTGGCTTTTCAGCTGTGTGCCCAGGAGGGGAGTTGTTGGGCCATGTGGTAGTTCTATTTTTAGTTTTTTGAGAAACCTTCATGCTGTTTTCTGTAGTGGCTGTGCCAATTTATAATCTCACCATCACGGTTTGAAATTTGTTATTGCTGGCGAGAAAGTTAAAAAGAACTATATTTTGGTATCTGAACTTAGATTTGTATAATCTTATTTCTTCAGACTAGAAAAGAAACTTTGAAAAAGTGCTATTTAAGTAATGTTTCACTCATCCCTGTCATCACTGTGTTTCCTTTAGGCTGATTCCATCAAAAATGGTGTCCAGCTTCTTTCCAGAGCCTATACTATTGATCCTAGCAACCCTATGGTATTAAACCACTTAGCAAATCACTTTTTCTTCAAAAAGGTAGGAGAAATCATTTATTAAAGTTGTTTAATTTTAAATCCTTATCTTTGCTTTTCTGCACTGCAGTTGACACTTTATCTTTTTAACTTCAAAAGAAATTTTAATCAAGAGAATTTTTTCAAGTTAGAGTTTATATTAGTATCTAGGTATGTCTCTTTGTTCATTCAATCATTTAATAATTATTGACCCTGTATACCATACCCAATGTTGTGATGGAGGTGTGAAGTTCAGTAAGACATTTTTTGCACTCAAGGAGTTCAGTTTCATAGAAAACCCAGACATGTGAACAAATGTAAATGTAAAAATAAAGGTCTCTACCCTGCTGTGGTAGAGAAATGAAAGAGGAAATGATTAAGTGGTTAAGAAAAGTGTTTACCACCAAGAAGGAAAACGCTCTTGAGCTACATTTTTAGAAGACGATCACTAGGTAGCTGAAAGAAGAGAGGCACAGCTTGTTTGTTTTTGTATGTTGTTTATTTTGTATGTTGATCGTGATGTCATTTTTAAAGTTGCCACTAATTCTGTAGAGCAGTGGCTTTCTAGATTTCTTAAATACTAGAAAAGTTTTTATATAGTTGGTAAGCATGAGTTTAATAAATCATTTTGCAACTAGGTACTAAATTATACCAAGAACTTTAATTAAATAGCAATTTAAGTAAAAGTTCACGAAACTACATAGATCCTTATTAGTAATACATGCTATATTGCTGTTATTGTTGCTATTGGTATGCACTCTATCCTTACTAAATGCCAAGTACTGTTAAAAGTGCATGCCATGAATTTATGTAATATTCAAAACAATCCTGTGAGATAGGTAATATTTTCTTAATTTTGTGGATGAATCATGGAAGCAGAGTTAATACCCTGAGGTCACAGAGCTGTTAACCATGGTGCTTTACTCTCCCTGGCTATAGAAGCCCCTTTCATAGTGAATTATTAATTAAGCTTTCAGTTTAGTTCAGTTCAGTCGCTCAGTCGTGTCCGACTCTTTGTGACCCCATGAGTCGCAGCACTCCAGGCCTCCCTGTCCATCACCAACTCTGGAGCTCACTCAGACTCACATCCATCGAGTCAGTGATGCCATCCAGCCATTTCTTCCTCTCTCATCCCCTTCTCCTCCTGCCCCCAATCCCTCCCAGCATCAGAGTCTTTTCCAGTGAGTCAACTCTTCGCATGAGGTGGCCAAAGTACTGGAGTTTCAGCTTTAGCATCATTCCTTCTAAAGAAATCCCAAGGCTGATCTCCTTCAGAATGGACTGGTTGGATCTCCTTGCAGTCCAAGGGACTCTCAAGAGTCTTCTCCAACACCACAGTTCAAAAGCATCAATTCTTCGGCTCAGCTTTCTTCACAGTCCAACTCTCACATCCATACATGACCACTGGAAAAACCATTTATGCTATAGCTATTACAGTACTAAAAGGCAACTACTTAGGGAGAAGATGGAAATATATTTTAAAAGTAAATGAAGTGTTACTGTTTTAAGATAAAACATTAACACAAGTTAGATTGGTTTTTATTGGGGAAAAAAACAACAAAAAACAGAGGACTAATGATTCTAAATATTTGAGTGCATATCTAGTAGTCAGTGCTTACAAATGTTAGGACAGCTTCCTTGAACCAGATGAGAATAACGCATTTTTTATTTTCGATGCTAGTCATGCTTCCACTGCTGAAGATAGAGACTTGCTTCTGCTGAGCACAATTAGTATATTCAGAACCTTAAAGATTACCTAGGTGAAATATGTAAATCAAGGGAGTCTATTTGAGTGTTACTGAATGTCTGATCTATGATCAGTGCCGTGCCAGGTGTCATGAGGTCCTCCTGCACTGAATATCTGTCTGTAAGGTTTACAGAGCATGTTTACATATGTTTTCTCAGTTTGTCATTAGAACAAACCTAGAAGGTACCCAGGCTATTCCCATACCCTCATTCTAGTGAACAAGATACAAATTGAGCTAAAGGCTGTGTCATGTAATTAAAAGTGTGGAGTTTGAATCACTTAGTTCAGATTCTGGGATCACCACTATATATAGTTGCTTGGCTTTGGGCCAATATACTGATTTCCCTAAACCTTAATTGCCTCACTTGTAAAACAGTAATAACACCTACTTTATAGGATTTGAGGGGTGGTAGTTAGGGTTGTTAAATGTAATATCCATATTACATACCTACCTAATGGGAAACAGTCCCTGTTAAAAGCTGCAATCCCATTATTTATAATATTAAAAAAATGTCAAAAGTTTTACATCAGACCAGATTTCTGGTCAGATGAATAAAACATATTCCTATTAAAACTGAAACATTGTTTCTACCCCTGATGTATGAACTGTGACTTTTGAGACACTTGGCAGATTAATCAAAAGGAAAGTCAAATCTAGTAGAAAGATCATGACCCATGCATTCAAATAGAGTTGAATGCAGGTCCAGGCGCTGGTACTTGTTACCTTCATGTGACAGAACATATCCTTGGAGTGGGGAAGAAAGTAAACTGATTCTAGCTTTTCACTCTGGATAACAAACTTTACTTAAGTTTCTGTTTTCCCATCAATAAAATGGTAGTAATGACATACTTTGCAGGGAAGGTTGATTAAGCTTAGAACTAACATAAGTATACCTAGCGGAGTACTTTGGATATAGTGAAAGTGTAGTTGCTTAGTCGTGTCTGATTTTTTGCAACCCTATAGACTGTATCTCACCAGGCTCCTCTGTCCATGGAATTCTGTAGGCAAGGATACTGGAGTGGATTGCCATTTCCTTCTCTGAGGGATCTTCCTGACCCAGGGATCAAACCTGGGTCTCCTACATTGCAAGCAGATTACCATTTGAGCCACAAGAGAAACCCTTGGATATAATAGTTCTTATTAAATCATAACTGCTCCCATTACTGTTAATAAGGGACTTAACTTCTCTTGGGTTTTCTAATCACAAAAATAGGCCTGATGCTTCAAAGGATTATTGTGGAGATTAAATGAAGTAATAGACATACTAAGCAAGTGTTAAGTACTATACAAATGTTAGTTCCCATCTTCCCTAAGTTTATCAGCAAGGGGAATAAGGAGAGTGATTTGTAAATATGGGTACAGTGCTGTTATTGTTAATTCAGTTAACAAATTTTTAAAGTGAAATTTGAGGAACCCTATAACAGACCAGTAGAGTTGTTGGAGCTTACCCATTGATTTTTGGGTCTTCCTTGTTCAGGATTACAGTAAAGTCCAGCACTTGGCTCTCCATGCATTCCATAATACAGAGGTGGAGGCCATGCAAGCAGAAAGTTGCTATCAGTTGGCTAGATCATTCCATGTCCAGGTAAGTTAATTTTACATCCTGGAGTATCTTAATTCTTTAATGGTTTTCCAGATCTTTAACTCTGTTTGTATATATTGTTGGTCTTGTTTTATTTTCATTTTTTAGGAAGATTATGACCAAGCTTTCCAATACTACTATCAAGCCACACAGTTTGCCTCATCCTCTTTTGTGCTGCCTTTTTTTGGTTTGGGACAAATGTACATTTATCGAGGTGACAAAGAGAATGCATCTCAGTGCTTTGAGAAAGTTTTGAAAGCTTATCCTAATAATTATGAAACTATGAAAATTCTTGGCTCTTTATATGCTGCTTCAGAAGACCAAGAAAAAAGAGATATTGCCAAGGTACGTTTTAAAAGTCTTAGTTATTTTCTGGTAGCTATCCCTAGATGCTCATTTCTTGTTATTGCTTACAGAAATATGGTTTTGATAGCTGAGTTTGTTCCAGTTGAAGTAACAACTGACATTAAACAGGGTAGAGCAGCTACCACGTTTTACTTTCATAGCCTAGAGTTGGAATGCCTTGGCTTAATAATCTCTTTTTATCCCAGGGCCATTTGAAGAAGGTCACAGAACAGTATCCTGATGATGTTGAAGCTTGGATTGAGTTGGCACAGATCTTAGAACAGACTGATATACAGGTATTTGATCACATTTTTCATCTACCTAATGTGTTTTTGGTAAGCCTGGTATAGTGTTTCTCTCTTTTTCACTTACACCTTATTCTGTCCACCATGAAAATACAGGGTGCCCTGTCAGCCTACGGAACAGCAACACGCATCCTTCAGGAGAAAGTGCAGGCCGATGTCCCCCCAGAGATTCTGAATAACGTGGGTGCCCTTCACTTCAGACTTGGAAATCTGGGTGAGGCAAAGGTAGGAACGAAGGACTAATTCCTTCTTTTGAACTATCAAGTTCAGTGTGCACCTTTTTTGATGTATCAACCAAGTCTTTTCACAGTGTAATTTTCTTTTCTTTCTCCTAGAAATACTTTTTGGCATCTTTGGATCGTGCAAAGGCAGAAGCTGAGCATGATGAACATTATTATAACGCCATTTCTGTTACAACGTCATACAATTTAGCCAGGCTGTATGAGGCGATGTGTGAATTCCATGAAGCTGAAAAACTATATAAAAACATCTTACGGGAACATCCTAATTATGTTGACTGTAAGAATTTTAAACTTTATTTTTTATGTATTAAATGCTCACAACAGGAGCAAAAATTTAGCCTGAAAAAAATCTTTCTTGGAACTAATAATAAATAGTTTTAGGGAATTTCCTGGTGGTCCAGTGGTTAGGATTCCTTGCTTCCACTGGAGATTAATTCCCTTTTCGAGGAACTTGATCCTGTAAGCCACACAGTGTAGCAAAAAAAAAAAAAAAAAACTATTAAAAAAACAAAACCAACTGTTCTAAAGGTTATACCTTTTTTTCAAAGCAAATTTGTGGCCTTAAAAAAAAAAATGCAGCTTCACTTAAATTTATCCTGGAAACAGAAGGAAACAACTGAAAACCAGTGGGACCATATTTTATAGACTAGTCCATCTTCAGTGGGTCAGCTACCTTTACTAGGCTTTTAACAACTCCTTGACATATTTGGTTATGGGTTTATCTTAATGGTGGCATCTGTTTTGATTTACAGTGTTTTTAATAGTCATAAAGGAGAGTGCCTTTCCTGGAAATAATTACTCCTAAAAATGTCCTACCTTGAGTTTTTGCAACCTGAACAGTGTGAAATTTGGAAAGTTTCTAACTAAAAATCATTTATATGCTGCACTTCCCTTAAAAGAACCTAAAGCTATGATGTTTTGACTCTGGTCAAATCAAGGCTGGTAACTTGGCCCCTGTCATACTATTATGAATAAAAAAGTGATTTAAAATAAGATTTTAGTTGAATTCCAGGCTTAATTTGAACTGAGTTGATAGGCAGTTGTAAACCATTGTTGGTTTCTTGAGAGAGTGACATTTTCTGGAAAAAATAACAATTTGACATTTGTGTGGCACTCCATGGTGGCTCAGATGGTAAAGAATATGCCTGCAATGCAGGAGTCCTGGGTTCAGTCCTTGGGTCGGGAAGATCCCCTGAAGAAGGAAAGGCAATCCACCCCAGTATTCTTGTCTGGAGAATCCCATGGACAGAGGAGCCTGGCTAGCTACAGTCCGTGGGGTCTCAAAGAGTTGGATACGATTGAGTGACTAACACTTTCACTTTTAAAATTACTTAAGGGAAAGCGACACAGTTAGAGCCCAGGTTTTCTAACTAGTAATCCCTTAGTGGTCTGTGTTTTCACTATTGTGTGATATGCCAAGCACAGTGCTGTATATCAGAGAGAAATGGGAAACAAAATGATGCCAAGCTTTTAAAATAACTTAACTTGAGATAATGACTTGATCCAGAGTGCCAGCTTGGGGAATGGAGGAGCAGAGAGAATCTGAGATTTCAAACAGGAAGGTTTGATGGTATTGTAGTTGCACTTTAACTTATTAGATATTTAATTAACTATATTGATGCTTGATGTTTTTTCACCTGTGATGTGTTAATGAAAAGCAATTATTTTAAAAGTGCAACTTTAAAATTATGGTCCTACTTTATAGCTAATATTTTAAACATAAAAACTTGTGTATTTTCAGGCTATCTGCGCCTAGGAGCAATGGCTAGAGATAAAGGAAACTTTTATGAGGCTTCAGATTGGTTTAAGGAAGCTCTTCAGATTAATCAGGTTGGTAATAATAATTCTTGGGTTTTAAACAATAATTATATTACCACATCACCATTTTCCTTCAGGAAATCAGTTTTTTCTTTTAATGGCTGTGTAGGTTGGCTTCGGCCCCCCCCCCCTTTTTTTTTCATTTACTTTTTAAAGATACTAAAGGGCTTAGTTGGTAAAGAATCAGCCTGCAATGCAGGAGATCCTGGTTTGATTCCTGGGTTGGGAACATCTGCTGGAGAAGGGATAGGCTACCCACTCCAGTTTTCTTGGGTTTCCCTTGTAGCTCAGCTGGTAAAGAATCCACCTGCAATGAGGGAGACCTGGGTTTGATCCTTGGGATGGGAAGATCCCCTGGAGAAGGGAAAGGCTGCCCACTCCAGTATTCTGGCCTGAAGAATTCCATGGACTCTATATAGTCCATGGGGTTGCAGAGTCAGATAGAACTGAGCAACCTTCACTTCACTTCAAAGGGTGTAGCGTCATCTAGATGTTTGGATTGTGGCCCACGATGAGAATTAGATTTCACGTCACAGCCTAGTACACACACATGTGTATGCAAATAGCTGAGATCAAAGTTTTACAGATTAATAAATATGATTTGTAAAATCATATTGCCCTAGGCAGTACATTGATGTTTTTACTGTATTCCATTTTATTGCATCTCTTATGCTGATAACTAAACACTAAATTGATTTTACGAGTCATTAATCCATCTCAGCTGTCAGTTTGAAAAACACTGTTGTAAATGTAGCCTATAAACCTCTCCAGGAATCAGCTGTTGTGGAAAGATGGTTGATCTCCAAAGCCAAATTACAGATCTTGCTTCTTTTTATATGTGTGTTTTTAGGACCATCCAGATGCTTGGTCTTTGATTGGTAATCTTCATTTAGCAAAACAAGAATGGGGTCCAGGCCAGAAGAAATTTGAGAGGATATTAAAACAACCAGCTACTCAGAGTGACACTTATTCTATGTTGGCCCTTGGAAACGTCTGGCTTCAAACTTTGCATCAGCCCACCCGAGATAGAGAAAAGGTAATCTCTTTTCATTTCTTTAAAACAAAGTTGATTCTTACTTGATTCTTATTTGAATTTTTTAAATAATCTTTTTATAGGAAAAGCGTCATCAGGATCGTGCTCTGGCTATCTACAAACAAGTACTCAGAAATGATGCAAAGAATCTATACGCTGCTAATGGCATAGGTAGTTATAAGATTTGGATATCCATAATTGTGAAATAAATGCTTTTGGAAGGATGTTTATAGATCAGATTTTCTCTCTAGTTTATTTTTCTGGCTACAAATAGGAAGTTCTAATTCCGTGACCCTTTTTATAACTTTAGGAGCTGTCTTGGCCCACAAAGGATATTTCCGTGAAGCTCGTGATGTATTTGCCCAAGTAAGAGAAGCAACAGCAGATATCAGTGATGTGTGGTTGAATCTAGCACACATCTACGTGGAACAAAAGCAATATATCAGTGCTGTTCAGATGGTAATGTTTTATTTTTCAAAATATTTTATTTTGTGATCATCGTTGAGCAGTTGTTTTCTTAACCATTCTGGCCCCATCGGTTTAGAGGCTTATAATTTTATAAGGTTAAGACCAGTCTTTGATGTCCAGACAAAGATGTGAGTCCTGGCTCCACCATTAATTGCACGTCTTGGGCATGTCTATAAGACAGAAATACTTGTACCTTAATCTCATAGAATTTTATGAGGATCCAGAATGAAAAATACTTGGCATTAATTTGCCTAGCATAGCAGTATAAGTGCCGGAAGATAGTGGGATTTATTATTCATTTGGGCTTCCCTAGTGGCTCAGCTGGTAAAGAATCCACCTGCAATGCAGGAGACCTGGGTTCGATCCCTGGGCTGGGACGATCCCCTTGAGAAAGGAATAGCTACCCACTCCAGTATTCTGGCCTGGAGAATTCCACGGACTGTATAGTACATGGAGTTGCAAAGAGTCGGGCACGATTGAGCAATTATTCATTTGCTCATTTTATCCTGTTCCTTCTCAGATGAGAACTGCAATTCAGAAAGGTTAAAAGACATTTAAAAAGAAAAAACTCCCTCCATGGGGATAACTTCATAGCTAGAGATTTTTGTTACGCTTTTCATATTTGTTGATTACTTGAAGTAAAAGAGTCATGCCCAGCATCTTTAGCATAGTGAGCATCTTTAGCATACCTAGTGAAAAAGGAAAAATGCTCTTATTGAAATTATGGCCAGGAAAAAAACAAGTTTCTGACCAAAGATAGAAGACATGAGCAGTCCAGGCTCTGGGAAGTAGTTAACCATTTTTTCTAAAAAGGATGAGTATTGTTATTATTATTGTTGGAAAGGTAACTCATCACAAGGACTTACAGAACCCTGATTGCATTTGGTAGTCTCAGAGGTTGTATTTTTGGAGGTCAGCCTTCTTGGTCTGCAAGTCAATTGCTAGGAATAGCCAGGGATAAACCATCTAACCGTCTTCACTGAGAAGAACTTGCCTACAACACTCCTAACGTTGCATGGTCAGAAACTGACTTGTTCGTGGCAAAATTAATACCAGCATTGCTATATTAGTTTTACGAAGAGATTAACAACCAGAACTGTGAGGCTTCTCATATTGATTGCCAGTAGGTTCCACCAGCCCTAAAGAAAGGTGGTAGAGCACCATAGGAGCCAGGTGTATGACTTCTGATAAATCATCAGTAAGTCTTTTCTAGATTGTATTGCTAAAGATAGAAAATGACCTTCCATCTGTTTCACCTTTCAGTGTTGGTCCAGATTTCAAATGGAAAGACTATTTCGAGTATGTAATTTTTCTTATCAGGTTTTTATGTTGTGAAAATGTATGCTGGTGAATGTCAAGAATCAGTCTCAATTTAGTCTTTGAAACTAACCATCCAGAAGATAAAATACCTTTTCACATAGCTTTAAGATCGCTTGAAATTTTGTTATAATAGTATGTAATTGTTGTTGTGCTTTAATTAACTTTTTCTCTTTTTGTAGTATGAAAACTGCCTCAGAAAGTTTTATAAGCACCAGAACACAGAAGTTGTGCTGTATTTGGCCCGGGCCCTCTTCAAATGTGGCAAGTTACAGGAATGCAAACAAACCCTGCTGAAGGTAAAAAAAGGGAACTCAATTCTGTGCTAGTTTGTATTTTTTACTCTGTTTTACACATGCTTACATGCCTAATACTCTTAACTAAAATTGTTTTCATGTTTTCGTAACATATGAAAAATTTGCTTTTTTTTATTTATAGGCTAGACATGTGGCACCCAGTGATACAGTTCTTATGTTTAATGTGGCCTTGGTCCTACAAAGATTAGCTACCTCTGTCCTGAAAGATGAAAAGAGTAATCTGAAGGAAGTACTTAATGCTGTGAAGGAACTGGAGCTTGCACACAGGTAAGATTTTGTACCTGTTCCAAACAACCTTTGAAATTGTTTCTTTAAACCCATATGTCTCAAAGGAGAATCATTCTCTAGTAGAATCATTCTGGCAACTTTTAAACCAAAGCACACAGCTGCCACTAGGTGACATCAAACCATAGCCAGGATCCTGCTAGAATTGGATCCTATAGTCCAACCCCTATAACTGGCTAGCTTTATAAGCTTGCCCTAGATTTTTTATTAATCTGAGAGTAATATGACCCAGAATTTTACATACTAGAAACTTTTAGACTCCACTTATGTTGGAGTTATACCAGTGTCACCTGTTATACCAGTGTCTTCTTTGAGATAGGAGTTTTCCTTGAGCTAAGATTAAGGCCTTTCCTCTTAAATAACTGAATAAGTTTATTTGGCGTAACTCAGTTTATGTAACTTTATAGTATTTAGTTGATAACTCAGTGTATGTTAAAGTTAAAATCTGACATCTCTTCAGGTTTTATCCAATCTTTATTTGAGTTCTTGTTTTAAGTATTTTTTGCCTTTCCTAGTAAATTATATGTGCTTTCATGGCTTAAGCCTCCTAACCTCCATGCTGACATATTTAGTAAATTTGATGTTTAGTAAATATTAGTTGCTGGAATTGATTTTTGGTTGTTTGTGAATTTACTGATAATGTTAAATATAACTTTATCTTCATGAACTTGCTGGTATTGCGTGGTATGTTGTTGAGAGTTCTTTTTTAAGTGAGTTGTCTATGTGTTTTTCCTATTGAAATGATAGCCCTTTGTGAATACATTTAAGTATTAAGTGTTCATTAATTTCAGTCAGTATGTAAGCCTTCTCTGAAACTTCTTTTTGAAAACAGATGAAAAATCTAAAGGGTCTGTGATTAATTTTTTTTTTTTACATATTTTATTTTCTCATTCCATTTAGATATTTCAGTTACTTGAGTAAAGTGGGAGATAAAATGAGATTTGACTTGGCCCTCGCTGCTACCGAAGCCAGGTAATGTTACTATTTATTATGGAAGGTGACTTTGGGTGAGGTAGTGATATCCATATGGGCTGGGAGAGTGACACAGTAGTGAGGGATTCTGACCTTCTAGGCATCAGTCTTTCTCCTCTCTGGGATGTTCCACCCTGGGCTAAGGCTTTTTCTTGAGGGTTCTTTCAGGGAATATGCCAAAGTTAATTTAGTTCAAGTCCTGAAGTTATATGGGAAAAGACTTTTCTGATTTCACTAACATCAGCTATGTAGTCAGAATTAAGACACGATTCCCAACTCTGAGTTATATGTAAAGATATTGTTGGGAGTCTTTTTAGCTGTGCTTTGGGAAGACAGTTATAATTTGGACACTTAAAATAGTTGACAGTATTGGCTTATGAGAAATTAAGTTAATTTTGCTAATTAAGACTTCCTATGATCCTGCTTCAAACTTTTAAATATGTGTAAATAATATAAATGCTCTGAGTTTTTAAATAAAAAGTATACTAGCTGCATTCATATTTCTCGAAATTGGGAACGTTCTAGGCAATGCTCTGACTTACTGAGCCAGGCGCAATACCACGTGGCCCGGGCACGCAAACAAGACGAAGAAGAAAGGGAGTTGCGGGCCAAACAAGAACAAGAGAAAGAACTGCTAAGGCAGAAACTTCTCAAAGAACAGGTATTTCTTGTGTTTGCGGTGATATAGAATTAAAGGTGTGCATATATACACTTTGTTAGAAAAAGTTCTTTTGATGATAGCCATGATTTTATGGTCATAAGAACATTTTGATGAGATTTTTCCCTACCCTGTTTTCCTCATAGGAAGAGAAACGTCTCAGAGAAAAAGAAGAGCAAAAGAAACTTTTGGAACAGCGGGCCCAGTATGTAGAAAAGACCAAAAATATTCTTATGTTTACTGGAGAGACTGAAGCAACAAAAGAAAAGAAAAGAGGTGGTGGTGGTGGACGGGTAAGATGACTCCAGCTGGAAATAAAGTTACCTGCCTAAATGCACTCAACATTTAGTCCCGCTTTGGCTTCCTCCTCTGCTAAAGGATAGTCTTCAACGCAGGGAATGCTTTAAATGGTATCTAGTCTTTAGAAATGCACCTCAGTGTTAGTTTTAGTATAGTTTATCTTGTAGCAACCTTGCAGTTGATGATCTTTGCTATGAGAAACATTCATCCCAATTAGCAGTTTTAAAGTATGGGCCTCACCATGCACCTCTTCCAGTCGACTCAGGGGACTGATGGCATGAGGCCTATTTCATACAGCCATATTCTACCAGCCAGGACAGCACTGACTGTGGTCTTCTTTGGATTTCAGCGTTCCAAGAAGGGAGGAGAGTTCGATGAATTTGTCAATGATGACACCGATGAGGACCTGCCTGTGTCCAAAAAGAAGAAGCGAAGGAAGGGCAGTGGTAGTGAGCAAGAAGGCGAGGAAGAGGAGGGCGGCGAGAGAAAGAAGAAGAAGAGGAGAAGGTAGTGTCATGGGATACTTTTTCAATCACTTCATGAAAGTGGAAAACACCTTTCACCTTCTGAATCTTAGGGCTAGAATTTGGGAACACCTGGTAATGTCTTGATCCACCCAGACAGAAACCTTTCCTGCTCCTGCTTCCTGCTTTAATCCTAAAATGGACCCCAGTTACCAAATACTACAAATTTCCTTCTGAGAGCTCTGAGCCAGTCATAATTGCCTTTCTTATGTCTATAAAATTGCAACACTTAATTGGAAAACCTATGCAATTTAGAATGAGAAAAGTTAGTGGTCTGTGCCAGCTGTCCATCTTAATAACCTTAAAAAGCCCCAAACCTCAGTTTCTCTCTGTAAAATGGTGAGAGTTGTGGCTCACCTCAAGTTTCACAGGATGGGTAAAATGTGAATTTAGCTGAAAGAAGGGCTTTTCATCCTCCCATGCCATCCGCTGTGAGGACAAGGGTTGCCTTGTCCTCTCTTACCTGGAGGGGCCCTTGAACTCTCCCACTCCTCTCGTGGTGCTTCCCTTTCCAGGAACCTCCAGGATTATCTAGGCCTGTTCTTCCCAACCCGAGGCTGACTCTGCTTGTGGAATTCAATCAGACACACTGACCTGTGGAATTGAAGCTATGGCTGAATATTAGCAGACCTAGGATGAGTAGTTGGGAAGGAAGGAAGAGGAGGGGGAGGATGCTGAGTCTGGAGCCTGGATCTTTTCTCACATCCTCTTATCACTCACCAAGAGCAAGATCTGAGCTTATCTTACATGCATTAAGAGGGCTCAACAGTGACTCACGTAGTCAGCAGACTTTGCATAAATCCATGGTTTATTTGTATGGCAGACTGCTGAGCCTTGTGCAGCAACTGTAAGTTGTGGCCTCACAGTCTGGTTTCATTCAGCACCCGTAGAGAAGGGTGTTGAGAATGACTCATACCATTTGGATGGCGAAGAAGTCTTGGGCTTTATAGGCATATGAGTGAATCTTGACACACTTTTGGTATTCACTATAGACCTCCGAAGGGAGATGAAGGATCTGATGATGATGAAACAGAAAATGGCCCCAAACCGAAAAAGCGCCGTCCCCCAAGAGCAGAGAAGAAGAAGGCTGTGAGTGTCCAACACGTTTTTCTTCCCTGGTAGGCATAAAACATGTCTGCTAGATACATCCTCCTCCTGCAGTGTCTCCAAGCACAGACGCTTGCTTCTAAAGTCTGTTGGTTGCCGTTTGATTGTATCATTGCAATGCAAACCCAATTTAACATGACATCCTAACGGAAGTCTTCACTAATCTATTATGTGTGTTCTTTCTTTAGCCCAAGCCAGAACGTCTGCCTCCTTCAATGAAGGGAAAAATAAAATCCAAAGCCATAATATCATCAAGTGATGATTCGTCTGATGAAGATAAACTGAAAATTGCTGATGAAGGGTAGGAATTTTTTGCTTGGTGTGTTCTCCTAATGAAAGGTAACCGAGAGTGGTCACTGTGACAGAATGTCATCTCTAGTTTCTTAGAATCTTAGAACTGGAAGACACCTTATCACACACCTCATTCTGATCTTGTCATTTTGTCTACCAAATATTTGTCCCTTACAGAAGGAAACCTATTTTGAAACCTCCTTTCTTCTTGGATATTAGTTGAAATTTTCTATATGACATCCTCCTACACAAAATGTATCATTTTGCTACACTGCCATTGACTGGCTTAAAGTATTAGGAGTAGCTGGATCTTGGTCACAGGAAGAAAGGCACTTTCTTGACCATTTCCTCCCTTGTCAGGCAGGGATGACTCAGCACTCCCTGCCTGTGGAGGGCTTGTCCTGTACTCCTTTAGCTTACAGCCCACTTGGTCAAACAATATTCTGTTTTACTTGTCCTGAACTTGCACCTGAAGCTCCACATTTGGATTCCTAGACTAGGACTCTTAATACCATACTACACCTTATTCTTCTGATGGCTGTCATTTCACTGATGGGCATCATTTCATTCACTCATCCAACAGATATTTGAATATCCGTGTTATGAGATGAGTGCTAAGTGCTGGAGATGCAGAGGAAAAAGACATTGACCCCTCTCAAAGGAATTTGTCCTTTAGAAGCAGTTAGAGAATGACAGATAAGCCAAAACTACATTATACTGGGGAAAGTGTTATCACTTATATTTTCCATTTATTGCTTGCCAGGGACCATATGTAATCTGGAGTTGAAGTATTAAGGGTAATTACTGAGATGTATTTTGTAAAAGGCTGTTTAAGTCTTTTAGAAGAATAAAGAGTCATAATCACCTGTACTTCTAAAAAAAAAAAACAATAAATAATAAAAAAGAGTTTTTTAAATAAAAGCAAGAGAGGGAGTCCTGGTGGGTTAGAGGTGAGGCAGCAGTGAGAGGTTAGCATGTTGAAGGGGCTAGGGGTCTGTGGCCGGGGATGGAGTGGCTAGCCTGGTAGGGTAAAGCATCTGTGAAGATGTTTGGTTCCCATTTTCTCTGAAGACACTGGTTGACACAGATTCAGACTGCTTTTCCATAAACCACTGGTCCTTGCCCACAGTGTTATCCTGGTCCATGGATTAGAGGCGTGATGGTTGAACCGTCAGGAAGTGTTTCCTTCTTTAGCCAGATGGAACGGAGTGAATTAGATTCAAGGGGCCCACTGGTACCTGGTGTATATACAGAAGGAATATCCAGCATCCTCTTGTGCACGCTTCACGTCCTTCCCGAGTGACCTGAGTTACATGATGCGTGTCTAGGTCTCTTTCAGATGTAAGCACAAAGAGCCTCTCTTCAGTCTGCAGGGATGTTTTCATTGCTGGGGAGAGTAATCTGTTTCACCTCCATCACCCTTCTTAGACTGACCCTGTAGGATTTAATATTCCTTTCTTGGAATATTTGTCATGGAAACCAAAACCAAGGAATATGCCAGAGGAGAAGCAGGTCCCTCCTGTTGAGCGCAGTGCAGTGGGGGGTTGGGGGGGTGGAGGTAGCAGCTGTTGCAGTGGTTGAGGGAACGTTTGTTCCTGCAGGAAGCCAAGATTCCCTTGCCACCACCGTCCCGAGCATTAGCACAAGTCCCTTTCCTTTAACGTCTGATGTGTAGAGAGCAAGCATCAGAACCCCCTCAGCCCAGTGTCCTGCGCAGAGTAAGTCTAGTCGTGTCGGAGGGCGTCAGAGCAGAAGCAAAGCCCAGAACCGGGATGGTGGCTTGGCTCCTTGACCGACTGCTACACAGATGGGACAGGGAACCCCACTCAGCCAACCCCTGGGAGAGGGTTCATGTCCATAGTCTCTGTAGCCAAGTGAGGTCCTAGGCTTTACCTCTGCTGCTATGGATTTGCTTATAAAGATAAATGTATTCCTTCCTTACCTGATTTTACGTGTGAAATTCATTCTGATGAAAGGTGCCTGGTGTGACCAGTGAGAGTCATCCTTCCCTGTTTTTATTCTGTCTTAGGGCTAACGTGCCTTATTCTTTCTTCCTACTTAATCCCATTTTTATTATGAACAACATCTCATTTACAAAAAAAGTACACCAAAGAAATATCACAGTAAAAACACTGATCAGGTCCAGAATATTCTGCCCTTCTCTTTTAAAAGGCCATCCCCTGATTGTCAGGTGGTGTCGGTCAGAGACCTGGCCTGTAACGAGCATTTCTCTTTGCCAGGCATCCCCGCAACAGCCACAGCAACAGCGACTCAGATGAGGGCGAGCCACGGAAGAAGGGTGCCTCCTCGGAGAGTGACTCGGAGGAGAACCAGAACAAGTCCGGCAGCGAGGCCGGCAGCCCCCGGCGGTCCCGGAGATCCCACTCCGATGAGGATTCAGACAGCGACCAGCCGGCCAGGAAACGCAGGCCCTCAGGCTCCGAACAGTCAGACAACGAGTCCCTGCGGTCAGGGCGGAGCCGCTCCGCAGGCTCTGAGATGGACTCCCGGCCCGCGTCCCCGAGTGCCGAGTCGGACCACGACTCAGAAAGAGCATCTGACAATGAGGGCTCCGGCCCAGGTTCCGGAAATGAATCTGAACCCGAGGGATCCAACAATGAGGCCTCGGATAGGGGCTCAGAACATGGTTCAGATGATAGCGACTAGGCTCTATTTCATGAATATGCTTCATCTCTGCAGGAAACTTTTTTTAACATATGAAAGCTGTGATAAAAACATTTCAGGTGTTTGGTCAGTGGTGAAATTTTTGCTAAGGCAATTTTTTCCCCTATCCATTCGTACATTACTATGACCCAAGAGATGTTTCCCGTGCTAGAGTCTAATATTTGAGTCTCTTGAGCAAAAGGTGACTATTCTTCATTATGGTACAATTCCACCTATCATATGTGAAAACCCCAGAAAAACACACCCATGTGCTGAAGCATTCCTACAGAGTTGTGAGTGCCCACAGCAGTGGCACACGCGTCATCTTTGTATGTTAAGCAGTATACTGTTTGGGTTTCTATTACAATCTTTTACCAAGTGGTGTGAGAAACTTGGTGTTACTGTCTTTTTCCATTTCAAGCTTAGATCAAGAATATTTTTATTTTCTGGAGAAAGAGGTATCTACTGTATAATTGCACCAAAGTACAAATGAAAGGAAGGTTTTCTTCAATAGGGTAATACTGCAGCCATGTAGATAAAAACACAAATATATCGTTTGTTAGGTTGACAAAGATGTGGAAAAATGCTTTTCTGTTAGTAGAATGCAAAGACCTACCTAAGCCACATAATAAAATTCTTTTACCAAGTTTTATGTGTAAACTTTGTGTCATTTGGGGAGGGGGGGAGCAGTACATTTGTATATGAAAATTTAGTATCAATAAATGCAAATATTTGGAAGAACCTGAATTAAACTGAAGACTGTTTACTCAAAAGTTTTGTAATTCTTTGTAGATTTCTGAAGTGTTTTTAAAGATGCAAGAAGCTATTTACAGGGACTTTCTTGGCAGGCCAGTGGTTAAGTCTCTGGGCTTCTCATGTAGTAGGGGTGGGTTAAGTGTCTGGTTGGGGAACTAAGGTCCCACATGTGTGGCTCAGCCAAAAAATTAAAAACAAACTATGGAAGCCAAGACAGGGAAGCAACCTGAGTGTCCATCAACAGATGAATGAATAAAGAGATGTAGTATGTATAATGCATATACAATGGAATGCTACTCAGCCATAAAAAAGAATGAAATCCTGCCACTTGCAATGTTGACAGACCTAGAAATTATCATACTAAGTGAAATAGAAAGACAAATACAATATCACTTATAGGTGAAATCTAAAAGTAATAAATAGGAATTTGTTTACGAGACAAACACTGATAGACGTAAAAAACAGTTACTGAAGGGGAAAGGAGAGGAGGGATAAATTCGTATGAGATTTAAGAGATACACATTACTATATAACCAGGATTTGCTGTATAGCATGGGGAACTATATCTGATATCTTGTAATAACCTGTAGTGGAAAAGAATCTAAAAAATTATATACATATTCATAATATATATTCATATATATATGAATCATTTTGCCGTATTCCTGAAACTAACACAATACTTCAAAAGAAAAAGATGTTTTAATGTGTTAGACCAAGGTGCTAGTATGTATTTTTATTTTCAGTACCTTTTGTGATTAACGACTTAAGGATCATCATTTTATGTAGCATTGAACAGTTTGTAAAAAGAACTGCAGTTATTTTGGTCAGCAAGTATGAAATGCATTATAAAGGCATTGAGAACAGAGATCAAGTGTCTTTTCTATCCTCAAATGGAGCGATGTTTGCACAGGTTATGGGAGCAAAGGGAGAACAAAGTCAAGGCAAGGTTTCCTGAAGGACAGACTTGAAGCAACTCACCCAGTGGAGAGTTGAGGAAGGTGTTCTCCGCATGTGCAACTCTAGGAACTAGAGTAACTAAAGGAGGAAAGGTGGGTATTAACCCCACGCCACCCCACCCCCTGTGAAACGTGACAAGCCTGAGATTCAGAATCTATAATAGCAAAGTGAGGTTCAGACTATACTCCAGGTCCTCTGTCTACTCTCCCCCTGCTTTTTCCAATATGTCACATGTAACTTGGGGTGACATAGTTAATCCCCAAAAGACAAATCCAACTACTGGGTAATCATTTCCTAAATGATGACTCACTTCAAGCAATAAGTCTATTGGTAGAAGTTCCCTTGGAGAGTTGTTTATGGAGAGGTTTAACCTAGTGAGAGTGATTTCCCTAATATTCCACTGCCCACTTCAGGTTTTGGCTAGGATGGTGCTTTGGAGTACAGTTCCAAAGCACTTTTGCCCATCTTAGTCAGTTCCACTTAAGATGGCTCTTTCTTCCAGGGAAGCCCTCAGGTCAACAGAACAGGAATATTCTCCGCAGTCACTTTGTTCATGTCAGAAAGCACCACGTGGTTTCTTCAGGTCCAGCTCCCTCTGGTATTAGGAGCCTAGAGATGACGGAAATGACCAAGGAGCAGGAGGTGCCCCTCAGGACGGGGAAGACCCTTCTGACAAAGGAAACCTGACTGACCTGCCGCCTTTGCCCTGCCACTGCTCTCCAGGACTCAGAGCAGCCTGTGTGTCTGGACAGGCCTTCTTCCTCTTTTTTTTTTTTTTTGAGGTGTAACTGACATATAACATGATGTTATTTTTAGGTGATTTGATATTTGTATTGCAAAATGATCACCACATTTAATCTAATTAACATCTGTTGTCTGACGTTGTTACAAAAATGGAAACAATAAGGATATTCCTCAAATAATTAAAAATAGAACTGCCATACAGACCCAGAAATTCCACTTCTGCTTATTTATGAGAAGAAAATGAAACAGTAATTCAAAAAGATGTATGTCCTCACTATGTTATATAAAGGCTCCTGCCCCTCGCCGCCTCCCCGCCTCCCCGCCCCATGGCTCAGCGGTAAAGAATCTGCCTGCAATTCAGGAGCACACTTTTGATCCCTGGGTCAGGAAGATCCCCTGGAGAAGGGCATGGCAACCCAATCCAGTATTCTTGCCTGGAGAATACCACAGACAGAGGAGCCTGGCAGGGTTCAGTCCACAGGGTCACAAAGAGTCAGATACAACTGAACCAGCTTAGCACACACACATGTTATATATTGTAAATATGAAGCATTATTTACAGTAGCCGAGATATTAAAACAATCTAAGTGTCCATCAGCAGATGAATGAAGATGTGACACACACACACACACACACACACACACACACACACAATGAAATGCTACTCAGCCACACACAAAAAAAGTCTTGCCATTTGCAATGAGTCAGGTGAACCTTGAGGGCATTATGCTAAATGAAATAAGTCAGAAAAATATCCTATGATCATTTATATGTAGACTCTAAAAAACAAAGCCAAACAAACCTAAGCTCATAGACACAGAGAACAGATTGGTGGTTGTCAGAGGCAGGTGTGGGGGAATGTGGGTGAAAGGGTAAAGGAAGTCAAAATGTACAAACTTCCAGTTATAAAATAAATAAGTCGGGATTTAATGTACAGCATGGAGACTACAATTAATAATACTGTAAAGCATATTTGAAAGAGGAGATCTTAAAAGTTCTTATCACAAGAAAAAAAAATATTTTGTAATGATACATGGTAACAGATGAACTTTATCCTTAATCTTGCCCTTGCTCTTGGCTGTCTCTCAAACCTTGGTGCTTGTCCATACAGCTTGCTTTATTTTTAATAGATCCTAGCAGGTGAGGATCTGCTGACACCTGTCAGTGTCTCAGTGGAAGGTATTTAAGATACAGGTGAGCTGGTGCAAGGCGGAGAGAGAATGCAAAAATGGCGTCAGGCCTTAGCTTCCCCAGAAGGGCCCTTGAAGTGTGCCTGCCCCTCAGGCCACAACTCCTGGGCAAGAAAATAGACGTCTTTCAACAGAAAGAGCGGGTAAGTTTCAATCTGCTGTCTGTGCTGCTGGGAGTGGGGGTGGGGGTGGGGGGATGGATGTGTGCCAAAGATAACTACTTATCTGATTGTTACAGCCCCCTGGGCCCCAGGAACTAACCCCACCCCCAGAACCAGGCAATGGAGGAGGCGTCCCCTGGGCTACAGCTGTAAAAACTGGGTCACCAGATGTAAAAACCCAGGCACCAGACGAGGGTAGCAGCTCCCCTCCAGCAGATGCTGGCTCTGGAGGGCAGCAAGGGAGCAAAGATGGCGTCCAGCTGGAGCGAGGCCGGCGGGGGAGGTTCAGGGCTGGCGTTCACAGAAAAAAAAATAAAGAAATAAATAAAAGAAAGATTTTTTTTTTTAGATAAAAAGAAAAAGAGGGTTCTTGCTGGCTTTAGCAAGGCAGAAAGAGTGCTGAAGGACCCACAAGCCTCCATCCCTTGAGAGTATCCCAGCAGGCCAGGGCCCCTCAGTCCAACGCTTTAAAATCAGCAAATGAACCTCGCTCAGGTCAAGTCTGGGCAGTTTTCAGAGTCTGCTCTCTGCGGGACCCTGGGGTGAAGCAGTCTGCCTGTGAACTCTTCAGGAGACACTTCTGAGTATGCCACGGCCCCAGGGGTCTTTGGGGCATGAGCCGTTGGTTTTCAAAGCTAGATGTATTGGGGGCTTGCCTTAGGAGCAGGTCTTAAAGGCTGGGTTGCACAACGTGGAGTCCAAACCCTCGGCTCAGGGAGAGGCTCTAGGTTGGAGTTCCCTTCCCATTTGTGAGTTGGGGGTTTATGATGAAATCGTGTCTCAGCCTTTTCCACCCAGTTTAATGTGGTCTTTTTCTCATGTACCCAATACAAAGGAGTTGTTCTGCTAGTTTTTAGGTTGTTTTTTTTTTTTCCAGAGAAAATTGTTCCATAGGTAGCTGTAGATTCAGCACACCCATGGAAAGAATTCAAGACCCTTCAAGTACCCTACTTGAACTGGAATCTTTGCCTTCTATTTCTTGGTGAATTGGTGAAATGGCCTGGGCTTCGCTGGTGGCTCAAACAGTAAAGGATTAGTCTGCAATGCAGGAGACCAGGGTTCCATCCCTGTGTGGGGAAGATCCCCTGGAGAAGGAAATGGCCACCCACTCCAGTACTCCATGGACAGAGGAGCCTGGCAGGCTACAGTCCATGAGGCCCCAAAAAGTCAGACATGGCTGAGCGACTGTCACACTTTTTTTCTTAGTGAACTTGGTGTCAGCAGAAGGCAGCAGGGAATAGTTCTGAAGAGCAGAGATCCTGCAGTCCAGGAGCCCTGGAATCCATTGGCTTGGGGCAAGCTGCTTCCCTGTAGCCACCTTCTGTCTAACACAAGCCATTTCTTCTACCCTGTATGTTTTGAAACCTCACCTGGATCTGTCACAATTAGAGAATGCTATTTATACTGACTCTGATGCTACTTCAGAACTGAACCAACTTGCCTTGTGGTCCAGTGGTTAAGACTCTACCCTTCCAATGCAGGGGGTTACAGGTTCAATCCCTGGTCAGGGAAGTTCTGCTGTGCGATGTGGCCCCCACCAACCCCACCCCCCAAAGAAACAAAAAACGTTAGAATCAGACCAAGCCCCACCACCATTATTTGAGCTACTAAACTTTAAAATAAATTTTGCTGAAATTGAGGTAAGAAAAACCACTGTTAGTCTGAGGTAAGAAAAACCACTGTTAGTCTGACTCTGAAACTAACTCACTTCCTCCATTGGAGTTACTATGTTTATAACATGAAGTTTCCTAACTGGACAATTATTCCAATGTAGCAGAGGACTATAACTAACTCATAGGATTGTTGTGAGGATTATAAAGTTAGATTCAGTGATGAACCTATGGTAAATTCCCAGTGATGTCCTCCCTATCACTGAATCAATGCTGCATGTCTGACAGTATTCATCAAACTCACAAATCCTTGTTCAGTCCAAGGTGGGACTGGGTCAGTTACTCCTTCATAGGTCATCCTTTTAAAATTGCATGCTTCTTCCTAGTTCCTGTTGAGAAAAATATTTTTAATCTCCAGGAAATATGACTTTCCTGGAGCTTTTTAAGTATCCCTTGTTTTGATCCCACACATGAATAATTTCTTCCCTGGGAGAGTAGGTAGCCAATGGAGTCTGGAAAAACTATTTAAAGGAAATTAGAGTCAGCTCCTAAAATGAGGATTTGGAGCATGGGCAGAACAGCTTTTTCTTTAAAGGTAGTTTCTGATGCTCTGGTCGTTTGGGTATGTTAGAGCAGTGCAGGTCAGTTGTGATGCTCGCCATATAATGTCAGGAGCGTGTATATGCTGCAGGCTAATCCAGTTCATCTAGATCTCAGGGTGTCCACTGATTTGGGTGGAACAAATCAGCCTGTCATCAGAGACTTACTTTGCATCAAGCTCCGGCAATAGGAAGGCTGCCCAGGCCTCCAGCCTGACTGTCATCCCCACTGATGGGACAAAATGCTTGACTTTTCACCTTCAGTATCATTACCCATAATATAAAATTGTCTAAGACCCACCCTTTAAAAAAAATAGTTATTTTTTAATGGAAGGATAATTGCTTTACAGAATTTTGTTGTTTTCTTGAGACCCTTTTAAGTTATACGTTCTAGGGTCATTGCAGAGAATTTTAAACAGGTTGTCTAGTCTGTGTCAACTGCATTAGTAACTTAAGGTTTTTCTGTGTTGAGTAGTTGGAAATCAAGTCTGCTATTTCAAATGTAACTTTTCCATCAATATGGATTTTTATGTTTTGCTTATGAAACATATGCATTTACTCTTTTGCTTTTATTTATTCTGTTTACTACAGCAAAAGGTGGTTTGTAACATTTTTCATTTTGAAAATGTTAAGTTTTGAAAAATATCTTTTTAATGCATTTTTCTTGACATAGTTGATCAATTCTAGATCGCCACTATGGCAACACTGCTGGGGCAAATCTGTATTTTTTTTTTAATGCAGTCCACAGCTAAACAGTGAAGTGGACGCTTATTAGGTAAAAGACATTATGCTGGATTTTCAAGCCTCTTATCCAAAGGTGACTAGATTTGTGAATTCACCTTCTTGTCAATTCTGTCTCCTGAGTATTAATAGGACACCAATCCAGTGTGTTCCCTGTTGCCGCACACAGGTTCAGTGGTTGCAGCGTGCAGGCCTGAGACTGCCCAGGCTCCAGTAGCTGCAGCTCCTGGGCCCTGGAGCACGGGCTCTGTAGCTGTGCCCACAGGCTTAGTTGTTCCAAGGCAAGTGGAATCTTCCCAGACAGGGACTGAACTCGTAACCCTGCACTGGCAGATGGATTCTTATCCACTGTACCACCAGGGAAGTCCTCTTAGAAACCTTTATCTGGCTCACCAGATCTTGTTCTCATTTTGGCAATTGTGAAGGCACAAACACTGGTGAAAACACCAAAAGGTGACCCCTCTGAGCATGAGCCTAATAAACAAAACTGTGGGTTGGTTTTTAGTCCCAGACTGGGTTCCTACAAGTGAGCTGAAGTGTCTATGATAGCATATTCTCCCAAAAGAGCTCAATGCCAAAACCTTTGTTTTCTCTTGGGAAATTTTGTTCTTCGAAACAATGCTGCTTTGATTTCTCCAGTGGTAACTAGTGCTCCAGTTTCCGTGGCTAGAAAGAAGTGGAGACTTCATTTCCTGCTGCAGCCCACTGCTGGGTGCAGACACGCTCTTTGCTTATCTCTCCAGCCCACAGTGGCAGCGAAGCAATGGGAAAGAGCCAAGGAGGTGGGAGAAGGCAGCACCATCATATCCCTTGGCCATGAGCACTTCAGGGAAGGATCAACGCTGGGGCTGGCTTAATGGATGTTCAAACCTTGCTTCAGCACCTGCAACCCTCTTATCAGTCTAGTCTGAGTTTCCTATCATTGGAGTTGCATGCATCTTTCTTTTTTATGGTTCACAGAAATTGCAGATGTCAGTATTCCACTCTTCTGATTCTAAGGAGACTGATTCGGGGACACTTCCTGCTGGAGTCACACACTGCAGATGGCTGATCTTGTCCAAAACCCCTACTCAAATCAACTTTGAAGCTCTCACTTGTCATATGAGCTGACAGTGCACTCCAAGGGACAGTCTTGCTGTGACCAGTGACCCCTGTTTCCTGTGGTGGGGACTGCAAGTACCTTATAGTTATTTGGCCCCAGGGAATGGATTCCAAGAATGGGGAGATGGTTTGGCTTTTGGAAGGAGTTGGGACCTTTGATCCATAGAAAAAGGAAGGGAGTCACATGGGGACAATTGTTGGCAAGTCAATAGTTTCAGTGGTACGAAGAGTTGGAGGGACTAGGATTGCTTCTCAGTGGACTAGAAGCTGAGTCCCAGGCCACCACAGGTTGGTGGTCAGCAACTGGAGGGGCTCTATTAGGTTATGTATCAAGGGTTGTCAGACTTCAATGGGGATTATGATCCAGTAGGTCTGGAGTGAGACTGGGTAAGTCTCCAGGTAATACTAGAACAAAGACTATACTTGGAGTAGCGAGGCTGTGTATCATTACAAATATGCCTTCACTGGGGGAACACCCACAGTGTTGTTTTTTTTTTTCCCATTGGGGCTGAAAAACCTGGCAAGGCAGTTTCACCAGCTAGGGCTGGGGTGTGGAGAAGGGGAGGGGAGAGTCAGATATAGCTTAGGGAAGGAGGAGAAGATGTGAGATTATTTTATTACTATTTTGAAGAACAGTGAAGTCAACATGCCAGGGAGCTAGTGACATCTGATGGTACAAACTTCAGAGGATCTTGGGGTTTGGAAGAAAGGAGGGCAGAAGTGGTTGGAAAGACCTCTTGGGAAGCAAGGTGGATACTGCCCCCCCTCCCTGAGGCCATTGGCTTGAGAGGAGAGACAGCAGGGGAAGTGATGGCATCGGGGACAGCTGAGTTTCCCTCAGAACAAGTAGCAGGAAAGTTCAGAGAGAGAGATTGCAGATAACAGGGACAAGGACCCAGAGGGTATGAAGTGAGGGCTTGCAAGCAGGGAATTGGGATAGATAAGCAGATGTATGGAGAAGTTCAGAGGCGGGGTCCAGGGTGGATGTCAGGGGGCTTCAGGTTTCTGCTGAACTGAGGAGGGGATGAGGCCCGATGGGAAGATGGGCAACCAGTTCAGGCTGCATGGTGTAGAGCCTTGGACGATACTGTCTCCTGCAGCTCTGGCAATACTCACATCATTTCCAGGGGAATCATAAGACTCACAGGAGCAGCATTACTCCTGGCACCTGAGTTACAAGCGCCCGTCAGCATCACATGGGGATCTTCCACCTTCCCCTTTGTCCAGTAGGTGGAGTATTTTCCAACTCTGTTTAGAGTACGGCGTTTTAAAATGATCCTTAAACTGGCTCATTTACCTTTTTCCCTAACTCTTTGGATTGTGTGATCATGTCCCTAGGAATAATGGTTAAATTTGTGTTAAATTTCTTTGTGCTTTTTGACACAACTTGATGACATCTGCAAAGACCTGATTTCCAAATGAGGTCACACTGGCAGGTACTGAGAGTGAGGACATCAACATATCTTTTGAGGGGGTTCACAACTGAACCCATTACCGGGGGATTTAGAGGCTGACTGCTCCTCGCCTCGGGCCTCTGGCCCAACACTCAGAAGTGCTGCACCAGCTCTGTGCACCCCAGGGAGGAGGGGCTCGCTGCCGCCAGGATGGCTCTTCTACTTTCTCACCCCTTCTCTGTCCCCCCAACATGTAGTTGTGCCTGTGGCGGGGAGGGTTGGCTCTTTGAGATGCGGTGCAGGGTCCAAATCACGACTCCGTGACTTCAAACTTTCAAAAGAGCATGAGGAGGGTGCTCCTATCCACGGGCTGAGTAAAGGAAAGTCCTTGGGTAAGGTGTTTAACTTCTCAGAGCCTCAGTTTCCTCATCAGTGAAATAGAAATGGCACAGTACCTGCCCCAAGGAGGTCGGGAAGATGAAATTGTACCTAGTCCAGCCTGGCATAGGCTAAATGCCCAAGAAATGTTAGCTAGAACGTATGTTAGTCGTTCAGTCGCGTCTGACTCTTTGCAACACCATGGACTGTAGCCTGCCAGGCTCCTCTGTCCATGGGATTCTCCAGGCAAGAACACTGGAGTGGCTTGCCATTTCCTTCTCCAGGGGATCTTCCCCACCCAGAGATTGAACCCATGTCTCTTATGGCTCCTGAATTGTCAGGCAGGTGCTTTACCACTAGCATCACCTAGGAAGCCCCATTAGTTAGAATAATCATAATAATATGCCATAGCATAGCACTGGATGGTATTAATGTTATTAACATCATTGATAAATAATAATAGGAATCCTCCAAAGACAGTCCACTCCACTTAGAAAAAAACCTAAAGCCATAATTATGTCTTACGAGTTCTACAGGTCGCCCCTGCCCCTCTGCAGCCTCAGGCCCCTGGTCTATTCAGTCACACTGACCCCTGCATTGACCCTCAAGCACTCCACCAGTGTTCCCATCTCAGGGCCATTGGCAACTTTCCTCCCCCACTTCCTGCAGGTATCTGCATAGTTCCCTCCCTGGCCTTATGTAGATCTTTGCTCAAAGGTCACTTCCTCCCTATTTCAAGTAGCGTGTGTGTCCCTCCTTATCTCTTCTTCTCTTTATTTCTTCACGTAGAACACTTTACTACTGACAGTATATGTGTGTTTGTTCTCTCCCTTTCCTATCACCTAGAGTGTTTGCTTCCTAAGGAGACTTTCCCTCATTTGCTGGTATATCTAGCACTGGACTAGTGCCTGGCACATAGCTGAGACTCAATAAATATTTATGAGATGAATGGACTTGGAGAGCAATCCCATACCTGAACAACACCGTTTTTCATTATCTATCTGTCTCCTCACAACCACTCTAGGAGGTGGACACACCAAGGATTATTTCACATTTAAGGAAAATGAAGCCCAGAGGTAAAGCTGTTGACCTAAGCTCATAGAACTAATTAATGGGGAAGCTGGGATGCAGGCTCTGGTCTATGACTCTGCATGTCCCATGGAGACCTGAAGAGCCCTCAAGGATTCACTGCTTATCAGTAACATTGTTACACCGTCTAGAGTTGAGGCCAAAATGCTCACTGTCTCTTCTCCCACGGAAGAGCATGTCCAGTAGGTTTTGGCCTTTCCTTGGGGACAAGGATACAGTACCTTTCTGCCAAGGAGGAGTGTCTTCTCCTGGGAGCTCAGCAGAGGGCGCGATAGAGACAGCATCCTGATAGGTGGCCTTCCTCTATCCCACCATCCTGGACTAACTTCAGGTGACGTAGGCTGGGAGGACAGCCTGTGGGTCTGGGCAGCCTATGTGATTTCAGCATCCTGTTTCTGCTCCTCTCTGCTGCATGCTGAGACATCCCCTTGGCAAGAGCCCTGGCTTTCCTTGGAGGATGCTTGTTGGAAGTCTCAAAATCGATTGGGATAAATGTGAAAGAGCTTTGTGATTCCTTGTCCTCCTGGCCCCGCTGAACAGCTGCTGTTCTCCAGCAAAAGATGAAAGACGTCCCCTCATTTGGAAGTGGACTCTGTCCTGGTGTCAAGTGGAAGGGAGAGGAAAGCTCTGTGGAGCCAGGAGACAAGTGGAGTTGGGTTCCCCACTTGTGCCTTTGAAAGCCCTCCCTCAGACGTTTGCTGGGAAAGCCATTCTTCCTTGGAGTCTCAGCTTCTCTGGATGTTTCCTCCTCTCCCCTCAGGAAGTCCCATCCTCCCCTCAGTGTGTCCAGCGCCTGCCCCATGGCCACAGGGTCTGCTCCCGTCAGCTCCCCTGCTGGACAGTGGGCTCCCTGTGGGGAGAGATGGCATCTTGCTCATGCTGTGTTCCAGCCCCGGGCGCCCAGCTGGCACAAATGAGGCACTTATTTTTGCGTGTACAAATGAATAAGTTAATGGGATGTTGGGAGCTGGGTGCTTTGGGATTGGATTGGAAGCACTGGGAAATGGTAGGGCCGTGCACGTGTGCTAAGTTGCTTCTGTCATGTCCGACTCTTTGCAGCCCCGTGGACTGTAGCCCACGGGGCTCCTCTGTCCTTGGGATTCTCCAGGCAAATACTGGAGTGGGTAGCCGTGCCCTCCTTCAGGGGCTCTTCCCAACCCAGGGATTGAACCCGCATCTCTTATGTCTCCTGCATTGGCAGGTGGGTTCTTACCACTAGCACCACCTGGGAAGCCCAGCAGGGCCAAAGCAGCCACAAATGAGAAAATGTCAAGTCCCTTCTACAAGGAGTTTTGATAAATATCCTGTTAGTTTCTGCCTAGTGGGTACAAATAGGTATGAAAATTATTATAATGTAGTGTATAAACTCTAGTCTCTCACTCAGAGTTACCAAGTTTGGCCCAGAACAAAGCTCACAGTTCAAGACCATTCCTTACATAGGACTCCTATGGACCCTGAACCCAATTTTGTATTCTTTAAGAGCCACAACTTCTCCTCCACCCTTAACTGCATAAAATTTGGGTTCCACAAAACCTAGACTCATGTTGCACACCATACCTACTTATTGATCCCTAACGTTGCCCAGCGTTGTGCTAGGCACTGGGAAATAGAGCAACGGATGAGACATTCCCCACCTCCTCTTGGAGTAGAGAGTGGAAAGAAAGGCAGCGAGCAGGTGTTCACAATACAGTGTAGGTGTTCTAGGTGGAGAAGTGGGGTAGAGAGGACTCCCAATGGACAATGACCCTTTTTTCCCCAGCTGTCCATCCACATCTCTTCCAGAGTTCCCTTCCCCTTCACACACACAGCACTGCTGGGAGTTGGGGTCTGCCTGACACAAAAGCCAGATCCTTGGTCCACTAAAGGAAATGAAGGCGGTCAGGGGTGGACACATGACCTAAGCCAACTGCAGGTTTCTGCCCAGGCCTCTGACCCGGACCTGATGTCACTAGGCAGTTCATTCAGATAGAGGCAGGGGATGCTAAGAAGTCTGTAGGGTTGGTTTTACAGCACTGCCCTAGACAGGCTATTTCTCTGACACAGGACTGCCTACCTAACCTTGGTCTATTCATTTTTAAAATTTTATTTTTGGCTAGCCTGGGTCTTCCATGCTGCACGCGGGCTTTCTCTAGTTGCAGCAAGTGGGGGGCCGCTCTCTGGCTGCAGTGCGAGGACTTCTCACTGTGGTGGCGTCTCTTGGTGTGGAGCACAGGCTCGAGACCCAGGGGCTTCAGTAGTTGGCGACTCGCAGGCTCTCGAGTGCAGACTCGGTAGTTGTGGCCCTCAGGCTTAGTTGCCCCGCAGCATGTGGGATTTTCCAGAACCAGGGATCGAACCTGTGTCCCCTGCATTGTCAGGTGGATTCTTATCCACTCTGCTACCAGGGAAGTCCCCCATTCATTTTTAAACCTGGTTCTCTGTGCTTCCTGTGGATCCCTTGAGTTCTAATAAATTCCTTTTCATCTTAGTTTGTAAGGTTCTCTTTGCAACCAAGAACCCTGATGGGCACAAGCTCCTAACAGCCTAGGCAGAAAATATCAGGTTTCCCAAATGTGGGCATTTTATGCTAATACCTGAAGGATGAATAAGATAGATGAAGGGGCACAAAGCGGTGGGTACAGCAGTGACAGCAACGTTCCAGGCAGAGGATACCGCCTGTGCAAAGGCTGAGAAAGAAAACGAAGAGCGTGCAAACGGGGGCAAAAGGATGACTTGGAGCCTTGATTATTGGAAAATCTGAATTTTATTCTGAGGAAAACTAGGAGCGACTGAACGGCAGAGGAAGGATCAGACTTTTACAAAAAGGCTGCTCTGAGGATAATGTGGAGAATGGACTAGAAAGCGAGCAAGATGAAGGGCAGGGAGACCATGTAGAAGCCTATTGCAGCACTTCACCCGTGAGATGATGGTGCTTGGACTCGGGTGGTGCATGACTGCAGCAGCTGCAATGAAGATGGGCACATGGGGGGTGATTGGTCAAAACTAAGAAGGGGATAAAAAATGACTCAGGTTTTTGGCTTGGATGGGGTATCATTGAGAGCCAGGAGAGGAGGAAGTGTTGGTTTGAGGGGAAGTTTAGTGATGGACATGCTGAGTCTGGAGTGCTTGTGGTACACTCACATAAAATGTCCAGAGCTGGTTTGATGTTCTGGAAAGACGTTTGGACTCAAGATACAGGTGTCAGCACACATGTGGTAATTGGGGCTACTGGGGTGAGTTGGCAGTGTTCAGAGGGGAAGCAGAACAGTAACACTCATGAACCAGGCCAGAGAAGAGCGCCTTTAAAGGAGACCAAGGAAAAGCCTGAGAGGAAAACGATAGGAAAGAGAGCAGTCAATCATTGAATGTTTTTGATGTCAAATAGGAAGACTGGGAAATGCCCACTGACTGCTCAGGAGATTGCAAGCTCAGGCAGGAAGCAGTCCTCATGTTGTAGAGAAGCTGCTGAGGTCATTCACATGTACACTGAAGGACTGCTGTGTGAGGTCCTCTGCTAGTGACTTCCACGTACCTTATTTAGATCTTATGGCAACACTTAAGCATTAGTCTCATTTTCAACAGAAATCAAGACTCAAGTATTTTGCCTAGCCACACTGCTAGTGATAGGAACCAACCCTAGATCCAGAAAACCATCCAGTCTGTGTTCTTTCTGTTCCTCTATGTCCAAATCCTGCCAATGCAGGATAATTGGTGATTCTGTTCAACAAATACTGAGATGCCTGTGTGCTAAGGGTTAGTCGCTCAGTTGTGCCCAACTTTTTGTGACCCCATGGACTGCAGCCCCACCAGGCTCCTCTGTCCATGTGATTTTCCAGGCAAGAATGCTGGAAAAAAAGTTGCCATTTCCTTCTTCAGGAGATCTTCCCGACCCAGGGATCCAACCCGGGTCTCCTGCACTGCAGGCAGATTCTTTACCGACTAAGCTACAAAGGAAGCCCTATGTGTGCTAGGCACTAACAAGTTCTGGGGATATGGCAGTGAGTCGAACAGTCGAAAATGTCATGCCCCTCACATTCTGGAGACAGTCAATTGCAAATAAGCAGCATATCACAAAACAACAGCAGACATGGGAGATACCCACAGCAGGGAAGAGAGGAAGGGTATGCCCAAGATTATACTTAAGATGGACACTGTGGACCCTATAAAGTGATATATGAGCCAAGACCTGACAGGGGAAGAGAGCCATCACCCAGTTATCCACAGGGTAGCAGGAACAGAAAACCCCCGGGGCTTGGCACATCCCGGGAACCTTGAGGAGGCCAGGGGCGTGGGAACAGAATGAGCAAGAGTCAGTGGCAGAAACCGAGATCAGAGAAATACGGTGTGGGCAGAGGGAGGAGGCTGCTGCTGCTACTGCTAAGTCGCTTCAGTCGTGTCCGACTCTGTGCGACCCCAGACGGCAGCCCACCAGGCTCCCCCGTCCCTGGGATTCTCCAGGCAAGAACACTGGAGAGGGAAGAGGGGGGTACACTAAATCAGACCTGGGGCTGTGTAGAACAATTTTAAATACTGATTTAAAAATCTAGGTGGGAAGTCACCTTGGTAGATTTTGTGCTAAGCGGTATTTGTTTTTTCTTGAAAAGATTTCCTCATCCTCTGGCTACTGCTGAAGAGACTAAAAAGGAGAGTGAAGACAGAAAGGCTGGCATGGTATCCAGGTGAGAACTGAGAGCCACAGTGGAAGAGGGGAGTTACTCAGTTTCTAATGTTTTGAAGGGAAAATCAACAAGATTTGATAACTGGACATTGGGTTTGACATCAGGCACTTTTGCCATTGGAGATAAGAAAGAACAGCAAGAAGGAAAAGAGATGTTCTCGAGTCTCAAGAAATTGTTAAATGCTGCTTATGGGATAATGAATACCGACTAGTTAATAGCTCTGGAGTTACTGGTGATCTTAACAAACTTCTGGTGTAGGAATGAAGTGCAGCCTGTTAGAGAACGTGAAGAAAAGGAGTCAACAAGATGAAGACCACCTGTCTTGCCGTATAAAGAACACCGAAGTTGGGTATGATGTGGAGTCTTAGACATGTAAGTTACATGTAACTATTTGTACACTGATACCAGAGCATTGTCCTTGATACAAGAAACATGTAAATACTGTCATTCTGTAGTGTGGCAGCTTGTAAAATGCTTCCCCTCCCCCCCGCACAAGATGGGAATATTACTCGAGGTATTTGTTCTTGAAGCATCAGGGTGGGCAGGTATGAAAGTACCCTCTGACAAACTAATGCACACCAGGTTTAACTCTGGAACTTCTTTTGGCCCAATTCTCCAGCTGAATTGGGAGAATTCTGGTTGTAAATGAAGCCAACTGAATACTTTGCCAAGTTTCTCCCTTGGGGAGGGTTGAATAGAGGTGCCAGGAATGCCATTTTTATCTATAGCCTAGTAAAGTCAGCTTCTTGATACTCCACTTAGTTTTAATTTCATATTTAAAAATTATCTACCAGAAACTAAATGTTCTAACTTCAAAGAAGTCTGCTAGAATACAGGGAAAAGCTAGCTTCAGTTAGAGTAAGGAGACAGTTTTAACGATAACTGTGGGGTTTCAAGAACTCCCTGGGAGGGACAGTGAGAATGCATTCACCATGCATTCCAGTATGACGATGAAAAGATGTCAGCCAAGTTCAAGTTTTGTTGCTATGCATTAGTAATGTCCCTCCCAATTCAGGAAACTTCTCGGCACTGTCCTTGATTACAGGAACTACATATTGGTTACTTACAGTAACCTGAAATAGAGAGGAACCACCACCTTGAATTTCCTAATCAAAATTATTTTATGTATTTAATGTTCCTAAGTAAAGTCCTAGCTCAAAACAAAAGCTGTCAGTTCTTCATATATCTGTATGTACTACTTCAAAGTCTAGTCAAAGCTATGGTTTTT
This sequence comes from Ovis aries, assembly GCF_016772045.2. Classification (NCBI taxonomy): domain Eukaryota; kingdom Metazoa; phylum Chordata; class Mammalia; order Artiodactyla; family Bovidae; genus Ovis; species Ovis aries. Next base: position 41,604,024 of record NC_056068.1, on the reverse strand, counting down.
CCAGTAGTCACGTATGGATGAGAGTTGGACTATAAAAAAAGCCGAGTGCTGAAGCATGGATGCTTTTAAACTGTGGTGTTGGAGAAAAAGGAAATCAGTCCTGAATATTCATTGGAAAGATTGATGCTGAAACTCCCAATACTTTGGCCACCTGATGCAGAGAAGTGACTCCCTGGAAAAGACCATGATGCTAGGAAAGACTGAAGACAGAGGGGACGACAGAGGATGAGATGTCTGGATGGCATTACTGACTTGATGGACATGAGTTTGAGCAAGCTCTGGGAGTTGGTAATGGACAGGGAATCCTGGTGTGCTGCAGTTCACAAGGTCGCAGAATTGGACATGACTGAGCAACTGAACTGACTTAAGTCACACAACTATATCAAGTATCACAATGTTTATTGATAGATACAAGTATATAAAATCAGGGCATGAACATGACTTGATAAATTAAGTAGACTTAATTTCAATACTATAATAAGAGGGACCAATTCAAATTCTCACCATTTGTTTCACACCCACAAAGACCACTTCAAGGGCATTTACGATCTCTCAAAACTGATCAGTTTTGTGCAAGTAAACCATGTTTCTTTTAAAAAGACTTGTGCACTTGCCCAGGCTCAAGGATATTAAAATCTAGCACATAAAGCCCATTACTAGAGGTAGAAATACAGGCAATATACTATTACGGCAACAACCATCAATTACAGTTAAGAATTTTTCTGTAACAACCAAATGGATAATCAAATATTGCAACAACTCAAGTATTACTGAGCAAAGTGCATTTCTACAGTATTCAGTGTTGCTATTCAGTTTTCTAACTTAAAACAGCCTATGATAACTGGCAGCAAAGAAGGTCCTTGCAATAGACTGCCTCTGCTTGAGAACTTATGATGTAATTATTGCATGCTGCTAATATACTATCTAAACATTAAAGATACTCCTAAAATATTTGATGGTAGACTATGATTAAGACATTACACTACAAAAAAACCTTATGCAGAAGGAAATCCTAACTGACGTGCTTCTGCTTTTAAATATTGTGAAAACATTACAGCGGAATGAATTTTCGCAGTGGTTAGGTCAAATGCAGTTACACCATAGCAACAGTATGTTTTGCACAATTTAAGGCTTTGGCTGGTTCTTTTAGTCGGCTTCTTCCTCTGATTCTTCTTCTTCAGCAGTTTCTAGCCAGGTTAGCCACTGATTCACCTGTAATTTGTAATTTAACAAAATAAGCACTACTTAGAAAATACAGAATAGCAGTATTCCCAATCAACCAACCAACTGCCCCAAGAACCAAAGTTTTAGACAGTACCACACATCTTATAACTGCAAGCAGTGTTCAGAACCTAACATACAAGCTGTTTGGGGCTTCCCTGATGGCTCAGGGTGAGAATTGCCTGTCAATGTAGAAGCAGATTTGATCCCTGGGTAGAGAAGATCTCCTTGGGGAGAAAATGGCAACCTGCTTCAATAATCCTGCCTGGAGAATTCCATGGCCAGAGGAGTCTGGTGGGCTATAGTCCATGGGGTCACAAAGAGACACAACTGAGCGATAAACTAACACAAGCTGTTTATGGCCAGTTAACACGGGTGTCAATTCTTTGACACCACTCCCATCACACTTCAAAACTGTTTCAATATGGGACAGTGGCTCATCCCAAACTTAAATGTTAGCAATGCTGGGGAGGGAGGAGAGGGACAAAGAAGATCCCAAGAGAGTAATTTCTAGTCCCATCCAGAACTTTAGGACCAGATTCCCCGAGGACGAGACTAAGGACAAACACTGTGATGGTGATCCTCTTGAAACTAGCTTAAGAACCTCACGAGTAAAGACTACTACAGACTAGCATTTCTCAAAGCCTGGCCCCTAGGAAAAGTAGTACGAGAATCTCCTGAGTTGTATACCACACGCAGACGTAAGTCAGAATGTCTATAATCAGATCTGAAACTTCCTTTGAAAATTACTTTCCAGGTGATTGATGTATGCGGTGGAATCCCCTGACATTATAAAAATTTTCCTCAGGGCTAGAATTCACTTTGTAAGTTAGAAAATCATGGTATGTAATATTACCAGGGCTATTTTGCTTATATTTAACTTTAAAAGCTTCATTTAAGTAATATCAATTAAGATGGAAAAACCACAACAAATTTCTCTAAAATTTACCTGGAACAAAGCCTTGCCTTTCCCTGGAAACTCTTGGGTTATATCTTCTTTCCAAGCCAAGAAAGCTTCTTCTTCAATAATTTCCATGTCATAGAAGTGAACAAAAAAGCGGAGTAACATGCCTAGAAGACAAAATGTAACACCATTATTTAGTGTGTTTAACTACTGCCCGTCCATTTTGTTAATGCTAGTCCTCTCTCACCTTTTGGGAAGTTGCTGTTGTAGCAGTGCACCTGAAGAGCATAGAGGGCACTAACTTGTAGATCAACATGATCATGAAGGAATTTCTGCATTACTGGCTTGAAGGAAAGAAGCAGTTGTTTTTCCTGCTCTAACTGTTCTTTGGAAGGAGCAGAGGAAGAATCTGTTTCATCACTGGGTGGGTTTACTTCACTAGAAATGTACTGTAAGAAGCTGCACAGAAAAAGATCTTGTTACAACCTCCAAATGAAAAATTTCCAATTCAAGAAACAAATAATTCTCAATCCCTTGTCTGTTCTAGTAAACTAAACACAGGCTAATTCTGTTTTCGATGTAGAGAAGCACAACTCTGTTATCTTACCTAGTCATTAAGATGTTCACAAATCCTTTATCTACATGAAGTTTGGGAGAGATGTTATCTTTAATCCACTTATATATGGTCTGAGGGGATGGATCCAACTTTATTTGCTTTAACAGTTCCTTCTCCAGTTTGAGAAGTGGGAATAAGAAACTCAGTCCCTTTCCTTCCAAGATCTCCAGCATGCGGTCCTTATTTTGATCAATTTCTGAAGAGACAAAGCCATTCCCATCATTAGGTAGTTCATTTTACTCAGTTGGTTTCTTAAAACTGCTTTGCAAAAAATTTCCCAAACACACAAGATTTATGTAAAATAATGAAACAACTGAGCAAAGGAAACTTTGTATTTGGACCAAATGAAAATAGTTACATCATAATAGACTTTTATAAAGGTGAAGTCTATCTGTGGTAATGCTTATTATTATCTGGACAGGATAATCACACTGACCTATATAATAAATTCACTCAAAGTACTAAGGACTTTTAGATCTAGTATTAAAAACAAAAATCCCCAGTATTCTCTTACCTGGGAGCATTTTCTGCATATTGACCTTGCTCTGTTGGAAAAGCTCTGTTAACCATTCTCGATCTTGTAATTTAGCTAATTGCTGAAGACAAAGTAAGAAGAGAGGAAAATGGGTGCCACTTTCCAGTGGCTGAGCTAGTTCCGAAATGCTCACCAGCTCTGAAATGACAGCACGAGCTGCAAACTGTGCTAAATACGATTTCACCAAGGGGATGTCAACCTCCAGTTTGGGGCACTGGTCCAATACATTCAGGAAAGCCTGAAAGGAATATAGTACACAGTCAGTTCACAGTCAATTCAAATTTGAAGAGTTCTTACAGAATCAGAAAGTGTTCTACCTGCATGAAGTTGTCACTTGTGGCTATCCCTTCCTGTTTGAGTAAACTGATCAAAGAACTTGCTTTTTCTTTATCTTCATCACTTCTATCCAGTGACAGGATGATTACTTTGCTTAACATCTCAGGAAGGAAGTGTTTAGGAGCTCTCATCTCTCTTACACCATTGACAGCTTCATTTGCATTCCCACTATTCAGGTATTCAGTTACAACAGTTTCCTGAAAAGAATGAAATCCCAGTATCTTTAGTTTTCCTGCCTCAAATACACCCCCATGAGCTAAATGATGAGATTGTCTGAAACTCACGGTTAGTTTAAGCAGTTCTTCCTTTGACGGTGGTGGCTTTTTACTGGTCTTGGCAGGCTTTTCCTGGATAAGTGGTGGATTAGTTTTGAGACCAAGCTGAGGTGTCTACAAGAACAGCAAATTAAGTATAAATGTTTAATAACTTTTTAATTATTAAAAGAAAAAGTGCTTATGAAGTTGAGAGCAAACATTAAAAAGCATTCTTCAGACATCTTCAAAAGGTACTGAACGATTGAAAATGTCATACTACATACATCCCATACCTGTCCCAGAGGTGGCGTTTGAGTGCGTGGTGGCTGTGCACTAGGAGGAATCATAGTTATTTGGGGCTGAAGCTTTGGCACTTGATTTTTATTCATTAGGAAAGACTGAGCAGGCCTCAAGCTAATCTAGAATTGAAAACAAAGCAAAACAGATATCCAAGTTAATAAACAGTGAACTAACATTAATTGCAACCCTCTAAAGTTAACTCAGCATATACAAACATGATGGAACCTATGGCAGGAATCTAAGTCAAATAACTAAAAATGTTACTGTTATGATATTTCATTTATAGCAAGAGAACTAAAGATCTGATCCAGACAAAAATACAACATGGCTATAAATCTTTTATTTATACCACAACTCTCCAAGGATTAGCATCACTAAAACATGAAAATAAAAACCAGAAAACTTAATTAGAGCTTAAAAAACGTTTTACTTTATCCCGAGTCATTCTATTTGCAGGGAAGTCACAATCAAAATCTTGACAACCGTTTTCCTTACTCTAACTGAAGACTTGCCCTCATATCTCATAATCTTCGCTCATAGGACGCTGGACATTCAAAGAAAGAAAAAGTAGTACAGAAAAGAGAGAAAGAAAGTAAAGATAAAAGAATTCCAGCATTAAGTCCTCTTAACGCGTCTTTTTTTTATAATCATCGGGCAAGAGATTTCTGAATTGACATACTATGGTATATAAATAACATAGGCAAATGTACCTCATCTGCATTAAGCTGTCCTTTCTTAGAAAACCGAGGTGGCATATCCTTCGACTGTCCTTGCAGCTGGGATAAGAGTCCCTGACTCTGGTTATGGTAGAGCTGGCTTAGCCCCTATTTCAGAAAGAGAGAAATAAAAGTCTAGATAAAAAGGGGTCCACACATTATGGTAATCAAGTACCAAAGTGATGAGGCCAAGCCACAAGAAAGCTGCATTTGCCCAGAGAAAGTAAAAGATGAAACAGAAGAATAAAATTCTAACCTAACTGTCAAATAAAGTGATGTGATTTTACTAATACTTTACTAATCTTAATAATAATCATTTCACCCAGTTTGAAATAACTGTCACAGATATAAATCTAGTTTAGAAAAACGTTGTTTTTAGGTTTTCTAAACCTAAAACATTTGCACTTAAAAAAAAATTAATATGTATTCCAAAACGTAATTACTTGTTGCCTAAATATTCTTATATGTATTCTTACCTGGCTTTTCATAAACTTGCCTCCCATCTCCCCAAACTGCGACTGTGTGGGAGGCATGATGTGTCCCCCATGGCCATTGAAGAGCTGATTTGAACGATGGCGCCCCATGGTGGGTGAAAATCTATCCTGGATAACTCCTGGACCAGTACCAATTCCGCTTCCTTAAAATATAGACACGGAGAACTCTTTAATGTTGAAACTGTTAAACTCATTATTTAATGCAACCAAACCATCTGTTGTTCAAAATCACCTGGCATTTGTCCAAACATATCAGCAAGTCCTCCAAGTGGGTCCCTATCCATTTTCATCCTGGGTGGCATAAACGGTCCCTCCAGAAAGAAGTCACTTCTCATCCCTTGAGCCATAGGAGCAGGAATAAACACTCCTAGATCCTTCAGAAATAAAGTGAATAAACACTTACTTCTAGACACTATTTTATATAAAGTGAAAATTCTTACAGCAGGAAAATCAGAAATACTTCTCTGGATGAGAATGCCACTGATGTATTCTCTATAAACAACTTGTTCTCAAGAGAATACAGACAGCAAAAACATTATGCTGTATTGGTAAGACAAGACAGTCTCAAATAAAGATGTTTTAATAGGGTTTTTGTGCCATTATAAACACAACCCCCACTTAATGATTATAAAGCAAAGCAAAACTTACTTTTACTGCATCTTGACGGATTTGATTGATCGTCTTTGGTCCATTGTCAAGAAAAGCTTTGCGAGGAACCCAATGGTGTTCTCGCAACTCTACGGTATCCTTTAATATAAAAAGTTTTTAATAAACATTTCAATACTCCTAAACAAAAGTCAGCTTACCAACACACCTAAAGAAAACAGTTTTACCTGCAGCAGGAAACGAATCCTCGCCGGCAATTCCTTACTTAACATCAAGGAGCACATTCGGGCAAAGTACTGATCCATTAAGGACTAAAAGAGAAAAATAAAAACGTGTACTGCTTAAGACTTCTAGATATCATCAAAGTTAATGACTAAAGGCAATCCTCTGTATCACCAAATAAGCTGTTTGATTTTAATACAATTGTGACAGGCTATTTACACTATTTCTGTCAGCAACACACATACCTTGGCTCGTTCATGGTCTAATCTAGGCCCCACTGTCCTCATTATCTGACAGAGGCACTCCAAATCCTCTCCCATATCTTTGAGTTGGACTCTCTTCTTTTTTTCCAAAAGCTACCAAAAGAAATAAATGCCATGTTTACAAATTTTTCTTGGTTTAGATGTAGCACTTTTCCATAAGTTTCTACTAACGCATACAGTTCCTAGTGTCTAGCATACTATTCTTATTTGGTTTCTGTTCAAGAAATTTCTCCAAATTGAGCAATTTAAACCTAAGTAGGGAATCAGTTCTATCCCTATCTTGCAAAATACACTGCATACTTCCATATTTACAATATTTAAATAGCAGTTTTGCCAGCAATCTAAAATATTTAACTAGCACACCAAGTCTCAGATGGCGAAATTATAATTGACTCCTATCTCCCCAAAATGATGTACATGATGATTAATGAAAGCTTAAATTCACAATCATTACTTACTGTTTTGATGCACTTATGAAGGATAGATTCATGAATAAGATCAAGCTTTCCAAGTTCTCCAATGAATTTGATGTTCCCCAACATCTTGATCTTGGCAATAGCTCTCTGTTCCTCCTCCTCAGGGAGGAGGGGATTTTCACGCTTATCATAGACTAAAAAGAAGAATAAAAGTAACACTGAATTAAGTTGAACATATGCAGTACTGTGTATTAGTTGCTCTGTCATGTCCTCTCTTTGCGATTGCAGACTGTAGCCACCAGGCTCCTCTGTCCATGGGATTCTCTAGGCCAAGACTACTAGAGTGGGTTGCCATTCCTTTCTCCAGGGGATCTTCCCAACCCAGGAATCAAACCCAGGTCTTCTGCATTGCAGACAGATTCTTTACCATCTGAGGTACACAGTACAACTAAGTATTAAATTCTCACCATCAACATTTCTGGTTCGGTTTTCAAATTCATCTTGTAATTTGGAAATTAGGAGGCGTCTGAATGTCTGTAAGAAACAAAAGACATTTGTCAGGGTTTGATAATAAAACCTTCCAAATCAACTTAAAATAAGCAAGCACACACGCCCACTTACTGTGCTTTGCTTCTGTCCTGGTTGACCCTCTGCTGCTGGGCCATCAAAGTTTGGTGCATCTTCTGCCAATCGCAGACATAGCTGAGCATACAGTGAGCTATACTTTGGCTCTTCTAGGGCTTTGTCCACAATCTACAGAAAATATGCCATTAAAAAAAATTAAATATGACAACTTTTGAAAAACCTTCCTTTATAACTTAATACTGCCTTGCAGTCTTAAGGATCTTGACTCGCATAACAAAATTCTGACAAATTCCCTATACAAATGCTTCACTGGTAACCTGGAAATAAGCACATCTCTTTTGTAAGGCTTCTTACGTGAACTTAAGATGAGGTATGTAAAGTGCCCAGCACACAGGCTGGAAAAATGTTAGCACTTAAATGTTAGCTATTACAGAGTACCAAAAAAGTCTAATTACATATATCTCATAGTAGTAAAACCCTCTCCCCTTTGAGGAGTTGAAATTACCTTGGAAAAATGGAATCACCATAAAACTAACATTTCCAAAATGTGGTATTTTTCACAAAAGGAAAAACAAAGCAACCCCAGTCCCCAAGAGCCTGATAATCCAATTAACCCAAGCACAGTATATACCATTTCAAATTGACTTAAGTCTGATACCATCAAAAGTAATTTTTAAAAAAAGTGTTCAAACATACATACACTTAACTCACACCTCAGTTTTAGAAGCAACAATGAAGTGTATAAAAACAAAAGCAAAGAACAAAAAACCACTCAAAACCCAACATGGGTTCAAAGTATTTTCCTCCTCCTTTCAGTTAAGCCAACATTTAACTTACCAGCAGTATGACCCCTTTAAGGATGAGTTTAGACTCTACACCCACATTGAGGAGCTCAAGGCATAGCTTGTCAAACTTCTCAGGAGTAAGCTTATTTAATATGCTATGAAAAAGGAATCAGACTAGGTATCAGCAACATACAAAATTACCCAGTTAAAAAATAGCCTTTAAATTATGCTTTTTCCCTTTCATCACTTTCCCCTTTAACATCAAGACATTTTTCTTACCCATCTAACCAAAGCAATGTGGAAATAAACCTATTTAAGAACACCTACCTAACTGGTGGGGGTTCCCAGCTATTGGACAAGAAAATCTCATTCTCAAAACCCAGATCAAGAGCCTCCCTCCTTAATATCAAGGCTAGATACAGGAGCTAAACTGTTGTATTTTGCCATCACTGGCTTACATACCAGGTACAGAATATGTCAGCACAATAGGCTTCTGCATTTTAATCTAATGACCAAAAGCAACTAACTGAGCCCCAAACAGTGATGTGCTGATTTTCAGCCTAAAACTGTCAACACTGGCATTTCACTTAAGAGTTATGAACACTGCCTTCAAGTAATATAGCATACACACAAGAGAAGCAGTTAACCCAGTCTCCCCTCCTTTTAAAAGACAAAACAGACCTAATAAACTTACCCTCTTACTTTCCTGAAGATTGCATCATGTCGTTCTTTTTCATTTGCGGAGTTGTTTGCTGCGGAGTTGTCATCTCGTCTAGTGCTTCGTGCAGGAATCCATTTCTGAGCGTTTTGCCCTGGGGTTTTCCCCAGGAACTCGCTAGTAAAAATTATTAAGAGAATTAAAATAAGACAACTTAAGCACAGCATCCAGTCACACATCAAGTATCATACAGATCAAAAATCCTTCTAAATAGAAAAAACAGTTTAGGTTTTCTCAACTCCCTTACAACTAAGCAACTCCTATTTAGTGCATCAGAATAACCTGAAAAATTTGTTAAAGGAAGTCCCAGGCCCAGCCCACTCTCTGTTGTAGTGGCTCAGGGGTAAGGCCTGATTAATTTGCATCTCTAGTAAGCTCACAGGTGATGCCAGTGATGCTGGTCCAGGATCCACATAGTGAAAATCAACATTTTCTAATGTCTCATGACCATGTTATGAGACTTCCAGATTTATTACTATAATTTCATATGAACGTTTGAAGAAATAACATCAGTGAAAATAATCCAGAGTAAGAGAACAAAAGAGCAGTTTGAGACCCTCAACTCTTATTAGAGAATTTGACTAAAGAATAATCAATAACTGATATTCTATATTTAGAATATGTAGCAGAAATCAAGCCCATTAAGATTAGGATTGCTGATGTCCTATAACTATATGTTGTAATGTTAGAAAGACCATTAACCTCAGTCTGTTATATAAGTCACTCTTTTCGCTGTTTACTATACCTGTTGCCAGCAGTCTTGGGATAGTGCTGAGGTGCACCCCTACTTCCTCCTCCGCCCGAAGAAGCACTATTTAAAACAAAACCTTTTTTTAAATAAAAAAGTACACCCCAAGTATGTTTCACTCAAAACAGATATAGGATCTCTTTAATTATTCTGCATTACAGTAAGTACATCACAGATGAAGACTGAACTTAGGCCCAATGGAAAGCCAAGTAATTACATTTATTCTTCAGATAGCACACAGAAAACAGTGGAAATTGAAAGGCTTTAAAGAAATGTACATGCATATTATAAATTAATCCTGCAGCACAATCAAGTCAGAACTATTTGGTGTGGTTATTCTTTTGGTCCTAATAATTGCCAAAACAAAATCTACACATACCTGAAACGAGAAGCACCCCCTTCTGCGATCGCACTCTCCACTTTGGCGGCTTGACAACGAAGAATCTTCAAAAGAATAATATTAATGGATGGGGTGGGGAGGGAAGAGGATGGGAGAAATGAAAAACCTAGAATGAGAAAGAGTACCAAAATTAGTCACCGCTAACATACAAATCCATAAACCCTCCTTCAGTTACAATGTACTTCAGTCCGACACTGCAGTTGATTGAACGTAAGGTCTCGTAAGACTAAAATAGAACGTACTCAAAACACAAATTAACAGTAAAATTTTGTTGGCCACTTGGAAATTCACTTGTGTTCAAGGACGCAGGAAGTGCCTACATAGAGACAGAATCAATTTCTGAAAAAGCCACTTTCCCTCCTTTACAGCTGAGTACGGAGATCGATTGTGGAAAAATCTGTTAACAAACGGGCACACCATGTGAAAACATTGTAATAGACTTTACTGCCTCAACGACGAGCAACACTGAGTAAGACGGCTTTTCCCACTGTCCACCCCTTAACTGGGCGCAGAGGGCCTGAGGGGGAGACCTGAGTTGCACAGCGGCTGACATCAGGCAGGCGGAAGAACAGGGCCACAACATGGCAGCAGGAACCTCCGCCCCATTTCCCCCTTCCTGGGAACAAAAGAGCAGTGGATTCCTCCCACCCAGGCCCGAGTTAGGGAAGTGCTTCCGACAGCCTCCTACCGAAGCCGCCGGCGGCAAACCTCGGGGAGGAGCGGAGGCCGCCCCCGCGGCTAGGCGCCCGGCTCTTTGTTCTCGGGCAGAAAGGCGGCCTCCTTCCCACCCGCCGCCGCCTCCAGCGGCCCCCTCCCACCCATAAATTCCCCAGGGACTGACAGCCGCCTCGCCGCTCCCTGCCCAATCGACAAAAGCTCAGAAACCCTCATTTCCCCCCCTTCTCCCGTCGCAGGCGGGGCTCGCCGGGCAGGCCCTCCGCTCTCCCACCAAGGGCAGCCCCACCGCTCCCCGCCGGCCCCGGCTTCACACACTTCCTCCCCGCCGGGAGGCCGGGCTCCGGGACTCCTCCGGCTCGGCTGGTCCCGCGCCAACGGCCGGGCCCCCCGCCCCCGCCGGCCCGCGTCCGTCCCCGCCGCGCGCGCCGCCCGGCCACGCTCTCTCCACGTCCGAGCACACCCGCGCCTTGGCCCGGCCCGGGCCCCGCGGAGGACGGCCACCGACAGCCACGAAGACGGCCGTAGACCACCAAGGCTGCCGACTTCCTCCTACTCCGTCAGCGACGGGAAGGGAGAATAAAGACGAGGAATTTTCAGGTGCCAGAAGCCCGGAGGAAACGCTAAAAAAGAGTCGCCCCGCCCGGCTCCGCCTGTGGCCGCCATTTTGTGCTGCTCAGGAAGAAGTGGCCAGGGACGGCGGCCATTTTAGAGCGCTCCACTCGGCGGCAGCGCTGGCGGTAGCTCCACTCACCTTCACCGAGAACTCAGCAGCTGCTGCCGCAGCTGCCTCCTCAGGATCCGGTCGTCGGGGACGGGGAAGGGAGGGGGAAGGGGAACGGAAAACAAAAAAGGGGGAGGGAAGGGGGAGGAAGGAGTCGGAACCGGCTTGAAACAGCTCAGAAGAGTCGCTGCTGCAGCCACAACCCGATACTCGCCGCCACCTCCATAGAGCTCCGACTCGCTGCTGGCGCTGAGGCGTGTCTGAAGCCGAACTTATCACTCTAGGGCAGCCGAACCCACCAGAGCCGCCCCGAATGGCTCCTTCGCCACCCAATCAGCGGCTTGGCTTTTGTCTACCGCCAATCGGCGCAGGGCGACGGGGAGGAGCCACAGGGCCAAGCTCGGTTGCGGTGCAGCCCCGCCGCAGTGCGCAAAGCCATATTCGCGAAGGCTCTGAGACCAAGCCAGTGGCGTAAGGGGAACTGGGGACAGTCGAGATGCGGCTCGCTTGCGTAAACTCGTAGAATCCTCTGAGTCTGCGTTGGTGTGGCTGCCTCGTCTTCCTCCTGTCTCTTTGTTCCCGGGGTCCGTATCCCGTGTTCGAGATATGCAGCCCTCAGCTCCTCCACCTCGTTTTCTCACCGGGAATGTGGGAAGGAAACTCGCTCTTCCACCCGGCCCGATTCCCGTCCTTGGCGTGTGCGAGCACTGATTTTCCTGGCGCCCCGGGGAAGCCGAGATTGCCCCTCGCAGGCTGAGCCTCCCTGGGACTGGCCTGCAGTGCTAAGGCCTGGCGCCCCTGGGGCGCAGCGCCGGGAATCTTTGGTCTTCAGGTGCTCGGCTTCGCCTTTGGGTCGGGAAGCCCTGAGTGCATGGTTCAGGAGACTGGACGGTGCACCTCAGTGCGCTAAGAAAGCTTTATTCAGCTCCCTATTTATTCCATCCCCTACTGAGTGAATGAGAAAAGGATGAAAGGAAGGGGTTTACCGTCTTCGTACCTCACTGTGGAGAAAGCTTTTCCCAAAGGAATGTCCGTCCAACAGTCACGGAAGAAGACCCAGAATATACCAGAATTCTTTAGAAGTAGTGTTTGCGGAGCGCAGGCGTCTGGAGGATTTTAATTGCCAGCTCCTGATTTGTTTTTTAAAGCACGTTGAAGACTGTATTTTCTATTTTATATAAGGTCCACTCTAACAAATAGGATTAGGCTTTTCAAAGGCGTCAGGCTGAACTATTTATACTTCTCAGCTAATGTTTTAAGGGAGAGGAAGAGTAAAATGAAGTGTTCCATCGTATGCGACATTTTAGCTATACAAAAATGGAGTCGTTTCCATAAACTTAACAACAGAAATGCCCCCATTTTCATTTTGAATTTTGTTCTTGATACAATGTGTAATTTAAAGAGAGAAACCATATATATATATATATATACATATATTTTTTTTTTTAACATGGATAACCTTTCAAGAAAGTCCAATAAAGTCCAGGATTTTCAAGGTTTCCAACATATTTGACGTGTGAAAACAGCTTTTGGGGTTGAAAGTACCTAGTCCTCCATAGGATTTTCAAGAGAGGTGCTTGTTTTTCGTAGGACCAATATGGAAGGGTTTGATGGGGCCCTGAACGTTTGTAACAGCTTTAGATCTTTGCCATATATTATTAGGCTGATCATTCCCCTTCATATTTTTCTAAAGTTATTTTGCTATTAAGCCAATTTCACTTGAACTTTGACAACTGGATATTCCCACCCTTGGAGTTAGTTACATGTTAAAAGAAAAAAGTAAACTATATTTTCAGGAAAGACAAAAATTGTATTTCAAATAGAGCTTCCACTTTGTAATTTCAGGACCCTTTAGCTTCAAAATGACAGAAATAATATTTCAAAATAACTTCTATAGGGCTTTACAGTTTGCAAAAATGTTTTCATATATTTGATTTTTTTTTACATAACTGGGTTACATTCTTCATGATATTAATCTGAAAGAAGAGTGTTTAAAAAAACACTATACTAGGTTAGACTTCAAAGAGAATAATATACTGAACCCTAATGCCTATAGATGGTCTTTTAAAATACATATATTTATTTATTCACTTGTCTGCATTTGGTCTTGGTTACAGCATATGCAATCTTTTAATTGCAGCATATGGAATCCAGTTCCCTGACCAGGGATGGAACCCAGGCCCCCTGCCATGGGAGTGCAGAGTCTTAGCCACTGGACCACCAGGGAAGCCACTGGATAGTCTTTTAATTGAGGAACTTGAAACTCAATAATTAAACATAAAAGAGGTTTTACTTAATCTTGTATTTAATCTTTGCTAATTGTGAACCCCTTTGCTATGGGCTTTGAAGGATGAGTGTATGTAGAAACTGGGCTAAGAGGAGTAAAGTAGAAATATGGATAAAATATAATCTTTCAATTACCTTTCAATAGGTGGGAGATATATTCATATTTTGAAATGTTTCCATCACATCCTGGATGTATGAAAATTCAAGTCATGTGGAATTTAGCTTTCAGTTTATAGGAAGTTGAATTTTAAATACACCCACTTCAATCTGCTAGTTTTTTTTTTTTGCTAGTTTTAACACTTATATTTTATGTCAGTTTTCTAAAGATTGAGAAGATCTTAAGAGTCCTGAGTTGATAACTTACAGATAATTGCATTATTTTAATAATATCAAATGTTGTTTATTATTATAACATTTTAACTTCTAAAGTGTCTGCTATCCTCTCTGTGCTTAAGGATTCCCTAGTCATATATCTCTAGCTCAGATCTTTTACTAGAATTCTGTTTCTAATGCCTGTTTATCAGAGACACAAACTTGTAGCCATATTTGGTTTAGGCCACACAGTAATTTTAAACATTTGCATTAGTTGACATTGAAATTTTATGAGATTTTTCCATACAAATCTAGATTTCCATCTTTTCATGAAAAAAAATCTTAAAATATGGCAATACTGGCCTGAAATTCCACCACAGTGAGACTTACTTGATTCACTCATAAGCCAGGTTGCGCAGTGATAAAGAATCTGCCTGCCAATGCAGGAGACACAAGAGACTCTGGTTTGATCCTTGGGTTGGGAAGATCCCTTGAAGTAGAAGACCCTCTGGAGTAGAAAACGGCAACCCACTCCAGTATTCTTGTCTGGGAAATTCCATGGACAGAGGAGCCTGGCAGTACAGTACAACTGAACATGCGTTCATGGCCTCTTATAGCCAGTTTTCTTTTTTGTTATTTGTTCAAATTCAACAGACTTGGTATTAACCAATCATCTTCCTATTGTAAGGAAAAGGAATAGAACATTTAATACAAATACCTTCTCTGCCACTTACTGTGTAACTTTGGGCAAATTTAACTGCTCTCTCTTCTTAGTTTCTGAATCTATAAAGTGGGAATAGCAGTATTTACAGAGTTCTAAAGATTAAATAATGTATGTAAAGCACATAGCATAGTCCCTGATGCAGTAATTACATAATGTCAATTACCAAATTATCAATAATATTGATTATCCAACTATTTCATAACTACTTTAGTTTTGCTAAGGATTCCACTAATCTATACTAGAAACTTGACTCTACATTTTCTCTCCCTTTGATCAGGTATGACACTGAATTACTAAGTCCTTGTGTTACTTCCTTCTAAATAATAATCTTCCTACATTCATCTTCTTTCCTACAGTGTCACTGCATGCATGCTAAGGTTTGCTTTAGCAATTGTTCCTCCTGAATGATTGAAAAATTCCAGTTGTTCTCCTAGAATCTTTTCCTTCTTAGCCGTGTACTTATATTGGTCTCCTTTAAAACACTCCCTACCGCAACACAATGTATTATTATCATTCTTAAAAGAATTTTAGTGCTTCACTATTCTCTACATCAGTTTGATCTCAGCCTTGGCTGCACAGTACAGTCTCCTGGGGGAATGTTTTAAAACTCTTCAAGTCCAGGCTGCATCCAAGACTAGACATACCAAATCTCTCAGAGTTGGATCCAGACATCAACAGCTTTTAAAGCTCTTCAAGTGACTAGTGTACAGTCAAGGTTTGAGAAACACTGAGAGGTCATAGTATTATAGAAAATGAAAATATGTACAGCTGAAGAAAACCATTGTTGTTGTTCAGTCACTCACTTGTGTCCAACTCTTTGCGACCCCACGTCAGGCTTCCCGGTCCTTCACCATCTCCCAGGGTTTGCTAAAATTTATGTCCATTCAGTTGGTGATGATATCAAACTATCTTGTACTCTGTCATTCCCTTCTCTTCTTGCCTTCAGTCTTTCCCAGCATCAGGGTATTTTCCAATGAGTCAGCTCTTTGCATCAGGTAGCCAGGGTACTAGAGCCTCAGCTTCAGCATCAGTCCCTCCAATGAATATTCATGGTTGATTTCCTGTAAGATTGACTAGGTTTGATCTCATTGCTGTCCAAGGGACTCTCAAGAGTCTTCTCCAGCACCACAGTTCAAAAGCATCAATTCTTTGGCACTCAGCCTTCTTTATGGTCCACTGTCACATCTATACATGATTACTGGAAAGACCATCAGTTCAGTTCAGTCGCTCAGTCGTGTCCGACGCTTTGCAACCCCATGAATTGCAGCACTCCAGGCCTCCCGGTCCATCACCAACTCCTGGAGTTCACTCAAACTCACCTCCATCGAGTCGGTGATGCCATCCAGCCATCTCATCCTCTGTCGTCCCCTTCTCCTCCTGCCCCCGATCCATCCCAGCATCAGAGTCTTTTTCAATGAGTCAACTCTTGGCATGAGGTGGCCGAAGTATTGGATTTCAGCTTTAGCACCACTCCCTCCAAAGAACACCCAGGACTGATCTCCTTTAAAATGGACTGGTTGGATATCCCTGCAGTCCAAGGGACTCTCAAGAGTCTTCTCCAACACCACAGTTCAAAAGCATCAATTCTTCAGCGCTCAGCTTTCCTCACAGTCCAACTCTCACATCCATACATGAGCACTGGAAAAACCATAGCCTTGACTAGTAATGTCTCTGCTTTTGAATATGCTGTCTAGGTTGGTCATAACTTTCCTTCAAGGAGTAAGTGTCTTTTAATTTCATGGCTGCAATCACCATCTGCAGTGATTTGGGAGCCCCCCAAAATAAAGTCTGACACTGTTTCCACTATTTCCCCATCTATTTCCCATGAAGTGATGGGACCAGATGCCATGATCTTCGTTTTCTGAATGTTGAGCTTAAAGCCAACTTTTTCACTCTCCTCTTTCACTTTCATCAAGAGGCTCTTTAGTTCCTCTTCACTTTCTGCCATAAGGGTGGTGTCATCTGTATATCTGAGGTTACTGATATTTCTCCTGGCAGTCTTGATTCCAGCTTGTGCTTCCTCCAGCCCAGCGTTTCTCATGATGTACTCTGCATATAAGTTAAATAATCAGGGTGACAATGTACAGCCTTGACATACTCCTTTTCCTATTTGGAACCAGTCTGTTGTTCCATGTCCAGTTCTAACTGTTGTTTCCTGACCTGCATACAGGTTTCTCAAGAGGCAGGTCAGGTGGTCTGGTATTCCCATCTCTTTCAGAATTTTCCACAGTTTATTGTGATCTGCACAGTCAAAGGCTTTGGCATAGTCAATAAAGCAGAAATAGATGTTTTTCTGGAACTCTCTTGCTTTTTCCATGATCCAGTGGATGTTGGCAATTTGATCTCTGGTTCCTCTGCCTTTTCTAAAACCAGCTTGAACATCAGGAAGTTCACAGTTCACGTATTGCTGAAGCCTGGCTTGGAGAATTTTGAGCATTACTTTACTAGCATGTGAGATGAGTGCAATTGTGCAGTAGTCTGAGCATTCTTTGGCGTTGCCTTTCTTTGGAATTGGAATGAAAACTGACCTTTTCCAGTCCTGTGGCCACTGCTGAGTTTTCCAAATTTGCTGGCATATTGAGTACAGCACTTTCACAGCATCATCTTCCAGGATTTGAAATAGCTCCACTGGAATTCCATCACCTCCACTAGCTTTGTTCGTAGTGATGCTTTCTAAGGCCCACTTAACTTCACATTCCAGGATGTCTGGCTCTAGGTGAGTGATCACACCATCGTGATTATCTTGGTCGTGAAGATCTTTTTTGTACAGTTCTTCTGTGTATTCTTGCCACCTTTTCTTAATATCTTCTGCTTCTGTTAGGTCCCTACCATTTCTGTCCTTTACTGAGCCCATCTTTGCATGAAATGTTCCCTTGGGATCTCTAATTTTCTTGAAGAGATCTCTAGTCTTTCCCATTCTGTTCTTTTCCTCTATTTCTTTGCACTGATCGCTGAGGAAGGCTTTCTTATCTCTTCTTTCTATTCTTTGGAACTCTGCATTCAGATGCTTATATCTTTCCTTTTCTCCTTTGCTTTTTGCTTCTCTTCTTTTCACAGCTATTTGTAAGGCCTCCCCAGACAGCCATTTTGCTTTTTTACATTTCTTTTCCATGGGGATGGTCTTGATCCCTGTCTCCTGTACAAGTCACAAACCTCTGTCCATAGTTCATCAGGCACTCTATCTATCAGATCTAGTCCCTTAAATCTATTTCTCACTTCCACTGTATAGTCATAAGGGATTTGATTTAGGTCATACCTGAATGGGCTAGTGGTTTTCCCTACTTTGTTCAATTTAAGTCTGAATTTGGCAATAAGGAGTTTATGATCTGAGTCAGTCAGCTCCCGGTCTTGTTTTTGCTGACTATATAGAGCTTCTCCATCTTTGGCAGCAAAGAATATAATCAATCTGATTTTGGTGTTGACCATCTGGTGATGTCCATGTGTAGAGTCTTCTCTTGTGTTGTTGGAAGAGGGTATTTGCTATGACCAGTGCGTTCTCTTGGCAAAACTCTATTAGTCTTTGCCCTGCTTCATTCTGTATTCCAAGGCCAAATTTGCCTGTTACTCCAGGTGTTTCTTGACTTCCTACTTTTGCATTCCAATCCCCTATAATGAAAAGGACATCTTTTTTGGGTGTTAGTTCTAAAAGGTCTTGTAGGTCTTCATAGAACCATTCAACTTCAGCTTCTTCAGCGTTACTCGTTGGGGCATAGACTTGGATTACCGTGATACTGAATGGTTTGCCTTGGAAACGAATAGAGATCATTCTGTCTTTTATGAGATTGCATCCAAGCACTGCATTTCGGATTCTTTTGTTGACCATGATGGCTACTCCATTTCTTCTAAGGGATTCCTGCCCGCAGTAGTAGATATAATGGTCATCTGAGTTAAATTCACCCATTCCAGTCCATTTTAGTTCGCTGAATCCTAGAATGTTGACGTTCGCTCTTGCCATCTCGCATAGGAACCTGGAATGTTAGGTCCATGAATCAAGGCAAATTGGAAGCAGTCAAACAGGAAAGACCATAGCTTTGACTATATGGACCTATGTTGGCAAAGTAATGTCTCTGCTTTTAATACGCTGTCTAGGTTTGTCATAGCTTTTCTTCCAAGGAGCAGCGTCTTTTAATTTCATGGCTGCATGAAATTAAAGAAAACCCCAGGAAAAGGAAACAGGAAGGATTCTGCCCAAGTAGGGAAATAGGCATTAAAACCTAGGGATCCCAGTTCATATGCCTTTGCCTTCTTTCAAACCCTTCATATGTGGGCCCTATCCTACCTCTTCTGATGGCCTTTTCACCCCTCCCAGACAATCAGTCATCTCTCATAGAGCCAGTTCAGCTAGTATTGCTGCCTTCAAAAATTCATTCCCACTAATGCTCCATTGGTTGTAATTTTGAGGCCATTCTTATTTATCCCCCTTACTATTTCATTTCTGAAATATAGATATAAATATTTAAGAACCCTGCTCAAAAACTGCAGTAGGTTTCCCTTAAGTTAGCATCAGGACCCCTTTGTTTGGCCTAAATTCCTTTTGTAATCTGGTTTCAGACTACTTCCCTGTTCCTGGACATATCCCTCCTCCATTTTTCATTATTCATAATCTAGTTCTATGGTGCTCAAATTTTGCTCCATGTTCTGTATTTTATGACCAAATTTGGGTGGTCTTTTTCTACTTGGCAGAAAAAAATAATGCTAATAAATTAATCTACTAATGGCTAGGCAAGCAGCTTGGGCTTAATATCTGTTTTCAAAGAGCTCACAATCTGGACAAAGAAAAGATACATACCCCAAATACATATAAGATCAGGAAAGGACCAAATCAATGCTAAACTGAACAACCAGGACAAAATGCTGTGAGATTTTGTAAAGGGAATAATGGGGAATGAAGCTCGGGCCTTCTTTTCTTGAATGTTAGAATGATATTTTGGGACTGAGTACACGGGCAAAGAAAGTTCTTGTGATCATGTTAGTTTTGGTTTAAAACTGATCAATTTTAACTGACCAGGGTGCTGTTTTAGGGAAAATTAACATCGTGGCTTATGGAAATCGATTGAAAGGCAAATCTGGAGATAGACCAGTTAGAAGGCTATGTACTGTGTATTATGGGGCATATTTTCATTGCCCTTCCAAAACTGTAAGGTCCTTGAAATGGGGAACACTTCTCTTGTATTTCCTGTAGAGTTCTTTGCACACAGCAGGAGCTGAGAAAATATTTGTGCATATTATCTTTTTCACATTTATTTGTTCCTTTTCTTCTTGGCTTTCATGGCTTTACACTTTCCAGGATTTTCTCCTATCTCATTGACGCCTCACAAATTCAGCTGTCTTTGTTGGCTTCTCCTCCTCTGCTTGACCTCTAAATATTAAAGTAGAGGATTTATTCTGGGTATTCTCTTCCCTCTGATTGCATGCGTGTGTGCTAAGTCACTTCAGTTGTGTCTGACACCTTGCGATCTTATGGACTATAGCCTGCCAGGCTCCTCTGTCCATGGGATTCTCCAGGCAAAAATACTGGAGTGGGATTGCTATGCCCTTCTCCAGAGGATCTTCCCAACCCAGGATCAAACCGGCGTCTCTTCCACCTCCTGCACTGGCAGACTAGCGCCACCTGGGATGCCCCTTCCCTCTAAGTACTTTCCCTCTAAGTAATCTCTCCTATGACTGTAAATACCATTTACATGATGACAGCTTCCAAATTCATATCTCCATCTCTGATTTGCCCCTCCCCCCATGCAAGCTACAGATATATATCAAATTGGCTACTGAAATTTCCCCATGGATATACATAATAGGCATTTCGAATTTAACATGTTCAGAACAGGTTTTCCTCCATTGATCAACATCTGCCAGTTGCTAAGGCCCGAAACCTGCAAATCATTCTTGATTCCTCTGTCTCTCATCTCCCGTATCCAATTCATCAAAAGTTCTGTTGGTTCCATGTCCAAAATATATCTTAAGTTGGTCCACGTCTCTTGATCTACATGGCTTTCCCTTGAATCTAACCATTATTTCTAGTCTGAATTCCTGCAATAGCCTCCTAACAGGTTTCTCAAAATTCATCTCTTGCTCTCTGTTACATTCTCTACCCACAAGTATACCATCTTTTAAAAATGTCAATCAGGTAATACCACACTCATGATCCCTTGATCATGGATGTACATTACATCCACAGTAAAATCCAAACTCCTCATTGTGGTCTGCAAAGCCTTACATGATCCAGCCCTTGACCATCACTCTGACCTCGTCTGACCTCTCTGCTTCAGTCACACTGGCTTTTTTCCCCTGTTCTTCAAACACATTCAGTTCATGCAAAGCTTTCTAGTCCTCAAACATACAAAAGATATGGCTACTGGTTTTTCAAATACCACTGTCCCAAAATTTCTTATTCCAGTTTTTCACATGGCTGGTCTTTTTCAAAATTTAGGTCTCAGCTGTATAAGCTTTGTAAAAAAGACTTCCCTGATCACCCAATGTAATGTCTCCTCTTCTAGGCACTCTTAAAACATTACTCTGCTTATTTTTTTACACACTTCTTATCACTATCTGAAATAATTGTTTGCATTCTTTCTTATATATTATCTTCTTACTGCATTAGGATGTGAGCTCCATGACAGCAGGTAACTTGTCTGTCATGTTCACTGTTACATCCCTTATATACAGTGCTTAGAATGGTTCCTGGCATATAATAGCCATCAGTAAATATTTACTGAATACAACAACATACTCTCTCTCATTTGAGTCTCAGTACAAGTCATGTGGGGTTAAGAAGGGAAGTGTCATTTTCCCAATTTTACAGAGAGGGAAATCGAAAGGGGTAACTTTTCCAAAATAATTGTTAGTGTGTGGCAGAATCTCGTTCTTTTCCAAATAGATCAAGACC
The DNA here is from genome assembly GCF_016772045.2 of Ovis aries. Taxonomy (NCBI): domain Eukaryota; kingdom Metazoa; phylum Chordata; class Mammalia; order Artiodactyla; family Bovidae; genus Ovis; species Ovis aries. Next base: position 41,582,301 of record NC_056068.1, on the reverse strand, counting down.
CCTCCTATAGCAACATGAGTAATTATAATAGGAATAGGGATATTCCACTTTAAAAATGACTTTTGCATGCAATGTTTAAGGTGCTTGCATTAGTTACTTGTGTATACCATAACAGATTGTCCCAAAGTAGGTGGCTTAGAACAACAGGAATTAATTTCTTCACAGTTCTGTAGGTCTGAAGACCAAAACCAAGGTGTTAGTAGGGCTGTACTAGCCCTTGGAGGCTCTATAGGAGAGTCCATCTCTGGCCTCTTCCAGCTTCTGGTGGCTGCTGGCCTTCCTTGGTTTGTGGCCACATTCCTCTCTGCTGTCTTCACACTGCCTGCTCCTCTGTGTGCATGTCACACAGCTCCCTCTGATGCTCTCTTATGAGGATACAAACGACTGCACTCAGATAATTCAGGACACACTCCTTCTCTTGAGATCCTAAACTTTGTATCTTTTGCCACATAAGGTAATATTCACAAGTTTCATGGGTTATACATGGGTATATCTTTTAGAAACTGCCATTCAGCCCACTTCAGTGCTCAAAGCAGTTTAGTGCAGAGCTAAATTCTTGGAATTCTGTTTCACAGGTCATTCTCTACTTGGTTCATCAATTTATTCATTTCATAAATATTTAGCGAGCATATAATGCAAGCTGTATATGGTACTAGAAATTGGGTTGTCATTATCGTTCAGTTGCTAAGGCGTGTCTGACTCTTTGCAATGCCATGAACTACAGCATACCAGGCTTCCCTGTCCTCCACCATCTCCCAGAGTTTGCTCAAGTTCATGTCCATTGAGTTGATGATTATATATAAACACACACTTGTAAGCACTTTATGCTTTGTGTAAGAAAGGGTGTCATTAATGACTGCATTGGGAGACAGGGCATAAATTACGGCTATACCAGGTAAAGGTGTGTGATTGTCTTATTTATGATGCATATTGTTAGACCAACAGAATGAAATAAACCAAGACCCTGTCTGTTAATATTTTTCCCTTTGCCACTTCTTTTCTATGTCAAAAGTCTAAACTAGTGTTTAGTTTATAAAGTTCTTAGATAGATAAGTGGCACGTCAGGTGCTTATGCTGAACTTTGTCAAAATGGATACCTCGTATACTTTTGGATATTGGACTTGTAAGTTGGAAGTGGGAAGCCCATTTCAGGAGAAAATTTTCTGTATTAGATGGGCCAGAGACACACCTGATCTCTAAGTAGAGGAGGATAACTAATACTTTCAGTTCACTGTATTTCATAATTGTTTTTTTTTGGGGGGGGGGGGGGGGGACATGCCAGTGGCTTGAGGGATTTTAGTTCCCTGACCAGGGATGGAACCTGGGCCCCATGCAGTGGAACTGTGGGGTCCTGACCACCACACCACCAGGGACTTCCCCATAATTTACTTTAGAAAAAACAAATTTAGAGAATGGGTAATGTTAACCTGCAAGAAAAACTACTTAAAAGTGATCAAGATTACTAGTAGTTGGGAATTCCCTGGACTCAGTACTTTCACTGCAGTGGCCCAGGTTCAAGATCATGAAAACTGTGTAGCATGGCCGCAAGAAATTCTTAATGGCAACTTAGATGACACAGTCTTCATGTGCGATTCCTAGTATTCCTTTCTTTCCAAAGTAAAAAAAATATATGAATACAAGTTACTAAGAATGTTATTATAGAGATAATATTGCATCCACTCTAATTTTTTAAATAAGAAAATAATTTGCAAACTTTGGTATTTTATATACTTTTTATTAGTGATGATATTTACAGTACATCTTACTACTAATGCCAAAAAGCATGCTAAAAGAATGCAGTTAAAGAATCACTGTTCTTGAAAATGCAAATTATCAACCTGAAATAGACACTTCAGGGCAACAAGCCAAGTATTTAATCATATTTTGGAGGGCAGTAAGTACAGATGTCCAGCACATAGGTTATATATATGATGATATTTTGTAAAGTGCTAAAGTTTTCACTTTAGGTAAGGAGCAGCGGCTGTGCTTTGCTGGAGCAGCCGTGAAGAGATACCCCACATCCAAGGTAAGAGAAACCCAAGTAAGACAGTAGGCACTGAGAGAGGGCATCAGAGGGCAGACAGATGGAAACCACAATCACAGAGAACTAGCCAAACTGATCACACAGACCACAGCCTTGTCTACCTCAATGAAACTAAGCCATGCTGTGTGGGGCTACCCAAGATGGACAGATTATGATGGAGAGGTCTCACAGAATGTGGTCACTGTAGAAGGGAATGGCAAACCACATCAGTATTCTTGCCTTGAGAACCCCATGAACAGTATGAAAAGGCAAAAAGAGGACACTGAAAGATGAACTCCCCAGGTTGGTAGGTGCCCAATATGCTATTGGTGATCAATGGAGAAATAACCCCAGAAAGAATGAAGGGATGGAGCCAAAGCAAAAACACCACCTAGTTGTGGATGGAACTGGTGATAGAAGCAAGGTCCGATGCTGTAAAGAGCAATATTGCATAGGAACCTGGAATATTAGGTCCATGAATCAAGGCAAGTTGGAAGTGGTCAAACAGGAAATGGCAAGAGTGAATGCCAACATTCTAGGAATCAGTGAACTAAGATGGACTGGAATGGGTGAATTTAACTCAGATGACCATTATATCTACTACTGCGGGCAGGAATCCCTTAGAAGAAATGGAGTAGCCATCATGGTCAACAAAAGAGTCCGAAATGCAGTGCTTGGATGCAATCTCATAAATGACAGAATGATCTCTATTTGTTTCCAAGGAAAACCATTCAATATCACGGTAATCCAAGTCTATGCCTCGACCAGTAATGCTGAAGAAGCTGAAGTTGAACAGTTCTGTGAAGACCTACAAGACCTTCTAGAACTAACACCCAAAAAAAGATGTCCTTTTCATTATAGGGGATTGGAATGCAAAAGTAGGAAATCAAGAAACACCTGGATGGCGTAACAGGCAAATTTGGCCTTGATGTACAGAATGAAGCAGGGCAAAGGCTAATAGAGTTCTGCCAAGAGAACGCACTGATCATAGCAAACATCCTCTTCCAACAACACAAGAGAAGACTCTACTCAAGGACATCACCAGATGGTTGACACTGAAATCAGATTGATTATATTCTTTGCAGCCAAAGATGGAGAAGCTCTATACAGTCAGTAAAAACAAGACTGGGAGCTGACTGTGGCTCAGATCATGAACTCCTATTGCCATATTCAGACTGAAATTGAAGAAAGTGGAGAAAACCACTAGACCATTCAGGTATGACCTAAATCAAATCCCTTATGACTATACAGTGGAAGTGAGAAATAGATTTAAGGGACTAGATCTCATAGACAGAGTGCCTGACGAACTATGGACAGAGGTTCGTGACATTGTACAAGAGACAGGAACCAAGAAAAAGAAATGCCAAAAAGCAAAATGGCTGTCTGAGGAGGCCTTACAAATAGCTGTGAAAGGAAGGGAAGTGAAAAGCAAAGGAGAAAAGGAAAGATAGACCCATTTGAATGGAGAGTTGCAAAGAGTAGCAAGGAGAGATAAGAAAGCCTTCCTCAGTGATCAATGCAAAGAAATAGAGGAAAACAATAGAATGGGAAAGACTAGAGATCTCTTCAAGAAAATTAGAGATCCCAAGGGAACATTTCATGCAAAGATGGGCTCAATAAAGGACAGAAATGGTAGGGACCTAACAGAAGCAGAAGATATTAAGAAGACATGGCAAGAATACACAGAACTGTACAAAAAAAAGATCTTCACAACCAAGATAATCATGATGGTGTGATCACTCACCTAGAGCCAGACATCCTGGAATACAAAGTCAAGTGGGCCTTAGCATGCATCACTACGAACAAAGCTAGTGGAGGTGATGGAATTCCAGTGGAGCTATTTCAAATCCTGAAAGATGATGCTGTGAAAGTGCTGTACTCAATATGCCAGCAAATTTGGAAAACTCAGCAGTGGCCACAGGACTGGAAAAGGTCAGTTTTCATTCCAATTCCAAAGAAAGGCAACGCCAAAGAATGCTCAAACTACCGCACAATTGCACCCATCTCACATGCTAGTAAAGTAATGCTCAAAATTCTCCAAGCCAGGCTTCAGCAATACGTGAACCGTGAACTTCCAGATGTTCAAGCTGGTTTTAGAAAAGGCAGAGGAACCAGAGATCAAACTGCCAACATCCGCTGGATCATGGAAAAAGCAAGAGAGTTCCAGAAAACATCTATTTCTGCTTTATTGACTATGCCAAAGCCTTTGACTGTGTGGATCACAATAAACTGTGGAAAATTCTGAAAGAGATGGGAATACCAGAGCACCTGATTGCCTCTTGAGAAACCTGTATGCAGGTCAGGAAACAACAGTTAGAACTGGACATGGAACAACAGACTGGTTCCAAATAGGAAAAGGAGTACGTTAAAGCTGTATATTGTCACCCTGCTTATTTAACTTATGCAGAGTATATCATGAGAAACGCTGGGCTGGATGAAGCACAAGCTGGAATCAAGATTGCTGAGAGAAATATCAGTAAGCTCAGATATGCAGATGATACCACCCTTATGGCAGAAAGTGAAGAGGAACTAAAGAGCCTCTTGATGAAAGTGAAAGAGGAGAGTGAAAAAGTTGGATTAAAGCTCAACATTCAGAAAACTAATATCATGGCATCTGGTGCCATCACTTCGTGGCAAATAGATGGGGAAACAGTGGAAACAGTGTCAGACTTTATTTTTCTGGGCTCCAAAATCACTGCAGCCATGAAATTAAAAGATGCTGACTCCTTGGAAGGAAAGTTATGACCAACCTAGACAGCATATTAAAAAGCAGGGACATTATTTTGCCAACAAAGGTCCATCTAGTCAAGGCTATGGTTTTTCCAGTGGTCATGTATGGATGTGAGAGTTGGACTGTGAAAAAAGCTGAGCGCCAAAGAATTGATGCTTTTGAACTGTGGTGTTGGAGAGGACTCTTCAGAGTCCTTTGGACTGCAAGGAGATCCAACCAGTCCTTCCTAAAGTACATCAGTCCTGGGTGTTCTTTGGTAGGACTGATTTTGAAGTTGAAACTCAAATACTTTGGCCACCTGATGGGAAGAGCTGATTCATTTGAAAAGACTCTGATGCTGGGAAAGATTTAGGGCAGGACGAGAAGGGGATGACAGGATGAGATGGTTGGATGGCATCACCGACTCAATGGTCATGGGTTTGGGTGGACTCTGGGAGTTGGTGATGGACAGGGAGGCCTGGTGTGCTGCAGTTCATGGAGTCACAAAGAGTCAGACACGACTGAGCGACTGAACTGAACTTCAAGTTTTCACTTTAAATGATGTTTTCATTGCAGGAAAAAATGAGGCAGCTGAGATTTGGAGAAGCTAACTAACTTGTGTGTATCTTTTTAAAAATTTTATTCCAGTGGTTGTTTTTTATACTTTATCTCTGAATAGAATATAAAGTATTCAGAATTAAGATAATTAAAATAAACAGTATTCGTTTAATGCCACTGAACAATCCACCTGAGTCTGAATAATATCATCAAAGCAGCTGTGAAGATGATGATGATTATTTTTTTTGCTTTAACTTGCCAAGGCCTCACTACCTGGATGTTTCTGTGAAGGTGTGTTTTGGATGAAATTAACATTTAAATTGGTGGACTTTGTAAAGCAGATTACTCTCCATAATGTGGGTAGGCCTCACCCAATCAGTTGAAAGTCTTACTAAAACACTGATCTCCTTGAAACAAGCAATTCTGCCAACAGACTGCAACTCTTACCCAAGTCTCAGCCTGCCAGCCTACCCTGTTAGATTTTGCACTCGTCAAGTCTCACAAATTGCATGAACCAGTTCCTTAAAATAAATCTCTTTCTCTCTCTCCCTCTCCCTCTCTATAATTAGGAAACTGTTGCGGTCAGGCTGAGTTGTCCCTTTAAGAGAAGTTGAAAGTAATCTCATTCACTTACTACCTTTGGAAAGTTGATGATTAATTTAAAAAGCTGGTCAAATTTTAAAAGTGGAAGTATAGGTATGCAAGACATACTAGAATGTGAATTTAAAAAGCCAGGGGATGAGTTACTTATGCTGTTGCTCTGAGAAATGGGATATATACTTATAAGAACTGGAATGAAATTCTGGTTCTGGGTCATCTACTAGCTTGTTTGAAAACTTAAGCTAGTTACTTATTTTGTATATTGGAATTTTCCTACAGATATGCTATATGAATACATACATGTCTCTTTACCAATCTTATTTGAGTTTCTCAGATGAAAAAAGCATCAATAATGGTAAGTACCAAATATGGGAATAATGACAATAATAATCATAATGATAATAATGTTTCAAAGTTTCTCAGCACTGTTTTTCTGAAAAGTCCAAAGCACTTTCCCATGTCAGATCGTATCATCTTTGAGAGGTCATGGTAAGTAGTTGGTAGAAGTATCACAGTTCTCCAGATTATGTAACTGAGGTACTCTGAGATCTATACCCAGGGTCTTGCCCCTGAAGTTGCACAACACAGGATCTAGAAACCAGTTTCCTGATCATGTACTTTCCCTTCTTTTAAATTTGTTTGCCTCCTATGTTCCCTGGACTGGGAACTGATATCCAGAAGAGTGTTCACTTTTATCCTCCAAATTATAAACTTGTTATATCTGATTGCTCTGGCTTATATTGCCTGTAGTAGCCATTCTAACAATACTTTTGGTAGGATGACTTTTGTGTTTCTAAAGACTATTGAAATATTCATGACTTACTAAAAATAATATATTCTCATTGGCTGAATAATGATTTACTTTATAGAGAGAAAAGAGTGAGCAGATTCTAAAAGGGAAAGAAATTTGAAGATGGTGTGACAGACCTACACACAGCAAAATGAATTTTGGTTGCTACTGCACCAAGTACTTACCTTTCCTTGGCTATAAATATATTGTTCTCTGGTTGACAGTTACAATTTATTGTGGCTGATTAGATAAAGGGTAGAGAGAGAGAGAACATTTCTGAATCACCAAGGAACTCAAAACAGAAGGCAAAGATATCGTGGTGAACCAGGGCTGATCCACAGTTACCCAGTGCTATCTCAGAGACTTTCATCTTTGTCCCAGAGCACCGCGCATCGTGATTTTCATATTCCTACTGCTGAGGACAGAAGCTGTCTATGACTCCTCCTTCCCTTAGAAGACAGAGTATCTATCAGAGCGTACCAATCAACAAAATGTCTTGATTTTGGGTGAAGAGTGATAAAGCAGAACAAAGGATTGTTCTTTATTTTTAATTAATTCACAACTTATTCTTTCAGTCATGTCTAACTCTTTGTGACCCCACGGACTGTAGCCCGTCAGGCTCCTCTGTCCATGGGGATTCTCCAGGCAAGAATATTGGAGTGGGTTGCCATGCCCTCCTCCAGGGGATCTTCCTGACCCAGGGACTGAACCCAGGTCTCCCACATATCTTTTTTTAATCCTCCCCTTTATTCTCTCAAGCAATATTTATACTAGAATTTCATTATTTTGTTTTTAAAAAGTTCTTGTTATCTTCTGGACAGAACATTAAAAAAATTTTGTCTCCTTTCTGCCTTATTTCACTATGATTGCAAGTCAGAGATAAAATTCAGCTGGATTTGGGAAACAAGTGCTAAGAAAGACACTTAGATAAGTATATACTGTGTATGCAATGGTAAATTCACTCATACTTTCCTGATTACAGCTCACCTTTCCATATCTCATTAGAGCCAAAGGGCAAATATACATATACTGACAAACCACCCCATCAATGCCAGAGCGGGAAATAGGACCAAAGTCATTTCAAGTTCCAAAGTTACAATTTCTGGAAATTTGGAGAGCTAAGAATTTGGAAAACACAAAGTTTTTGTTTTGTGTTTTAATTATAGGAAAATAGGAAAAGATATAATCTTGACAATCTCTGGCAAATTTGAGGGGGAGAAAAGGAAGATGGTGATCGATGACCAGGAATCTATTTTCTCAGAAAAAAAGATTCATACAGGATAATATTAGAAGTCAAAGGGTAAACATTCTTTCTTGGATTCAAGAGTCAATGGTGACAACAGTGAAGGACCATCTATTCCTTTGCCATTATTACCATCTATAGATCAAAAGTAGCTCATGAGAAACAAAGACAGCATTAGTTTCTAGTCTGTCTCTACATTCGACCTAGCACAGTGGCTGGTACACCACTGTGATCACTGAAGAAACATCTGCTGAATTGTTAGTTTGGTAGCAGTAATGGGGACTTCCCTCTGGTAAGGTCACGGGCCAACTCACAGTAATAATAGTTAACAAACAATAAGTGCCTAGGGCTTCCCTCCTAGCTCAGTCGGCAAAGAATCTGCCTGCAATGCAGGAGACATGGGTTCGATTCCTGGATTGGGAAGATCCCCTGGAGAAGGAAATGGCAACCCACTCCAGTATTCTTGCCTGGAGAATCCCATGGACAGAGGAGCCTTGCAGGGGGTCGCAGGAGTCCTGACACAACTGAGTTACTTTCACTACACTCACTAAGTGCTTACTATGTTGCAAAGTGTGTTCTAAATGTTTTAATTGTGTGTACCCACCTTTAGGAGGTGGTTGATACTGTTCTGTCTTTCCCAGACAAGGAAGCTGAAGCACAGAGAGATGAGTATGTGGCAGATACAGGATTTGAGACTAGGCTCTGTGGGTTCTAGAGTCTAAAAGCTGTACCATCATTTAATACTGCCTCAGGTCAATGAGGAGAGAGCTCCAGGTTAACTCCATGTTAAATTAAACCATAGCTGGATACCTGCCTGACCTAAGAACCAGCAAGTAGAAGTGTGCCACTAGGTTGGGGAATTACTGTAGATAACAAGAGTTGCCTGATAGTAAGCCTTGGGAATGAGGAAGGGCCTCTGCAAGCTTAGAATGGGACAAACACAGTCATTCATACCAACAGCTAGGTTAGTGCATAGTGGAGCAGTGGATTTCAAAAGACCTTGACCCCTTGTCCGAGCACCTTTATAACGTGCAGAAATTGCAAAACGAGAGAAAGAGAGAGAGAGAGAGAGAGATCAAAAGCCAACGACAAAAACTGGCATGGGGAGGGGCAGATAGATCCAGGAAGCCAAGACTCAGAAGTTGATGAGTCAAGTGTAGTGGCAGCATGTAGAATTCGGGGATTTTTAAAGCTTCCCCTTAACTCCCACCCCTCAAATTATGCTCCCCCAAAGTCTTGTTCCTTCCGATCAGAGGAACAACATAAATACTAACAAGTAACAATGAACATGTTAAAAAAAAAATCTCTCTCAAACCAATCTTTTATGATGGGAGAAACTAGAAGGGGAGGTGATATATGAAATTTAGCTTGACTTGGGAGTTTTTAATTTTACACAGCATAACAAAATTTCCAAGGGAGACAATTAAGAAGAAGTGACCCTGGGGAAACAAGCATAATACATGATTTTTGTTCCTCATTGACTGAAGAGGACTGACACCACCCTTGGTCCAGTTGCTACATGAAGATGAACAGATAATCAACTGCTGATAGGCACCAGGTGAAAAGGGCAGTACTTCATCCAAAAAATAAAAAAGCCTGTTATTCCATTCATGCGCAATATTCCCCTTGGCTTACATATCTGAGACCTCAAGGAAAGAAGAATACAAAAGAAGTGCATGGCACCTAGGAGTCACTCTAGGTGAGTGGCACCTTCAGGCAGGCTGTGGTACAAATCTCATAAGCCTGGGCATCAATCAGGCTGTGTTACAACAGAAGACTATACTTTCTGAATTTGAATTTTTCTTTTTGTAGTTTCTTTGTTGAACTTTGTTTTGGAATCCAATGTGTTTTATCTTTAATAAAACTCACTTTGAAAACAAAATTCTCATATGCACTAAGAAGGGAAATTATCTACTATGTGCCAGACATTGTGCTAAGGTGCTAGGATTTAGTAATGAAGAAGGCAGAAACTGTCTCTGTCTTCAAGTAGTGGGGAAGAAAGACACTAAAAATTCAAATGTGATATGTTATAAAAGAGGAAACACAAATTGCTATGGGTATTAGTGAAATAAGCAGAAGAGAAATTCTCAGAGGAAAGAAATCAAAAGCCAAGATAAAAACCAAGAACTCTCAGGAATGGGTGGGAATAGATGGAGGTCCATAAAGCCAAGGAGATTTTATTTGCTTAACTTCAAGTGGGTTAAATGTTTCAATTAAGTAAGGATACTCTTCTTCTTTCTGGACCTTTGTCCAGAGAGTGGGATTATTCTGAAAGGTTTATTCTGAATCCAGGGTCTTTAATTTTTTTTAATCAATTAATTAAAACTTTTTAATGAATTATTAAAACTGGGTTTTTAACAGATTAATAAAAACTAGGAGATGGGGCTATTGTCCTTAAGAGCTTACAGCCTGTTTGGAGAGACAATGTATAAACACAGAATAAATAAAAGAAGCATATTGAGAGACTATAAATGAATAAAGCCTTACAGAAGGCAGAGGAGGAAGTTGCTATGGGCAGGAATGATAAGTGATGACATGATAAAGATGTACTAGTTTAGAACTTCTGGGTGAGTTACAACACTCCAAGACAAAGTTTGGTGTGTAAGACCGGAGACTAAAATCAGACCAGGATTTATCAGCCTCAATACTACTGACATTTTGGGTCAGATAATTCTTTGTTGTAGGAGGCTCTTCTGTGCAGCGTAGGATGTTTAGCAGCATCCCTGGCTTCTACCCACTAGACCCAGCAGCAAAATTCCCCCAAGTTGTGACAACCAAGAATGTCTCGTGGCATTGCCAAATGTCCCCTGGGAGGCAAACATCACCCTCCAGTTGAAAACCATTGCGTTAGACCTGCCGCCATATTAAGCCTAGCTAATGGTAAAGGGAGGTTTGGCAATACAAGGAAGATTCAGTGTTCAAAAATGGGTTAATCTACAGTTATGATGAGAAAAATAGTTGGCATCAAGATGTTTTACTCTGGTATCTAGAAAGTGGGGGTGGGAGGGCACTGCTTGACTCCAGAATGCCAGATTAAAAAAATCCCTTTCAGAATGAGACATATGGGGTGAGTTGTCCTTGAGACTAAATGTTCAGTGATCAGGACTAGATAGCTATTTGTGGATCATTTGAATGGGGAAGACAATTCCATACCAAGTCTCAATCAAAGTGAAGATAAAAATCTACTCAAAGGAGTATCCATGAGGGATCTAAGATACAGTTATGTCAACACATTGGAGATGAGTGGGTCTAGTCATGAACAGTGGGATAGGCAGAAACAGATGTAAAACTTCACTTCTTTTAGTTTTGGGCTTATCCATGGTTATTAGGGAGATGTTCCTTCCAACTCCAAAGTTATATGTAAAAGGTAAGAGAAAACATTTTAATAGCATTGCATACTACTTATGAAGTGTGTACTATGTGCTTGGTACTTTACAACATTATCTCACTTAATCCTGGCAACAATACTGTGAGGTAAGTATTACTACTGTCACTGTAGAGTTAAGTCTAAGTGGAGTTATTAAGTGAAGAAACCAAAATTCAAACCCAAATTTGTCTGACTTCCAACACTTTGACCTTTCTAATTACTATGCTGTACTCCAAGCTGTGATAAGACAGGAGATGATGTGAAGGAAATTTCAGTTTCAGTAGGGGTTAGGTGAGGAGGGGGCTTCCCAGGTGGCACAGTGATAAAGAACCCACCTTACAATTCAGGAAATGCAAGAGATGCAGGTTTGATCCCTGGGTCAGAAGGAAAGCTATGAAAAACCTAGACAGCCTATTAAAAAGCAGAGATGTCACTTTGCCAACAAAAGTTTGTCTAGTCAAAGCTATAGTTTTTCCAGTAGTCATGTATCAATGTGAGAGTTGGACCACAAGAAAGGCTGAGTGCCGAAGAATTGATGCTTTTGAACTGTGGTGCTGGAGAAGACTCTTGAGAGTCCTTTGGACAGCAAGGAGATCAAACGAGTCAATCATAAAGGAAATCAACCATGAATACTCATTGGAAGGACTGATGCTGAAGCTCTAATACTCTGGTCACCTGTTGTGAAGAGACGACTGATTGAAATAGACCCTGGTGCAGGGAAAGATTGAGGGCAAGAAGGGGGTGACAGAGGATGAGATGAGTTGGATGGCATCACTGACTCCACGGACATGAATTTGAGCAAACTCTGGAAAACAGTGAAGGACACGGAAGCCTGGTGTGCTGTAGTCCATTGGGTCACAGAGTCGAACAAGACTTATCGACCTAAGGACAACAATGGTGGAGGAATTAAGTAGACTGCCTGAAAAAGCGATTGTGTAGGGCAAGTCTTTACTTGGACATACAGAGGTTCTTAGTGAATATTTCAAAAAGTTCTGTAAGATAGTAGTATATTTAATTGTGAGATTATATTTAAGAGAGGCAATGATTAATGCTGGGTACCTAAATATTAATAAAATTTAATGTCTATTCTTAAAGAACTCTCAATCAAATATAGCAGACATAAACAATTCTACAGATTAATATTATCTGATGTACACAAAATGCTATGGGAGCTGTAATTTGATGCTCCTAATCCATGCAGATGACACCACCCTTATGGCAGAAAGTGAAGAGGAACTGAACAGCCTCTTGATGAAAGTGAAAGAGGAGAGTGAAAAAGTTGGCTTAAAGCTCAACATTCAGAAAACGAAGATCACGGCATCTGGTCCCATCACTTCATGGCAAATAGATGGGGAAACAGTGGAAACAGTGTCAGACTTTATTTTTTGGGGCTCCAAAATCACTGCAGATGGTGATTGCAGCCATGAAATTAAAAGACACTTACTCCTTGGAAGGAAAGTTATGAGCAACCTAGACAGCATATTCAAAAGCAGAGACGTTACTTTGCCAACAAAGGTCCATCTAGTCAAGGCTATGGTTTTTCCAGTAGTCATGTATAGATGTGAGAGATGGACTGTGAAGAAAGCTGAGTGCCAAAGAATCGATGCTTTTGAACTGTGGTGTTGGAGAAGACTCTTGAGAGTCCCTTGGACTGCAAGGAGATCCTACCAGTCCATTCTGAAGGAGATCAACCCTGAGATTTCTCTGGAAGGAATGATGCTAAAGCTGAAACTCCAGTAATTTGGCCACCTCATGTGAAGAGTTGACTCATTGGAAAAGACTGATGCTGGGAGGGATTGGTGGCAGGAGGAGAAGGGGATGACAGAGGATGAGATGGCTGGATGGCATCACCGACTCGATGGAGGTGAGTTTGAGTGAACTCTGGGAGTTGGTGATGGACAGGGAGGCCTGGCGTGCTGCAATTCATGGGGTCACAAAGAGTCAGACACGACTGAGCAACTGAACTGAACTGAATCTGAAAAATTAGATTCTACTCACTTCCCAAGAATCACTTCCTAATCTGAAAAAGCTGCATAGCTGATAAAGGGCATTTCCTAGAGTCTTTCAGTTAAGATTCCTGATATGATTCTGTTTGATGTTATCATGTGAGAGATGAATTCAGAACTGAATCATGTGAGGACACAGAAAGATACATGGGATCTAATTTGCTTGTGCAGATCTGACAGAGGTGGTATGTGTGATTCTGGAGCTAGCAATTTTCCTAAAAGAGTAGCAGCAGCATAGGCGGCAGCAGAGGTAGTGCAGCTCTGTGTTGAGCATCAGTGGCAACGGTTGGCCACAGCAATGTTAGCGGGAACATTTCTAATCATGGCAGAAATAAAGTGGTTGTGAGAGCTGGAGGTTGTTCCAAGGAGTTGGCTCTAGAGCTCGCCCCTCTAGTCCTTTCAGCGGTTTTGTAAGTACTTGATTTCTTGTTTAAATCTCATTTTGCCTATACTAGGCTGGATTCTATATTATGCAACTGAACACTGTTTGATGAACACTAAGGAAAGTTGTAACAACTGAATTTCCAGGAAATGGGAATATGAGAATTATTATCTGACCTGATGTATCTGAAGGCAGTGAAGATCTGGTTACTATTAGTGAACATTGTTAATCCATTATATTTAATGGAGAAATAGTTACTTAAATCACCATCTGTGGGGACTTCCCTGGAGGTCCAGTGGCTAAAACTTCATGCTTCCACTGAAGAGGGTATGGATTCAATCTCTGGTCGAGGAATTAAGATCCCACATGCAGCATGGAGTGGCCACAATAAAAAATTATCATCTATGGATTGCTAAGTTACTAAAATGTTAAGTCAGAGACCATTTCTGCCATAGCATGGAGAGTTTCTCTGGGAATAAGGACAACAGAGAAAGGTGGAACCAGGAGATGGCAAGGGATGGAGTCTTATTGATGAGACTTGAGTACCTGGATTCAGGTCTATCCAAAGACTTTTCAGTTACGTGAGAAAACATACTACATTTTTGCTTTAAGAAAGTTACCATCTTGGGTCATCTGGAATGAAGTACCTACTAAAGGCAAGTCTTTGGTGGACCAGCTGGCTGTTGTATTAGACCATTATGGAAGGTTCAAGGAATACAAGGGCAGGGATAGTGTCAGCTGCTCCTATCTGTGGTAGAAAAGTTAAAGAAAATTATAGGCTCTAGATTTCAATTTTTAGCTCAAGATATGTTTAAAAAACCAGGGTTTTTCTTTGACTGTCCTAAAAACATTCCTTATCTCTTATAGCCACAGGTCTAACACACCATTAAAAGCAGAATCTTTTTCAGTAAAATGCTGAATTACAACAGAGGTAGGATTAACAGCTTCATTCGATCTCTGTGAGGGTACTGACAGAGTTAGGGTACTGACTAGAAAAGTGCGGTATTCCAAAAATGGTACTGTATGTTGCCAAACTCTGGAGTGTTTCCTTGCCTGCAGAAGCAGCTCCCTTCTTGCCCTGATGAGGCTGGTCTTACCTTTCTTGGAAACACTACAGAGACCTTATCGTAATCAGTCTCCTACTATTAATAGGATATTGTAGAATTGATGGTGTGTGACTTCTGAGGCTAGGTCATAAGAGATTTTACATTTTCCACTTTGTTCCCTCTTAGATCTGAGAAACCTAGATGCTATGCTGTGAGGACACTCAAGCAGAATTACAGAGAAGTCCACATGGTGAGGAACTGAGTTCTGTCAACAACCAGCATTAACTTGCCAGGTAAGCAAGTAAGTCATTTTGGAAGCAGATCTTTCAGAATACTGGAGCCTCATCTGACATCTTGACACTAACCTCATGAGACAACTTGAGATAGAACCCCCCAGCTATGCCATTTCCAGATTCCTGACCTATAGAAACTGTGTGAAATGCTTATAATTTTTAATTGCAAAATTTGGGGAAATTTGTTATACAGTAATAGATAATATAGACCTCATCTTGCACAGTGATGTAAATTCTCAATTCCCCCCTTTTCTACTCAGTAACCTCTCACTAACTACAAACTTATAAACAGAGTCAGACCCTAGTGTGCTCTAGGGGATCAATTACAAAGTAAATCTAGGAAGAGAAGGATTACATGCAAGAACAATGGCAAGATTTGCTAAACTGCATTAGTAAAAAGGTGGGAAGTATGTGTAGGAACAGATTATGAAGATTCAAGACCAAGGAAAGAAGAATTTATTGATCTGAGAACAATTACCAGAGATTTTGGAGTCAAAGTACTAGTTTGGGTATCTAGGAGTGGTTCTGGTTATGCTCAGTTGGTTAATTAAAAACTAGAATGGTGACTGAAACTAAATAAAGTTGGGTTGCCATAAATTTCTTGATTCAATGTTGAAGACAAGCTTCAAAGTTTTGTGAAGAAAGCAACATTGAAGAGAGTTGTTATTTGTATTAGATCAAATGAGCTTAGAGCACACTCTCTCTTCACGCAAGAATGAAGAAATACTTTGGTGACAACAGCACTAGGCTCCCTGAATGTAACTGTAATGGCTGTCCCCTGGGAATAAGGGCTGCATGTACTGTCATGGAAATGCCACTGAAATGGGTTTTTGAATTTCAGTGAAGGTGAGAGATCCTGAGGTGGCAGAGGTCAGAGAGCAGAACATAACCGCCATAAATATACAAAGTAGTAACAGAGGAATAACTGAAAGCATTGGCCTACAGAAATCTTCGGTGGTGCTTAACTGATCATAGAATTTCCAGTACCAAAATACACGAGGAGATCCCTAAAGACTTAAATGTTTGTGCAGTCAAAGAATTCTAGGCTGGGAAGACAGAGGTCTGACTAGAGATACCATAAGAGTAATAGCCCTTACCCATTTCCTAGTCCTGGGAAATTCACAGACCTGGAGGCTTGAATACACAGTGTGACAGGCACCTCTGAGAAAGGACCTTGTTATCAGTATACCATCCAAAGTATGATGTATAAATCTTTTTCTCAGTCTTTCCCCCAAAGGGGTATATAGCTATTTGCTAGCGTAAAACTGTGCACAAGGGTTGAGGGGAGGAGAGAACTACCTTGACCTTTAAGGGATTATCGAACAATGCTGTTAATCTGTTAATGGTGACCCAGAATACTATGCACACAGGACTCACTGATTTTACTGTATATCCCCATCATCCAGAAGCAGCAGGCCTTTACAACTCTTCAAAGGTCTTTGGAAGACTCAGTTCTAGCACCAGCAGGGAGTGGGATACTTTGCAAAATTTGATTGTTGTTCTACAGCTGCTGCTGCTAAGTCGCTTCAGTCGTGTCCGACTCTGTGCGACCCCATAGACGGCAGCCCATCAGGCTCCCCCGTCCCTGGGATTCTCCAGGCAAGAACACTGGAGTGTCCTACAGCAAGGATTAGCAAATTATATTAATAGTCTAAGGGTCAAACCTGGCCCACATCCTGTTTTTGTACAGCCTTTAAGAATGACTTTTTTTTTTTTTTTAACTTTTGAAGGGTTGTAAGCAAAACCAAAGAATATGACAGATCCCGTACGTGGTGCTTAAGGCTAAAGCCTGGATTATTTACTATCTGGCCTTTTACAGGAAAAAAACTGCCAACACTTGTCCCACAGCATTGTGTGTTGTGAACTAGCAACCAAAACACAGTGCAATTTCTCCTTTGTCAATGATTTGCAAGCTGGGGAATGAGACAGACAACTCTATTAGTCCTTACGGATCCACTCACAAAATGTCTTGTGAATTTCTAGTCCTGTGACTTTGGGCTCTGCCTATTTAAAGGTTCAAGGAAAGAATATTCTCCCCTAAAAATCCAATAATGGTTCCAATTAATTGAAAGTTTATATGCCTTGTTAATTATTTTGGACTCTTCTTGACACTGGAATAAAAGGAGGGGAGGAGAGTTTACAGCTTTGTTGAGATGATTTATCCTTTTTATCAAGGGGAAATCTGACTGCTACAACATAACGGAAGCAAGGATAAGGTCTCAAAGCCAGGTCACTTACTAGTACTGGCATGTTGTTGGTCACTAAGTCATGTCTGACTCTTTGCGACCCCCATGGACTGTAGCCTGCTAGGCTTCTCTGTCCATAGGATTTCCCAGGCAAGAACACAGGAGTGAGTTGCCATTTCCTTCTCCAGGGGATCTTCCCGACCCAGGGACTGGACCTGTGTCTCCTGCATTTGAGGTAGATTCTTTACTGCTGAGCCACTGGGGAAGCCCATATACAGTGGTAAAAGTCAATAGGAGACTACAGCAATCCAATTCAAATATTAATAGAACCACCAAGGACTCATTCCTCAGGGATGAAGATCGCCACATCATAAGAAAAGTTCCACCAGCTATGTGTGTGTATGTGCCCAGTCACTCAGTTATGTCCAACTCTTTGTGACCCCATGGGCTGTAGCCTGCCAGGCTCCTCTGTCCATGGGATTTTCCAGGCAAGAATACTGGAGTGGGTTGCCATTTTCTTTTCCAGGGGATCTTTCCAACCAAAGGATTGAAGCCTTGTCTCTTGCATCACCTGCACTGGTGGGCAGATTCTTTACCACTAGCACCACCTACCTGGTCAACCGGCTACGGATGCTGGCAAAATGAGTATGGAATAGATGATAATAGAATAATACTGTAAACAGAACCTGGAGATGTTATAGAGATAAGAATGTAGTAGCAACCTTTTCCTTTGTTTTGTACGTATCTATATATAATAATCATCAGTGACTTATTTTTCCTCCTAGATTATATAAAGTATAATTTGTTGTTTAATGGCATTGTACTAATGTTAATTTATTAATTTTTATAATTGTATAATGTACAATATGTTAACCTAGATGGGAATCTAGGTGAAGGGCATTTGTACCATTTTTGCAGCATTTCAGTAAACCTAAATCTGTTTCAAAACAGAAGGCTAAATAAAGCATAATCATCATGAAAACATACAGTATATGATTTTGAAATACATTTAATAGGGGTTTCCCTGGTGTCTCAGCTGGCAAAGAATCTACCTGCAATGTGGGAAACCTGGATTCCATCCCTGGGTTGGGAAGATCCCCTAGAGAAGGAAATGGCAACCCATTCCAGTATTCTTGCCTGGAGAATTCCATGGACAGAGGAGCCTGGTGGGCTACTGGGATGGCAAAGAGTCAGACAGGACTGAGAGACTAACATTGGGAATTAAGATCCCACAAGCTGTGAGATTCAGGGTGGGGCTGGGGTGGGGAAGGACATACAATAAAAAGTGGTAAAATTTCAGATGCAACCGGGAAAATAAAAATAAGATACACTTACATAATGTTTGATTTTTAAAAATAGGAATGGCATTAAACATTTCTCTTAAACTACACAAATCATACAGGAATTTTTCTCATTTTTTCAGTTATTGCTGCCTTACAATTCTGTTCTCTCTTCTTTGGAACTATGAGAGAAATACTGAAATCTCAGTACTCATCTTGCAGGTTTCTTAAATCACTGTTCCTTCATATCTTTGTTCTTTTGGAATGACTCTTCAGCTTATTATTTCAGTTTGGCTCTCCATCAGTGCCAATTTACTATTTAGACCATCTTTTAATTTTTTAAAAATCATCTTTAACTACTTGTTTTTCATCTAAGTTAGATGCCATTTCTCTCATAGTCCTCTGGGGATATTCAATATAAGTACTAACTTTAAAAAAAAGTGAGAACAATGCCTGATATCACACCCAGTATGCACTAAGTAAACAGTAATTATTGTTTCCGAGATCCTCCTTAGTTTATTCTAATAACTACCTGCTTGAGTGTTAGTTCTTTTGTTGGTTGACTGGTATCACCCTTCATGGTTATTGGTATTCCTTGGGTATTTGATGGTTCTTGATTTTGTTCTCATCTTCGTATTTCTTGTTCTCTGTGCCCGAGGTTGTTTCTGTTTATCACAGTTTGCTCTGATGATTGTGAGGAAGGGATAAAATGCAGTCTTGGACAGTGCCTATCAGTGACTGATACTGTGGATGTGAAATGAGGTTTCCTTCCCTGGATGTAGCCACCTGAGGTACACTGTCTGATTTATCTGCCCGAAGTTTCTGGAGTCACTGTGACAGTCTAGGGGAAAATACTATTTCAAGATAACCTTAGCTTTGAAAGTGAACTGAGAAGCCAACCCAACTGAAGGTTTCAAATTCCGTTCCCCAGTTACCCGTTATGGTTGCTCTAGGACATTGCTCTACAACTCCCCCACACCACCCCTCAACTCCTTTTATCGTTTGGCTCTGAGACTGAAGTCTGACTCTACCTCTGCCATTGTGACTCCTTCTAAACTCTGACTTTTGGGGAATCCCCCAAATTCCAACTCTGCTTATTAAATCTTAGGTCATGCTTTTCTCTTTTTAAACAACTCTGCCTTAGTTACCTTGAAAACTCAGGCTCATGCTTCAAGACTCAAAACTGTAGATAGAATAGTAGATGAAAACACTATGGGGTTTGTAGTCAGGCAGATGTGATTTGGAATGGAACTTGAACACTCTGAGCCTGCAGAAGGTAGCCTTCTAAAATGGCTCAAGGTGATCTCTGCCTCCTGGTATTCATGCCTTTGTGTAATGCTCTCTCTTTTTGAATGTCGGCTGAATCTAGTAACTTTCTTTTTTTTTAGTAATCAACAGAAATTTGTATCTCACAATTCTTCTGGAGGCTGGAAGGTACAAGATCAAGATAATAGCAGATTTGGTAGCTCATGAAAGCCTGTATCCTGGTTCACTAGTAACTTTTTTTTTTTTAGTAACTTGTTTTAATGAATACAAGAAAAGTGGTGGAATAACACTTCCAAAATTAGGTTATAAAAGTCTGTGACTGCTGTGCTACTGGCAATCTCTCACTTGCTCACTTTGATGATGCCAGCTGGCATGTTGTAAGCAGCCACAGAGAGGTCCATGTGCCATGGTGTTGAGGGTAGCCTCCCACTCAGTCCAGCAGCCTGTTGAAAACTGAATCCAACCAACAGGAATGAGCTGTGGAGTGGATCCTTCCCCAGTGGAGCCTTGAAATGACTGTAGCCCTGGCTAACTATCTTCTTTGCAGCTGTGGGAGACCCTGAAGCAGTCTGAACCTAAAACTGCACCTGGATTCCTGATCTACAGAAACTGTGAGGAAACAAAGGTTTTTTAAGGTCAATAAATTACTGTATTACTCAATGGATAACTAATACTGATGGCATACCTCACAGAAATATAATTAAAAATGAGTAAAAAGCATCTATTTTATATATATGTGTGCATGTGTATGTAACTAGGGATCTCTACCAGACAATGTTTTATTATAGCATTGTTGGTATTACAATAATGGTTTTTAAGTAATGCTATAGAATTTTATAGTAACTTTACATACATATCTTATTTGACTCTCAGAGCAGAGCTGTAAGTAACAGTGTGATATAATAATATATGTGGTCTTAGTCCTGGGTTTCTGGCACAGAGCCATCTAAAGAAAACTCTTGGAGTTTTCTGATAGGAGAGCCTTTTGTCCTTCAGTAGAAGTCTCTTTTGAGCACTAAAGTTTATGCGAATGAAGTGACCCAGGGTGGGGTCCTTAGATAACCTCAGGATGGGGCACTAACCTGTGGGAAGGGGAAAGTAGGGGAGGCTACAGATTAAGCTCTGTAGAAACTCTTGAACAAGAGTTGTTCTGTGTTGGTGAGAACAGAGAACTTGGAAACTCCACACTCTTTCCCTCCTTCCTACATACTTTACCCTATTTCTGAGTTAGAGTCTTTTATAACAAACCAGTAAATATAAGTAGATGTTTCTCTGAGTTCTGTCAGCCACTCTAGCAAACTAAGAGGGGGTGATGGGGACATCCGATTTAACCTGTACTTGCTACTGGTGCCTGAAGAGGGTTGGTGGGGAGTCTTGCTGGACTGAGACTTTAGTGGGATCTGATACTATCTCCAGGTAAACAGTGTCAGAACTGAATTAAATTGTAGGACACCTCAGACAGTGGCTGCTGAAACTGGAAAGCTGCTTGGTGGTGTTTGTAAAAAACATACTGGAAAAACGGAGACTAAAATATTATTCCTCTTTTACAGAAGAAGAAACTGAGGGTCAAGAGAATTTAAGTGACTAGTCCAAGGTTCTACAACTTTAAAGTGTCAGAATGGAGATTCAAACCTAGACTTTCCCCATCTCTACCATGTTGACATTTAACACTTATATAACTACTAGGTGTCAGACATATTTGAGGCTCTGAAAATAGAGGCGGATAAGAAAAACAAGGTCTCTGCCCCCATGGAGCTTACATTCATTTTTTTTATACAATTGGAAATGAAAACATAAAGATTTCATCTTAATCGTTTTGAGTAGTGTGTTTTTAGTATTTTGTGACTTGGAAATGTGTTTATCAACTTTGTCCTGGCAGTGATGTAATACAAAGCCGAGGCATAGCTGTGTTTCAGTATTTGACTAAGTACTAGATAAATGCTCCATACACACACCAAACAATTCTTCAATAATTTTCATAACAGACTTTGTTTCTTGATCTTCAGGGCTTTGTTTCAAATACTATTCATTTCTCATGTTTTACTATATACTGCAGTTATAGCCCTCAATGCCCTCACACATTTACAAATACCCCTTGGAGATAGTAACCTAACCCCTATGCCCTTCTCCCCTTTGAGAACCACAAGGCCTTCCCATTGTATTTGAAACAAACTCCAAACTCCTTACACTGGCCTTTGAAACCCTAAATGGGGCTTCCCTGGTGGCTCAGACAGTAAAGACCCCACCAGCAATCTAGGAGACCTGGGTTCAATCCCAGGGTCAGGAAGATCCCCTGGAAAAGGGAACGGCAACCGACTCCAGTATTCTTGCCTGGGAAATCCCATGTATAAAGACTGGAGGGCTAGTCCGTGGGGTTGCAGAGACTACATGATTGAGCAACTAACACTTTACCTTCAGTTCAGTCGCTCAGTCGTGTCCGACTCTTTGCAACCCCATGAACCGCAGCCATTTCACCCTAAATAATTTGGTTTCTTCCTACCTCTGAGAAATTTTTACCACAACAGTGCTCTTTATTCCAGATGGTTAATCTTTCTATTCCTCAAACACACTGAGCTCTTTCAGTATCAGGGTGTTTGCACTTGCCTTCTCTCGATCTGGATTATTCTTTCCCCAATTTTAATCTGACTGGCTCCTTCTTAGCACTAAGGTTTTGGCTCAAATGTCACATTCTTAAAGAGACCATCTCAGATTAACTCAGTTAATATTCTCCTTCATTAACCTGTTTTATTTACCTAGTAGCACTTAACAGTTAGTCTTTTCCACTAGAATGTAAATACTTTTGAGAGTAATGACATCTTTACTCCTTTTTGTTTCTTAGTGTTTCTATGGATTCTGACTAAATTTGATATTTCTTTCAGCATGTCTATGGACTTTTAGGAAGGTAGGAGTCAAATGTAAGCATTTATTTATTTTTAATCGGGGCATAACTGCTTCACAATGTTGTCAGTTTCTGCTGTACAATGAAGTTACTCAGCTCCATATATATATATATATATATATATATATATATATATACATATACACACACACACACACTTATATCCCTTCCCTCCTGAACCTCCCTCTCCCACCCTCAACTCACCCATCTAGGGCATCACAGAGCACTGAGCTGAGCCCATTGGACTATACCACAGGTTCCCATTAGCGATGTTTTACAAATGGTAGTATATTCACGTCAAACCTATCTCCCAATTCATCCCACCCAATCCCTTTCCCCTGGGTCCACACATCTGGTCTCTATGTTCACATCTCTGTTCCTGCTCTGGGACTAGATTGATTTGTACCATTTTTCTAGATTCCACATATTTGCATTAATATATGACATTTGTTTTTCTCTTTCTGACTTACTTCATTTTGTACAACAGACAAATGTAGGCAATTAGATAACCACCTTAAACCTGAAGTCCCAGCTTATCTGAGGAAAGGTTTATTTTGCTCAAAAGTATTTGTCAAGAAAGCCTTGTGAACTGTCATATAACAGATTTTGCTTTGTTTACACATAACTTTTCTGAGAAGTTAAAACAACCTTATAGGGCACTTGACAACTTTGAAAGAAAATTATTTCTGGATGATCATTTCCCCTACAAAACACATGACTTATTAAACCTTAAAAAGTTAAAAAAAAAAATCCCATCACATCTATCTTCAGCAAATTAAAGGCAAACTGAAGATTTTTCAAGTTTAATTTCTAATTTGAATTATATACCAGATTCATTACTAGGCCAGCCTAAACTAATACATAAAATCCATTTATTACCAAGTTATCCCATTAAGAGAAATGGCATTTGATAAAATCTCATAATGTCAATATACACGCTGATTTAGTTTCTGACCTATAAAATATTACCAGTGGCAGAGTTTTGAGTGGTAGCACTATGGTAGATGGCATAATAACCAGAGATCAGATTACTTGAGTTTGGGATGGAACTAATCATTGCAGCTAAGTTTATCAATAAATTCTGACTTTCTACTGTTTTCCCTTTAGACCACTATATTAGTTAAGAAGATTTTGTCTACAGTAATGGAAAATCCAATGTAAAGGGTCTTAAACAATAAAGAGTTTTACTGACTTAGGTAACAAAAAAATTAAAGGCAGGAAAGTGATCAAGTTTGGTTCCATCAGGGTTCTGATTTCTCATTTTTTTGGCTGTGGCCTTCTCTAGGTATTTCTGGATGATCATTTCCCCTACAAAACACATGTCTTATTAAACCTTAAAAAGTTAAAAAAAAAAAAATCCCATCACATCTATCTTCAGCAAATTAAAGGCAAACTGAAGATTTTTCAAGTTTAATTTCTAATTTGAATTATATACCATTCTTTACTAGGCCAGCCTAAACTAATACATAAAATTCATTTATTACCAAGTTATCCCATTAAGAGAAACGGCATTTTATAAAATCTTTATCCTCATGCTGGTAGCTAGAGTTGCAGCAATTCCAGGCCTCCCAAGCACACAGGATATTTATCTCTTCCTTAAGAGTGAGGAAGCATCTTTTGTCAAAGCCCCTGTAATACTGCCCTTGCCTTTCACTTGCTTGTATTGGGTCACAAGCTATTCCTGGGCCAATTTCTGTGGCCAGAGTAATAGTATGACTCAATAGGCTTAGAGGCAGGTTCCCTGAACAATTTTTATAAGAGCAATGGCACTACATTCACCGATATTTTTCAAATGATGGATTACAACCTAAGAATGGATCAAGAAATTAATCTTTTGAGTCTTCATCATTGAAAAAAATTAAATATATTTGCAACTACATTGTACATATGAAGGATCAGTACTGTTTTATGACGCTTTGGTGCTTACACATACTCACAACTAGATTATAATGTAAAATCTGTTTCCTATTGTGAGCTGGGGTGAAAAAAACTATTTTGAAACAAGTCCATACCTAAAGCTGAAGTGGGGTCAGCTTTTACTTAAGCATATGGATTATGTAGGGGAAAAGTAGATACCTGAAAGAAAATAAAGAGTACATTCTGGGAGAGAAAAAAAAAAAAGATGCTGGGGATTAGTCAATAAATTCCACTACAACCTGCCTGATGCATAAATTATTCCTTAAACTATATTAGATTCCCACATAGTCATAACCAAACATATTTTAGTTTTTCCAATGTTTTCTAAATTTCCCCTTCCAAAAAAACCATTTCATTTAGTAAGTATCCCACAATGGAGCAATTTATAAATTTCATCATTTGGTTATTGAAAAGCATTATAGTTTAAGATTCATTTAATAAGCTTGGTTTATGGGAATTCCCTCCTGGTCCAGTGGTTAGGACTTGATGCTTCCAACGCTGGGGGCACAGGCTTGATCCCTGTCAAGGAACTAAGATCCTGCAAGCCAAGTGGTTAGGCCAGAAAGAAAAAACCTTGTCTTAAACAAGGTCCTACTATCAAGCACAGGGAACTATATTCAATATCCCATGATAAACCATAATGGAAAAGAATGTGTATATATATATGTGTGTGTGTGTGTGTAACTGAGTCACTTTGCTGTACAGCAAAAATTGATACAACACTGTAAATCAACTACACTTCAATTAAAAAAAAAAAAAAAAAGCTTGGCTTCCAAGGGGAAAAAACCCTGTATTTCAAATACCTCAGCACATCTTTTCATCACTGTAATCTTTATTTAGGTTAAAATTTTTATCTTATTTGACGAGAACCTTAGAACTCATTCTAGTTCAACCCCTTTCATTTTGTAAGTGAAGCAACCAAAGCCAAGAGAAGATGAACTTAAGGCAGTTAATTAGTTGCAGAACACAAGTCTCTTGACAGCTGCTTCAGAATTCTTTCCATCGCACTAATTAATGGTGCAGTTATACCAACTTTAAAAAATTAAAGTAAATAACATATGTAGTTCCAGAGGTATCCAGATTTACACAGCTATGGATTCTTTCAGGAGTTGTATGTGAGTTTATTTTTGAGAATAAAAAATTGCACTTTTAAGGAAATAGGGGAGCTTATTAAAGGAATGCTGCTCTAGGGAGTTAAAAGATATTTGCACTCCCATGTTCACAGTAGTATTATTCATAGTAGCCAAAGACAGATATAACCCAAATGTGCATTGATGGATGAATGGATAAAGAAAATGTACACACACACACGGAATACTACTCAGCCTTAAAAAGAGCAAATTTTGACGCATGCTACAACACAGTCAAACCTAGAAGACATTATAAGCAGAATGAAATCAGACAGACTTAAAAGGACAAATACTGTATGATTCCACTATGAGGTCCCAAGATTAGCCAAATTCACAGAGACAGAAAAGTAAGAATGATAAGTGCCAGGGACTAGGGGAGGGGAATTGTGGGGAACTACTATTTAATGTAGACAGTTTCAGTATGGGAAGATGAAAAAGTTCTGGAGATGGATGATGGTGATGGTTGCACAACACTGTCAATGTCCTTAATGTCACTGAACTGTATACTTAAAAGTGCTTAAATTTTGTGTAATGTATATTTTCCTACAAAAAAAAGAAACCTTATATAGAGTAAAACAAAACAAAACAAAAAGTTATTGCCTGATTTAAGTGAGACAAGGATTTTAAAGCTAATTTTCATGTTATAGTATGAATTACATTTCACCTTAATATTTGTACCTTTCAAGTTAGGGAATTCAATTCACTGAGCACTTACAGTATGATTAGAAATTTTCTAAACTCTACGAATGATCCAAAGGAATTCTAAGATACAAGAGATTATAGTTTGTGTATATATATATATAGTATATGTGTGGTATGCAGGTGGCTCAGTGGCAAAGAATCCACCTGCCAATTCAGGAGACAAGGGTTCAATCTGTGGGTTGGGAAGATCCCCTAGTGAAGGAAATGGCAACTTATTGCGGTATTCTTGCCTGGGAAATCCCATGGACAGAGGAGCCTGATGGGCTACAGTCCACGGAGTCTGCTGCAAAAGAGACCAACACAACTTAACAACTGAACAACAACACGTGGTACTACGGCAAGACTGACATAGGAAATGATCCTCATTAAGAAATCTGGGCAGGTGGAAGGGCAGTAGGGAGGGAAGGACTGGGAGTTTGGGATTAGCAGATACAAACTATTATGTATAGGATGAATAAACAAACAACAAGGTCCTATTGTATAGCACAGGGAACTATATTCAATACTCTGTGATAAATCATACTGGAAAAGAATATGAAAAAGATATATATATAAAACTGAATCACTTTTCTGTATAGCAGAAATCAACAGTACACTGTAAATCAACTAAACTTTAATAACATTTTTTAAAAAGACAAAAAAAAAAGAAATCAAGGCAATTTCAATTACAGTTGACCTTTGAACATGGGGTCAGGGGTGCCAACCCTTTACAAAGTTGAAAATCTGCATATAATTTAGTCAGCCCTCTCTAGTCACAGATTTAACTAACCATGGATAGTGTAAATACTCTATATTACTACTGAAAAAAATCTGGGTATAAGCAGACCCAAGCAGTTTAAACCTGTGTTGTTCAAGGGTCAGCTGTGCTTGAAACATGTGACTTAAAACCAGGATAATGTACATTTACTATTATAACTATACTTCAATACAACAAAACAAAAAAGCCATGGAGATCCCTGATAATATCATTTAAACAGATCCAGTCATCCCTGAGGATGACTACTACTACAAACACTGACCAGTAAGTAAACTTTCTTAAGTTGATCTGGCCTTTCTTGGGCTGAGTAGCAGTGGAGGGTGTGGGGGGAGATGGAACAGCCCCAGGTGGGATCTAGTTCCCCAGCCAGGGATCAATCCTGCGCCCACTGCAGTGGAAGCATGGAGTCTTAATCACTGGACTGCCAAGGAAGTCCCTGGTAAGTTTGATTTGGTTCCCTATAAATTACAATTGAGAGCCTTGTCTAATACAACAAACAACTGTTGATATTTTAAGGAAAGTGTAGATCCAGTTAAATTAATTTCAAGAACTGGCAAAAAAAAAAAAAAAAAACTTAGGAAAGCCCTCTTGGGTTGGACACATTATGGGAACTTCACTGTTTCGTGCATAGGCAGGAAGGGTAGCTGTCATTTGAGGGTGCCATGTTATTTAGACCCTAAATATCTCTTGCAATATTAAGGAGAATGCCATTCATTTCTTCCTATGGTTTTCTCTTTTGTGTGAAGGGGTTTTTCAGGCTTCTCTCTAGTTCCAGAGTTTCTAGCATCCAGAACCTAACAGAATACTGGCAGAAGGGCAAAGGGCATTGGGGGTACAAAAGAAAGGGAATCTCAGTGCCCAAGACTTAACTTTGCCTACTTTGGTTGTATTTAAGGAAGGCTGATTCTGAAGCAGGCAGAGTTTGAACATAAAGGAAAAGAAGCTTCTCTTTTGGGATTTAGTCATGGAACTTCAGTAGGTTAGAATACAGAAGTTGCTGTCTGGAACAAGCCTTGCCTATCATTCAATAGGTACAAGACCCACCTTTATGTAGAAAAGTTTATTCTCACTAGCTGTACACAGTACCCACAGATGAGTCCTGACAGGTTATAGAGAAGGTAAGCAGTTGACATCAAGAACCAAGTTGGGTAGTGTTGGCATTAAACAGATCTAGTAGCAGTTAGCAGGGTCTCAAGTCAATAGACTTGGGCTTAAATGCAGAAAAGGAGACTCTCAGAGGAAGCGGTTAGGGATAAAGGATCAGAAAGTGAGAGGTCTTGTATCTCAAGAGGCTGACATCCTGGCCAGGTAACTAAAGCAGAGGCCTGGGTTCAGAAATCACACAAGGAGTCAGGTTCTTCCACTTGAGGAACCAGGCAGATGGACACATGAAAGCATCGCACGTATTTCTTAAAATAGGGTACATTTAATTCTGAGATTAGTACTGCATCTGTCAGTAGTTAGGATGAATCTTTTTAGAGACTGATTTTAGAGATTTTACTTAATAGCAATTTAATCCCTATGCTACATATTTTTATATTAAAACAAGCAGTCATACTTTGATGTAGATGGCTATTCTGGATGAATTTAGAGAAGAAAACACAATGGATTTCAAAGAAAGGAGTACATTTTAGTAGGGAGCTTTTAGCCATAATCCCAAGACATTGTCTGATGCTCTTAGAAATGTTTGAAATGCAATGATGGCTAAAGTACTGCCAGAAAAGACCATTTTAAACTAAGTTCTGCTACTTATTGTGTGACCCTAGGCAAATTAAAAAATTACCTAATCCCACAGGATTGTCATAAAGATTACTAATAACATAAAATCACCTAACTGGGTGACTGAAAGGTAAATAAGTGCTTAATGATGTGACAAAGGAGAAAAGAATCTGGGCTAAAAACACTCAATCTTGCTGCCTCAGATTAGGTCAGGTCCTATAGCCTGGAGTGCTGTTGCGTCTTCACAGAGAATAAAAACTTAGATCGGAAGAGTCAGTGTGGAATGAAGTTTGCCTGGGACATGGTTGAATATGGCAAGAACTAATTTAAGTCACTTATCTGACTACCTGCTGTTAGGAGATTTATATACATACTCATTTCATCTTACTAACTATTCAGAGAAGGCATAATTAAAATTTTACAAATGAGATAATAGGTTCAGGAAGGCTCAGACTGAGCACAGTTGAAAGGCTAGTTAGGGAATTTCCTGGTAGTCCAGTGGTCAAGGATTCTGAGTTCTCACTGCTGTGGGCCTGGGTTCAATCCCTGTTCAGAGAACTAAAATCCTGTATCATGTTCTACCTTGAAAGGGAACTCCTCTTCCTCAAAATGGGAGATAAGTTTGAATAATTAAGATTAAATAAATAATGGCTATCTGTAGCTATCTAGTAGCCTACTACAGGAATAACACAAACTACTACTACAGGAGTAACACAAAAATATTTAACCCGGAGTTGCTGACCTGAAAATGTTTTTCATACTCCCTCCACCTCCCCTAGTATTCAGCTTGAATCAAAGCCCTGACATTCTCCAGTAACTTCTGCCTAATGGCCACACTAAATTCTAGGTAACTGAATAACTGAGACAAGACCACAGAGAATAGTATCAATACAAAAGAACAAACAAATATAACTACCATATCCTATTCCTTTTTCACTGGTTCATTTTCACCAATGTTTTTTCCTTTATTTAGCCTCTACTTTAGCAAGGTCTTCTACCAGATAATGGAGACACAGAGCTGGATAAGACCACATAACAGCTCAGTCCAGTAACACTGGGAATTATGAGAATACCAAGAGGTTCACAGCTGAGACATACACAAAAAATAGATAAAGAGAATGCAAATACCGAATATAAATTAAATCAATGGGTTGAAAAGCAAATAGGAGTTTTTCAGGAATGAAGGAGAAGGAATGGTTTTTTGACACCTGAAAGCATGAAACAGTGATATGTTTAGGTAAGAAGGTCCCTGTGACTGGAGAGCTACAGGGTGGCATGGTTAGAAAGACTGGCAGGGATGAGATCCTGAAAAGAAATGTCATGCTAAGGAACTGTAACTTTATCCTGTGAGTCAGTATTTCCCACAGCCATCACCATGGACCCCTTTGAAATTACAATGTGAAGAAGAATCACCAACAGTAGTGCGTGTTTAATTTGTGATTCTTTACCTTTCTTAAAATCTAAAAAGTATAAAAAATTTGAATAATTTTATTTAAAACCCCAAGATACCATCAGTGAAGTAAATCATCTTTTATTTTTCATCTTATATTTGGCTATCCAGAGGCATGCATAACCCTCCAACTTTAATGAGAACAATGTTTTTGTGTCTTTTTATCACATATTCGCTTAATATTAGGTGTAATGTTGCTAAGTCGGATCCGCATATGAGGTGCAGCATCAAGTCTTTTCCTGTATTTTGTTTTTGTGGCAGCATAATATGAAAAGCCTGTCTCACACAGGTGCATTGTAGCAAAAGGAAGAAGTACTCGAACTGCACGCCGTGCAACACTTGGGTACTCCTGAATTAGGCTACTCCAAAAATCATTTAGGGAAAGTTCACTGAAATTTTGTTTCACTTGAGAATCAGATGTTAAATCAATCAGGCTCTCATAGTCCCGTGCCACTAACGAGGCTGGTTTAACAGTTACTGTAAATGGATTTCGAACCCAAGCATGACTGTCATTTGTTACAGGAAAATATTTTAACAGAGTAGAACGCAAACCCCTTAGGTGCTGCACAATGGCACTGCAAATATCTTTATCAACTGTGGAATTAATTTCAGTCAAAAAGTCACTGAGTGTAGGGAAACAATCAAAGTTTTCTTCTTCGACAGATGAGGCCCAAAATTCCAATTTTCTTAACAATGATGACATTTTATCAAATACTGTAAAAACTGTCACATTTTTTCCTTGCATTGACAGATTAACCTCATTTAATTTAGTAAAAATATCTGCAAGATATGCAAGTCTTAGCAGCCAAGATGAATTAGTTAAACAATCAGACAGTCGAAAAGCAGAATCCATGAAAACCAACAGTTCACGACGAAGCTCAAAAAGTCTCACAAGAACTTTACCTCGGGAAAGCCACCTTACCTCTGTATTTAGAAGAAGTGCTGTATGCTGGGCACCCATTTCTTCACATAAAATTTTTAGTAGTCTGGATTGATGTGGTCGAGCTTTAATGTAATTGATGATTTGTACTGCCTGATCTAGCACATTTTTCAGAGACGCAGGCATTGTTTTAACTGCTAGTGCATGTCTATATAATAGGCAGTGACTACTGGTGCTTTCGGGAGCCACATATTTTATCAAGGTGACAGCCTCAGCAATTTTCCCATCCATTGCCCTAGAAGCATCACTACAAACATCAACACATTTTTCCCATTCAATTTCATGTTTCTGCATAAAACTGTTGATGCAGTTGAAAATTTCTTCACCAGTGGCATTACTTTGCAAAGATTCACATAAGAGTAGGTCTTCCTCAATAGACTTATTAAACCTGTAACGAACAAACACAAGCAGCACAGCAAGTCCTGAAACATCAGCTGATTCATCTAGTTGCAGTGAAAACCCATCACAAATTTTCAGTCTACAAACAAGTTCCTCTTCAATGTCAGCAGCTAGATCCTTAATTCGACGAGCAACGGTACTGTTTGATAGTTGTACTGCATCTATTTTTTTACTATACTGTTCGTCAAACATCCGCATCACAACATCTTTTGCACAAGGCTTGATAAGCAATTCTCCAATAGTATGAGCCTCTCCACTCAGGGCTATATGGTAACTTACATTGTATGATGCTTCTGTAGCACTTTCATTATCTGTATTGACAATTTTAGGTGTTGGGGGTTTATTATTTTCAGGTGAATCAAGATGTTGCTTGAAAAAACTTATGTCTTTGTCTTTATATGCAGCATGTTTAGTTTCCAAATGTCTTCGAAGCTTACTAGGGGCCAAAGAGCTATTTGATAAAATTTTCTTACATAATACACACTGAGCATGAGGTGCATCTCTATTTCCAAAGTAAGTAAATCCAAAAGACAAATAACTTTCATCATATTTTCTTCTTTTTGGTTTCTTACTAAAAGTAGTTATTTTGTTGGAATTAGACATAAATTTGACCCTGGAAAGCTCACCTTCTGAATTTTTAGAAACTGAAGGCTGCAACTGCTCATCTTCACTTTGTAATATTCCAACCTTTTGATCATGTGATTCAGACACAATTTGATAACAAAAAGATTCTACTTCTTGTTTAAGACTTCCTTGTTTCAGTAACAGATCCATAGGCAATGAATTTGTGGTACAAAACATGGTTAATTTACCATAAACACTGAGTATCACAAATGTGTTGACATTATAAGACAGGATACATAGAAAATGAGCAATCATCAAAGAGATGATATATAGCAACACATCAGTTAATTTGTAAATGCTGCCTATGCATCAATGCGCAGATGGAACATCACACGTTCGTGTATCAGGTGATCTCTCATTCGACTTCCTGGTGCTCTCGGGTATGGCACACCTTTTCTTAAAGGTAGATTATCACATAAAAATAAAAGCTATAGAAATGAGTTTAGTAGTCTTAAACTTACATTTTAAAATAAATTATAAAGAAAAAGCTATTGTTAGCATTTATCTTTTTCTCACAACGCTCATTGACTTAGATAACATTAATACTCTATAAAACATAGTTTGGGAACCACTGGACCAAGAAATAATAAAGAGCTGAAAAGCGTATTTTTAAGGAAGCGATCTTGAGGTCCCATGGCAGGGTTGGCCAATTTTCCCCATAAAGTACCATATGATAAATATTTTTTACTTGGTGGGCCATATGGTCTCTACTGCAACTACTCAACTCTGTAGTTGGAGAATGGCAGCAGCCATAGACAATACGTTAGAAGGGCACAGCTGTGTTCCAATAAATCTCTATTTTCAAAAACAGGCAGCATAGGGCCATAATTCACCCACTGTATACCCTTTCACTGTATACAGTATCTTGGAGCTTTCTGATGCCTACTGCCATTAGATACACTCTTTGTTGACACTGTTACACATCTTAAGGCTTCTTTCAGGGCTCATAACTATTCTGCCAAGCTACTTCAAAAACACACAAACAGCTCAAAGTTTTGCAAGATACAGAATTCTGTTATATCTAAATATTGTGTGTTAACACTGAAAAATAAACTATATTCCAAAAATTAGCTACTATTTCTTTGGACTTAAAATTACATAAATATTTATATTATCCCAAATTAGACTCATTCAAAGTAATACATATATTTTACTAAGTACTCAGCATCCTATTATTCTTTAGGTGAAGGCTTAACAAGGACCTAAAGAAAACATAAACTCTCATTTTAATAGGTTTATTCCTCATATAATACTTTTTAAAAAGCATCATAAAATGGAACGGTAATGCAAATTTTAGGACTTCTAAAGAATACTAGCTTTATAAGGTAAGGCATTCAAATTTAGTGTCTATCTAAATGTAGTTACTTTTGATTTAAACTATGATTTGGCTACAGAGTAACCTTTGGATTCTTATATTAGATCCTGAATCAAAAGGGTTTTCCCATTAACAGCTAGAGGGTAAGATACCTGAAGTGAGGAGCACTCTCTTCTGCAATCACTCTCCACCTTGGAAGCTTGAAATGCAGACTCTTCAAAAAAATAAAATTAAGGGAAAGGGTAGAAGGGGAGTAACCAAAAGCCTAGAATGAGAAAAATTAAAATTAGACACTGTAAAAATAGAACTAACTACAAACCTCTAAGATGACCAATCTTTACAATTTATTTTAGAGCCAGGCAGTGCAAATGATTCTTCACTGAAATGCAGATCTTAGACTGAAATAGAAGATGTCTAACATAATAAAAGTGCTAATATTTTATCTTATTTAATACTTTGGTAATTCCATTGTTTTGAAATGCTTCTCCATGACTTCAGAGAAAGACATAAAATTCTCAGAAACTAAACCTAACTTTTTCAAGTATAGCCACAACTTAATGTCTCTAAAACTAAGCATTTTAAGTAATCTAAAATGGAATTATACACGGAAAGGTTACAAGAACTATGCCTTTTTGTTATAAACACTCTCTTCTCAATAACCAAGATCCTTAAGGTTACTAACATTCACTGAGTGATCATTGTTTACTATGTGCCAGTAACTGCTAAATCCCTTATAGATGAGCTCATTTAATCCTCAAAACGAATTTGAGAGTTAGGGGCTATTATTAACAATCCTTTAAGGATGAACAAATGGGAGCTTAAGTCCCCTGCTAAGTTAAGGCATCTGTGAAGAATTAACAATACCCAGAAAGTTCGACTGCAGAGCCCACGTGCCTCGTCATTGCTTGTGTGTCCCCAAATACTCTTAATTTCACAAGCACTAAAAATCTGGGACCAGGAGTTGGACGGTGCACAGAGAAATGAATGATCTATACCATGGGTTATTACTGCCAGAAAGTCGAGGGTCTCAAACTGGCAGCAGAATGCCGTACACCTTCATTATTGGCAGCTAAAGAGCAGACTGTTCTACCACAGTCCCGAGTGGGCCTTAGTTGCAGATAACTTCGTGGAGTCAATGGGTGTCCTAAAAGTTTACAATCTCTCTCCCTGGCTACTAGGGAAGGACACGAGTGGTGCGCTTTGTTTTCAGGAACGAGGGCCTAATCTCCACATTTTCAGAGGTGCTCTCCTGAATCTTTCGAGGACAAAGAGGCTGGACTCCCTAAAGAGTAAAGTTTCTATTTGACTCCCTGAAAAGGAGCGGGGGGAACCCTCATCTTTTGTTTCTTCTGGCTAAACTGACAGGTAACACCATCCATTCACCCCCTCCCTCGGGTGGTTCCTGCTCTGAACAATACCCTTGGGGCAGGAGGGCTGGGGAGGAGGGCAGACTGTTCAAAAAGCTGAGGCAGAAAGTGGGCACGGACACCCCATCGAGTACCTAAGTGCTTTTTAAAACGGTCACTTCGATGGGCTGCCCAGCCAGCTATATCCCTCGGCTCCTCCTTGTCACAGGTGCGCGCTGCCAGCCACAGCTGGGGCTGGCTTCCTGTGGGAATCCACCCTCGCCTACGGAACTCCTCTCGCGTCCCCGGGCGGTCGCCTTAGCTAACAACCACAGGAAACCGTCTCAGAACCCGACACTATCTTTCTCATCTCCATCGGCGATGAAGAGAATGGTCTCTGCTGCGGCTGGGCTGCAGAGCAGCGCCGCGGTCCCCAGCAGCGCCGGCGCCCGCCATTTTACAAAGCTCACGGCAGCGGCCATTTCAGAGCGCACCACTCAGCCGCCACGGCGGCTCTGGTCCTCACCTTCACCGAGGCCTGAACGGGGTCAAGAGCCAGTCGTCGCGGACTGGAAGGGGGAGGGGGGAGGGAGGAAGGGAGAAAATGAAAAACAAAACAGAGGGAAGAAGGATTCGGGGGGCCGGGCGATGCTCTCAGCTCAGGGATATCGCCTATGCCACCTCCATAGACATCCGATTCGCGGCTGGCGCGGTCGCTTGTCTGAAGATAAATTTAGCACACTAGGGCACCCCCACTTACAGTCTCCACGAGCGACTTTGCCGCCGCCCAATCAGCGCCAGAATTGCTCCCCGCCACCTATCCGCGCTGAGCAGTGGGGCGGGACCAAAGGAAAGGACCAAGGTCGGTTGAGGAGCCGGCCAGCCGCAGCCGCCGCTATCGCTCTGGTTTAGGGCGTTCGCTTGAGGCTGAGCTAATACCCGACGAGAAGCGATAGTTTTCAGATATCCCTGGGTTCGAGCAGCCCGGGCGCTTGTTTACAATGCAGAGTCCTGGGTGCTGCGAGATAGCATTTGTGATCCTGTAGCGCTGGATTGGCTTCGAGAAACCTGCGTGCCTTTATGCAGTAGGGCTCAGCCCCGGTGTTGATTTGAGTGCATTTGCAGAGCCTCGGCTGCTGGTCCTTTCACGCGCTCTTTGTTCCCGGAGCCGCACCCCAAGCCCAGGTTGCGCAACTGCCTCCTCTTTTCCTTGTTTTCCCACTGGAATCTGGGCAGAAAACGCCCTCTCTCTTCCCCGCCCCTCCCAGAAGCTGGCGTGTCGGGGGCCCCTAGTGGGCCGAGCTGAGAGCTGAGCGACATGTCGCCGGGGCGCTGCACTCTCCCGAGCTCCCTGGTGACCCCAGATCGGGTCGGGAGCCACATGTAGGAATATGTAGGGATGGCGGCGTTTCAGCTGTGTCAATGGGAAAGAGTCCGCTTGCTGTGTCTCTGCACCCTCCGCTAGTGGCTCTCTCCCCGAGGAATGCCCAGCGCTCTAGAACACTGTTTGATAGCTGCTGCTGCTAAGTCGCTTTAGTCGTGTCCGACTCTGCGACCCCATAGACGGCAGCCCACCAGGCTCCCCCGTTCCTACTTCGGGTGTTTTAAGCTCAGTTCTCCTATCCCCCTCCCCTGTTTTTAAAAACAAAACAGCAAAAGGCTTCGAGCCGTGTATTCAATTCTATTTTGTGTGAGATCTGTCGTGGAGACGTGCAGTCTGTTTTTCCAAATTGGCATCTTGAAATATGCACACTTCTTGGAAGGAATTTGTTGACATACGGGTAGCATTAAACAGTGAGTCCAATGGTTTGCAATATTTTAGATTTTCAAGGCCCCATAGAAATAACCAAGTCAAGAAAGTTGAATCTTGTTTTCAGGCGCTGCGCCAATGATAGGAAATTCCT
This sequence comes from Ovis aries, assembly GCF_016772045.2. Lineage (NCBI taxonomy): Eukaryota > Metazoa > Chordata > Mammalia > Artiodactyla > Bovidae > Ovis > Ovis aries. The sequence goes on along the minus strand of NC_056068.1, from coordinate 41,545,449 downwards.
AACTTGTGGTCAAAACCAAGGGCAGCTTTTGTTTTTCCTAACTTTGCTCTTCTTGGACATGTGAATAAATTTCTTCGGCATTGAAAGACGTCTAGCCTCTTATTCAGCAGAATCTTTGGGAGGACTGAACTAGATGATTTCCTAAGACTGATAATATATGTCAACATTTGGTTCTTAATGTTTTACAGTCATTTCAGCAACTTCAGAACTTTGCCTCATGATAGACTGTCCATTGGAGAAGGCAGTGGAACCCCACTCCAGTACTCTTGCCTGGAAAATCCCAGGGACGGGGAGCCTGGTGGGCTGCCATCTGTGGGGTCGCACAGAGTCGGACACGACTGAAGCGACTTAGCAGCAGCAGACTATCCATATGTCTTCATTATTATTTTAAAATTATTCCTGTTAAATTGGTTTCATTTGAGCTTTTGAACCACCAAGGGGGGAATCACTTTGCTGAAGGGGCGGAATTTTACTTGAAGAGCAAAGATCACATTGTAATTGAAGGAATTGTCTAGCTCTTAACAATATTGGAAAAATTCCCCACATTTTCATAAGTTTTCTATTTCAGAAGGGCCTTTTACAAATATGCTCCCAATTTAATCTTCACACATCTGGTTTACATTTTCATGGAATGAAATAATTCAAGACATTCAGCTGATAACAAATTCAACTGAAGTGAAGTCTGAAATTTAACCTTGGTCCTAAAATCTGCAGTCTGATCAGTAAGGGGCTTGAAAGGAGAAATTTTTCTGTAGTTGCTTAGTCAATAGATTATTATAGAATGTTGGTTGCTGAGACAGATAAAATATACAGGCAATGTGAAACTCTGACCAATAGTGGTAATGGGTAGCATTTACTGAATACACAGTGTGGGCAGGGGCTATTCTATCTACACACTTTCTAAAGTATTAGCTCATTTACTATTTACAACCCTATCAGATGTTGTTTAGTCACTAAATCGTGCAACCCCAGGAACTGCAGCATATCAGGCTTCCCTGTCCTTCACTGTCTCATGGAGCTTGCTCAAACTCGTGTCCATTGAATCGGTGATGCCATCCAACCATTTCATCCTCTGTCGTCCCCTTCTTCTGCCCTCAGTCTTTCCCAGCATCAGGATCTTTTCCAATCAGTCAATTCTTCAGATCAGTTGGTCAAAGGATTGGAGCTTCAGCTTCAGCACCAGTCCTTCCAATGAATATTCAGGGTTGTTGATTTCCTTTAGGATCGAATGGTTTGATCTCCTTGCAGTCCAAGGGACTCTCAAGAGTCTTCTCCAGCACCACAGTTCGAGAGCATCAATTCTTTGGTGCTCAATCTTCTTTATGGTCCAACTCTCACAACTGTACATGACTATGGGAAAAATATAGCTTTGACTATACGGACTTTTGTTGAGAAAGTGATGTCTCTGCTTTTTAATATGCTGTTTAGATTTGTCATAGCTTTTTCTTCCAAGGGGCAAGTGTGTTTTATTTCATGGCTGCAGTCACAGTCCACAGTGATTATGGAGCCCAGGAAAAGAAAATATGTCACTGTTTCCACTTTTTCCCCTTCTATTTGCCATGAAGTGGTGGGACCAGATGCCGTGATCTTAGTTTTTTGAATGTTGAGTTTTAAGCCAGTTTTTTCACTCTCTTCTTTCACCTTCATCAAGAGGCTCTTTAGTTCCTCTTCCCTTTCTGCCATTAGAGTGGTATCATGTGCATATCTGATATTTCTCCCAGCAGTCTTGATGCCAGCTTTTGATTCATCCAGCCCTGCATTTCACATGGTGTGCTCTGCATATAAGTTAAATAAGCAGGATGACAACATATGTACTTGACATACTCCTTTCCCAATTTTGAACCAGACTGTTGTTCCATGTCCGGTTCTAACTGTTGCTTCTTGCTGTGTACTGGTTTCTCAGGAGACAGAAAATGTGGTCTGGTATTCCCATCTCTTTTAGAATTTTCTACAGTTTGTTGTGATCCACAGTCAAAGGCTTTAGCATAGTCAGTGAAGCAGAAGTAATTTTTCTGGAATTCCCTTGTTTTCTCTATGATCCCATGGATCTAAATCCAGTTTGTACATCTGGAAGTTCTCAGTTCACATACTGCTGAAGCCTAGCTTGAAGCATTTTGAACATTACCTTGCAAGTATGTGAAGTGCAATTATATGGTAGTTTGAGCATTATTCGGCATTGCCCTTCTTTGGGATTAGAATGAAAACTGACCTTTCCCAGTATTATGGCCATTGCTGAGTTTTCCAAATTTGTTGACCTATTGAGTTCAGCACTTTAACAGCATCATCTTTTAGGATTTTAAATAGCTCATCTGGAATTCCATCACCTCCACGAGGAGGTTGTTGGTTGTAATGCTTCCTAATGCCCTCTTGACTTCACACTCCAGGATGTCTGGCTCTAGGTGAGTGATCATGCCATTGTGGTTATCCAAGTCATTAAGACCTTTTTGGAGAAGGCAATGGCACCCCACTCCAGTACTCTTGCCTGGAAAATCCCATGGACAGAGGAGCCTGGTAGGTTGCAGTCCATGGGGTCGCTAAGAGTCGGACACGACTGAGCGACTTCACTTTGACTTTTCACTTTCATGCATTGGAGAAGGAAATGGCAACCCACTCCAGTATTCTTGCCTAGAGAATCCCAGGGATGGGGGAGCCTGGGGGGCTGCTGTCTATGGGGTCGCACAGAGTCGGACACGACTGAAGCGACTTAGCAGCAGCAAGACCTTTTTTATACAGTTCTTCTGTGTGTTCTTGCCTCCTCTTCTTAATCTCTTCTGCTTCTTTAGGTTCTTGCTGTTTTTGTCCTTTATTTTGCCTATCAGATGACAAATCCTGTTTTACAGATAAGGAAATTGAGCATGGATTGGTAAATAAATTGCCCAAGTTCCCATAGCTAATTGGCATCTGAGTGGCATATTTCCATGTCTGCCACAATGTGTCACCAAGATTAGGTACAATGAAGTTGTGGAAACTATAAGCTATGTGTGCCTAAGTGGGGTGTGCTCATGCATATTAATATCAAGCAGTAAATGATTTCAAATAAGATTTAAATCAGTCCTGAATATTCATTGGAAGGACTGATGTTGAAGCTGAAACTCCAATACTTTGACCACCTGATGCGAAGAGCTGCCTCATTTGAAAAGACCCAGTGCTGGGAAAGATTGAAGGTGGGAGGAGAAGGGGGCGACAGAGGATGAGATGGTTGGATGGCATCACTGACTCAATTCATCATGGACATGAGTTTGAGTAAACTCTGGGAGTTGGTGATGGACAGGGAGGCCTGGTGTGCTGCAGTCCATGGGGTTGCAAAGAGTCGGAGACGACTGAGCGACTGGACTGAACTGAATATATTGGGTAAGCAGGTAGAGCTTCACCATTAAAAAGGAACTTGGTTAGTTACTTGGAGCTCAAGGAAAATCATCTTGGGGAGTAGTAACAGGAATTTTGACTGATATACCACATTTGAAGTCTTATGTGCTGGAAGAGGTCTGAGATAGCAATTCTGTTCATGTTGGTTGTGTGAGTTAATTTGCACTGCAGTTAGGTTTGCTGAAAGCAGATGATGAGACAGGAAGGTCTGGAGTCAGTATTGTAGGATGGAGTGTCCCACTCTGCCCTTTGTACTTCTTCCTCCCTCAAATAGTATATGGCAGCCATGGGCAGGGCAGGACCCAAAGCTGAGGCAGACCCTGAATGTGCTGACAGCTGAAGGCCATCTGCTTATCATACCTTTGGCCCCTGAGCAGGGAGGCAAGTCCTTTCTTGAAGAAGGATCTGAGTGGCACATTTCCATGCCTGCCACAACATGTCACCTTTGATATACAAGTGGTAAATTAATACAATTTTCATTATTTCTGTAAAAGTTAATAATAACTGTGGTGTTGTATACTTTGTGAACTTTTGAGATCTTCTGGGGGGAGGGTCGGGGTTTAGGGTGTTGGGGGAGGGGAAATTGGATGAAGGCGGTCAAAAGGTACAAATTTCCAGTTATAAGATAGATAGTATGAAGGGTGAAATGTACAATAAGATAAGTGTAATTAACACTGCTGTATGTTGTACATGAAAAGTTAGAGTAAATCCCAAGTTCTCATCACAAGATAACACTTTTTCTTTAACTTTGTATATGTATGAGATGATGGATGCTCACTAGTGAAAACCACTTTGTGAGGTCCGTAAATCAAATCCTAATGTTGTACATTTTAAACCTGTATCGTGTGGTATGTCAATTTAATTTCAATAAAACTGGAAGAAAAAAGATATATGGAACTTTTAAGAGAATTTTGTGACCACAAGTAGGAGATGTGTTTATTTATTTAAAATTAAATTTATTTATTTCTATTGTGTTGAGTCTTCATTGATACCCATGCGTTTTTTCTAGTTGCAAAGAATGGGGGCTACTCTCTAGCTGCGGTGTGTGGGCTTCTTAATGTGGCGGCTTCTCTTGTTGCAGAGCACACGCAGGCTCTAGGTGCATGAGCTTCAGTAGCTGTGACACATGGGCTTAGTTGCTTTGTGGCATGTGGAATCTTCCTGGACCAGGGATCAAACTTGTGTCCCCTGCATTGGTAGGCGGTTTCTTACCCACTGTACCACCAGGGAAGTCTGAGATTGATTTATTGCCATTAGATTTACAAGAGTTATCTAAGTGCTTATAAAATTTCACTGGCTAGATGCTAGATGTGTTACATTTTTAACTGTAGTTTAAAATATCCAGGAAAATTTAATTATTTAAATTATTTAAATTTTAATTAGTTAAATATTCAAGAAGTATTCAGTAGGTTAAGCTTGTGAATTAATTAAACCATAGAGTGTAAGTGAAAGTTATTGTCCATATTTCTGTGCAAAGATTATGAGATTTATAAATAGACTAGCAAGATTTATAAATTAAACTTTTTAAAGGCTTAAGAAATATGTTTATAATTTTAATTTTTGCTTATTAATAAACTAATTAGTTATGTCTATTATCAGTTTTTACTGTAGCTTTTATTCACTCCCAGGACTTTGCCCATTCCCTCTACATTAAAGGATTCTCAAAACTGTAACATGAGTCCTAACTTCCCACTTGAACTTCAGTTCTAGATTTTTAATTCTGTAGACTTTCTTTTTGAATATATTAACAACAGCTCAGATGCAGTATGTCCAGAATTGTACTAAATCTCTCCTAAAGAGATTTAGGAGAGCTTTCTTAAAGATTTAGGAGTGCTTTCTTAAAAACTTCATTTTTGTTAAAGATTTTATTGTAATATCCCAAACTAGCAAGCTTTTGGAGTCAGTAGCCACTTATGGCAGAAAGTGAAGAAGAACTAAAACGCCTCTTGATGAAAGTAAAAGAGGAGAGTGAAAAAGTTGGCTTAAAGCTCAACATTCAGAAAACGAAGATCATGGCATCTGGTCCTATCACTCCATGGGAAATAGATGGGGAAACAGTGGAAACAGTGTCAGACTTTATTTTGGGGGGCTCCAAAATCACTGCAGATGGTGATTGCAGCCATGAAATTAAAAGACGCTTACTCCTTGGAAGAAAAGTTGTGACCAACCTAGAGAGCATATTCAAAAGCAGAGACATTACTTTGCTGACTAAGGTCCGTCTAGTCAAGGCTACGGTTTTTCCAGTAGTCATGTGTGGATGTGAGAGTTGGACTGTGAAGAAGGCTGAGAGCCGAAGAATTGATGCTTTTGAACTGTGGTGTTGGAGAAGACTCTTGAGAGTCCCTTGGACTGCAAGGAGATCCAACCAGTCCATTCTGAAGGAGATCAGCTCTGGGATTTCTTTGGAAGGAATGATGCTAAAGCTGAAACTCCAGTACTTTGGCCACCTCATGAGAAGAGTTGACTCATTGGAGAAGACTTTGGTGGTGGGAGGGATTGGGGGCAGGAGGAGAAGGGGGCGACCGAGGCTGTATGGCATCACTGACTCGATGGAGAGTTTGAGTGAACTCCAGGAGTTGGTGATGGGCGGGGAGGCCTGGTGTGCTGTGATTCATGGGGTTGCAAAGAGTCGGACATGACTGAGCGACTGAACTGAACTGAACTGAGCCACTGTTGACTCATCTTCATATTCTACATGTATAGGCATTAATTATTTTTTTCTTCTAATATTTCTTAGAATCATCCATATCCCTTCATCAGTATTGCAAGTTCTCCAGACAAGGCTCAAGAAATGTTTCTTCTCAATTATCACCCAGGTCTTTCTAGCTTCCAATTTTCCCCAGTTAATTGATTTTGCATACCGAGCTTTCATATTTTAGAATCTTGAAGTAACTCACTAGTTCTTCTATGTCATGGCTTAGAATCATAAAACTAGAGCTGAAGAAAATCTTTAGAAAACAACACAGTCTTCACTCAGTACCTGAAGGAGATTGGTTCCAGGACTCCTAAGCCTGGATACCAAAAATTTGTGGATGCTCAAGTATTTTTTCTAAAATGTCATAGTATTTGTATATAATTTACACACATCCCCCTGTATACTTTAAATCATCTCTAGATTACTTGCAACACCTAATACAATGTACATGCATGTAAATATTATAAATACAATGTAAATGCTATGTAAATAATTGCTGATACTTGGCAAATTCAAGGTTGGCATTTTGGAACTTTCTGGAATTTTTTTCCTGAAAATTTTTGATCCGAAGTTGGTTGAATCCTCAGATGTGGAACCTGGAGATACATAAAGCCAAATGTGCAATGTAATCCCCCTTTTCCTCAGCCTTATGGAAGGAAAGACTGAATCCTAGAGTTATTGAGTGACTTTAATGTCAGTACTGGTTACAGGCTGAAATAGATCTCAAGGTATATGGGGCATGTTTTAGGATGTTTTGAAAAATTAATTAATTAATATGTCTTGTTGTGCTGGGTCTTCATTGCTGCTTGCAGGCTTTCTCTGGTTGTGGTAAGCAGGGGGGCTACTCTTCGTTGTGGTGCACACGCTTTAGGGCTCGTGGGCTTCCGGAGCTGCAGCATAGGCCCTAGAGTGTAAGCTCTGTAGTTGTGGTGCTTGGGCTTAGTTGTAGTTGCTCTGAGGAATGTGGGATCTTCCCAGACCAAGGAGTGAACCCATGTCCCTTGCATTGGTAGGCGGATTCTTATCCACTGTACTACCAGGGAAGTCCAGGATTATTTTTTTAAATCTCCCATTGTACTGGAGCATTTAACTGTTCATTTGGCAGATATGCTGTAAATATTTTTTTGATATATAAATGAAACAATTTTTGACTCTTTGTTGATAAATCCTTTTTCTGTTGCAAATGATAGAAATCCACTCCATAAGCAAAAAAGTTAATATCTTGACTCACTGAGAAGTCCATCAGTATGGGTATGGATGGGTTCAATAACAAATGATGTCAGGGCTCTGACTCTCTGTCATGATAGGCCCTCTCTACATGGCAGGATAATGGCTTCTGTACTGTGCTTAGTCGCTCAGACGTGTTTGACTCTTTGTGACTCCATGGATTGTAGCCCACCAGGCTCCTCTGTCCATGGGGATTCTCTAGGCAAGAATAGTGGAGTGGGTTGCCACGCCCTCCTTCAGGGGATGGGATTTTCCCAACCCAGGGATCTTGCATTACAAGTGGATTCTTTACCTTCTGAGCCACCAGGGAATAATGGCTTCTGGCATTCCCAGACTCATGGTGGAAGAGAGCATCTTCCCCAGTAACCCTGGGGAAGGGTTCTCAGAAAGTCCTTTCATTCACTTTTGGGTTATGCCTGTGAACCAAATACACTGTCCAAGGAAGGAATACTCAGTATGGTCAACTTGGGACACATTTGTTTGGAGAATACAAGTTTACTCTGATTCACCACCAGAATCTCATGGAAACGGTGAGGGACCATTCCCTAAAAGGAAGGGATTCTGGAAAAATGGAATATATCCACCAAATTTACTCTCCTTACTCCCCATATCTGATCAGCTACCATGAAGTCCTCTACTATATATCTCTTTGTCTAAGTTTTTCTCTCCAATTCCACTGCCATTGATTTAATCCAGGGTCCTATTAGTAATCTCCCAATCAGTTTCCTGGCTACTGCCAATCTATCAAATTTATCCTGTGCACAAAGAAGCAGTCTACACACTAAGGTCATTTCCCTATTCAAAGCTGTCCCCATCGCCAGAGTGATTAACTCCTTGGCTTGGCATTCAAGGTTCTCGCTAAATTAGTTTTGGTTTTTAAATTTTTTTCAACTTGATGGCAGTGGAGGTGCTAGGTGGGAAGGGAGGCAAGGAAGGACTGATGGTCTGGAGCTCTCTCTCTTCAGCTGGTGGTCATGTGATGTGTAGGTGAGTTGTTCTGGCTTAAATGCCCAAGTTTGGGGTATTCATTTTGCTGTTGACTGAAATGCCAGGGGATGGAGTTATTCATGGCGCGTGCGTGCTAAGTCACTTCAATCGTGTCCAACTCTTTGCGACCCTATGGACCATAGCCTGCCAGGCTGCTCTGTCCATGGGATTCTCCAGGCAAGAATACTGGAGTTGCCATTTCCTTCTCCTTGTTTATGGTATTTTTAAAAATTATTTATTCATTTGGCTGTGTCAGATCTTAGTTGAGCATGCAGGATCCTTAGTTGTGGCACATGAGGTCTAGTTCCTTGACCAGGGATCGAACCCGGGACCCCTCATTGAGAGTGCGGAGTCTTAGCCACTGGACCACCAGGGAAGTCCCTGGTGTTTTTGATATTAATTTTTATCCTGATAATATAAGCAAAAGGTTCAAAAATTCAAGTAGCTCTAAAAGAATTATAAACATTAACAACAAAAGAAATTCCTTTGCCCCTCCTGTTTCAACCACTTGAAACATTTTGTTCCATTCCTTTTGGTATTTACCTCCGTATTTCTCAATGAATATGTGTATAATGCTATTTGCTCACACATTACCTATTATCAGTCTGACTCCAAACCTACTTAACCTTACATCTATAAAGCCCGTCAGTTCATTGGCCCAGTCCTTCAATGTTCTAGTTCCAAAATCCTGAGAAAGGAACCTAGACCCAAATTATGTTTTTGTCCACCACTGACCAACCTTGGGGTGGGCTGTTCTTGAGTCTCCACTTAGAACTATGTCAGGAGTGGAGTGTGGTGTGTGAGTGCCCTGGGCTGGCTCTAATAACTCAGGGTCTGACTGTAACTGAGGTCACAGATCAATACACTCAGCTTAATTACAACTCTCTGCTAGCAAATCTTATTGCTTTAGGGTGCAAATCT